>NC_041012.1:20029719-20671549 GCF_004193775.1 Glycine soja | reverse complement strand
ACACAACCTTAGGCTCTTTGAACCTTGGCCTATCAAAAGAACCTCATCCTTTCCCCCGAAGCAAAGGACAGCGGAATCTCCTCAAGGGAGAGAGAATAGAATGCTAAAATCCGATTTCCCAAAGAAAGGAATGGAGAAGGAGAAGTGAAAAGAAAGAAAAGGAAGAAATAGAAAGAAAAGAAAAGAAAAAAAATGAAAACAAAGAAGAAGAAGATTCCCGATCAAAGGTCGGAGAAAGTAAAAAGGAAAAGATCGGAGGAAAATAGAGTAATTCTCGATCAATGAAAGAAAGAGAACAGGAAATCTTCAGACCAGATGAATTGTTGGCAAGATAAGTGACTGCCGGCAAAGGAAGACCCGTTTTCGGTGTCTCTTCCTTCGAATCGCCGTTCTCGACTGCGATATCCCGCCCACATAAAAGGAAAAGACCAAAACACTCAGCTTTCTCTCCAAAACACTACCCTCGAGAAAATCCTATTGGTCCGTGATCGTACGTTTGATCTTTGATTCGATAGGAAATCGTGTGCAAAATAAAGTCATGTGCAGTTGTGGTTTGGGATTAGGGTAAAACACTGGCCTGCGTGAGTTTTATACGCTATGAGTGATTTATTCCCAATTTCAGCTTAACCCGATGTTTCCCTTGCATGTTCATTTAAAAGCTAAATGTTGACATCCTGCCCTTCATTTTCGGTTACAAGGAAGATTACACTTTGGCATGAATATATTGTTTCTCTAAGATATGGTGCTCTCGCGAATGATTTATTTTTTTCTTTGCAAAAAGCAGGTTCACCTTTTTAGGGGAAAAAACTGGTGGATGTTCGGTCCTGCCAAACAAATCTTATCGGAGACCCATGAATTGATTGCCTAGCGCTGTTCATGCGTCCTCCACCATCGAGTCTAGAGTCCCGTGAATTGATTTCCTAGCGTTGTTCGCCAATTCTCCATTCTCAATCTTATTCGAAGACCCATGAATTGATTGCCTAGCGCTGTTCATGCGTCCTCCACCATCGAGTCTGGAGCCCCGCGAATTGATTGCCTAGCGCTGTTCGCCAATTCTCCATTCTCAATCTTATTCGGAGACCCATGAATGATTGCCTAGCGCTGTTCATGCGTCCTCCACCATCGAGTCTGGAGCCCCGCGAATTGATTGCCTAGCGCTGTTTGCCAATTCTCCATTCTCAATCTTATTCGGAGACCCATGAATTGATTGCCTAGCGCTGTTCATGCGTCCTCCACCATCGAGTCTGGAGCCCCGTGAATTGATTGCCTAGCGCTGTTCGCCAATTCTCCATTCTCAATCTTATTCGAAGACCCATGAATTGATTGCCTAGCGCTGTTCATGCGTCCTCCACCATCGAGTCTGGAGCCCCGCGAATTGATTGCCTAGCGCTGTTTGCCAATTCTCCATTCTCCAGTCTTATCCGGAGACCCATGAATTGATTGCCTAGCACTGTTCATGCGTCCTCCACCATCGAGTCTAGAGCCCCGCGAATTGATTGCCTAGTGCTGTTCGCCAATTCTCCATTCTCCAATCTTATTCAGAGACCCATGAATTGATTGCCTAGCGCTGTTCATGCGTCCTCCACCATTGAGTCTGGAGCCCCGCGAATTGATTGCCTAGCGCTGTTTGCCAATTCTCCATTCTCCAGTCTTATCCGGAGACCCATGAATTGATTGCCTAGCGCTGTTCATGCGTCCTCCACCATCGAGTCTAGAGCCCCGCGAATTGATTGCCTAGCGCTGTTCGCCAATTCTCCATTCTCCAATCGTATTCGGAGACCCATGAATTGATTGCGTTTTCGTTCATGCATCCTCCACCATCAAGTCTGGAGCCCCGCGAATTGGTTGCCTAGCGCTGTTCGCCAATCCTCCATCCTCGCCTTTTTTCGGAGCCCCATGAATTGCATTTTCGTTCATGCATCCTCCACCCAAAGAGTTTGGAGCTATGCTTCATGATTGACTAGTGAGGACCCTCTAGTGCAATCCTCCATTCTCCAAAGTTTTTATCATCAAGAGTGGATCCTCTTGACTGGGAAATGTGATCTTTGTTATTTTCCCGATTGTTTCCTTTGCCAAACGTATATATGTATATTATATTGTTGTTGTTTTTTGTTGTTGTTTGTATTTTGTTGTGTTGTGCAGAAAAAAAAAGAAGGAGTAGAGACGAGAGTCGTCATAGACTAATCACGGAAAGGGCAAGGCGGACGAAATCAGTGTCTTGTCTTTGCTTTCCTCTTATCTCCGATAAGAGGTAAGTAAAGAGGGGCAACTGTCATACCCTAATTTCGTCCGAGGATTATTACTTGATGATATGCAACCTTTGATTGGCCACTTTGAGATACTTGGCACCCTTTGTTGCACAATATGTGAAGTCCCGAGACGGGCCGGAAATCAAAAGGAAGCAGGCTTATGCGATCCGTGAAATTCCGTAATGTGACGGAAATCGAAAGGAGGTGTTTTTGCGCAATCCATGAGTTTCCGTAACTTCTTCAAAAGCTAAAAAAGAGTAAATACATAATCCATAAGGATTCGTAACCTTGCGGAAGGAAAATAAGTATCGCTACGAAATTCGTAAAGTTTCGTAACGTTACGAAAAAAGAATTACCAAAAAAAGTAAAAGGGGGGTGCATTTAGTAAAAAGGGGTACAAATAGCAGTTAGGCCCACTTGGGCCTTCCAGTTTCTTCCTCCAGAAGGAGGTTGCTTCTGGAGGAAGCAACCTTGCTCGCCTGGGTGAGCTGGGTGGCAAGCTCCTCCCCTATTTTGCTATAAATAGGGGAAGGAGTGAAGAGGAAAGGGGTTCAGCCTTCTTGGCACTTCTGATTCTCTCGAAATTGCTGAGGAAAATTGTTTCCGTGAAGAAAATCCCAAGCCGAGGCGCTTCCGTAACATTTCCGTAACGTTTCCATGAGTAATTACACGAAGATTTCCAACCGTTCTTTGACATTCATCGTTGGTTCTTCGTTTTCTTCAGTCTTCAACTGGTAAGTACCTCAAACCGAGCTTTTCAATTCATTCTATGTACCCGTGGTGGTCCCCATTTTGTTTCATGTATTTTTATTCTCATTTTCATTTACTTTCCGTACCCCTTTTGACGTGCTTCAGTCATTTATTTAAGTCATTTCTCGCCTAATAAAAAAAAAAATTCCACCGATCATTTGATTTGTAATATCCGTTAATTTAAGTTAAAATGAATTCCGATCGTTCGGTCGTGCCGTAACCACGTTGAAAATCAAAAAAGAGGTAAAATAATAATATAATAATCAAAATACCCTTTTAGTAAAATAAAGCGAAAGAATCAATCAGACGTTTTCTCTTTGGGACTTCTCATTCTTAATCGAATTGACTAATAACTAAAGTGAAACTAAGGTTAAAATCAACTCGCCTAGTCAAGCTCGTCCACAAAAAAAAGGGGTCACTTAATGGGGTTTGAAAGTTTATCATTTCAGTTTTCCTTATCGAGTAAATGGATCATTTTTAAGGTCCAACGCCTTAAAATGATCACCTTTCAAGTAAAAAGAATCACTTGATTTGTAGATGCAATTGGCATTGATGTTTTGATGATGATCATGATGATGTGTTGCAATTGATGCAAATGGGCTTTTCAAGATTAAAATTCAAGACAATACTTCAAGATTACAAGTCACAACATCAAGATGATCACTAGAATATTAGGAAGGGAATTCCTAATTGAATTAGCAAAGGTTTGGCCAAGTGATTTAAAATAAAAAGTGTTTTTCAAAGGTTTTACTCTCTGGTAATCGATTACCAGAGGATGTAATCGATTACCAGTGGCCAAATACGTTTTATAACAGCTATAAAAATTTGAATTCGAAATTTTAGACTGTGTAATCGATTACACAATTTTGGTAATCGATTACCAGCAGTTAGTAAACGTTTTAATTCAAATTTTAAAAGCTGTAATCGATTACACAATTACTGTAATCGATTACCAGACAGGAATTTCAGAAAAATAATTTCAAGAGTCACAACTTTTCAAAGGCTTTACTCATGACCACCAATGGTCTATATATATATGTGACTTAAACACGAAATTGCTCAGAGATTTTCAGAACAAAAAAAGTGTTTATCCTCTCAAAGAGCAATTTCATTTTATCCTCTTAAGAATTCCTTGGCCAATTCAATTGCAATTCATTAAGGAATTAATTGAGTGCTCAATCTGTAAAATCCATCTCTTTCTAGAGAGATTTGTTCCTCTTCTTCTTCTCATTCTCTAAGGGATTAAGAGACTGTGAGTCTCTTGTTGTAAAGGATCTCTAAACACAAAGGAAGGATTGTCCTTGTGTGTTTAGAACTTGTAAAAGGAATTTACAAGATAGTGGAACTCTCAAGCGGGTTGCTTGGGGACTGGACGTAGGCACAAGGGTGTGGCCGAACCAGTATAAAACTGAGTTTGCATTTTCTCTTCCCTTAATCTCCTTTATTTATTATTGCTTTATATTCATATTCAAGTTGCTTCGTTTGAATTAATATTTAAGAAGATTGTTATTAAGGGAATTCATAACTTGAGTAAAAAGTGAAATAGATTTTTTTTTGGGGAAACAGTTTGGAATATCTTAATTCAACCCCCCCCTTCTTAAGATATCTGAGGCCACTTGTCTAACAAGTGGTATCAGAGCTTCATTCTTGTACAAAGTTTAGAAGCTTCAAGAAAAAGATGGCCTCAGCAAATTCCTTATTTCCAGAAGGGAATTCTATCAATAGACCTCCAATCTTTAATGGAGAGGGTTACCACTACTGGAAAACCCGAATGCAAATTTTTATCGAGGCAATAGATCTAAATATCTGGGAAGCCATTGAAATAGGGCCTTATATACCCACCACAGTAGAAAGAGTTTCAATAGATGGTAGTTCATCAAGTGAAAGCATAACCATAGAAAAACCTTGAGATAGATGGTCTGAAGAGGATAGAAAACGAGTACAATACAACCTAAAAGCCAAAAACATAATAACATCTGCCCTAGGAATGGATGAATATTTCAGAGTTTCAAATTGCAAGAGTGCTAAGGAAATGTGGGACACTCTTCGATTAACACATGAAGGAACTACAGATGTTAAAAGATCTAGGATAAATGCACTAACTCATGAGTATGAATTATTTAGAATGAATACAAATGAAAATATTCAGAGTATGCAAAAGAGATTTACACATATAGTGAATCATCTAGCAGCCTTAGGCAAAGAATTTCAAAATGAAGATCTTATAAACAAGGTGCTAAGATGTTTAAGTAGAGAATGGCAACCCAAAGTAACGGCTATTTCTGAATCAAGAGATTTGTCTAACATGTCTCTTGCCACTTTATTTGGTAAGTTGCAGGAACACGAGATGGAACTATTGAGATTGCACCAAAATGAAGAAAATGACAAGAAAAAGAAAGGAATTGCTCTTAAAGCATCATCCTCAATTCAAGAAGAAAGTGATCAGGATAATGATGCAGATGATGATGATGATCTAAGTTTCTTTGTAAAAAGATTCAACAAATTTCTTAAAGTAAGAGGAAATCAGAGGCGACCAAATTTTAAATCAAAGAGAAGGACAGAAAATTCATCCTCTACTCTAAAATGCTTTGAATGCAATCAACCTGGACATCTGAGGGTTGATTGTCCCATTTTCAAGAAAAAGATGGAAAAATCTGAAAAGAAAAATCATAGTGAGAAGAAACTAAAGAAAGCATACATCACATGGGATGAAAATGATTTGGAATCCTCTGATGATTCTGAAAATGAAGAGATAAATCTTTGCCTTATGGCAAAAAGTTACGAAAGTGATGAAGAGGTAACATCGTCAAACAACTTATCTATTTCTTTTGATGAATTGCAAGATGCATTTGATGATTTGCATAAAGAATCAATTAAACTTGCAAAATTAGTTTCATCATCAAAGAAAACAATTTCAAATTTAGAAAATGAAATTTCAAAATTAAACAAAGAATTAGATCTTCTTAGAAATGAAGTTTCAATCTCTAAAACAAATGAAAAAGTTAATATCTCCACTATTAACGACAAGAAAATAACAGATTCTTGTAGTTGTTGTGATAAATATGTAAAAGAAATTAAAGAGTTAAAAAATTCACTTGCAAAATTTTCATATAGTAGAAATAATTTAGATGTTATATTAAGTAAACAAAGATATGTGTCAAATAAAAATGGACTAGGGTATAAATCTGAAAAACTACAAAAGGTTCATAAAAACTTTTCCACTTCCACACAAAAATGTAATTCTAATTCTATCACTTGTTTTTACTGTGGAAGAAGAGGACATGGCATATCAACTTGCTACTTCAAGAAAAATTACAGTAATATTAAAATGATATGGGTCCCAAAAGGATCCTCAGTTAATACTAACATGCAAGGACCCAATAAAATTTGGGTACCTAAGTCAAAAACTTGATTATGCAGGTATCTTTGAGAAAGAAGTGGTATATAGATAGCGGATGCTCAAAACATATGACTGGAGATGCATCAAATTTTACACACATATCTCCAAAGAAAAGCGGGCATGTAACATATGGTGACAACAACAAAGGTAGAATTCTTGGAGTGGGTAAAATAGGTACAAATTCTTCAAACTCCATTGAAAATGTTCTACTTGTTGAAGGTCTTAAGCATAGCCTGCTTAGCGTTAGTCAACTATGTGACAAAGGCTATCTAGTATCATTTGATTCTCAGAAATGTCTTATAGAACATAAGCATGACATTAATATAAAGCATGTAGGACATAGAGTCAATAATGTTTACATGATAGACTTAAGCATAAAACAAGAAAACAATCATTGCTTTCTTAGTAAAGATGATGATCCATGGTTATGGCATAAAAGAATTGCTCACATAAACATGGATCACTTAAATAAATTAATTTCAAAAGATTTAGTAGTTGGTTTGCCTAAATTGAAATTTGAAAAAGATAAATTATGCGATGCATGTCAAAAGGGCAAACAAACAAGAGTCTCATTCAAATCTAAAAATATTGTTTCAACCACTCGACCATTACAGTTATTGCATATGGATCTATTTGGTCCATCTAGAACCATGAGTTTTGGAGGAAATTACTATGCTTTAGTTATAGTTGATGATTTCTCTAGATATACTTGGACATTATTTATTACACATAAAAGTGATTCATTCCATGCATTTAGGAAACTTGCTAAAGTCATACAAAACAAGAAAAATCTCAAGATTGCATCCATTAGAAGTGATCATGGGGGTGAATTTGAAAATAAAGATTTTGAATTATTTTGTGATGAACATGGTATTGAACATAATTTTTCTGCACCAAGAACTCCTCAACAAAATGGAGTTGTTGAGAGGAAAAATAGGTCATTGGAAGAAATTGCAAGAACTTTATTAAATGATACTTCTCTTCCAAAGTATTTTTGGGCTGAAGCTGTCAATACTGCATGTTACATCATGAATAGAGCCTTGATAAGACCTATTTTAAAGAAAACCCCATATGAGTTATTTAACGGTAGAAAACCTAATATTTCTCATCTACATGTTTTTGGTTGCAAGTGCTTTGTACTTAATAATGGTAAAGATAATCTAGGAAAATTCGATGCAAAATCTGATGAAGGCATTTTTCTTGGATATTCTTTACAAAGCAAAGCATATAGAATATATAATAAGAGAACTATGAATATAGAGGAATCCATTCATGTTACCTTTGATGAATCTAATGCTATATTGTCAACAAAGAATATGCTAGATGACATTGCAGATTCTTTAGAACATATGAACATTCATGAACAAGATTCCAAAGGAAATGACAAAGGAAACAATGAAGATCCTCCAGAAGAAGGCAAATCCAATGATGCACTCCCAAGAGAATGGAAAACTTCAAGAGATCATCCCCTCGACAACATTATTGGTG
The DNA here is from genome assembly GCF_004193775.1 of Glycine soja. NCBI lineage: Eukaryota > Viridiplantae > Streptophyta > Magnoliopsida > Fabales > Fabaceae > Glycine > Glycine soja. The sequence continues at coordinate 20,663,662 of NC_041012.1, read as the reverse complement.
ATATCTCAAAAGGGGTAACAACTAGACATTCTCTTAAAGATTTATGCAATAATATGGCTTTTGTATCTATGATTGAACCTAAAAATATAAAAGAAGCCATAGTAGATGATAATTGGATCATTGCCATGCAAGAAGAACTAAACCAATTTGAAAGAAACAATGTATGGAAATTAGTAGAAAAACCTGAAAATTATCCTGTCATTGGAACAAAATGGGTTTTTAGAAATAAATTAGATGAACATGGTATAATTATTAGAAATAAAGCCAGGTTAGTAGCAAAAGGGTATAATCAAGAAGAGGGGATAGACTATGAAGAAACATATGCTCCTGTTGCAAGATTAGAAGCCATTAGAATGCTTGTGGCATATGCATCCATAATGAACTTTAAACTTTATCAAATGGATGTTAAGAGTGCCTTTCTAAATGGCTTAATTCAAGAAGAGGTATATGTTGAACAACCCCCTGGTTTTGAAATTTCTGATAAACCAAACCATGTTTATAAATTACAAAAGGCTCTTTATGGTTTGAAACAAGCCCCTAGGGCATGGTATGAACGATTAAGTAATTTTCTTCTTGAAAAAGAATTCTCCAGAGGTAAAGTGGATACCACATTATTCATAAAGAGAAAGCATAATGATATTTTGTTGGTTCAAATATATGTTGATGATATAATTTTTGGATCCACTAATGATTCATTGTGCAAGGAGTTTTCCCTTGATATGCAAAGTGAATTTGAAATGTCAATGATGGGAGAACTAAAGTACTTTCTGGGATTACAAATCAAGCAAACTCAAGAAGGTATATTCATCAATCAATCCAAATACTGCAAGGAATTGATCAAAAGATTTGGGATGGATAGTGCAAAACACATGTCTACACCGATGAGCACTAATTGTTACTTAGATAAAGATGAATCTGGTCAGTCTATAGACATAAAACAATATCGAGGTATGATCGGATCTCTTCTTTATTTATCTGCTAGTAGACCTGACATTATGTTTAGTGTATGCATGTGTGCTAGGTTTCAATCCAACCCCAAACAATCACATCTAAGTGCAGTAAAGAGAATCATGAGATATCTATTAGGAAGAATCAATATAGGATTATGGTATCCTAAGAATTCAACATGTAACTTAATAGGATATTCTGATTCTGATTTTGCCGGATCTAAAACTGATAGAAAAAGTACAAGTGGAACTTGTCAATTTATTGGATCGGCTCTTGTCTCATGGCATAGTAAGAAACAAAACAGTGTTGCTTTATCTACTGCTGAAGCGGAGTATATCTCTGCCGGTAGTTGTTGTGCACAAATTTTATGGATGAAGCAACAATTATCTGACTATGGCATCATTCTTGATCGCATACCTATTAAGTGTGATAATACTAGTGCCATAAATCTATCCAAAAACCCAGTTCAACATTCAAGAACTAAACACATAGAGATTAGACACCACTTTCTTAGAGATCATGTCTTAAAGGGAGATTGTGTATTAGAATTTGTTGATACTAAGAATCAACTTGCTGATATTTTCACTAAACCTCTCCCCAAGAAAGTGTTTTTCTCTATTAGAAGAGAATTAGGTCTCTTAGATGTAAGAGATTTAGAAAAATAGGAATTGATTGGTTGATTGATTGGTTGATTGATTGGTTGATTGATTGGTTGATTTACTTTTTACCTTTTGATTGTAGATTATTTTGTTTGATCTTGTTTGAATTCTTGTTTTTATGATAGAATTTATGATTTCTTGTGTATATAGTAATTGAATGTTTGAATTTAGTGTATTAGTAGTGAAAATTAGTCATATAGGATGTATTTGAGCATAAATATAGATATTCTCTTAGAAACTAGCCTAGGATAGGCTCTGGTAATCGATTACCAATCAGTGTAATCGATTACACATGAACAGGCAGCCTGTAATCGATTACAACATCCTGTAATCGATTACCAGAAGGCTTATTGGGCCTGTAATCGATTACCAATACCTGTAATCGATTACAATGCGTCATCTTCTATAAATACTCACGAAATCAGAGCTGCTGCGCAGCCAAAGCTTCCTCCACGTTTTCCTCCATACCTAGAACTTCAAACCTTCGATTCTCACTCAATTCTTCACCAAATCACGTCCCGTAAAGCCCAATCTTCCTCTTTTTCACTCCTCTTTCACTTCCATCGATCAAAATCCAGAAAAAACTTCATCAAATGGCAGAGCCATCAAAGAAGAGAAAGGGATCATCCTCCACCGCTACCGCTGCTGCCCATCGCCGTCACGGCCCATCCGGAGCACCCACAGCACCTATTCCTCCTTCTTTGTCATCTCCAAGATCATCAACATTGTTTTCATCCGATGATCAACGTCTACGGTACCTTTCTCAGTTTTCTTCTAGAATAATCTTAGACCCTAAGTACCTAGACGTAGAGTTCTTTAATGATGAAACGTTTGATTGCTATCAAGTGTTTCAAAATTCTGGTCTTGTTGATTTCATGTCATTTAAATTGCCATATTATCCTGAACTTGTAAAGGTCTTCTACTGCAATTTAAAAATTCAGGATGGTATTATTATGTCTGAGGTGCATGGTACTTCTATGATCATTGATCAGTCACTTTTCTTTTCTTTGACTCATTTACCCAGTCAAGGTGCACCTTTTGAGGGCACCATTGTTGATGACTGGAAATTCGATTATTCGAGTCATGATGCTCGTCGCATGGTCTGCAATGATCAAGCTGACATGACCGGTAGATTGTTGGCCGGGTCATTAACTTTTGATAATCGCATCATGCATTATATCATTGTTAGAATTTTGCTTCCTCGGTCTTCAAATTTAGCACAAGCCTCTGAGGAGGATTTGATTCTTATGTGGGCTTTTCTAACCGGTCGTCAGATCGACTGGGCCCATTTGGTTCGGTACCGAATGCATAAGGCATTACGGGCCAATGCACCTCTTCCTTATCCACATCTGATTACTCTGTTTTTGCGTCATTTTCAAATTCCGCTTGATGATGAACCCTTTGTTCAAGTCAAGCGTTCCTTTGCAATTGGTGCTGGAGCAGTGACCTCCTTTGGGTATCGTAAAGATCGGAATGGACAATGGCTGAAGAAGGATGCACTCCCTCCTCAAGATGAACGTACTCCTTCACCTCCTCCTCAACGTGAAGATTCCGCACTCATGAATGAAGTCCTCTCCGAATTACGGGGTCTTCGTTCATATGTTGGTGACCGCTTTGACTCGTTAGATTCACGCTTTGCCGGTATGGACATTCGTCTTACACAGCTTGAAGAGGATGTCGGATACATTCGTCAGAGTTTCGATCTTCCACCACCTCCTCCGTCTTCTTAGATTTTAGATTCTGATTATTTATCTTTTATAAGCCGTGTATTTTGGCTTTTAGTTTCTTAGAATTTACATTATTATGCTAAGTACTTTGCTTATTTATCTTGTGTTTTTAAATTTCAGTCTTGGATATTTTGTGGTTGTTGACATTTTATGTTATTTGAATTCTGGTTTGATTATTTCTTGATTATGAGTTTGGCTTATTGTATTTAATACTCTGATACTTATATCTTGCTACTCCATTGTTATAACTGAGTTGATTTCCGAGTTCTTTGGCTTTTTGATGTTGCCAAAGGGGGAGAAAAAGGTTGTAGCAAAAGCTTAAGAAAAAGCTTAACAAACTTAGAAATCAAGTGATCATGTATTCCGAAATATAGGGGGAGAAAACGAATGCACATTTTATCTATATACAATTGTTTGTTGCTTGCTTGAATCTTGATTTCAGGTATTGTATTGTCATCATCAAAAAGGGGGAGATTGTAGATGCAATTGGCATTGATGTTTTGATGATGATCATGATGATGTGTTGCAATTGATGCAAATGGGCTTTTCAAGATTAAAATTCAAGACAATACTTCAAGATTACAAGTCACAACATCAAGATGATCACTAGAATATTAGGAAGGGAATTCCTAATTGAATTAGCAAAGGTTTGGCCAAGTGATTTAAAATAAAAAGTGTTTTTCAAAGGTTTTACTCTCTGGTAATCGATTACCAGAGGATGTAATCGATTACCAGTGGCCAAATACGTTTTATAACAGCTATAAAAATTTGAATTCGAAATTTTAGACTGTGTAATCGATTACACAATTTTGGTAATCGATTACCAGCAGTTAGTAAACGTTTTAATTCAAATTTTAAAAGCTGTAATCGATTACACAATTACTGTAATCGATTACCAGACAGGAATTTCAGAAAAATAATTTCAAGAGTCACAACTTTTCAAAGGCTTTACTCATGACCACCAATGGTCTATATATATATGTGACTTAAACACGAAATTGCTCAGAGATTTTCAGAACAAAAAAAGTGTTTATCCTCTCAAAGAGCAATTTCATTTTATCCTCTTAAGAATTCCTTGGCCAATTCAATTGCAATTCATTAAGGAATTAATTGAGTGCTCAATCTGTAAAATCCATCTCTTTCTAGAGAGATTTGTTCCTCTTCTTCTTCTCATTCTCTAAGGGATTAAGAGACTGTGAGTCTCTTGTTGTAAAGGATCTCTAAACACAAAGGAAGGATTGTCCTTGTGTGTTTAGAACTTGTAAAAGGAATTTACAAGATAGTGGAACTCTCAAGCGGGTTGCTTGGGGACTGGACGTAGGCACAAGGGTGTGGCCGAACCAGTATAAAACTGAGTTTGCATTTTCTCTTCCCTTAATCTCCTTTATTTATTATTGCTTTATATTCATATTCAAGTTGCTTCGTTTGAATTAATATTTAAGAAGATTGTTATTAAGGGAATTCATAACTTGAGTAAAAAGTGAAATAGATTTTTTTTTGGGGAAACAGTTTGGAATATCTTAATTCAACCCCCCCTTCTTAAGATATCTGAGGCCACTTGTCTAACATGATTCACCTTTAAGAAAGAACTACGTAGGTCTAATTTCCTCTTAGATGGAGGGTACGTAGGAGCAAAAGCCCCGCTTTTGTCGACCTCAAAAAATAAAAAGAAATAAAAGGTAAAATAACACAATTTCACAATTCCAAAAAATAGGTTGTTGTCCTTTGAGACAAACGTGAGAGGTGCTAATACCTTCCTCAAACGTAAATACAACTCCCGAACTTAGAATTTTCATTTTGACCGGTTTCCTTCGGTTTTTCCGACGTTTTCCACAAATAAACGTTGGTGGCGACTCCGCGCATCTTTCCTCCTTTGGAAAGCGCACCCGTGAGCCTCGCCTTCGCTCGCCCGCAAAAGGGCATGTTGCGACATGTTGGGTTATATTCGGATCTAGCTATTCATAATTGGACAAGCAATCGTCCTTTTCCCTTTTTTTCTCTATTTTCTGTAACATTTCTAGATAGCTTGATCCAGATTGTGTTTGGTTATATCTGGATCAAGCTATCCATAATTGGACAAGCAATCATCCTTTTCAATTGTTTTTTCTATTCTCTATAACATTTTTGGATAGCTTAATCGGGATTGTGTTTGGTTATATCAGGATCAAGCTATCCGTAATGGACAAGGAAATCTAGAAATGTATTCCAAATTGCATGATCTGTAATGCACCAAATGCTTTGGATCATGCAATCCAAAATACATTTCCAATTACCTTGTCCAATTACGGATAGCTTGATTCAGAGTAATGTAAGTGAATCTAGAAATTTGTTCCAAATTGACTAATCCATAAATTATTATAATATTATGGATAAGTCAATCTGGAATACATTTTTTGATTACCTTGTCCAATTATGGATAGCTTGATTCATAATAATATAAGTCAATCCAAAAATCTGTTCCATATTGACTTACATTACTCTGGATCATTTGATCCGTAATTTTATTTAGGAAATTGAAATGTAATTGTTGTTTTAAAAAAAATATTTAGCAACTTATAGTTGTAATTTGAATTGATATTTAGAAAATTATATTTGTTATGATAGGTTAATTGATATGTAGGATATTGTAATTGTTAGGATAAGTTAATTATGTTCACTTTAACTCTGGTTATAAATGTTAGAATGTGTCGGACTATGTTCACAATATTTAGACTATCTTCAAAATATGTTGACTCTAACTCAGATTACTGTATGTTCAACTTATCGTTTATATAGATATGCCACGTACAAGAGGTGGTGACCATACTAGACTTACTGCATCTGTACGTAGGAAAGACGTGTAGTTGTAGATGAGAAGCAAGAGATTTACAAAGGTCCCGAAGATGTTGCACCTGAAGATGTTGTGTTTAGTGGTGGACCTAAGGACAAATTAATCCTTACTGAATATGTCAAACACATGGCTTGTCAACTCTGGGATGACTTGGTATACCAATAACAACAATCTAATATTTTTTTTGTTAATTGGTTCATATTTCATAATTAATTATGGAATATAAAGTTTTGTAGGATCTTGGAGAGTTAAAGCTAGTAGCACATGGAAGAAAGTTAAGGGATTTGCCTCCCCCCCCCCACCCACCACCCTAAGGACATCATGAAAGTGGTGTAGGATTTAGGATTACCTCCATTGACAGAATGTGGTTATGAAATCACTGATAAGGAACTTTTATCTACTTTTTCTAAGAGGTGGCATCGTGAGACCAACACACCTTTCATTTGACCGTAGGAGAGATGACAGTTACACTTGATGATGTGTTACCATTCATATTCCTATTATTGGTGGTTTTTATAGTTACTTGCACGCGTCTAAAGAGATGGCTATTGCATTATTGATAGAGCTTTTGGGAGAGGACAATGAGGACGCATTTTTGGAGACGAAACAATGTAGAGGGAGACATGTTCTCCTATCTTGGTTGCAAGTCATTTATGCAGATAGGTGTAAGGATGAGCAGTGAGACCAGGTTGCTAAAGCTTACTTGTTGCACTTAGTGGCATGTTCAATTTTTGTTGACAAGAGTTGGACACAAGCCAATGCGTCATTCTTACACTGTTTTTGTCACCTTGATCAGTATGGGGGATATGCATGGGGTGAAAGTGCATTTACATATTTGTATGAGCAATTGGGTGATGTAGGTTTTGAAAATACAAATCAACTCAATGGTTATGTAACTCTATTACAGGTAATTATTACTACTATGATAACCTTAAATATAGGGAATTTAATACTTGGTAATCTATTTCGTTACTTTTGTTATTGTTGAAATATGCATGGATCTACAGACATTTTCCTACTATCGGGTAGAGGAAGGTGAATGGAAAATATACAGAGGAATTACCATGAGCCACTCATTGGACAGTTGGCAGAAGATTATTATGGTGAGCCAATTATCGGCCAACATTGGATGAGTTGACCACAAATAGAGTGCATTGGATGCCATATAAGGAGCACCACATTGTTCATCCCTTCAAGATGTTATCACTATTTTCTGGATATATTAGGTTGGGGTCATACATGCATCCACATTTTCGAGAGAGAGTCTTATGCCAATTTGGCTATACTCAAACTATTCCTTGACACCTATCTATGTTTACAGTAGTATAAATATCCATTCAGGATGTTGATGAGAGGTGGTTGAATTTTGCATACCACTTGATCAGGCCATGCAAGATGATTAATGGGCCCTCAAGTTGTGTTGCAAGTTACATGGAGTGGTATTTTAGGATCTCGCATCCGTTTGTACTCTCAGCTAATAAACATCACATTCTTATTGTCCCACTAGTGATACTAAACATAGGAGATGTGTCATAGTCAAGAACCCAACATAATACATTTTATGTAAGTGACTATGTTATTAATGTGTGTTCAATATTTTGATGGAATTGTTATATTGATACATTAACTATTTATGTTTTTATTTTATTTTATTTATAGGACATTAGTTGTAGGTTTGTTGAACCCTTGTAGGAGATGATTGACTTAAGGATCGTGACTGAGGGCACCACGGCATAGTATAACATTCAAGCAACACTTTTGTTGTTGTCTGAAGGTACTCATGGCGAAAATGATAGTAGAGGACGAGGTGGCAGAAGAGTTTAGGGTAGCTAGGGAAGACGTGGACAGGCTTAGAGTTTATTGTAAAAACTTATTGACATGATATTTGGTTTATGCAGGAACTTATTGACTTTTATGCCATGTTTGATTCTGTGATGATCTTTATTTTGCTATTGTGACATGATTTATGTTGCTAATGCGGGTTGATATTTTATTGTAGTCTAATCATATTTTAGGGAAGGTTATGCATAAATTTTGGCAGAAAATTATAACCATAATAAAATAACAGATATCACACTTAGGGTCTTATGAACACAATTACAAAAGTATATGTTAAAAATACAAAAAAATCACAATTAGTCTAATCAATCTTCTGCAAGGTTGGCAAAATTATGTGTGACACCAATTAATTGTGAAAATTGTTGCACTCAACCAATGTAGGGAGTGAGCCATTCTTTTGCAACAAGATGACAATGTGTAGACCATATCATATTGAGATTTGGTATTAGACAACGATCCTTAAAGAGCACCTGCATAGAAATTTCAATAGTCAATTAAAGATTAAAATAAAAAATGTAAGAGTGATCGTGAACAATGTGATACATTGAACAAAATGGTTGACATTGACATGACCCACACAAATCAAACAATGAATTGATGTATCAGCAGGAGGTTGGGATCTAAATGAGAAGATGGTCAAACATTGTTTTTCCGATAAGCATACAAATATGACATTATACCTAGACGCAATAACATATCCCATGTCTAGTATTGTCATCCATTTATCCATAAATGTATGATAAAGAATGAAGTTAGTAAGCATAATGACATAAAATTTAGCACATGCAAATAACAATTGAAATTATACACTTTACCATAGAAAGACCATCAACTGGTAAACATCTTTTTATGACCTTGTAATGCTCATAACTAAATAAATATAATGGCATACTCATCCCTCCATTGACCAAGTTCCTTAAGCAAATTGTTACACATTATAGGCTAAGCATCTTCACCCATATCTAGTAAGGCAGCAACTGCACGATAATCACAATGACCATCGGCCTTTACATCAACAATGCCCAAAATATATGGGTGAAGGTTAACATGAAATTGATCTAGCATGGGAATATTTCTTTTGTGAATCTTTGCCAACTTCAATTTTTGATCCGATGCCTTGGATGACTTCTAGTTAGATGAGCTGTCATGCACAAAATGTAATGCATCAACATGTTTAAAGTATGAAAGATCACATTTTGTTGACCTTTCCAATTTACTTGCACACCCTTTTTGTGATCTTTTAGTTTTTACCTTATCAAACGGTGGACACATTAAAGTCATGTCAGGGTATGCTATTTCACGAATTTATGTTTTATAGTAACTTTCCTAGCTATGTCAACCTTTGCAAAGCATTTTAATATAACATCAAACTCTAGTTGCATGGACATATCTGCATATGGCTCGTTTGAAGCCATATCTGCAAAGCTTACTCTAGTCCAAAAAACATTAATTGCATTAAGTGGTATGCTACCTATGATTTACATAGCTAGTTCACATGCATAAGGGATACCATATGTATATCTTATGATGCATCCACAATGACCATTGTTAACACCATCAAACTAAACTCAATCTAATTCATATTAAATATGATCCAAGCATACCTTGAAATGAATTCGTGCAATCTCTTATACAATATTACATTATAACTATGATCCACAAAATGAATACTCTTCTCAAATGAGGCTTTAATTTCAATATGTTGCAATGTGATCAAGTTATTCATGGCATTCCAACATTTACACAAGTCCTCCATGCTGTTTTAAATCACCCTCTTTAAGCTCTAATGCGTAGACTCAACCCTGTTAATAAAAAAAGTCCACATTAGTTTCAATGTATTACACTTTGTCAAACAAGTATAAGAAGTAAAATACCTATTGCTTGTTGGTTTCCCTAAGTGCATAACTTTATTTGTCCATGATTTTACAAAACATTCCTTGTGAGGGATCAACTGTGTATTCTTTACATACTCGACAAAGTACTCCCATGGTGAACATACAATTTCAAACATCTTGACACATCCCTCATACTTAGACTGACTAGGGCAATCTTTAACACTATCCCATGCATCCATGACTTGGTCCCATGCCTCTTTGGGAGCAACGTAAGTCTTGCATTTTGCTTTCACATTTTTGTCAATGTGAAATTGGCACAATAAACCACTAGCTTCAAGAAATACATATTTCACTGCATTTATCAAGGTTAAATCTCTGTCAGTGATAATCACTTTAGACAATCCATCAACTATAAAAAAAAAGTCCTTTTAGCTTCTGAAGTTCTCAAACAAAGTTATCCTTACATTCAACCTCCATATATCCAAAAGCTACAAAAAATGTCATTCCAGTAGGAGTCACACCAACAATCTCAAGTAATGGCGGTCAATATCTATTAGTTTTGTAGGTATTGTCCATCAAGAAAACTGTGTTAAATGCATTAATCATTTTCACAACATCAGGATGTGTCCAAAAACATATCACGCACAACTTCTGATGCACCATTCATTCTATGCTAATGAATATACATATCTCATTCAAGTAAGTTCATCAAATGTTTTATTTCCATTCTAAAACCTCTTTTTTAGATGAATGGTACACAATCCTTGCATTATATACTTGTTTTTATTGTAGTCATGTTTCTTTCATTGTGCTTTTTGAATGTAAACATGATATTTCTTGGCTTTACCATACTCTTTGTCATATCAATAAACATCATTTTTCTTCATTATTTAGCCGGCCAACATATGAATAACCAACCAATGACTCAGATAAATCATGATTATGTGCCCTATAAATTAACTTCAATATCCATCCTTCATCATCATTCAATCATCTTCCCCTCACCCTAAAGGGACAATCACACTTTCTTGTTCCACTCACTATGGTTTGTAAGTTTTTTGTATCGCCTATACTTCCCACCCTTTCACATCCTAACACAACAAATGTCTTCTGTTCAGGTTGCCCATTTGATGTATCTGACCTCAAAATGACAACAACAAAACCCATTTCAAATGCAACATCCCAAGCCCATTTCACTAATTCATCTCAAGTAGCAAAAACCTATATAGAAAACATACAATATTCAATAAGCCAATGTACAATATTTTCAATGTATTACAAACAAAAACAAACACAAAATAATTACCTTTGTAGTTACGAATGCTTCACTACAATTGACAAATTTTCCAATCTCTTGTCCATAATGCATATGAATATCTTCAATTATTCTAACATCATTGTCCATGTCAGCATCCTATCCAGTTCATCTGACATCTTCCTCACATAATCGTCTTCCATATAAACCTTTTAAAAGCAACAAAATTAAGTTATTGAACAAAAATTATCCAACATATTCAAAATATTATAATAGCCCTAATTTATAATTAATAATTAAAATTAATTAAAATGCCCTAAACCAACCTTCAAGATAAGGCAATCAGTAAGTGAAAAAATTACACCAGATTGACTAATCCATAACTTCATAACATCTATTCCAAATTACATGATCCATAAACTAATATAATTTTCAAATTGCCTAATTCAGGATTGTTGTTATGAAGTTCCAGAGAAATTGATTTTGTAGAAACAATAATGAAAACTGAATTTGGATAAAAAATCTAGAATTGCTATTACACATTTTCGAATTGATGGATGCGAACTTATTAGGAAATAAAAAAAAATCGGATGAAACAATCTGGAATTGTTATTACACAATTTTGGATTGATGGATTCAAACTTATTAGGAAATAAAATAAAATTTTGAATCAACAAGAACAAATCCAGATTATCGGATTCGAAATTATGTTATTTTTCAGATCATTCAATTTGGAATTGTCATTACAAAATTATGGATTGATTGATCTGAGCTTATTAGGAATTAAAAAAAAAATTGGATGAACAAATCCGGATTTGTATAACAAAAAATCTGGATTGTTTGATATGGAATTATGTTAATTTTTTGGATCATTTAATCTGGAAATGTTATTACCCAACCCTAGATTTGTTGATTCGGACCTATCCTAAAACTTGCTTTTCTAAAAACCATTTATGGATAAGTCAATCCGGTTATAGGTGGAACATCCTAAACTAACACAACAAGTATAAACAAAACAATTAATAACTCACCTGTGCAAGTGAACCCAGGCAACGAAAATGCTTACACCGAATGAACAAGTGAAGAAAACAATGTTCCAGGCATGGAGAAGTGATGAAGAGAAGTTATTGACAAGTGAGGAAGACAAGGTAACTATGGCCATTTTTAAAAATTGGGAGGTGTAGGAAGCAAATAGGGAGGTGCAGGAGGCATAAGCCCTCCTATTGTATTCTATAATGTCCATTGGAGAATGTAAATTTGCATTCAAGAATGGGGTTTTCAAAATACAATAGGAGATACACACATTAATTATAGGAGTATAGGAAACAAATGCCTATGAAAGTAGGAGTTTGACCAAGTAAATTTGCTTCAAGGACATTATTGGGTAATTCTATTTTCTTTTTTCTTTACACACCTTTTTACTTTTTTATATTTAAAAAATTAACATTCAAAATGGCAAAAAATAGTTTTAGAAACTAATTTTAGAAACAAAAAGGTGTGAAAGAAACAGATAAGAAAAAGAGGTGAGAATAAATTAAATTTCACTTTTAAGTATACGTCAGGTAGCACCAATTTCATTGTTGAATTTTTTTGACTGACATGTATTTTTCACTAAAAATAATATAGTTTAAGTTATATAAGACTTTTATGGGTAACAAAATTATTCATCTAAAACTTAACTACATACTGAGAACACATAACCCTTAATAATAATGTGTCATTGTTAAGAATTAAGAGAGAGTGAAAAGATAGTTACGTAATGAAGTTGGACATAAATTTTTTTAATTAGTATAAAGATTTAGAGGAAAAAATATTTGTTACGAGGGTCTAGCTTTATTGGTTGAGCAGAGTGTGTGAGTGTTGTAAATCTCTTGGTAAGCACTAATTCCTAATAAGTCCCCTTGTGTTTTTATTTTTAAAAAAATGTTTCACCGAGATAAGAAAGGCTTTGTTTGACTTTGTGTTTAGGATGCTTCAAACTTAGTTTGGTGAGTAAATTTAGTTTTGACATACTTTATAATCCTTAAAAGTATGTTTACACATTAATATTTTGCATTTTTTTTTTAAATATCATGTTAAATTCAATAAAAGTTAATTTAAATGTTATAGAAAACATTTAAACTCTATACGTAGTACTTGCATAGGCGTGTAAAGTAAAAAAAAATATTTATGTATTAAGATGAATCATGAACCTTAATTATTTTGATTAAATGCAAATAAGTGCAAAGATTAAGGGCTACATCTTATGCAATATAAGACTATGCTTCATGATCCCGTGCTTGAAATTTCAGATGGAAGTAGGTTTAAGTCATGATTTGATACATCAATAATGATAATATTTAAGACTTCATTTAATACTATATGCCTAGGATTTTTTTTGCGGGAACGGTCTAATGTAGCTCTATGTGGAGCTAGTAGGCCTTGGATCTTCTTCATCAATGAAGTCCTTTGCTTTTTGAAGATTAATGGCAGCAGAATGAATAAGGAAAAAATATGATTGAAGACGCCACTTCAAGGAGAAGATGAGTCGAGAAGAAGCTCACCACCATAGGAAGCCATGGATAAGAGCTTGAAGGTAGGAGAAGATGAGAGAAGGGAGAGGGAGAAAAGGAGCACAAAATTTTGTGCCTCAAAAAGAGGTCTGAACTTTGAAGTGTAATTCTCAAATGATCAAAGTTGAAAAAATGCACACACATGGCCTCTATTTATAGCCTAAGTGTCACACAAAATTGGAAGGAAATTTGAATTTCTATTCAAATTTCACTTGAATTTGAAATTGAATTTGTGGAGCCAAATTGTGTAGCCAAAATTTCACTAATTATGATTAGTGAATTTTAGCTATGGTTCAGCCCACAAATCCAAGATCAGGTCCAAGACTCTCCACTAAGTGTGCTTAGGTGTCATGAGGCATGTAAAGCATGAAGGACATGCACAAAATGTGACTATATGATGTGGCAATGAGGTGTAGCAAGCAAATGCTCACCTCCCTCTCTAAAATCTAATTAGATTGGGCTTCTCCCAATTCAATTAAATTTATTTCCCAACACACACATCAAATATTCACTTCATGCATGTGAAATTACAAAACTACTCCTAATACAAAAACTAGTCTAGGTGCCCTAAAATACAAGGGCTAAAAAATCATACATTTCTAGGGTACCCTACCTACATTATGGAGCCCTAAATAAAAGGCCCAAAAATAATGAAACCTTAATCTAATATGTACAAAGATAAGTGGACTCATACTTAGCTCATGGACCCGAAATCTATCCTAAGGCTCATGAGAATCCTAGGGCCTTCTCTTGCATCTCTGGCTCAATCTTCTTGGAGTCTTGAAATCTAGATATGTACAAGACATTCTCCAATGATTTTTGAATTCCATGAAGAATAAATGAGTTCAACTTCTGAGTTATCAAACAATGTAAAAAAATGTACTCTATTGTGACAGACCTGCCCTGACTCAAAGAAAGTGGTTTTCAGTTGTAGTGCTCAATACGAAAGCTAAATAGAGTGACTTTCCAACAAACAAAAGGATGTGCATTTAATGCTTTAATTAAGATGAGGAATTCTAACGAACACAAACTTCAAACACGAGCTCAAGTGAAGAATTATATCCATTTAAAGACAATGGAGACTTGAAGATGAATACCTATAAATATTAGAAGACTTGAAGAAATGAGTTATTAACCTACGTGATAACATTCAAATTCTTTATGTAAAAAACTTTATGTATATTTACGTGTAAAGTTCATAACTCTCAAAATACCTTGAATATCTTGAGAGAAAAGACTAAATATTTAGCTTAAAGATTCATTTGGTAGACGATTAAGAACTAGTCAATGAACAAACTAAAAAAGAATTTTTTTTAATTTGTATTAGAGCTAATAGTAGCTTGGTAGGACAGAATATTGGGGGTCGTGTTGAAGCTTGGTGGTCGACTTTGTTTGTAGAACCAAAAGTGACAATGATTAATATTTGTAACTTGGTACAATTAATGTAACTTGGTTGTTAACCAAGAACTGAATGTAGTCTCCGGTGATAGAGACAAATTCATATACTTTTCTGTGTCTTATATTTAGTTTGTATATCTTGTGATTTAAACTAACATAGGGTTTGAATTTAATTTTGTTTAAAAGCATGATTTGTTTTGCAAAATCTATTTCTATTATCTGAAACTGTTATTGTAAAAATCTGTTATCTATCTTACAAAGTTATTTTTCAGACGATAACCTTACATTTTATGAAAAAGGTTTAGAAAACTTCATAAATCACAATTTAACCTCCTTCTTATGGTATTTACCTTTACAATGTGTTAAAAGTGATATAGCAGTGTTTAGTTTTAGTAGTTTTAATATTCTATTACTACTTTGTTTTTATCTCTTTTACAACTAAAAAAAAGTGATTATATTATTTTTATCGATAAATATTAGTTATTAATTTTTGTTAGAATATTAGTGGATGAAAGACACTCAAATCCATGATCTCTCTCTTTCCATTTTCTCTTTAATTATCAAACTAATTTTATAACTCCTAAAAAGGAATATAAGTTCAATTTCGATTGATATAAAATAGAACTCACATGAATTGGCCACCATATACAAGAAAATTTATCTATATAAAATAATAGTCCGTCAAAAAGTCCAAAATGGACATCCTATATTATTGACACCTAGCTTGGTAACAGATAAAGTTGTAATTTTAATAGGCTTCTCCTCTGCATTTTGTGTTTGTTTTGTTTTGTTGTTTACTTTTTGGTGTGCACTTCCATATGCTTAGGAGAGGTTAAGGGAAAGCCACCGCACCACCATAACCACCAACTCCCCGCGTGACCAACCTTCGTGCACCACCAAACAGCACTGCCACACCACAGCTGCTGCGTCGCATCATCTCTAACCAAAACCTTCTCCCCCACCCTTAATCCATCGTGACCTCTCTCTCTCTCTCTTTCTCTCTCTCTCTCTCTCTTTCTCTTCTATGGTTTCTTCTCCATGTGTCTGTCGATCCCACCCATCCTTAATATTACATCATCTTATTCACATTGCATCACCTCAAAAGGGCCTCGAAATTCAAACCCTAATCTAATTTGATTGTGATTATGGGTCTGAGAGTGCTTCTCAATCGAGTTCCATGACCGGTTCATACATTGGGAGCTTGATAAGCTTGATCTCTAAGAGTGAGATAAGATACAAAGGTATTCTCTACAACATCAACATCGAAGAGTCCATTATTAGCCTAAAAAACAATATTCTTCTGGTACTCACTTCTTTTTTCCTATGAATTTTCCTTAATCATTTTGTTGGTTTTGTTCTTTTTCAGTTTAATTTGGCTCCTTTGGTTTCAGATCTCTGAATTCGTTGAAAAAATTTGATGTTTGTTATGTTGTTGTGGTTGTTATTTTTATTATTTAATTCTAAAGAATGGGTTTTGTCTCAGTTTATTTAGGCTTAGGACGAAAACCAAAAAAAGAATGAGCTTCTTTATGTTTGTTCTGTCTCTCCTTCTTCCTTTCTAGATCTTTGTGTTTGCATTTCTGAATTTTACTATCAAGTGAGAACTCATTATGCTAAGCTTAACTGGAAGAAAGTTTTCTCTAGAATATGCTCTAAGCACTGCAATGGATGAATAGGTCAGTCAATCCCATCAAGCATGTTTTTGTTGACATTGTAAATAAAGCATAAAGAATGAGAAAGGACCCAAATCTTGTAGGATCTGAGGATGGCAGAACCTACATGTGAGAGTAGCTGAATTAGATCATTATGAATTTGTCATAATAATGTGGATAAGGCTTTGTCCTTTTTTTAAATCTTTGATTGTAATGATTACTACACTTTACTTTTCCATCTTTATCTACCTTTCTTGCTCAGTTCTTGGGATAGACTACGTTGACATGGCACATGGTTTCTCTCTTCCCATGGCATCTATATATCAAAGCACGATTGACTCATTCTTCCTATCATTACTACCCATTTTTAAAATCTCATTCTTCTCCAACTATTTGGATTGCTGATTTTTGGTACATTCTCCACTTTTTAGAGTTTATTTTTTTCCTTCATATTTGCTCATATGAATGATCATTTATTATTGTCTAGAAGTTGATAGTTTTTTCATGTTCATTCTTCAATAAATACCATATTGATATTGGCACATTTCTTTGAGAAGGTTACTAATTCATAGACAAAGGCAAAATTGTTGGGAATTTTCAAGGAGAAGTTGGTTAAAGCACCCAAAGAGCTAAACAACCCAACTTCTTTGAATTTATGCACTAAACCTAAGACAAGACATGAAATCCTTCAAGATTTCATGTCCAACAATTCTTCCAATGCTTTCTCAAGCAGTATGGGCTATCAAAGGGAACAAATGAGGCCATGTTTATCACTGAAGCATATCGAACACTTTGTGACAAGGGTCCATACCCTGCTGACCAGGTCCTCAAGGAACTTGAAGGCAGTCTTGGATTTATGATCTATGAAAATTTTAGTAGCATTTGTAAGTCTTTAATTTCTTGACCTATACATGGCAATATGTGTGGTTTGGCAATGTATAAATGGTGTTATTAGTCTTTCTGGGACTGATTATTAATTTGTTAGCTTGAGCAGGGTTCTAATGGTCTGATTGAGCTTTGATTTTAGACCACCATTCAAATTACTCATTCTTATCAAAGTAACTAACAATTATAAGAAAATGGAAAAAAATAAATGTGGACTAATAGAAAAAGTAAAATACATTTCAAAGGGTAACTTGTGTGTGGAATTTAACACTTTACTGGTGTTAAAATGTAGGATGTATGTTTCATAGTGAGCATGGTCTCATGAGCTTTGGAAATCCATCAAAGAAGATGAAAGAAATGCCCAGGACTGACAGTGAGGGATTTATGTGCAGGGCTAACTTCAATGTCGACTCTCAGTCAATGTTCAAAGTGATGCCATGTGTTGGAAGTGAAGCTAACTGGGCCATATGGAGCTAACAGACTTGGTTGTTTTAATCATAGTCCAACTTTTTAGGCTTTAGCCCTTTTGGGATATTAATGTAGCTTCATGTAGAGCTTGTAAGCCTTGGATCCTCTTCATTAATGGAGTTCTTTGTTTCTTGAAGATCAATGGCAGTGGAATGGAGAAGGAGGAAAGGTGATTGGAGATGCCACTTCAAGGAGAAGATGAGTCAAGAACAAGGTCACCGCCATAGGAAGCCATGGATAAGAGCTTGAAGGTATGAGAAGATGAGTGAAGGGAAAGGGAGAGAGGGGAACAAAATTTGAGAGAGAGAAGAGGGAGAGTGAGGTTTGAAATTTGAAGTCTAATTTCTCAAATCATTAAAGTTGCGAAATGCACACACAAGACCTCGATTTATTGCCTGAGTGTCACAGAAAATTGGAGGAAAATTTGAATTTCTATTCAAAATTCACTTGAATTTGAATTTGGATTTGTGGAGCCAAATTTGAAGCCAAAAGTTCACTAATTATGATTAGTGAATTTCAGCTATGGTTTAGCCCACTAATCCAAGATCAAATCCAAGATTATCTACTAAGTGTGCTTAGGTGTCATGAAGCATGTAAAACATGATGGATATGCACAAAGTGTGACTATATGATGTGACAATGAGGTGTAGCAAGCAAATGCTCACCTCCCCCTTAGGCTGGTCCAAAATTTAATTGGATTGGGCTTCTCCCAATTCAATTAAATGTCTCTCCTAACACACACATCAAATAGTACACTTAATGCATATGAAATTACAAAACTACCCATAATACAAAAACTAGTCTTGGTGTCGTAAAATACAAGGATTGGAAAATCCTATATTACTAGGGTACCCTAAACTTGTGAGGTACCCTCCCTATACTATGGAGCCCTAAATACAAGACCCAAAAAATAATGAAACCCTAATCTAATATGTACAAAGATAAGTGAGTCCATACTTAGCCCATGGGCCCAAAATATACCCTAAGGCTCATGAGAACCCTAGGGCCTTCTCCTGCATCCCTGACTCAATCTTCCTGGAGTCTCCAAGCCATGGCTCTGGTGATGGGTCCCCTCCTTGGAAGGATTGTGTCAGATATGTAGTTTTTATCTTTTGGTCCCATTGTTGTGTACATATTCATGCTTTAATGTTGAATATGACTATGGTAATTTCTAATATGTATGAC
Source organism: Glycine soja (assembly GCF_004193775.1). NCBI lineage: Eukaryota > Viridiplantae > Streptophyta > Magnoliopsida > Fabales > Fabaceae > Glycine > Glycine soja. The sequence continues at coordinate 20,644,429 of NC_041012.1, read as the reverse complement.
AAGAAGTTTTAGTTTGTCACTTTTAAATTATTGAGCGTGTATTTTCTTTTGTTATACGTTGTTAAATCTCTCCTTTCAAAATCATTAAGCAGGGCAAGAGAAATCACGCACATTAGCACAAATGATATGCATATATTTGTTCAGTTGAATGTACACAATCTGGTTCTGTGGTCTGTCAACATTTATTGCACTAAATAAATCCTTGACTATAACACTTCCATTAAAATATTTCCTTACAAATACCATGTAGATAGTTGTTGTTTGAGGTAAAGATATACATTTTTTAAAATCTTTTTTCTTCTTTTGGCTAAGAACTTGATTTTGTTTGATATCTGAGTTTTATTGAGATCAAAGTGCATACATCAAAACTGAGTTTTTTTTAAACGTTTGATTTGATAATCTTATTGTAAAAGCGAGGTAGAAAAACTAGATTTGTTGCATCGTTCAATTTCTTATCCAAAGATAAGGCAATCCTTTATATATCTTTTTAAATCTTTTTCCCCCTTGGCTAACAACTTGATTGTGCTTGCTATTGTGATTCAAATTTTGTTTTTGAGGAATATATTTTTTTAAAATTCTTTTTTTTTTCTCTTGGCTAAGAACTTGATTTTATTCTCTCTTTTTAGTTTGCTTTTTCATTTTTTCCTCCACTTTTTAAAGTATATTATTATCCATAGTTCTTTCTATTTTCTTCTCCTATTCTAAAACAGTTGGAGTATACCTTCTTTTTATTGTGATGTTATTGTCAGAAAGAATCATTGTTACAGAGGAATCATTGTTGCGATGTTGTGATTCAGATTTTGTATTTGAATTTTTGATTATTTCAGTTCTATATTTGATTGTCCTTCCTTCTTTTATCTTTATTTTTTTAAAATTTTCTCCATTTAATATTTTTGCTTGTTGTTGTGACATTGTGGTTGGGGTTTTGTTTTGGAGGAAAATATATTTTTTAAACCTTTTTTTTCTCTTGGCTAACAACTTGATTTCGCTTGTTGTTGTTAAGTGGGTATTTTTTTCCTCTTGGCTAAGAACTTAGTTTTGCCTGATTTTGTGATGTTGTTGTTAAGTGGTTATAGATTTTGAATGCTTTTTTTTTATTTTTCCAATAAAATAACTTTCTTTTAATTTTGAAGAAGTATGAGCTAAGATGCAGTATGAATATTGATATATAAGTTTGGCAAATTGGGGGGGGGCTCTTTTAATGCAAAAGATTCAAAATTAAAAGTAACTAATGTACTGTCTAGGGCCCAAATATCTACGTGGAATCCTACTTGTAAGAACATTTGACACCCACCATGGGGCCGCAGTAAAACATACCCCGTAGCCTCTCGTCAATCCTCTCACATTCATCCATTGTTATCACTCGGTTTGGTCTTAGACGGAGACCCCCCTCACCGACTCCCATCACCGTGGTTTTGCTTTTTTGCTTAATCTTCTTGAGAGATGTTCTCATCGCTCTCATAGTTCTTGGATAGAAGGTTGATCTCCTTCTTCGAACCATCCGATGAGTCGTTGTCATCCCAAGCAATATACGCCTTCTTGGATCTTATTTCTTCATGGCTTTTCTTCTCATTCTTCTCTGGCCATGATTCATATGTTGGGCAGTGTGCCTTTATGTGACCGGGTCGATAAAACTTATAGCATTTATGTGTTGGGGAACCTTTTTGAGATCTCTTCCCATTGTCGAAGTTATGGCATCTCTCCATTCTTCTATTTTTGACGAATTTATGAAACTTCTTCACAAAGAGAGAGAAGTCCTCTTCATCATCAGATTCTTCTTTTTCTTCTTCTTCTTGCATTGAGGAGGAGGCTTTGAGTGCTATGCTTCTTTTCCTTTTGTCGGTCTCTTCATTTTGGTTGAGACGTTGAAGTTCCATTTCATGTTCCTGCAGTTTTCCAAAAAGAGTGGCAAGATACATAGAAGAAAGATCTTTACTTTCAGGAATGGCAGTTACCTTGGACCACCATTCCCTACTTAAGCATCTCAAAACTTTATTAATTAAATCTTCATTAGGAAAGATTTTTCCTAAGGAGGCAAGGTAATTGACTATGTGTGTGAATCTTTTCTGCATGCTTTGAATGTTCTCATTAGTGTTCATCCTAAATAATTCATATTCATGTGTAAGGGTGTTGACTCTAGATCTTTTCACATCAGTGGTGCCTTCATGTGTATGTTGGAGAGTATCCCACATCTCCTTTGCATTTGAACAGTTTGACACTCTAAAATATTCATCTATTCCTAGGGCAGAAGTGATGATGTTTTTGACTTTAAGATTATATTGGATTCTTCTTCTATCCTCTTCAATCCATTTATCTCTAGGTTTTTCTATTGTTGTACTTGTGCTTGCATCTACTATGGTGGGTACATAAGGTCCTATTTCTATTGTTTCCCAAATGTTTAAATCTATGGCTTCAATAAAGATTTGCATTCGGGTTTTTCAATAGTGGTAACCCTCACCATTAAAGATGGGTGGCCTATGGATGGAGTTTCCTTCAGGAAACAGAGAATTTGAGGAGGCCATGAATCTTGAAGTTGTGAAACTTTTCTCAAGAAACCTGCTCCGATACCACTTGTTGGATCAAGTGGCCTCGGAATAATTAAGAAGGGGGGTTGAATTAATTATGAACGTGTCTTGACTAATTAAAAAATTATTCTTCTTAATGTTACTAGATTCAATTAGGTTTTACTACTAAGTTATGAGAAAGTAAAGAACGAAAACAATAACTTAGACAAAAGTAAAGCGGAAATAAAAAGTACATAGCGGAAATTAAAGAGTGTATGGAAAAAGAAGACAAACACAAGATTTATACTGGTTCGGCAACAACCCGTGCCTACATCCAGTCCCCAAGCAACCACCGATTCTTGAGATTTCCAATAACCTTGTAAAATCCTTTACAAGCAAAGATCCACAAGGGATGTACCCTCCCTTGTTCTCTTTGAACAACCAAGTGGATGTACGCTCCACTTGAACTGATCCATAAGAGATGTACCCTCTCTTGTTCTCAGTATCACAACCCAAGTAGATGTACGCTCTACTTGTACCACAAAGGATGTACGCTCCAATGTGTTAAGACAAAGAATTTTTAGGCGGTTAGTCCCTTGAATCTTTGTAAAGGGAAACAAAAGATATCTCAGGCGGTTAGTCCTCTGAAATCTTTATTTAAGGAAAAGGGAAGAATCAAAAGAATTCTCAGGCAATTAATCCTTTGAATCTTTTGTCAAGAGGGGGAAGGGAGAATCAAAAGAATTCTCAGGCGGCTAGTCTTTTGAATCTTTTGGCAAGAGGGAGAAAGGATGAAAAGATAGCACACTTTTGTTTTCTGTAGAATTTCCACTTGCAGAAAAACAAAGTTTTGAAAACAAAGTTTAGAAAGATTTTTGGCAAATAGAAAGCAATGGGAAATGGTTAGAGAAAGATTGTGAAAAAGGATTATTTGGAAGAATATCACACATATGTTATTTGAATGTGTGTCAAAGTCATGCTTTTATAGACTCTTCATGTTTGGTCAAAGAAACCATTGTAAGAGTTGTGACTTTAGAAAAAATCATGTTAAGAGTTATAACTCTTAACTTTTTCTTCAAAATTGTTCACTGGTAATCGATTACCACAAAGGTATAATCGATTACACAATGCATTTTATGAAAAGTTGTGACTCTTCACAATTGGATTTAAATTCCAACGTTCAGATTCACTTGTAATCGATTACTAATATAGTGTAATCGATTATACTGTTTGAAAATCATTTTGGAACGTTGCAAACCATTTGAAAATATTTTGAAAACCAAACTGGTCACTAGTAATCGATTACTGATAACTGGTAATCGATTACTGATAACTGATAATCAATTACCAGAGAGTAATCACTCTAGTAACTTAAAAAATTTGAGAAAATTCTTTTGTAAAACAAAACTGTGCTATTTGGTTTTTGAAAAAATCTTTTAATACTTATCCTATATGAAGTCTTGACTTGTTGCTTCTTGATTTCTTCTCTTGAATCTTGGATTGAATTCTTGATATTTGATCTTGAAGTCTTGAATCAATCTTATATGACTTACTCTCTAATTTAACGTGAAGTCAACCCGTGTGTATGGAAGGGTTAAAAGCTAATATTAATTAATGATGAAACAATATGAACGAAAAATATATTACCAATAATTCTTTCCAAAACAGAGCCAATATATATAGTAATTTGCACATTAAGCTGTTAAAAAACAGTAATTTGCACTTTAATATTATAAAACTTAAATAGTTTTGTAACTTTATTCGCAAAGCTTCCTTTCAATTCTGGTTACTGAATCAAGATCGGACATTACAATACAGCATATAGAAATATGAATCCGAGTGCATATGAATTGATCAGATGCTAAGCAATGCCCGTGACAAGAGCTACAGCAGTTAATTGAAACCCTCTTGCATGCATCGGCATAATCGTGTTCATAGGCAAAACCGTGATTCATCTTATTTTGGAAATATTATATTATATAACAATAAGAAGGTGTTTATCGATGGCATTATATTCGGCATATTTTTGTATGCATAGAAGTGAATATATAAGAGACTGTTATGAACATATATAAATAAACGATCTTTCTTTCAAAAATTATCGCTTGCTATAAACAAAGAAATAATATTTTAATTGCATACGCATGAAACTTGAAATTCGAATTTCGAAGAAAGAGCATGCTATGGAATATATTGTTCACGGGCCATGATTACACAGACATGCTAGAGGATCTGATTTGTGTAATCAGCGTATGTTGAGTCCAGGTGTATTGTTCACAAAACAGTGAAATGGACCAATGATTAATTAATTAAAAAGGACAAAGCTTTTAATTAGCTCACTCCATACTCACAAAAACAAAATAGTGAGCTTCACAATTTCCGCAACTTAATACTAAACTTATAATGTTTTTTTATCATCAACTGAAATTTCGTTAAGCAGCACAAGATGTGCGAAAAATCAATACAAAGTCAGACATACCCCACTTTCATTTACAACATAATTGATACCTCACCTACATTCAAACCTATGACCTATTCCTCATTCAGATTCATCATTTTTTTTTTCACGGCGAGTTCTGTTATATAAAATCCCTAATTGGATAAATATTTTAGTTAAGGTAGAATAAATAACTACTGATTTTTAATTATGGCCTCCAACTTACTTGTATCACCCCGTGAACCAACCTTCTTGCAATGCCATCATTCTTTCTTTATACTTTTATCTTCTTCTGTTGCCTTTAAGAACAGAGTGTGTTTTTAACCAGTATATATCTTAACCCATTTGCTTTTATGTAGAGAACTGAAAAGGAAAACTTTTTAAAGTTGTTTCTCTTCTTCTTCTTCAAGTTCAATAGATTTTACATGATAAACTGATTGATAAATAAAGGAAAACAATTTTTGAAAAGAAATTAAAAAATGAAAAGTAAATCAAACAGGCTCTAAGACTTTAGAGGTACTTCCCTAAAAAAAAAAAAAAGACTTTAATTAGAGGTAACTTACATTTTATAGAATTTCTTAAATATCATTATAGTTGCATTCTAATCAACATCTCCTAAATCAATTGATTCCTGCAATTATAGACAGACTTATAGTAAAAATCTTTGAATAGTCTTCCTTCATATGCCCTCATCATTCCTTTATATATATATATAGAGAGAGAGAGAGAGAGATTAAGTGAGCTTAGTAGAGATAGCAAGTTATCAATCATTTCTTTCCCCCACACAAATTGTTGGGATCCCTCCTTAATTGGAGAGGTTCTAGAAAATTCTAGAGCTTTTTGGAAAAGTGTAGAATTTTCTAGAACGTTCTGGAGAGCTCTAGAGTAGTGTAGAACTCGCTAGAAGCTTGTGGAAGAATGTGGAAACCTCTGGAATATTCTAGAGATGTGTGAAACTTTCTGGAACCTTATGGAAGGATATGGAAGAGTGTAGAAACTCCTAGAATGTGTGGAGCATTCTAGAGAATTAATCTTCACCTTATGATACAAGAAATCTCCACCATTTATTGTGGAGATGGAGTAGTATAAATAAGGGTAGGAGCCTTCATTCCTATCCATCCAAGACAAGAGTGAATCCACTTCTTAGAGTGAGAAAAAGCCTCTCTGAGAGAGAAGATAAATAGCTTGGGAAGTCTTTATCCTCAAGCTTGAGTGAGCCACCGTAGAGTGAGTCAATCCAAGTAGAGAGCCTCTCTGAGAGAGAAGATAAATAGCTTGGGAAGTTTCTATCCTCAAGCTTGAGTAAGCCTCTCTGAGAGAGAAGATAAATAGCTTGAGAAGTCTCTATCCTCAAGCTTGAGTGAGCCACCATAGGGTGACTCAATCCAAGTAGAGAGCCTCTCTGAGAGAGAAGATAAATATCTTGAGAAGTCTCTATCCTCAAGCTTGAGTGAGCCACCATAGGGTGACTCAATCCAAATAGAGAGCCTCTCTGAGAGAGAAGATAAATTGCTTGGGAAGTTTCTATCCTCAAGCTTGAGTGAACCACTGTAGAATGAGTCAATCCAATGAGAGAGCCTCTCTGAGAGAGAAGAAAAATAGCTTGGGAAGTCTTTATCCTCAAGCTTGAGTGAGCCACCATAGAGTGAGTCAATTTTGTAAACACATCCTTGTAACCCTACTATCACTTTGTATAGTGGAAGAATCTCCATATTGGAGAATTATAATCGTGTGCCCCCATTACTACCTTTAATTACTAAGTGCCTATCTTAAACTTCACGAAGCGGGAAAGTATGAGTTTTCCCAACAGTGGTATCAGAGCTAGGTTGTTCGACTTGGTGATCGGCTCAGACGAGTAAGATGGCGGTGATGGATCTCAGCTTTGGGGATCCCTTGTATCGAAAGTCTTCCTGGCGGTGAGTCCAGGCAGTGTGTCCCGCAGATGGAGCGGCGGTGCAAGTACCGCAGGTAGCTAGAGCATGAAGGCTCTAATGGTTATACTCGTGGATGATGACTTTCGCTCGAAGGGGGAGGCTTCCATGTGGAAGAGACTCACACTTGAGGGGGAGATGTGTTAGAGTACAAGTGTGAGATGAAGTCCCACATCGGGTAAAAGAATCTCCCCGGTATTTCCTCCCGTCGAGTTTTTCCCAACAGTGGTATCAAGAGTTAGGTTCATCCGGAGCCGTCATTAGCTCGTGCAGTTCAAGATAGAGGATAACGTCGCTCATGATGGAGACATGTTCAAGGATGTGTTTACAAAATTGAAGAATGGAGAAGAGCCATGCAAGAAGAGATGCAATCCTTGCATGAGAATAACACCTATGAATTGGTGGAGTGGAGAATAGCCATGCAAGAAGAGATGAAATCCTTGCATGAGAATAACACTTATGAATTGGTGGTGGAGAAGAGCCATGCAAGAAGATATGCAATCCTTGCATGAGAATAACACCTATGAATTGGTGGAGTGGAGAATAGCCATGCAAGAAGAGATGAAATCCTTGCATGAGAATAACACCGGAGTGGAGAATAGCCATGCAAGAAGAGATGAAATCCTTGCATGAGAGTAACACCTATGAATTGGTGGAGTGGAGAAGAGCCATGCAAGAAGAGATAAAATCCTTGCATGAGAGTAACACCTATGAATTGGAAAAGTGGAGAAGAGCCATGCAAGAAGAGAAGCAATCCTTGCATGATGACCAAAGCACATTGACATAAGGTATCCAAGGAGCCGGTTTGCTACTACCCCCCAATTAAGTCGGGAGGGGGAGATTTGTTAGGATCCCTCCTTAATTGGAGAGGTTCTAGAAAATTCTGGAGCTTTCTGGAAAAGTGTAGAATTTTCTAGAACGTTCTGGAGAGCTCTAGAGTAGTGTAGAACTCTCTAGAAGCTTGTGGAAGAATGTGGAAACCTCTAGAATATTCTAGAGATGTGTGAAACTTTCTGGAACCTTATGGAAGGATATGGAAGAGTGTAGAAACTCCTAGAATGTGTGGAGCATTCTAGAGAATTAATCTTCACCTTATGATACAAGAAATCTCCACCATTTATTGTGGAGGTGGAGTAGTATAAATAAGGGTAGGAGCCTTCATTCCTATCCATCCAAGACAAGAGTGAATCCACTTCTTAGAGTGAGAAAAAGCCTCTCTGAGAGAGAAGATAAATAGCTTGGAAAGTCTTTATCCTCAAGCTTGAGTGAGCCACCGTAGAGTGAGTCAATCCAAGTAGAGAGCCTCTCTGAGAGAGAAGATAAATAGCTTGGGAAGTTTCTATCCTCAAGCTTGAGTAAGCCTCTCTGAGAGAGAAGATAAATAGCTTGAGAAGTCTCTATCCTCAAGCTTGAGTGAGCCACCATAGGGTGACTCAATCCAAGTAGAGAGCCTCTCTGAGAGAGAAGATAAATAACTTGAGAAGTCTCTATCCTCAAGCTTGAGTGAGCCACCATAGGGTGACTCAATCCAAGTAGAGAGCCTCTCTGAGAGAGAAGATAAATTGCTTGGGAAGTCTCTATCCTCAAGCTTGAGTGAACCACTGTAGAATGAGTCAATCCAATGAGAGAGCCTCTCTGAGAGAGAAGAAAAATAGCTTGGGAAGTCTTTATCCTCAAGCTTGAGTGAGCCACCATAGAGTGAGTCAATTTTGTAAACACATCCTTGTAACCCTACTATCACTTTGTATAGTGGAAGAATCTCCATATTGGAAAATTATAATCGTGTGCCCCCATTACTACCTTTAATTACTAAGTGCCTATCTTAGACTTCACGAAGCGGGAAAGTATGAGTTTTCCCAACACAAATAAAGGCGTATGTCATACTCATGTCCACCATCACAAATTCACAATGTCACATACCAAGATTCCAGTAGTCCTTCCCAGCAATAATTACTTTCTTCTCTATTAAAATCCAATAAACTTGAAAAAGCATAGTTCCAAGAATTCCCCTCAATCCAAGAGTAGTGCCAAAACAAAAACCTGCTCACTTTATCTTACTCTTCTAGAAATGACATTTAAAAACCACATAAGACACACAAGGCATCCTTCCTTTCTATTTGAATCATCACGATCAGCTTGGTAAAATTGATGACCATATTTAATTAAACGCAACTTTCACCAAATGGCTTTTGTATCACTTAAGAAGCTCATCTTTACTTAGTCAACAAAGTAATATTGAACAATTATTCTAGATTTTTCTAATCCCTAAACCCCTTTTTCTTATCCCACTTCAATAAAAAAAAAATTGTTCTCATCTTCCACACTTAACCATTAAAAATTCCTCTGAATTCAAATCAAGACACAAACCATTTTCTTAGACATTTTAATAAAAGAAAAAAATTGACGGCACAGAGTTTACCAGGACAATACTTCCCCAATACTTCGATGAGAGTTTACCATAAATGGATAAAATTCTATCACACAATGCATTTCTTTTCTTAGCTAGTCTCACTTTGCATCTTTTCATATTTGATTGATGATTATTTGTGTTAGCTAGTTGTTATCATACAAATGTTGAAATTTTTGGGGATCCTTATAAATTATCAATATAACCACCAGTAATACATTATGTTAGATTATTAAGAAGAGTTTTAGGAATACCTGGATCTATAATGACTGATCAAACAAACGCAGCGGAATCTGAATCTGTAGGTAACCGGTGGCTTCATGGTTCTTCCTTAATTGGAACCTCTTTATTCTTCAATAGGACCTTCATAACTCTTCAGTTAGGGAGAAGAGAAACTATGTGTGACAACTTGGTATGTTGGAGACCATAGCCTTCTTATAGCGTGTTAACCTAATAAGGTTCTCATTATCTCCTAATGGGCCAACATTGACATCTGCTCATTTAAGTCCATATAATTTGATTTAGTTGTCTAACGGGCTCACTTAATTTGATCACAAAAAATAAAACCTACTAATGATAAATAATTAATATAATTGTCTTATAATATTAATCATATTAATTATTAGAATAGAAAAATCCAATAATCTCCCACTTGGACTACATATTGTAACGATTATATAAAAAATCCTTAAACGTGCATCCGTGCGCTATTTACCTTTAGACTCTTACCTTAACAACTTGGTTCATCTCATCTAATGGAATCACTACGACTTTCGTCACTACAACAAATGTAATTAGACTTCAATGACCTCCACATCAATACACTCAATGACATAGGTCAATATGGATAAGCAACATGAAAATTACATGCAATGTGATCTCAGTCATGCCTATTTGCAATTGGTCCAAACTTTATTCTTTATAGTGATCAATCCAAACACAATATAAATATTGTAAACAAAACAAGCTTATAATGGAATGATAAACTTCAAATTTATTTCTGTAGAAAATCCAAACAACAAAATGTTTGTAAACCATAAGATATAGAACATAAGCTAAACTCTTACTAAATTAAGATACAATCAGGTATTACACCCATATGAGTAGTGTGCTCATGAAAAAACTTTAAATGTTAGACCTTTAGTAAGTGGATCAGTTAGCATGGAATGAGTTCCTATATGTTTTATACAAATATGTATCCTCTGAATTCTTTATTTAACAACCAAATATTTTATGTCAACAAACTTTTATTTGGTTGAATCCTTAATATGACCATTAAGATATTGTCTCAATAAACACCCGATGACTACTTAATGTTGGTGACAACAGGCAAGCCAGTTACAATAATTTAGTAATTATAAATTCTAGTATGATGTCTCATAGCAAAATATTAACTCCACCAACATGGTTAAATGTGGATCCTTATGTGAAGTGATTGCTATTAAGATATTTCGAAAAAATTGAAGTCAAAATACCCAATGATCTCTAAACTTCTAGACTTTCGATATGAAAACATGTAGTTTCTTATTCTCTTGAATTAATGCATAATGCACTTTACTACTTTCTATTGTTGCATATCAAAATTACTCATATATCACCTTAGGACTCCCACAAAAAATTGTTTTATTACAATAAAAAATAAACTTAAGAATACATGATAAATTGCAATATAATTGTTTTGCAACAATAAATCATATGATGATAGTAGGGTCAATATATAATATCAAAATAATAAATTTACTCCCATTGAGCTTTTAACACACACAATCATCAACCAAATTTAGCTCAACACCATAAGAGATAATCTTGATGAATTTTGTAATACCACAGACGAGAGACTTGTTTAAAAGCATAAATGGATTTCTTTAGTTTTCATACCATAGATTTTAGATAATCTTAAACAAGGTTTTCTGGTTGCACTGTATAAAGTATTTCATCAATGTTTCTATTTAGAAACATAATCTTTACATTCATCTATGCAAAAAAATTATCAAAATGATCTATAGTATCATTATAGTCCTAAGAAAGTCTTTCTAAGAAATCAGAGAGAAAGTCTCTTTGTGATCAATGTCTTCCTTCTTGTAAAACTTTTGGCGACAAGGAAAACTTTATATATCTTAATATTAACCATTGAATCCCTTTTGACTATAGATATTTATCTAAAACTTATGGGTTTCACACTTTCAAGCAATTTGACAATATCTCAAATGTCATGTTCAACCATCGATTCTATTATATCATGTATGGCTTCAATGCACTTGAGAGTTAGAGCACAACATGACTTGACTAAGGTCAATTAGACCTTCTCAGTCAACCTAATGTCATATTCATGTTCTTCAAGAAATATGACATAATCATATCAAATTACGTTTTTCCTTTCTCTAGTGGATCTTCTTAATGACACTTCTTGAGGCTATTGAGTTTGAACTTTAGATGGTGCTTAAGAGAGAATCTCAATATTGTCTTGTCTTTTAATAATGTTAGGAGTAACATCATTATTTAATTACCATATTCATTTCTATTGTCAATAACAGGTTATTCTTTAAAGACAACACTTCTTATGTTTCCTTTCCCTCCAAACTCAATTTTCTCAAAGAATCTTGCATTCTCGTCTCAAACATGATCTTAAAGTGGGATTGTAAAACTTATACATGCGAGAACTTTAAATGTAACAAAAAAGAATTGCAACTATTTATATTTAAGTCCAACTTACCTTCATGCAGCTTATAAGGGGTTCTTAGTGACTACTTTAATTAGTACCTTAAAAAGATATAAATTGCATTCTTTAATGTCTTTCCCCAAAGTGACTTTGGTAGAGAAGAATTAAACTTCTTATCATATATGTACAAGTATAGTTTCGTTATTCTATAACTTTGTTCATGCTAAGTTTGCCAAATATTATATGTTGTAAAACAATTTCACAATTATTGAAGAAAAACACATAGGGGATTCCAAATGTTGTACCTTATGTCATATCTATCATAGTATTTCCCACGGTCACATTTGACATCCTTAATTTTCTTTCTTTTTCTTAGTTGAAGTATAACTTCTGCTTTGAAAGACTAAATGTCTAGAGGCAAAAACTTCTCATAATTTAAATAAAGAGGAATCATCTATGAACATAATAAAATACATTTATTCATTCCATGAATCCATAAGGAAGAGAACACAAATATATGTATGTATTAGTTCTAAGACATCCTTAGTTCTTTCAGCACTTTAATTCCTTTTTGTTTGTTTATTTTCTCTTTATATACTCAATATAAAGAATCTGGAATTTCCTACCAATATAAAGAATCCAAATTTCCTATAACCTAAGCATCCAAATTCTCTATTAAGAGATATGACTTAAGCGCTTATGTTATAAAGTAACGAAATTCTCATTTAATTTTAAGTTTTGCACTCGCCAAAATTGTTTGCAATAAGAACACTCAAATATCCATAAAAGAACTCATAACTTGCAACATTTGAATCACACGAGAGACTAACTTTATTATTTCTAATTGAACAAAAATAAATGAATTTGTCCAAATTAGAAATAAAATTTGGTTTAATAAATAGCTCAATATATGTCTCAACCAAATTCAAATGAAATTGAGTCTTTTAAAACAACGTAAAAGTTTTCATATCTTCAACTGCAACTTTATGTCATTGCCCACATTGAAGAATTTTTCATTATTACTTGGAGGATGACTCCATAGGTAGCATCATATAGATATGCTTTTGTGAGTAGTAGAAACAAAATCTACCCACTAATGTCCTTTGATACAAAACTAAATTAACTTTAAAACAAACAAAAAAATTAGAAGTTTACCATTCTTCACATACTAAATAGTGTAATTGGGACTCTTTTTTTTATAAGTCTCATCCTACAAAAGCGACAAGAAAATTTCTTATCTTGTTTTCTTGTATCTTTTCTAAAAATAAAAAATAAAAAATTATGCAATATCATCAACTTTGAACTGACTCCCTTTTGAAATTCTAAATTTTATACATGCAAGTTTGGGATTCAAGTAATATAAGTAATTTAAACCATAGTAGTAACAACAACAACAATTAAAGAAGAGAACAATAAACATACAATACACAAATAATCTTTATGGTAAATTTCAAGACCCAAACAAGATACCTAGTGCACCATTAATCCTCAATCTTTGGATTAAAAAAGACTAACAACAAGTGTTACTCTCAACGCATTGATCAAACATTGGTGATACATCTTGTCAAACAAAGGTTGTTTTTTGACACTCCATTGCTCACATGGAAAACTTATATGATGATTACTCGAGTCAAATAATGACTGTCTTTGAACATTTCATTATTCACATGTAAAATCACACTATTTATAATCACCACATGTTTACCATCACAAGCATGTAATCATTCTGCTAAATTGTGTCTTCTTTTGGATCGAGCATAATTCACATGAATATGTTATCAAATCAACTTACGCAACAGAGGTTACTTTGGTAATATGTTGTTTCAATCAATTTAAGCAAAAATACAAGACAATTTAATATAATAAATGAGAGGTCTTAAAATCACACAACTTTCACATATAATTTAGTTATATAAAAATATATATAACAAAACGTGTAAATATTTTGCAGAACAAACCCATCACAAGATACCGAACACAACATTAATTCCTAGTTTTTGGACAGAGAAATTAATTTATAATTGGTACTCTCAACGTAATGATCAAATATTGATAGTAAATTCTGTCAAATAATAGTCTTTCTTTGAACCGATTATTATTCACATGAAAACACTTTATAATTGTCACACATTTATCATCACAGGTGCAAAATATTATTTGGCCAAATTGTGTTTTCCTTTGGACCGAAAACAATTCACATAAATAATTTCATACTGATATCTATATAATTTTAATCAAATCAATTTTCACAATAGGGATTACTTTGCCAATATATCGTGTCAATCAATTTAATTAAAAAATCACTAGATATGCAAATAAATGGAAATGATCTTTTAGTGCTAAATTAACTTCAAAACAAATAAGAGCAAGAGATTTACCTTTCTTTACACCATGTAGTGTACCTTGGACACTCTTTCTTCATGTATTCCAGACTTTTTATAGAAGTAGCAATAAATTCTTCATCTTTCTTTTGTTTCTTTTGCTGAGAGCACCCTTAGTTTTTTTGTCTGAGAGGTCAAGTTTAAATGAACACTTCCATATTTGTCTTTCTGCATCCTCTCTTCCTCTTGCACATAATGAGATATAAGCTCATTAATGGACTATCTATAGTGTTATGTTATAGCTCACTTTGAATTGCACAAAGTGTGCAGGAAGTGAGGTCAAAACTAAATGCACGAGCAGGTCTTCACCTCTAGCTTAAGTGCTTTTAGTTTTGATGCCAAGTTAAACATTTTAATTATGTACTCCCTTATATAATTTTTCCCCTTTTTTCAACAAAAATAAAATAAAATAAAGAAGAACTGCATGCGCAAAAAACTTCCTTATATATATTATGATATATATTATGAACAGTAATCATGAAGAGAAGTCGTTCACAAAACCAAATAACAATGCCAAAAAACAAAATACACTCAAATTTAAATCAAATATCCAATATGGTAATATCTAAATTTACCAATAACTGATATGTGTTGTTCCAAAAAAAAATGGGTTCATATAACCAAAACAATCCAAGTATAATTAGAATCAAATAACTTTAAATCCCAATAATCTAACAGTAATGGAGACTCTGATACCACTTGTTGGAATTTTAGGGGATTCTTATAAAATATCAATATAACCACCAGGAATACATTACGTTAGATTATCAAGAATAGTTTTAGAAATACCTGAATCCATAATGATTGATCAAACAAACGCAGGGGAATCTGAATCAGTAATTAACCGGTAGCTTCATGGTTCTTCCTCAACCAGAACCTCTTTATTGCTCAATAGGACCTTCGCAACTATTCAGATGGGGAGAAGAAAAACTATGTGTGACAACTCGGTATATTGGAGATCATAGCTTTTTTATAGCGTGTTAACCTAATAAGGTTTCCAATATTCCCTAATAGGCCTACACTGACATATGTTCATTTAAGTCTATATCATTTAATTTAGTTGTTTAACGGACTCCCTTAATTTGATCACATAAAATAAAATCCACTAATAAATAATTAATATAATTATCTTATAATATTAGTACACATTAATTATTGAAATAGAAAAATCCAATGAAAAAAAAATTTACTCAACCCATGCACACAATTTCTCATACCCCCTTTAACTCTATTAATACATTTTTGGTTTGTTTAAAAAAATGAAATCTCCCAACACTAAGGTCTTTTGATGCTTGACACGATATGTTTATGAAGACAACATATGACAAAAAGTAAATGACAAAACTCACCAAATTAATTCCAATTAATATTTAATTTGTAGTACATATCTTTAATCTTTAATTAGTTACATCCCAAAGACTATGAAGATGATTAGCTTCAACTTGCACCAAATAGAGAGAGCTCCTTTAGAATTGATTATTCTTCAATAACTTGCATCAATATTCCAACCTCTTTCATAGCGTGAATTACGATATATATGAGGAATCAGGAATGGCCCTAGTCCTATACCTTAACATAGAAGCCAGTGTCAGCTTAAATAAGTATATTGGTTACAATTTCTTGTAAGTTATTAATTAATTGTGCTAAGTACTGTGGGACTTATAATTTCATTTGGCTAAATACATGTGTACCACTAGCTAGTGACAACTTCTTTTGCCTACTTGCATCAAGTAAAATCCAATTGTGTGAGCCACGTGAACCAACAGCAATCATGCATGACAAATATATATGACTATAATTATTGTTCTATTGTTTTCATTTTCTTTTTGTAACTAGCAATTCCATGAACCCATCACTAGCTAGTTTCTTTTGTCATTACTAATTAGCTTTTTTCGGTTGCGGCCTTGATATGCAAGTGTACACTTTCATTTACTTTTCCCTTTTTGGCTTTTGAGCAAAAACATGGAATGGTATCCTCACATTCATGCTTCCATTACAGTTTTGATTTTGAGTTTTAATTTCAAAGTGCAGCCCAAAAAGGAAAACAAGAAACGTAATAAGAAGAACGAAGCTTTCCATGATTGGCCAAACTCATAAAAGAAAGATATACTACATGTACATAGAGTTTTAAGGACATGAGATGAAGCTTTTGAACCTATGATATGATGCAATTATACCGTGCCTAGCTATGTAACGGTATATGTTTCCGTATATGTCAATTTGTTTGATGAATTTATGGTGTCCTAAAATGTAAAGAAAATAATATACTTGTACACTTCCTCCAATATGTATACCTAGAGCTTTTTTATTAGATAAAGCAAAAGCATATATTAATTAGAAGGTAGAGTATAAACGCTTTTTCATTTATAGAAAAAGAAAATATGTAAGTAAAATGCATATTAAGCTTTTTCATGAACTAAAATAAAGTTAAATTTTGATCTTGGAGAAGTTACAAGAAAACGATTTTAATATAAGTTAGATGCATGAGGTGACTTATGTAAGAAATTATTTTGATCTTGGAGAGGGTTGTGTTAGGCTTTCGACAGCCAACGTAAAACTTTATCGAATCTCTATGACATGGATCAATTACGTAATAATGTGAATGCTAGGTCGTTGCCCGGAAGCAACGCGCTGTATGGCTCGAGTACAGTGTCAAAAGAGCAAGGGCCGCTGCATCGCCGCCCGGATGTAGTGAAAAGTAAGCAAGGGTTCCCACATTTTCGTGAACGGGTGTGGGTAAAGAAACTAGTTCATGACAGGAGGATTCGCTTTGGTACATGGAATATAGGCACACTTACTAGAAAATCTATGGAAATAGTGGATGTTATGGTGAGGAGAAAGATCAATTTTATGTGCCTACAAGAAACTAAGTGGACAGGTGAAAAAGCGAAAGAATTAGACAACTCGGGATTTAAGCTGTGGTATACGGGAAAAATCAGATCAAGAAATGGGGTAGGGATTATTGTGGACAAGGAGTGGAAGAAGGATGTCGTAGATGTAAGAAGAGTAGGAGATCGTATCATAGCCTTAAAATTGGTAGTGGGACAGGACACCTTTAATGTTATTAGTGTGTACGCACCTCAAGTTGGGTTAGCAGAACACTTTAAGGTAAAATTTTGGGAGGATCTAGAAGGGGTACTTCAGGATATACCCCAAGGAGAGAAAGTTTTCCTAGGAGGGGATCTCAATGGACATGTAGGTAGCGTGGATAGAGGTTTTGAGGGGGTGCATGGGGGTTTTGGCCTAGGGGAGATGAATGGGGAGGGTAAATCCATCTTGGAGTTTTCGGAGGCTTTGGATCTTTCTATAGCCAATACATGGTTTAAGAAAAGAGAGGAACATCTTATCACTTACAAAAGTGGAGGGACATGTTCTCAGATAGATTTCTTCCTTATCAGGAAGTCTGATAGGAAGTATTGCTTGAACTGTAAAGTTATCCCGGGAGAGAGCTTGACTACCCAACATAGAGTTTTGGTTATGGATGTAAGAATTAGAGATAGGGCAAAGAGAAGAAGTCCTATGGTAGCACCAAGGATCAAATGGTGGCAGTTGAAGGGTGAGAAACAAGGAATCTTCCAACAAAAGATATGGGAGGGATGGTGTGGACAATCACAAGGAAGTGAAAATGATATGTGGAACAAGACATCCCAAGAGATTATTAAAGTGGCTAAAGAGACGTTGGGTGAATCTAGAGGTTTTGGACCTAGGGGTAAAGAATCGTGGTGGTGGAATGAAAGTGTTCAGAGCAAAGTTAGAGTAAAAAAGGAGTGTTTCAAGGCTAGGTGTAGAAATTCTGAAACTTGGGATAAGTATAAGATAGCTAGAAATGAAACCAAAAAGGCGGTGAGTGAGGCAAGAGCCCAAGCTTTTGACGGACTATACCAAGCTCTAGGAACCAGGGACGGAGAAAGATCTATATATAGGCTTGCTAAGGGTAGAGAGAGGAAGACTAGAGATTTGGATCACGTAAAGTGTGTTAAGGATGAAGAAGGCAAAGTCTTAGTGCATGAAAAAGATATCAAGGAAAGGTGGAAGGTGTATTTCCACAACTTATTTAATGATGGATATGGATATGACTCTAGTAGTCTAGACACAAGAGAAGAGGACCGGAACTATAAGTATTATCGTCAGATTCAGAAACAGGAACTAAAGAAAGCGTTGAAAAGAATGAGTAACGGTAAGGCGGTGGGGCCAGACAACATACCTATTGAAGTGTGCAAAACTCTTGGAGATAGAGGTCTTGAGTGGCTCACCAAACTCTTTAATGAAATTATGAGGTCAAAACGCATGCCGGAGGAATGGAGGAGAAGCACATTAGTGCCAATCTATAAGAACAAGGGGGATATACAAAATTGTGCAAATTATAGGGGAATCAAGCTCATGAGTCATACCATGAAATTATGGGAAAGAGTGATCGAACGGAGATTAAGAAAGGAGAGTCAAGTTACTGAGAATCAATTTGGTTTCATGCCGGGAAGGTCGACCATGGAAGCGATTTATTTATTACGGCGGGTGATGGAGCAATATCGCATGGACCAACAAGACTTGCACTTGATTTTTATTGACTTGGAGAAAGCATATGATAGAGTGCCTAGAGAGATTTTGTGGAAAGCTCTAGAGAATAAAGGGGTTAGGGTTGCATATATTCGAGCTATCCAAGATATGTATGATAGGGTATCGACTAGTGTTAGGACACAGGGTGGAGAGTCAGACGATTTTCCCATCACAATTGGTTTGCATCAAGGGTCAACCCTTAGCCCCTACCTTTTTACCTTAATTCTGGATGTCCTCACGGAACAAATCCAAGAGATAGCGCCGAGATGCATGCTTTTTGCAGATGACATAGTCCTCCTTGGAGAGTCGAGGGAGGAGTTGAATGAGAGGTTGGAAACTTGGAGACGAGCTCTAGAAACACATGGTTTTCGCCTAAGCAGAAGCAAATCGGAGTATATGGAATGTAAGTTCAACAAAAGTAGGAGGGTATCTAACTCAGAGGTGAAAATAGGAGACCATATTATCCCTCAAGTCACACAGTTTAAATATCTTGGGTCTGTAATACAGGATGATGGAGAAATTGAAGGGGATGTGAATCATCGCATTCAAGCAGGATGGATGAAATGGAGAAAAGCATCGGGGGTGTTATGTGATGCAAAGGTACCGATCAAGCTAAAGGGAAAGTTTTATCGGACTACGGTAAGACCGGCGATTTTGTACGGAACAGAATGTTGGGCGGTCAAGAGCCAACATGAGACTAAAGTAGGTGTAGCGGAGATGAGGATGTTGCGGTGGATGTGTGGTAAGACTCGACAAGATAAAATTAGAAACGGAGCTATTAGAAAGAGGGTTGGAGTAGCGCCTATTGTAGAGAAGATGGTGGAAAATAGACTTAGGTGGTTTGGGCATGTAGAGAGAAGACCGGTAGACTCTGTAGTGAGGAGAGTAGACCAGATGGAGAGAAGGCAAACAATTCGAGGCAGAGGAAGACCCAAAAAGACTATAAGAGAGGTTATCAAGAAGGATCTCGAACTTAATGATTTGGATAGAAGTATGGTACTTGATAGAACATTATGGCGAAAGTTGATCCATGTAGCCGACTCTACCTAGTGGAATAAGGCGTTGTTGTTGTTGTATATATATAGGATTCAAACTCAAGATTATGAAAAAAGTGAAATAATCTTTTATCCGTTAATTCACTCGATTCGGTAGTATAAATTAAACTTATAAAACAGACACTACACGGTGATAAAAGAAAATCATTAGAAATAGCTGAGTATGAATTACTGATAATATAATTGTCCTATATTTGGCCTGCTGTCAAAACAATCCAATTACAGAAAAGATATATGTAAGAAATTGTGAAAATTAAAGTTAATCAATTTTCTGGCTCGTCTGTGACTCACAGATGCCTAAAATTGAATCAGACTTGCTGGAGCAACAAAAGGGCAAAGGACAACATATAACAGGAAGCAGCAGTAAAGTGGGAATATATATAATTCTCTAATTTATTAGAAGAAAATATCTTAATTAATTTAAAATTCAATTAAGAGATATGTAAAATTTAATCATAAATTATTTTTATCAAAGATCGAATTTAAATAATATCCAAACAATTTAATTTTAATTTTAATATATTAATTATTTATATTTAATCACTTCATTATTAAAAATATATAATTTAATCTTAATTTTAATATATTAATTACTTATATTTAATAGAAAAGGTATCTGACTGTTTGGTCACGATCATTAACAGGAAAGACTCGTGTGAATTGAATGAATGATGGTTATTATTGTTGGTACATTTTTTTCTTTTTTCGCGTCAAAGGTAACTGCTTAGAGTTATCCTAGTTGAATGCAGACATATCGGGAGCCAAACCCCAATGGTAATTTGACGCACGAACCACCAATCTCATCATTCCAATAAATAATAATTCTCCTAAAGTTGAAGATATTATTTGGAATGCCTGTTGTACATTCTGTCATTCTCTGAAATAAAGTTGGTGGTGAATGCGTTGTTTAATTGGTTTAACTGATTCATTCGGCCAGCGTATGAAATTAGAAAAGAGAAGAGATTAAAAGAAATGATTTTTTTTAATAAAGTTACATGAGACTTTTGATTTTACATCTAATTAATTTTTTCCTCACCTGTTCAATTCATTTTATAATAAAGTGATACCTCAAGTTGTTATTTCGTATTTAAACTATGGATCAAAACCGATTAACAAATTTAAATGTCAAACTACTTGTATCACCGACTACTTAGAAATAGTTACTTTGATTTCATGCAATCCACCCAAAAATGAAAATAAATGGGGAAAAAAATCCGTGACAATTAATTAAGATTATTTTATAAACTTACAATGCCTTGCTTACTAAAAATAAGTAAAAGTTGGAAAAGAGAGAAATGAAAAATCCTAAATATACATAAAACATAATAATGAGATGACATAGAAAAATGAAATAAAGAGTAAAGGACTCTAGACACATAATGCTATATATCTTTAATGTATCATATGACTCAAATTTAATTTGCACTAGTAAATCTCTCACTCTCACTCATCTTTGGTGCTCTTGTTCTCGCTCTCTCACTTACCTCTCGCACTATCCTTCTCACTCTCATTGTCACACACTCTCTGCAGTGGTGCAACCACACCGTTCTCGTTCTCGCTATCATTCCCTTCTCACACTTGTGGTCACGTTCTTGCAATCACTCTCGAGTTGTCGTTCTCGTTCTCTCACTCTCGTGCTCTCACTCACTCATGAAAAGTTAGTCTTCTATAAATGCTTGTTTTTGTGTTTGGTTTTAATGGTGATGGTAAGCGAGAAGCTAGGGCTCGTTCTTGGTTTTGATGGTGATGGCAATGCATGTTTCTGTGTTTATGTGTGTATTGCTTCTTGGTAATGTGCGTATTACTAACATGAAAATGTTTCTTTCTATGTATGTTGCTCAAAACATGTGTTATCTTCTGGATATATAAATACTGATATTGGTACTTTGTACGTATTACTAACATGAAAACGTTTGTTAATGAGACTTTGTACTGATGTAAGAATTCTGCCACAATCTTAGGCCCCTAAAATAGGAATATCATTGTTGGTTTTCAAAATAGGAATATCATTCCACCACAACCTTATTTTGGCTTTATTCATAATTAAAGTACATTATTACTCTACTATTATCAATTTGTAAATTTTTGTTTTTAAGTCTTTGTGATATTTTGTGATAAATATTGGAACATGTTGAACACATTTATGATATATTTTATTTATAAATGTTTGTAATTGCTCTTGGTGCATGATATACTTTCTTTATAACTTTTGGTGCATGACTTATTTTATGTGTTTTTTTTTACAACTTTGAATGATAAGTTGTGATATGAATTAATTACAGGTTGATAACTAAAAAACAAATAGGATACTAGAAAAACCAAAAAACAACATTGGTTTTTAGAAAAATCAATGTTGTTGTTTACTAATCAGTTTTTAAAGAACCGATGTTAACGTTGATACTTTAATGTTGTTAGTTTCAACATCGGTTAAAAATTGATGTTAAAAGTCCTTAATAACCAATGTAAAAAGTCTATTTTCTAGTAGTGTTGAATCTTTTAAATAAAAACTCATTTGATTATTGTGAGGAAACAAAAATAATTAACAGGAAAAACTTGTATCAAACATGATCAATTAAACTTCTCACTCAATAAAGATTAATTTTCAAAAATCAGTCATATTTAATGAAGTTATTTTTCAATTGAAAGGAAAAGAAAGAAAAAAGAGTTGTCTACAACACAACAATATTGTTTTCTTTTGTTCCCAAATTTCTAGATATATAAAAGGATAACTCTTATTCTCAACTGCTTAATTGGCACTAATAAAAGCAATCAACCTTGATTTAGATGCTAATTAGCTCTTATTTTTTATGAAACTTTTTTTTACCTTAAAAGTATTAATAACAAATATTTTTTTCTTCTGGTGGGCCTAATGTAAGCTTTAGTTGTTTTATGATTGGACTAACCCATAGAACTATCAAAATGGCCCTAGGCCCTAGGGCTAGCTCACTTGGCCCTCTATACTAACCCTAATTGGCCTTAGCCCCCAAATGAGGGACCATATAAGGCCCTAACCCATACAATTCCACTTAATATGGGGCCAAGGCTAGCCCACGAGCCATGCTATTTTAAAAATTGATTTTTTCCAATTGTCTAAAAAATATATTTTTAAATCAGTTGGATAAGGTTGATTTTGGCCGACCTTCTCTAGGGTTAATTTTAATCAACCTCGACCAAGGCTATTTTTGGACGACTTCTATAGAAATTATTTTGACCTACCTCCACTAGGGTTAATTTTGGTTGACTTCAACTATGACATTTTCGATCAACCTTACCTAAGGCACTTTTCGACTGACCTCAACATAATTGTTTTGGCCAACTTAAGCTAGGGTTATGTTCGACGAATCTCTACCTAGGATATTTTTTTTCCCCGACCAAGGCCAGGGGTGTTTTATGTCCACTGAGGCCAAGGCTGTTTTCGATCGATCTCAGTCAAGGCGATTTATAGCCAACCTCGAGACCTCGACTAGGGTTTTTTTGGTTGTCCTCAGTTAGGGTTGATTTCGGTCGACCTCAGCAAAGCTCTTTTTGGGTGACCTCAGTTAGGGTTAATTTCGATTGACTTTGGCTAAACTTATTTAGGTTGACTTGGGAAGGGCTAATTTTCAATTGACCTCAGTTAGGGTATATTTTAGACCAACCTCGACTAGAGTTGCTTTTTGGCCAACCTTGACCAGAATTATTTTTTGTTGTCCTTGACTAGAGTTATTTTTTACTCACCTCAACCAAGGCTATTTTTGCATGGCATCGATTAGGGTTGTTTTCAATTGACCTCGGGTAAGGCTACTTTCGGTTGATCTAGACCACAAATATTTTTGGTTGAGCTCAATCGAGGTTGTTTTTGGCCAACCATGACCAAACTATTTTCACTCAACCTCAACTAGGGTTAGTTTTTGGCTGACCTCAACTAGGATTAATTTTAGTTAGCCTCTAGTAGGGTTAATTTTTGGTCGGCCTTGGGTAGGATTTATTTTTGGTCAACATCGGCCAGGGTTATTTTCGGTTGTCCTTGGCCAAGGTTGTTTGTGCCCTACTTTAGTTAGGGTTAATTTCAACCAACCTCGACAAAGGTTGTGTTCGGTCGACCTCGGCTAGGGTTGTGTTCGGCCGATCTTAGTCAGGACTGTATTCAATCAACCTCCATTGAAGCTATTTTCGACCAACATTGTCTACTATTAATTTTGGCCAACCTTAGTTAGGGTTATCTTTTGCTGACCTCAACTATGGTTATTTTTGGCCGATCTTATTCGATATTTATTTCACTGACTTTGACTTGAGTATTAAAAAAATATGTCATAATATTAAACTTAAGGGCCATGGGCCGACCCTAACTGTCACAACCTACCCTTGGGCAGGAGGGCGAGGCAAAAAGCCAAAGGTGGGTCTTCTCATGAAGAAAACGCATGGGAGTCACCATCAACATTTATTCAAGGAAAACGTTAGAAAAACCAAAAGGGGTCTGCGAATTTT
The DNA here is from genome assembly GCF_004193775.1 of Glycine soja. NCBI lineage: Eukaryota > Viridiplantae > Streptophyta > Magnoliopsida > Fabales > Fabaceae > Glycine > Glycine soja. The sequence goes on along the minus strand of NC_041012.1, from coordinate 20,620,034 downwards.
GAACATAAGGGTTCGGGAAATGTTTATGCATGCGGCAGGTATTAGCAACCCACGCGCCTGTCACAAGGGACGATAGCCTTTAATCGAGTGTGCAAAATATGATTTTAAAATTGTGTATTTTCCCTATTTATATTTTTTTATTATTTTGGAGTCGACAAGGGTGTTGCCCTTGCTCCTACGTATCCTCAAGTGCGATGAGAAATTCAGACCTACGTAGTTCTTTAAGTTTGAAACTTTGTGTGTTACATTGATTTTATGTTTTTTGAAAGATTGATTTTAATTGCGAACAAAAGTTATTTAAGGTGTTGGACCTTGAAACCATGTTTTAAACTTTGAAAAACGAAGAGAACCGTTATGGCGTTGGACCTTGAAACGTTCTTTTAAATTTGAAAAGAGAAGAGAGTTATTAAGGCGTTGGACCTTGAAACGATCTCAAGTGAATTTAATGAAGTGGAATTCAGTTATATGTTGATTTCATCTTGGTTTTATTCATTAACTTTCAATCTCTTTAAAAGGGTGATTTACGTCATTAATGATTGGTTGAAACTTACTTTATAAGAAGAAAAGTGATTATTGATGGTAGAAGAATGAAATAAAGATGCGCAAAGCAACAAAGAACACCCCTAAGGGTGCATAGACCATATCCAAATCCTTAAAACAAATACTAACTGGATGACGAACGAAGAATGATGTAGAAGTCGATTACGATCACAATTCGGCAGTGCCTCGGCCTCGTTTTTCTCTTCTTTCTTCTTATTCTCTCTGATTTCTCTCAAAATACTCTTGGAGCTCGCCCAAGCGAGCTAATGCTTCCCTCTGAAGTAACCTTGGTCGCCTAGGCAAGCTGGTTACTTCACCCCTAAGCTATATGGGGACCCAGGCGAGCCAGAGGCTAGCCAGGGCCTAGAAAAATGCTTGAAATGACCTTTTTGCCCCTCCCTTGGGTATTTTCTACATCCTTAATCAAAACATCGAATGATCTTTTGTTTTGCGTGATAACTGGTGTTGAACAACTCAATTCAGCTAACGAGAATCAAAATATTCATGAATGATAGTTCTCAGACGAAATTAGGGTATGACACTAACCATGCAGGCTTTTAGGGCTTTTTAATGAGGGTCTTTTTGGCCCCGCGGGCCTTTTGGCACTTAGCCCACGTGGGCCAGGGTCAGGCTAGGCCAGTCGGGCCATTTTGATGGCTCTACCAACCTGATTAATTTGTATATTGTATAGAAAATATAACTGTTACAACGTTCACAAGAACAAACTAAATTAAAACATGTTTAAGTTGTGGAATTGGAATTAACAACCTCATAATAGTTCTCCAAATTTGAATTTCAAATGGAGTTCATTATCTATTCTTATTTATCTTTGGTCAGCTACCAATTATACCAGTAGTTAATTACTTAATGTTATTTTTGGTACATTAAGTTTCATTTTAATTTTGTTATGCTACATTAGGTTTTAAAAAAATCATTTTAATTTTTTATATTTTTCAAATGTATCATTTTTGTACTTTTTTTCAATTTTTCATCTAAAACATTTAACTCTGTTAGTACATTAAATTTTAAAATAATGAATTATATTAAATTAAAAATAATTAATTTAAAATAATGACGACTAAATTGTCACTATTTTTTAAAAAAAATAAAACAACCTAATCTCTAACTCTTCTCCATCCCCAAACAACAGCAACCACCATCTCCTTCAATCTAAACAACCAAAACCTACGCCTTGATCCTTCCCCACAAAACCAAATCATTAATTATCGCACCCTCTGTCTCCCTTAATAGTCGAAGAAGACTTCCCCACAAAACCAATGAATCTTAGAATCCAATCACTCCCCTTTTGGTGATGGTGCATGGGTTTGATCACATGACCATAAGGAGGGTGTTGATTGTGGTGTGTGTCGGCAACAAGGTTGGATGGAGGTCACATGGAGCATATATGGTGGGGCTTGCTCGTGGATCTGGTGGCGACCTATGGTGCGATGACGTTAGTGGTCGCGGATATGATCTATGAGAAGATTTTATGCACAGTGCTGTTCAAGGATCACTCTTGTAGGTGATGGGTGACGACGACGCGCGACAATGGTGTTAGCATGACGCATGTGGAGGAGAGAGAGATAAGAGCCAATCAATTGGGTTTGTTGTGCTAAGGAGAGAGAGGCGCAATGTAACAAATGCAACATCAAGAGGCAATGAAAGAGGAATAAGTGGGGCCCAAACAAGGGGACACGTGGCAGAATTAGGAGGAGAGAGGCGTAGCACGAGGCTCAAAATAACCAACTCCAAGCTAGCCAAGTATGTGTGGTCCCGGAAGTAGAATATATAGCAAAACCTGGGAGTGAGTGAGGCATGGAATTTGCGTGATGTCATTTCCCTTCTCCTTTGGGAATCTGTCCTTCCTTTTTCTATTATCCATTTCTGTCATTGTTGTCTATGTAATTGCAGGATTCCATTGGGATCCTTGCTTTTCAATAATAAAATTCTATGTTCCTCCCTTTACTTACATTTTTGGTACGACTGTTACATTGGTGCTTTCATTCTACAATGGTCGATAATACACGTTTGAAAAAGCTTTCTATAAACATGTCTAGGGTTTTGGAAATGTTGGAGGCTGATCGAAAAGACAACAAAGCTCGATTTGAGTCCTTGGAAGTTACGGTAGAGTCATTATTGAAACAGAATTTTGGTTTCGGTAAGAACCACAATCTGCCACATCCACCATTCCAGGTGAGTAATGTGAAGCTCAATTTTCATTGTTTCAATGGATTTGGAGTGCTCCAGTGGATCTTCAAGGCAGAGCAGTTCTTTGACTATTACAATACTCCACACCCTCAACGTCTTAAGATTGCTACAATTCACATGGAGAAAGAGTTAGTTCCCTAGTTTCAAATGACTAATAGAGCTTCACTTTTTCAATCTTGGATTGAATTTACTCGTGCCTTAGAACTGGAATTTGGTCCATCCCCTTATGAATGTACTAGATCTCAGTTGTTTAAGCTGTCACAATTAGGGTTTGTGCATGATTATTATACACAATTCACTGCTCTTGCAAATCGAGTACAGGGTGTTACTAGTGAGGCTCTGATTGATTGTTTTGTTGGAGGACTCAAACCTGATATTCAACGTGATGTAATAGCCCAATCTTCTGCCACCTTACTTCATTGTGTCTCATTGGCCAAGTTATTTAAAGAGAAATATTTACCTAAACACAAGCCATTCCAAAATTCATACCCAAACCGTGCCCAAAACACAAGCCTAAACACAAACTTAAACACAAACCTACCCTCTTCCTAGTCCATCAAATCCACAAGCCTACCTCCCATACTTCCTACTCCTATAAATTACAATTCAAATGCCCAAAAATTAGGAAATATAAAAAGAATGTCACCAGCTGAGATGCAGATTCGTAGAGAGAAAGGACTATGTTACACTTGTAATGAGAAGTTCACTTCTTCCCATAGGTGTCCTAACAGGGAATACTTACTGTTACAAATGGATGATGATGACAATGATGAGTTGCACCTAGATCCTTCTCTTGTGAATGAAGAAGCATTGGGAAACTTGAGCTTGGACCAACATTTACCTTACAATGCATTGAAAGGTTCCTGAGGTATAAGAATTATGAAGTTTAGTGGTACAATTAATGGCATGGCAGTGCAGATATTACTTGATAGTGGTAGCTCAAATAATTTTTTACAGCCTCGAATTGCTAAGTGTTTGAAACTTCCAATTGAACCTGCTCCAAATTTCCAAGTCTTAGTTGGAAATAGGCATTCATTGGTTGTTGAAGGTTTGGTGAAGCAGCCAGAAGTCATGGTTTAGGGTTATCCCTTCCAATTGCCAGTGTATCTCCTTCCCATCTCTGGTGCTAATTTGGTCCTTGGAGCCACATGGCTTGCCACATTGGGTCCCCACATTTTGGATTATAGCAAACTTACCTTGAAATTTTACAAGGACAACTAGTTTGTAACATTACATGGCGATTAACCACAATTACCTAGCCCTGCTCAATTTCATCATCTAAGGAGAATGCACAATACTCATGCTATATCTGAAGTCTTTACATTGCAGTACAAACATGAGGATGTGCCTCAGGATAAATGGCTCGATTCACCTGAGAACATGGAGCCAGAATTGGTAATGTTACTGCACAATTACAGAAGTATCTTTAAGGTCCCTACTGAACTACCTCTTTCAAGAACTCATAATCATGCCATTCCACTTATCAAAGATGCTAAGCCAATGAAAGTGAGGCCTTATAGATATCCTCATAGTAAAAAACAACAGATTGAAACTATGGTCCAAGAAATGCTTGCTACAGGCATTACCACTCCTAGCACGAGTCCATTTTCTTCACCTATTATTTTGGTCTAGAAAAAGGATGAAACATGGAGGTTTTGTATAGATTATAGAGCCCTAAATGTCGTCACTATTAAGGACAGCTTTCCAATTCCCACTGTGGATGAACTCATTGATGAGTTATATGGCTCTAACTATTTTTCCAAACTTGACCTGAGATCAGGTTGTCATCAAATACTTGTTGTTGAGGAGGACAAACACAAAACTGCTTTTAGAACTCACCAGGGGCACTATGAATGTCTGGTCATGCCATTTGGGCTTATTAATGCCCCATCCGCTTTCCAAAGCCTTATGAATGATGTTTTCAAAGATTATCTTAGAAAATTTGTTTTTGGTTTTCTTTGAAGACATATTGGTATATAACACTACTTGGAAAGAGCATTTATCACACTTGTAGCTAGTTCTTCAATTGCTGCAACAAAATCAGTTGTACGCCAAATTATCCAAATGTTCATTTGGATTATAGTAGGTGGATTACCTGGGACATACAGTTTCAAGTCAAGGATTGGCAATGGATAAAGATAAGGTATAAGCAGTGTTACAATGGCCAACTCCTATTACTATCAAACAATTGAGAGGGTTCCTTGGACTCGTTGTATATTACAGGAAATTTATTAAATCTTATGTAGTGATAGCTGCACCCTTGACAAAGCTACTTAAGAAAGATAACTTTATATGGGGAGTTGAAGCAGAGGAAGCTTTCACCAAGCTTAAAAAGGCCATCACACAGGCTCCAGTTTTGGCTTGACCAGATTTTTCATAGCCATTCACCTTAGAAACAAATGCTTCTAGAATTGGTGTAGGTGTTGTTTTGAGTCAAATGCACCATCCTATTGCTTATTTTTTAAAAAAATTGACTGCGAGAATGCAAAAACAATCAGCATATGCAAGGGAATTATTTGCTATTACGACAGCCATAGCTAAATTCAGACACTACCTACTTGGTCACAAATTTATCATTAGGACTGATCAAAAGAGCCTCAAATCACTAACTGATCAAGTTGTGCACACTCCTGAGCAACAAAACTAGATACATAAGTTGATGGGTTATGATTTCACAATTGAGTATAAGTCAGGAAAAGAGAATGTAGCTACTGACTCTCTTTCCAGATCAATTATGATGGCTATATCTCAACCAAAATGGCAATTGATTCCAGAATTGAAGGAAGCTTTGGCACAAGACACACAACTCAACATAATTATGCAACTTTGTTTGCAGAATAGTCCTCCTAATCCCAATTATTCAGTGTTTGATCAATTTTTGTATTGGAAGGGTCACTTGATTTTACCAAAAGAGCATGACTTAGTGCAGAAGATTCAGTATGAGTTCCATAGTACATTGTTGAGTGGACACTCAGGCTTCACTAGAACCTTCCATAGGATTGCATCCCAATGCTACTGGTGTGGTATGTAGAAAGACATTAAGGAATTTGTCCAAAAATGTATCATCTACCAACAAGCCAAGCATGATACAACATTACCTTCTGGGTTGTTAGAGCCCTTACCCATCCCTGACAAAATCTGGGACAATGTGGCCATGGACTTCATCACTGGCCTTCCTCCTTCCAATGGACATACTGTCATTATGGTTGTCATTGATAGACTTTCTAAATATGCTCATCTATATAGTTTGAAATCTGACTTTAATAGCAAACAAGTTGTTGACTTGTTCATGAAAACTATTGTGAAGTTGCATGGGTTTCCCAAGACAATTGTTTCCGACTGGGATAAGGTGTTTACTAGTCAGTTTTGGCAACAATTGTTTAAGTTGAGTGGTACAACCTTGAAATTAAGCACTGCTTACCATCTTCAAACAGATGGACAGTCTAAGGCTTTGAACAAATGTGTTGAAATATATCTAAGGTGTTTTACCTTTGAAAATCCTAAGGAATGGTATAAGTTGTTGCCTTGGGCAGAATTTTGGTACGATTCCTCTTTTCATCACAGCACTGGCATAACTCCTTTCAAGGTAGTTTATGGTAAAGAGCCACCTCCATTAATCAAATATTTAATCAGTTTATGGTAGAGAGATGCTATCCTCCATAAGTTGAAGATGAACTTGCAGAGAGCACATCAACACATGAAGAAATATGAAAATGAAAGAAAAAATCCTTTTCAGTTAGCAATTGGTGATATGGTGTTGGTGAAACTACAGCCTTATAGGCAACATTCAGTGTCTCTCAGAAAGAATCAAAAACTCAGTCTTAGGTACTTTGGACAATTTCTTGTGATTGAGAAAATTGGTGAGGTAGCTTATAAGCTCCTTTTACGTCCATTTGCTCGAATTCATCCAGTCTTTCATTGCTCCCAATTGAAGTTGTGTAAAGGGGATCATCCACAGCCTTATGTACCACTACCTATCACAAATTCTGAATTTGGACCATTTTTACAACCAAAACCTGTCCTAAAGACAAGAGTTCTTCTCAGAAATCAACAACAAGTGCAACGATATCTCATTAAGTGGGATGGGTTAGATGAGGATCAAGCTACATGGGAGGATATTGCAGCCATTCAACGAGTTTTTCCTGAATTCAACCTTGAGGACAAGGTTTCTCTTAAAGGAGAAGGTAATGTAACAAATACAACAGCAAGAGACAATGAAGGAGGAATAAGTGGGGCTCAAACAAGGGGACACGTGGCAGAATTTGGAGAAGAGAGGTGTAGCACAAGGCTCAAAATAACCAACTCCAAGCTAGCCAAGTATGTGTGGTCCCGGAAGTAGAGTATATAGCAAAACGTAGGAGTGAGTGAGGCATGAAATTTGCGTGATGCCATTTCTCTTCTCCTTTGGGAATTTGTTCTTCCTTTTTTCTATCATCCATTTCAGTCATTATTGTCTCTGTAATTGTAGGATTTTGTTGAGATCCTTGCTTTTCAATATTAAAATTCTTTGTTTCTCCCTTTACTTGCATTTTTGGTACGAGTGTTACATGCAACTTGACATATAAGAGATTTTTTTACCCAAATCTAAGAAAATGAAATCCAAATCTATTAGAGAATGAAGACGGTTGAAGGCAGAAGTTGAGGATTAGGGTGATTTATTTTTAAAAAAATAAAAATAGTAACTATTTTTAACAGTTATTATTTTAAAATTAAAAACATTATGGGAGTTAAACGTTTTAGATGAAAAACTAAAAAAATTGTCAAAATAATACATTTAAAAAATATAAAAGATTAAAATATTTTTTTTTAAATATCACCATATTAAAATAAAATTTAATAGAACAAGAGACATATTAAGCCTATTATATATCTTTAAGATTATTGTTATATCCCATCTTTAGTGTATTAATTAGTTTCATACGTGTACAAATACAAGCTTTGTAATATCGTTCTGCATCGATCAACAGTAACATGCGCAATTCCCCTTTACATAAGTTATTAGGATCTAAATATTATAACATATTTCTTTCAAAATAAATATTATAACATATTTAAGATAATGTTTACAAGGTTGACAACCATATATCTTCATCGTGCATGCTACGAGCCAAATTGGCAACAACTTTTCAAGTACATACAATAATGTAGGATCATAACACCTCAGGTCACCAGATCGACTCAATCATATCCGTGGTAGTTAACCTCAGAGAAGTATATATTCCAATTATTTGGAGCATATTTTGGTCATAATATTCGCTTTGGTTGGATCTTATTGAGTGGGTCATGGTTCATTCTATATTAATCCTATAAGCTTCAATTCTGTAATAGCAGCAGTGCGCAGCACGTATACCCCCATGGAAGTATTCTTGGGTGGTAGTAGTGGTACTACTTCACGAAAAAATTCATCGAAACTTAGGGTGTTTGAATTTCCTTCCAAAATGTATGATCGAGAGTAAAATAAGTTTTTAAGTCGGTCATTGTTTGGATGCCTCTCAAAAATATGTTTGAGATCAAATTTTGCCTGAAAAAAATTCAGTTTGGGAGAATAAGATTTAAGATATTTTCTTAAAACTCAGTTTGCAAATTTAAATTTAATCCAAACTTTCATTCGAATTTGGAAAACAAAATGAGATAAACTTTAATGTTGTATTCCTACATTCTCTAATTATAAGATTATGTGATGAAAGTCTCACATGACGAATGAGTTATGAGGAAAAAATGAGACAAGTTGAAGTTCCACATCGAATGAAGATGATGTCGAGATAGACTATATATATAAGTAGAAAGTATCCTTACCTTATAAACTGATCTTGTAGGGTTGAGCTAAACTCATGAAAAAATCCATTTTAACCTTATATCGTCGGACATATTGAAGTCCCACATCAAAATAAAGATAGTGCAAATTATTTTCAAAATTTTTTTTATTCTTTTTTAATTTTTAGATTTATTAATGATTTTTTCCTTACATATTCTTATTTAATTATTTTCTCTTTAAATATTAATTAGAAATAATTGAATAAATAAAAAATAATAATTTTAAAATGGTAATATAAATAATTAATATATTTAATATAATTAATTAAATCAATTATTTTTCTTTCTTAAGTCTAAAAGGCCTACTATGCTGCCTTTCTTGGCTTGCTGCCTTAGCTAGCTCCCTTTCGTACCGCGCCGGTTCCCCAAGGTCTGATGAATTAATTGAAAGAATTTTAAAATTAGAAAATCAGACGTAAGAATACTAACTTTCCAAAAAAAAATAAGAATATATACTAACAAGGCCTTTCATTTTCAGAGTTAAAGGCAGGATTTCGCATTCACGTGCTGCAAGTTTCGAGGCATCCAAAGCCACAGGATCTTGTTCTAACAAATATAAGTTTGATCCGATTAAAAGGCGTTTAAAATTTTTAAACATAGTTTTGAAATTAATTGTGATATTATTATTCCTATCATTATTAAATGGGATACTTATATTGTTATAAAATAAATTTGTGTTGCTTCAGCATGCTTTATGGTATTATATATTTAGCTAATTTATTTTCTGAATTTTATTTAGCTAATCTTTTTTTAAAAAAAATATTTTCTATTAAATGGCATGATAGAAAACTCTTGAGAATAAAAACAATAGCTGTATCTGCTAAATGATATTATGATATGATATTATGATAGCAGCTCGTACGTTATGTTTCTTTACTTTCAGGGGCGTTAGGTAACTGAGAATCTTATTTTGGAAAATTATGAATTATATATGTAATTAATAAAAAAATTCAGAAAATTATGATTTTTGGAATCAATTTTACTTCATTTTCTTGTAAAATCATTCTAAGGGGAGGGGGACGGGAATCCAAGTTTCTCAAGTGAAAAAAAAGAATTAATTAAAAAAATGATTACATTATTTTTTTTACAATTATAAATTAAAATCCATAAGAACTATTGTTTATCCAAAAGCTTTGGTCTTCATTATTGTTGCATTATGTTACTCCTCCTTGGTCCTGTGTTACCTTTGGTCTACTTTGAAGTAATGTTTATGGTATATTTTAATTTGTATATTTTTACACTTTTATATGTTTCTTATTATCCAAAGTTTTTATATTTAATATTATCTTTGTTAAACATTACATGATATAAAAATTATTTGTGTTTATTTTTCTATTATCATACCAATTTTGACGACAACAATTAATTATTGATTTCTATGATGTGATTTTATGAATACAACACAAAATAAAAAAAAATTATCAAAATTATTGAGGAGATTATTCAATCATCGAATGCGTTAATTTTTTAATAAATGATATATTTATAAAAAATTCTTATATACCTGAGAAACTTATAATATAACTAACATGAGAATCTTTATTTCTTAATAAATATATTAAAACTAATCAAACTTATTTTATATATTTTCAATAATAGAGTTTCCCAGGAATTATAATACTTCTCAAGCGTGTAAAAACTTTCTGGGTATACCAAACGCTCCTTAGAAACATAAATTCTCGCAACATAAAAATGTTGCAAAAATTATCATTACATGTCTAAATAACACATGCATGAAAGGGATAGAAATGTCAGAAAGAGAGAGAGATGAATTGGAATAAAGTCCATATCTCCTCAATTTTAGTCCAAATTAAAGGTAACGTGGAAAGCTCTTAGTTACCAAAGCTAGAGCTGTCCTTTGCATGACACAAAGCGATGTTTTCTTAAGATTTGATGATATCAACTGATCGACGTTATTTTACATCAAGGGTGTAACTAAGCCAAAATCTCTCAATCCATCGATTGACTTCATTTCAGTCGATCATAAAGTTAATAAGTTTAGTTTGATTTTCATTAGAATGTCAAATCTGATTCATCAAAATCAGGTAAGCAGATAATGAAATTAAATACCCTTCATTATTTGGGAGCGAAAGGGGTATTTTAGTGTACAAGTTGTAACTATGATCAATAATAAAAAATAAATAACAAAACATGAAATCAATTATAGCTCCGTCTTTAATTAGTAAAAAACAACAACACTCAATTAACAACCAAAAGTAATGTGGCCCAGAAGCTAAAACAAGTTTTATGCTCCAAACCAAACGCTAACAAGCTAAAACAAGTTACATATGTCTCACCTGTATAACTTATTCATCACTTTATTAATTAATTCATTGAAAGTAATTAATGTGACTTTATTTGTGTGATTATTTGCACGTGAAATTCAAACAACTACCCTTAATGATGATTTCATCTTTCTGATAAATATCTTAATTTGTCTTATTTAAGTATTCTCTCCCGAAGATCAAATAAATCGTTTGAAAATATCATACTAACACAGTCATATCTATATTGACTATGGTAATCAGCTATCATTGCTGCTTTTAATATTTGTATATCTACTACATATCTAGCTATTATTTTTATTAATATTCAAGCCATTTCGGCAATTATCACAATAGTTTACACGTCTCTTTCATATCTTTTTACGCCACGGTTTGTTTCGACAACTTTTTGCTTTGATAGCAAATAATGGAAAATTGATTTCTGGTGAGCTAAGCAATGCCATGTGTCTAAAGTATTTTATATATTATTTGCGTTGCACGAAAAATATTTGTGAGTCTCTCTCTAAAAGTAGTGGTACTTAACACTATTTTTTATCCACACACAAAAAATGTATAGTTGATATATTCCACAGTTAGAAATCTTCACTGCATAAGCAACCTAGTGAAAGATTTCCAAAATTATATATAATTCACTCAAAAACTAGTATCGACCAAACTGTGAGATTTTAATTAGTCGACAATTTTTGTTTTCTTCAGAAATCACAAAACGCCATCTCAAAATCTATATAATTATTGCCTTTATATCATTTTAAGTAGTGCTTGGTTAAGATAATTTGTGAAAAATAATCACCTATTTTTCAAAATTTTCCATAAACCCTAATAAAATAATGAACAATTATTTTCTTTCAAATAAATCAAACCATATATACACATACACTCAATTTATTCACAACCGGTAAATAAAAACGACAGCAAGACAAGCTCAAATCGTTCTTGCCTTTTGTTTTTGGAGGAAGGTGGAGAATAATAATTTACAAATTGCATGATTTATTATTTTTTTCTTTTTTCTGCAGTACTTTATAATAAGACCAAAATTTCTTTTAACGTGTGTGGGTACTAGAGATGATGCATAGGGAAAGAAGAGAGAGAATAGGTTTATTATCCCGTGAGAAAAGCTTGGAGGCATCCAAAGAAGACACCTAAAGCTATAACATGTTTTTGACACTTTTTGCTATGTAGCGTTAAGCAATTCTAAGATTCCTTCCTTTCAACATATATAAACCCTTACCCCACTATGCTGCAAAATGCCACCACCACCACCACCTCTTTTTATTTCATCAGCTTAACACGTTCCCATGCAGAAGAATGTTTCATTTCACTGTTTTCTCTCCCTTGCCCTATATGATCCCACACGCCTCTTCTTTCGTGAATGTGTATAATGAAATCGGTGGCTTATTTTACACAGGACAAACGTACACACCAGCTTGCACATGTTGTCCCTTTTCTCTGCTATCCACTTTGACTGCCTCTAGAATGTGCATGGCAAATCAAACTCCATTACTCCTAAATGATTAACTTCCTGCTGCTTTAATTATACTAGCAGTTCACTTCATTTCACTCATATCAATTGAGTTAAAGTATTTCAAGAAGTAACTGGTAACTGTACAGATAAATATAGGAGTAACTTTAATTTTCATATGTTCTATATGGTTTAAGAAATTGACCAAATAGGACCGAATACAATGGCAAGAAAGCTGATTCTTTAAGTTTACTAATGTTTTTCTTCTTTTTGTTTTTTTTTTCTGAAAAAAATGGTAGAAGGAGAAAAGTACTTCAAATACTATTAGATAAGACATCAATAACATATTAGAGCTGTCATTAAAGACTCATCTAAAAGATTATTATATATGTTCAAATCATAAATAGTTTCACCCGATTAAAACTACTTATCAACTAGTTCCTAACTAGGTGCCAAGGGATTTCTTTGAGGAGGATTACCTAGCAAGTAAGAAAAGTGACATTAAAGTGATTCCAACCTGCACCCGTCAACAGTTACCTATTTATTTTGGATAGATTGACAACTCTAGGTAGTGTAAAAAAGCAGAGACTTTAACTTGTGGATTTTGCTTCTTTCAGGAAGATATTGATCACTTTTTTCTATCCTCTCCAATAAGACAAACTAAATTTAGAATATACTCAATATATGGCTTGGTTATTTTGGAGTTTTGCCTAATTAGTGAAAGTTATGTGTTTTCCCCTCCTTACACGTTATGGTTTAATCTATTTTAATTATGTGTAACAATGTTGTGTTTCGAAAAGTTTCTTTCGACTTTAATCGTATGTTGGACTTGATAAAAGTCAGATTGTAAACATGATTAAAACCAGGATGGATATAGTATAATGTTTATTACAATTTTTCTATGTGTACTAATTTGTAGTCTCTCTTTTTATTCCTTTGAATTAGCCTAACTTTTGTATGTGTTAGAGTACTTCATATACTATGTTAAGAAAATTGTTTCATAAAAGAAATCTTTACCTATATATCGTAAGTGTGTACAAGTCCAAATTAAAAGAAAAATAAAATACAAATGGAAAAAATGTATGATTAAATTTTAATTTTCTTTTTTTTATATATTGATATAAAAATCATATTTAACAATTCTACAATATAAAATTAAAACTCTAGTGGGTTTTTTGCCCGCTTGTAAAGTTAACATTCATGGTTAATGATTTAATGCAATAGTTTGGGCCATATTCTGAATCAAGGCATGGCAAAAGGTAGGTGGACTGGTAAAAAATATCTTCGTTATTTTCCTACTTTTTCTGGTCAATTTTGTTCAGATATTAGATTCTTTGTTAATTAACTTTCCATTTCTATTTTTTTTTTTAAAAATCCCAATACTTTATTATTTGTACTGTCCCCGTAAAACATAAGGTGTCAAACTAGGTCTTAATAATTAGCTTTAGAGAAGAACAAAATTGGTTCAGTGACAATGTGAATATCTCACGAGGAAAAAAACAAAGACCCTTGATCGAAGTTAAAACAATGTTTCATACATTTTGTAATTCCAAAACTGCATCACATGTGATCCACAAGATTCTGTGTCCTCGCCCTCTTTATAAACCATCAAATAATGTTTAGATTTCTTTGCACAAAGTTCTCCTTGTGAGAGAGAGAGTGTGATAAATTTAAGAGAGAGAGAGAATATGGTTTCCAGAGTTCACAAGAGAATAGCCATGTACAGGAACCTACAACTGCTTCGTTCAATCAGATACTCACATTCGGTGATTACTCTGAAGCATCTCTTTCTTCCCTGTTTGAATGCCATTTTCTACTCATTCAGTTTCTTGAATAACTTTATTACATGCAGAATCCACTTTATAAAGGGGGATTACCCCATTTGATTTCTTCACAGTTATCACTTTCATTAATTATCTTTCTCTTATCCAATTCATATATTTCATCTCATTGATCAAAAACTTCTTGGGGGACTTCTCCACTCAATATTAACATTCATGTACTCACTTTCATCATTTATTTTTTACTTGTGGGTATGTGTATCATAGTTTTAAATTGCAGATGCGGTCGCAGTTGCGGTAAATTAGAAAACCTTTACATTACGGAAAAAATGTGAGTGGTGCAGTCGCAATTATGAATGTGATACGATTGCGAAGTGTCAAAATACCTGGTGGATCGCTATTTAAAACCATGATGTGTATATTCAATAACAGTTGGATATATAAATTCTACTATCTCTCATCTCTTGCATTTATATATATATATATATATATATATATATATATATATTTGCCTCTAAATGCATATTTTGTTCAACAATTGAAGATCACTTTGAGATATGATGGAATGTATTCTGTGTTTAATTGTGCAGCGCCTTAAAGCCTCAGTGTTACTCGAGCTGTCAGATTACATACAAGGTTTAAAGCAAAAACTGGAAGAATTGAACCAGCTGTTAACGGTGGCAACGGCACGAAAAATCGCTGACTATGATCCAATGCCTAAGGTATGAGAACTTGATCATATATATATTTAATATTTAATACTCTGTCGTACATAGTGATTTTATCCGATGCCTAATTAAATAAAATCACTATGTACGACAGAGTATTCTTAAAATATGTCATGACTTGAATTTAAGACTAATGGCTAAACTGAAATAATAGAATAATCTAGTGACTATTGATCCGTTGTTGTATAAAGCATTAATTATATTGAAAATATTGAAATTATTTTCATTTTTTTAAATAATTAAAAAAATTATGTAAAAAAGATATATAAATATTTAATGCCCCATTAGGCTATTTAGTTAATTCATATTAGGAACAATTCTGTGACAATTTTAGTAATTAGGGGTAAAAATATTTCTAATTTTCCAATCGGGATATACTTTAAAAAATTAATAGGATAAGTCCTAACAGGTATTATGACTTTTAACTCAAAAATTATAATATTAGTTACGACTTGTTATTTTTTTTTAATTTTTTTAACTGAAGTCGTAAAATTATTTATGATTTCAGTTCAAATATTATTTTTTTACGTAAATATTTTTATTTATTTTTTAAACCAAAATTATAAAATTATTTGATTTTTTTTTTGTTTTACAACTTTTGTAAAACTTTTTTTTAAAGGTTTACGACTTCATTTGCTTTTTTATTTTAAAAAACCTCCTTTTTTTCTATTCGTACCACTATTTTTGTTTTGTTAACATTTTTTCTGTTTGTAAATCTATTTTTTCTTTTAATTTATAATTATTTATGATTTTATTTTTATTTTAAATAAAATAATTTAAAAAATATTAGTATTAATTATTTTTTTTAATTTTTATTGATATATTATTTAAACTTTAGATAAAAAACATTTAAAGTAAACTATATTAAAAATATATATAATATGTTTTAAATAATAACACATTAAAATAAAATAATAACATATCAAATAAATTCATAAAAAATATACTACTAAGTAAGTCAACTTAATATTATTTATTATATATTTTTAAATTTTTTTATTTAAAATAAAAAATAAAACCATAAATAATTGTAAATTAAAGAAGAAATAGATTTACAAACAGAAAAATAAAAAGGTTAACAAAACAAATATAGGGGTACAAATAGAAAAAAAAGTAATTTTTTACAACTTATCATAAAAAAATAAAAATATTTATGATTTGTTTTATAAATTTCTTTTTACGACTTTAAAGTCGTAAAATAAAAAAAAAGTCATAAATAATTTTATGACTTCGATTTACAAAAAATAAAAATATTTATGATTTTGAAGTTGTATAAAAAATAATTTGAATTGAAGTCGTAAATAATTTTACGACTTCAATTAAAAAAATTAAAAAAAAATAACAAGTCGTAACATGTGTTACGACTTTTGAATTAGAAGTCATAACACCTATTATGATTTATCTTGTTTTGGGTAATTTTTTAAAATATACCCCCGATTGAAAAATTGGAAATTTTTTACCCTTAATTGGTAAAAAAAACCCAATTCTACTGCTTTAACCCTATCTGCAGATGTTGGCTATAATTAATTTGTGGTTGTTAATGAATTTGTAGCTTGAAGTTGAAACACAAGAAGAGGCTTTTGTGATCAAGGTGCTGAGTGAAAGCAGTTGCCAGGGGTTGCTGGTGTTTATATTGGAAGCCTTTGAAGAGATGGGTCTTGATGTGCTCCAAGCTAGGGTTTCTTGTGCGGACAGCTTCAGTTTAGAAGCCATCGGAAATAATAAAGTAATAATGTGACACCCACATACATAGTTATCTAAATCCTAAAAGCAATACTTAATATTGTACTGTGAGTGCAATGTTTGTAGGCACAATCAATAAAAAAATTAATCAGTATCAATTTTGCTTTAAACTTTATTTTTAATATCTTTTCGAGTTTTTGATTAGTTGTATTTCCAGGCATTGTGATCCACTGATGGAATTGATTATTAATTTGTTATGGATGTTCCAGGAGAACAATGAAGATACTCACACTTTGGATGCACAACTAGTTGAACAAGTAGTGTCTCAAGCTATTCAAAACTGGTGGGAAGTTTCGCAAATATAATTAATGATCAAGCACCTATTGTCATAATTAGAAATTCATACTATGCTTGAGTTAATTTCTTGTAACAATGTTTACTAGTACTCCTTTAAATAGGTCGAGAAGTTGGCCTTTATGATGAATATTTTGAATACTATAAGATAATGCCACCTCAACTTTCTCGACATAAACACCCGATATATATGTAGAAGCTTCTTTTCTCTCTACTTAAATTTTTAGTGATTGAATATATATATATATATATATATATATATATATATATATATATATATATATATATATATATATATATATATATATATATTCCTAAACTATCTCCTGACCAGTGTAAAAAAAATGTTAAAATTTTCTATTCTAATAATTAATGTGGGTTATTATTATAAGATAATTATATTAGTTATTTATTATTAGTGAATTTTATTTTATGTTATCAAATTAAGTGACAACTAAATCAAATGATATGGACTTAAATGAGTAAATGTCACTGTTGATCCATTAGGGGATAATGAGAACCTTATTAGGTTAACACGTTATAAAAAGGTTATGGTTCTCAATATACTGAGCCGTTACACATGATTTCTCTTCTCTCCATCTGAAAGTTATGAAGGTTTTATTGAGAAATAAAAATGTTCTGATTGAGGAAGAGTCATGAAGCCACCGGTTACACTATTAGGTGGCTATCTGTTGTCTCTACAACATTCCGTAATAAATTCTAAGAAGATTACATAGATCAAAAATCACCCATTGATTCAAATTCCGCTACGCTTGTTTGATCAATAATTATGGATCCAAATATTCCTAAAACTCTTTTTGATAATATAACGTAATATGTTTCTGGTAGTTATATAGGTATTTTATAAAGATCTCCTAAGATTCCAACAAGTGGTATCAGAGCCACTATTCCTGTTAGATTATTGGGATTTAAAGTTATTTGATTCTTATTATACCTTAATTGTTTTGTTTATATGAACCTTTTTATTAACAACATATATTAATTGTCGATAAATTCAAATATTACCATATTGGATATTTGGTTTGGATTCGAGGTATTTTTTTCCAGCATCGTGTTAGGGTTTATACAATGCTTATGTTTTTTTTCTTTAAGATTTTTGAAAGAAATCTCATTGCGGTGGATAGAAACACAATTGTACCTTTACACTTTTATCTTTTTCCTTTCCGGTATACAATTGTATCGCAATTACTTGAATTGTTGGCTACATTGCAATTATGTAAATTATTTTTTTATTATTGTAAAGTGTGGGAATTACTGTAACATGAAAGTATACGTAAATATGTTGTACACTTCTTTTGGATTTTCACATTTTTTTTGGCATTATTGGTTAATTGATCTACATGATTAGTGATGCTAGAATAAATTTGTAATAGCGTTATATATGGATGTGATATTTACTTATTGTATTTTAAGTATAAATCAATGATAGCGTTATATATAATTTAAGGATACAATATTTACTTATCATAATTAATTTTTTGTCTGCTATCATGATTGGGTGTTGAAAAGAATGAGTAACGGTGGGTGATGGAGCAATATCGCATGGACCAACAAGACTTGCACTTGATTTTTATTGACTTGGAGAAAGCGTATGATAGAGTGCCTAGAGAGATTTTGTGGAAAGCTCTAGAGAAGAAAGGGGTTAGGGTTGCATATATTCGAGCTATCCAAGATATGTATGATAGGGTATCGACTAGTGTTAGGACACAGGGTGGAGAGTCAGACGATTTTCCCATCACAATTGGTTTGCATCAAGGGTCAACCCTTAGCCCCTACCTTTTTACCTTAATTCTGGATGTCCTCACAGAACAAATCCAAGAGATAGCGCCGAGATGCATGCTTTTTGCAGATGACATAGTCCTCCTTGGAGAGTCGAGGGAGGAGTTGAATGAGAGGTTGGAAACTTGGAGACGAGCTCTGAACACATGGCTTTCGCCTAAGCAGAAGCAAATCCGAGTATATGGAATGTAAGTTCAACAAAAGTAGGAGGGTATCTAACTCAGAGGTGAAAATAGGAGACCATATTATCCCTCAAGTCACACGGTTTAAATATCTTGGGTCTGTAATACAGGATGATGGAGAAATTGAAGGGGATGTGAATCATCGCATTCAAGCAGGATGGATGAAATGGAGAAAAGCATCGGGGGTGTTATGTGATGCAAAGGTACCGATCAAGCTAAAGGGAAAGTTTTATCGGACTGCGGTAAGACCGACGATTTTGTACGGAACAGAATGTTGGGCGGTCAAGAGCCAACATGAGACTAAAGTAGGTGTAGCGGAGATGAGGATGTTGCGGTGGATGTGTGGTAAGACTCGACAGGATAAAATTAGAAACGCAGCTATTAGAGAGAGGGTTGGAGTAGCGCCTATTGTAGAGAAGATGGTGGAAAATAGACTTAGGTGGTTTGGGCATGTAGAGAGAAGACCGGTAGACTCTGTAGTGAGGAGAGTAGACCAGATGGAGAGAAGGCAAACAATTCGAGGCAGAGGAAGACCCAAAAAGACTATAAGAGAGGTTATCAAGAAGGATCTCGAACTTAATGATTTGGATAGAAGTATGGTACTTGATAGAACATTATGGCGGAAGTTGATCCATGTAGCCGACCCCACCTAGTGGGATAAGGCGTTGTTGTTGTTGTATCATGATTGGGCGTAAATCTAGTAGTAACATATCCTTCCCATTTATTTGCATGTCTAGTAATTTTTTTTAATTAAATTGATTGACACAATATATTGTCAAAGTGATCCCTATTGTGAAAATTGATTTGACTAAAAGTACATATATTTTGTATGAAATTATTTATGTGAATTGTGTTCGGCCCAAAGGAAGATGTAATTTGGACCAATAATATTGTACATGTGATGATAAATGTGTGACAAGTATAAGGTGTTTTCATGTTAATAATAGTCAGTCCAAAGAAAGGCTATTATTTGACAGAATTTATTGTCAATATTTGATCATTATTTTGGGAGTACCAATTACAAATTAATTTCTCTGTCCAAAGACTAGGAATTAATATTGTGTTAGGTATCTTGTGATGGGTCTGTTATGCAAAATATTTGCATGTTCTGTTATGTATTTTTATATAACTTAATTACATGTGAAAGTTGTGTAATTTTAAGACTTCTCATTTATTATATTAAATTGTCTTGTATTTTTTGGTTAAATTGATTGAAATAACATGTTGTCAAAGTAACTTCTGTTGTGTAAGTTGATTTGATTGAATTTACATAGATGTTACATGGAATTATTCATGTGAATTGTGCTCGGCCCAAAGGAAGACACAATTTGACAGAATAATTACATGTTTGTGATGGTAAACATGTGGCGAATAAATAATATGATTTTCCATGTGAATAACAAAATGTTTAAAAACAATCATTATTTGACCGGAGTAATCATCATATAAGTTTTTCATGTGAGCAATGAAGTGCCCAAAGATAACCTTTGTTTGATAGGACTTATCACCAATGTTTGATCAATGCATTGAGAGTATCACTTGTAGTTCATCTTTTTCAATCCAAAGATTGAGGATTAATGGTGCATTAGGTATCTTGTTTGGTCTTGAAATTTACCATAAAGATTATTTTTGCATTGTATGTTTATTTTCTCTTCTTTAATTGTTGTTGTTGCTACTACTACGATTTAAAATACTCATATTACCTGAATCCCAAAGTTGTATGTATAAAATTTAGGGTTTTAAAGGAGTCAACTAAGAGTTGAGGATATTGCATAAAAAAAAAATTATGGAGAAGAAACAAGAGAACAAGATAAGGGATTTCCTTATTGCTTTTGTAGGATAAGACATATATAAAAAAAAGGAAGTCACATTTACATTATTTAGTGTGTGAAGAATGATAAACTTCTCATTTTTTTTTGTTTTAAAGTTAATTTAATTTTCTACAGAAAGACATTAGTGGGTAAATTTTGGTTCTACTACTTACACAAACATGTATATACGATGCTACCTACGAAGTCATCTGTCAAGTGATAATGAAAGATTCATCTATGTGGGCGGTGACATAAAGTTGCAGTTGAAGGTATAAGAACTTTTATGTTACTTTAAAAGACTCAATTTCATTCTTATTTTGGTTGAGACATATATTGAGTTGTTTATTAAACCAAATTTTATTTCTAATTTGGACAAATTCAATTATTCTTGTTTCAATTAGAAATAATAAAATTAGTCTCTCTTGTGATTCAAATGTTGCAAGTTATGAGTTCTTTTATGGATGTTTGAGTATTACTATTGTAAATAATTTTGGGTGTACAAAACTTAAAATTAAATGAGAATTTCATCTCCTTATAATATAAGCTCTTAAGTTATATCTCTTAATAGAGAATTTGAATGCTTGTGTTATAGGAAATTTTGGATCATTTATATTGGTTGGACCTTATAGTCTACATTGAGTATATAAAGGGAAATTAAACAAACAAAAAGGAATTCAAGTGCTAAAAGAACTAAGGATGTCTTAGAACTAATACATACATATATTTGTATTCTATTCCTTATGGATTCATGGAATGAAAAAATGTATTTTATTATGTTCATAGATGATTTCTCTTTATTTAAATTATGAGAAGTTTTGGCCTCGAGACATTTAGTCTTTCAAAGCTGAAGTTAAACTCCAACTAAGAAAAAAAAAGAAAATTAAGGTTGTCAAATATGACTGTAGGGAATACAATGATAGATATGACATAAGGTACGACGCTTGGAGTCTCCCATGTATTTTTCTTCAATGATTGTGACATTGTTTTACAACATGTAATGTTAAACAAACCTAACATGAACAAAGTTACAGAATGATGAAACTAGACTTGTACAAATATGATAAGAAGTTTAATTCTTCTATACCAAAGTCGCTTTGGGGAAAGACATTAAACAATTCAATTTATATCCTTTTTAGTTACCAATTAAAGTGGTCACTAAGAACCCCAATTAAGTGTGAGCCAGGGAAATCCCAACATTGGCATTTGCACATTTGGGGATGTCCAATCGAAGCAATGCCTTATAGGCTGCATAAAGGTAAGTTGGACTTAAAGATAATTAGTTACAATTCTTTTTTGTTACATTTAAACCTCTCACATGTATAAGTTTTACAATCTCACTTTAAGATCATGTTTGAGACGAGAATGCAAGAATCCTCGAGGAAATTGAGTTTGAAGAGGAAGGAGATATAAAGAGTATTGTCTTTAAAGAATAACTTGCTATTAACAATAAATAAGCCTTTGTA
Organism: Glycine soja; assembly: GCF_004193775.1. Lineage (NCBI taxonomy): Eukaryota > Viridiplantae > Streptophyta > Magnoliopsida > Fabales > Fabaceae > Glycine > Glycine soja. Next base: position 20,597,926 of record NC_041012.1, on the reverse strand, counting down.
CTTGCCATTATTCAAGAAACGAATATGGAAATACTAAAATTTCCTCTCAAGCACCGCCTAAAGTTTAAACTCAATATCCTTAAGAAGTGTCATTAAGAAGATTGTTAACAGATAGACAAGTATACCAATTTTATGACAAGTAGTAAAGATTAAATAGAAGTTCAAGTGTCAAATCTACAAGAACTTTAGTTGTACTTAAGTGATGTAAACCCAATTATTAAGCAATGAAAAGAAAGCAAAGAAGACAGAGACAAAGAATTGTAAGCGTGAAATTTGGAGTAAAGCAAAGAAAGAAGATAATAGGAAAAAACAAATAACAATTTAAAAAGATGGAATCATAATGCAATGATGTTGGGGCCTCACATGCCTTATTTTCCTAAGATGTATGGTTTTAGATTTTTCTTTATCAATTTGGTAAATTTTTTCTACTCATATCTATTAGAATACTTACCCCTGATTCCTCACGATGACAAGTCTATCTTACATATATATTTCCCAAATGTCTTTGCAAAAATTCAATAGATAAAATGCATGAAGTTCTAATTTTAGATGGTTTCTTTGATGCATGGGCATAATGCAATTACTCTATGTTTAGCAATGATTTTATTAAGATACCCCTTCCTTTGAGTTCTATTAAAAATTATCCTCTCCCGAGCAATTAATCCCTAAAACTAATGCATGTAAGACCTTCCTTGTATTTCTATTAAGGATTACCCTCTCTCGAGCGGCTAACCCCTAAAGATGATGCACGAATTAATGATACATGAAATTAAAATAAGAAAGAATAATAGGAAAGAAAACACATGCATTGATAGATATGAAGCATTACAATACATCTATTGGCTTTTTAGGCTTGCCAGATCCTAACTAAGGGAGATTTAGCCTCTAATTGTCATGGAAGACTTTTACACTTTAGGGGGTTGATCTAGATGAAAGTAGATGATGGATGACTAATAACAAGAAAAAGGGGAATGCCTAAAGAGAAATGGTTTCTCCTAAAGGATAGACCCAGTGTGTGGGTTGTGTCTTTCCTTTCTACTTCCTACTTCTTTTAGAGGTCTAAGGTAGCTCAATTTTCATGCGACTTCGCGCTTAGCGCGGGCTTTTCGCGCTAAGCACGACTTTTGGCCTCTTCATGGGCCTTTTTCACGCTAAGCGTGTGTTGCATGCTGAGCGAAAGTGCATGTTGAGTCTGTCTTATGCGCTAAGCGGGTTTCCCAATTCTTCCAATTTTTCTTCAAGGTTTTTTCTTCCAATTTTTACATCAATTTTCCTCCCAAGCACTTGAAATCTTATTCTTTTAACTTCTGCTAATAAAAAAATGTAAAGATATTAATTTCTTTATTATTTCATTAAAAAAATAGTAAAGTAAAGAAATGACACCCATTTATTTGCCAAAATTGACTATTAAATTAACTCATATTTCACAATTATCAAAGATCCACTAGAGAAAGGAAAAATATAATTTGATATATATGAATATGTCATATTTCTTTAAGAACATGAATATGACATTAGGTTGACAGAGAAGGTCTAATTAACTTTAGTCAAGTCATGTTGTCCTCTAACTCTCAAGTTGATTGATGCCATAAATAATGTAATAAAACCAATGGTTGAACATGACATTTGGGATATCGTCAAATTGCTTGAAAGTGTTAAACCCATAAGTTATAGATAAATATTTATAGTCAAAAGGGATTCAATGGGTAATATTAAGATATATAAAGTTTGTCTTGTCACTAAAAGTTTTACAAGAAGGAAGACATTGATCACAAAGATATTTTCTCTCTAATTTCTTAGAAAGACTTTCTTAGGACTATAATGACACGGTAAATCATTTTGATAATTGTTTTTCATAGATGAATGTAAAAATTACATTTCTAAATGAAAACTTTGATGAAACAATTCATACAGTGCAATCAGAAAACCTTGTTTAAGATTATCTAAAGTCTATGTTATGCAAACTAAAGACAGTTATATAAGCTCAACATCTAAACCTTGCCGACTGGCAACTAAAAGTTACTTGTATGTGATCACATGTACCTAATGCAATATCCCGCCAGAGACAGTTATATAAGCTCTGCGTCTCCAAGACTTGAATTAATTTCTTCATTATGAACCTATACTTGATTCAAAGTCTCCTTGATCACCACCATCCACACATATTCAGTCCTTGACAATTAATTAGGGTTCAAATCCTTCGCAGCAGAGCCTAAATCCACCGTTTGTATCGAACAATGTAATATTAATATGCACTAAATAAATAAATGTGTAAAATAAACTTCTACTATTATATATTTTTGGGTTAATGTCACTTTTGATCTATTAAGTTTCCCAATTGTTTCATTTTGATATATTAAGTTTTAAAAGTTTTATTCTGATTCTTTATGTTTTCAAAATATATCATTTTGGTCATTTTTTCAATATTTTGTTGGAAACAGGTTAATGTTTTGTTAACTTTCAAATTTTAAAAAGGAACCAAAATGATACATTTTAAAAATATAAATGACTAAAATGAAACTTTTAAAATTTAATGTACCAAAGCGAAATAATTACAAAACATAATGTATCAAAATTGACATTAAGTCTTTTAAAATAATTAACTTTACTTAGTGGCAGCTAAAAACCGTGCTATCTTTATTTTATTTTATTTTATTTTTAAAAAAGTAGACAACTAAAAAAATCATCATCTTATCCAACTTCTTCTAGATCTGAAAAGGCAAGAAATACAGTACCACACAAATCAAATGACGTCAACACATAATCTTGTTGCAACCACAAAAATTATTATATTCCTCATCGAAAAACCATAACTTTTTAAATATCTATGCTACTAGAAACAAAAGCAAGGGAGATCAAAGTAGGAGTTATCTTTGAGGGAAGACAAAAATATGATGCTAAGTCGCCAATTACCCAGATATGAATAAGGAAGTCACAATGTGACTCTTTGTGACAAGTAGAATATTTTTCATCCGACATCTACAACCGGCCTCGGCAAAGACAAACAATGCAAAAAGGGGTCGATCGGTGCGTTTCATTGGAAGATGATTTTGACTGACCCAACCGGTCAAACCTCATCCACAATTGGGCGATGTCGGTCTTCTTCTTCGACTTTGTCAATGCCCTACTATCGACGATGATGATGAGACAGTTATTGTCGTTAGGTGAGACAACAATTCCAGCCGCATAGGGTGGATGTGGTGGAGAGGAAAGCGGGGACAGGGCAACGATATTATCGTTATTCAGAATAATTGGTGAATCAAAATTATTATTGTTATTAAATGATTAAATTGAATAATAATAATAATAATAATAATAATAATAATAATAATAATAATAATAATAATAATAATAATAATATAAGAGTGAAGGTTGTTGTTGTTGGTTTCAAATCTATCTTTTCTTCATTTGCCTCCTTTTGAGGTATTCTGCTGAAACGTTAGATTTTATTCTAAATATTTTTTCCTCTAAAGTTGTTATAAAAAAACAAATTCATTCGGTAGCAACTACAAGTAGTTAACTATATGATTTTGCTTCCTTAACAATAGTCAATAATTTTTTGTCGGATATTGATGCAAAACAATTCGTCACACTTAGAGAAGCACAACACTTGTATTGCCTTTCTGATCTGGTGCATTTTCTTTATTGCTTCTCTTGTGTAATAAACCTTTCATTATCAAAGATTTCCTTGAGGAATAACATACTGTTTATTAACTAAGATGAAATTTCCTTTGAAGCTTGTTGAAAACTTGTTTAAAGAGCACAGAAGGAAATTGGTTGATGGAAGTATTTCAGTAGGACATGGTACACTTAAATCCCGTACAAATATTTGTAAGTTTTCTTGTTCTAAAAAAATGTGTATCATGTGTTCTTTTGCACCCAATGTGGGTGGATTTTCTTGGCTTCAACTATTGTTTTGGTTCAGGGATTTGTGTGATTGGGTGAATAAATTATAGGCGTATTGAATAAGAACTTATTATGTACAGACTTATGTGTAAATTGGTTTCATAATTGAAGAGAAAATAAGATTAAATTGTTTTTTTAAGTAGTTAGTTTTCATAGGCTATCTTGAAGAGCTTATCGTAATAAGCTGAAGACTGTTATGAATTTTATAATTCCTAATTAATTAATATGAGCTACATATTATATTATTTATTTACATTTAGACGGGTTCAATATAAAGTGATCTAATTCAATGAGTCCATTAGTCTACCAACAGAAAGTTGATATGAGCTTAATGAGCGGAAACCAGTTTGGCCTATTAGGGGATAATGGGAACCCTAATAAGTTTAAAACCTAAGGTATGGTTATGGTCCCTAATACACCAAATCAAGAAACAGTTTCTCCTCTCCCTATCTTAAGAGAAAACAAAGGTCTCATAAGGAAGAAGGTGATTTGGTTGAGGAAGGTCATTAAACCAATTGTTCGTGACCGTTGTAAGATTCCGCTGTGTGTTGATCAAGCTCTATGGATCCAGATATTTCTTAAAACCTCTTAATAATCTAATGTAATGTGTTTTGGTGCTCATTTGATATTATATAAGGTTTATTGAAAAAATTCTCAACAAGTGATATCAGAGCCACCATTACTGTTAGATTATTCGGATTTAAAGTTGTTTGATATGTATTATATCTGGATCATTTTAGTTGTATGAACTCTAATTTTATGTTGGGGAGAAACTATTTCGATCAATAAAATTGTAAAACCCGTAAACTCTTGTGTTATGGTCGTAAAGTTTTTTTTTTAATTGAATAAAAGACCTCTGCATTTGATTTACATGTTTATACACATATTGTTTGTGTCACGTGTGCTTGCATATTATTCTATTTGGGATAAAGGTTATACGTATCCGGCGTTGGCATTTTGTATGTGACACAATTTCATATATATATTATCTTGTTTATATAAATCAGTAATAAGACAATTCTAATATGAATAATTTATTGTTTATTTGCCAACTATTTTTCCTTAATGAATCGGTGATAGGCAAATAGTTTATGATATTTTTGTGGTTAGTATAAATTTGTGATAGTACTGTGGTATGTTCATTTTGAATGTGTAATTAGTTTACCATGATGTTGTTTTCAAATATTTACTATTATCACAATTGGGTGCAAATTTAACCATTACGAATCTTTTCTATTTATTTGTGTGTCCGGTAATTTTAATTAAATTGATTGAACCATTATGTTGTCAAAGTAACCTCTATTGTATAAATTGATTTAATTAAATTGCATGAATGCTAGTATGAAATTATTTATGCAAATTGTGCTCAACATAAAGGAAGACACAATTTGGCCAAATAATAACATACCTGCAATGATAAATATGTGACAATTATAAAGGTTTTTTTTTCATGAGAATAATAGTCGATCCTAACAAAGGCTATTATTTGTCAGAACTAATTGTCAATATTTGATCATTGCATGGAGAGTACCAATTACAAATTAATTTTTTTGTCCAAAGACTAGAATTAATATTGTGTTGGGTATCTTGTGATGGATGGGAAATATTTGCATGTCTTCTTATATATATATATATATATATATATATATATATATATATATATATATATATATAACTAAATTATATGTGAAAGTTATGTAATTTTGAGACCTCTCATTTATTATATTAAATTGTCTTATATTTTTTTGGTTAAATTGATTGAAACAACATGTTGCTAAAGTAACCTTTGTTGCCTAAGTTAATTTGATTGAATTTACATGGATGTGCATGGAATTATTCATGTGAAGTGTGCTTAGCCCAAAGGAAGACACAATTTGATAGAATAATTACATGTTTGCAATGGTAAACATGTGGTGATTATAAATAGTGTAATTTTCCATGTGAATAATGAAATGTTCAAAGATAATCATTATTTGATCGGAATAATCATCATATAAGTTTTTCATGTGAGCAATGAAGTGTCCAAAGACAACTTTGTTTGACATGACTTATCACCAATGTTTGATCAATGCGTTGAGAGTACCAATTGCAGTTAGTCTTTTTCAATCCAAAGATTAAGGATTAATGGTGCACTAGGTATCTTGTTTGGGTCTTGAAATTTACCATAAAGATTATTTGTGCATTGCATGTTTGTTGTTCTCTTCTTTAATTGTTATTGTTGTTACTACTATGGTTTAAATTACTCATATTATGTGAATCACAAATCTGCATGTATAAAATTTAGAGTTTGAGAAGGGAGTCCTAAGGTGATATATGAGTAATCTTGGTATGCAACGCTAAAAGTAGTAAAGTGCATTATGCGTTAATTGAAGAGAACAAGAAACTACGTGTTTTCATATCGAAAGTCTAGAAGTTTAGAGATCACTGGGTATTCTGACTTCGATTTTCTAAAATGTCTTAATAGAAATCACTCCACATAAGGATCCACATTTAACCATGTTGGTGGAGTTAATATTTTGCTATGAGACTTCATACTAGAATTTATGATTGCTAAATTATTGTAACCGGCTTGCCTGTTGTCGCCAACATTAAGTAGCCATTGGGCGTTTATTGGGACAATATCTTAACGGTATTATTACGGATTCAACCAAGTAAAAGTTTGTTGATATAAAGTATTTGGTTATTAAATAAAGAATTTAGAAAAATACAGATTTGTATAGAACATATAGGAACTCATTCCATGCTAGCTGATCCACTTACTAAAGGTATGACACTAAAGTTTTTCACGGGCACACTGCTCATATGAGTGTAATTCTTGATAGTACCTAAGTTTAGTGGGAGTCTTACTCATGCTCTATATCTTACGGTTTACAAACATTTTGTTATTTGGATTTTCTGCAGAAATAAAGTTGATGTTTATCATTCTATTCTGAGTTTGTTTTGTGTGCAATATTTGTATTACATTTTGGATTGATCTCTATAAAGAATAAAGTTTGGACTAGTTGGAAATAAACATGATTAAGATCACATTGTATGTAATTTCTATACCGCTCATCCATATTTGATCTGTCATCGAATATGAGTAACAGTGGTGATCATTGTGACTTAGTCATGCTAAATTGTGATGAAAACTACAGTGGTTTCCTATTGCTATATGAGATGGACCAGATTGTATAAAAGGAGTCTAAAAGTAAATAACATATGGTTGCGCGCCTAAAAATTTTTGTGATACAAATGTCTAAGGTTAATATGAAGCCCAAGTGGGAGATGCTCTGATACCACTTGTTGGGAAATTTTTTCAATAAACCTTATAAAACACCAAATGGGCACCAAAACATATTACATCAGATTATCAAGAGGTTTTAAGGAATACCTGGATCCATAGAGCTTGATCAACACACAGTAGTCACGAACAATTAGTTTAATGACCTTCCTCAACCAAATCACTTTCTTCCTTGTGGGATCTTCGTTTTCTCTTAAGATAGGGAGAGGAGAAACTGTTTCTTGATTTGGTGTATTGGGGACCATAACCATGCCTTAGGTTTTAAACCTATTAGGGTTCCCATTATCACCTAATGGGCTAAACTGGTTTCCGCTCATTAATCCTATATCAATTTTCTGTTGGCAGTCTAATGGACTCATTGAATTAGATCATTTTATATTGAACCCATCTAAATGTAAATAAATAATATAAATATTATAATATAATATGTAGCTCATATTAATTAATTAGGAATTATAAAATTGATAATAAAAACATCTTATGGACATATCATGTTATTTTCATAAGCTTTCCCAAACACTTACACAAGTGCTTATGTTATAGAATAAGTCCTTTAAAATGAACCCTTGGTATCAACTACTTTTTAATAGTTGTGCTTGATTAACTCGATGAACCAACAATGCTTCCAAGTGAAATATTTAATTCTGGAGATGCTTTTATTTGCAATCCGTTATGAAGGGTTTCTTGGGTTTTTAATTTTTATCACTGCAAGCAATTTGCTAATGAGGAATTTCCCATTTCTAATCAATTTCAAACTTTAGGTAGCGAAGCTCTAGAGGACCTCCCAGATGTGAACCACTTTGCTCGAGGTATTTGCCCAGTTTCTTTAATGAGCAAACTTCCTGACTGATTTTGTTCTGTTCAACTTCAAGTATTGAATACAAAATCTTTATGTCAAGTCTAGTTCATCTTTGGTTGGAACAGGTGGTGAGTATGATGGTGACAGAAAGATAGAGGACTTGAAGCTCCTTTATAGAGCATATGTTGTAAATGCTTTGTCTAGTGGTCGCATGGAAATTAATAAGGTAAATAGCCATTTCATTTAAATATATGGAGTGTTTAACATATTGTTTTTTTCTGGAAACTATGATAATTATTTGAAGCTGAGTTTGGATGATTTTTTCTCAGAGGTAGAACATTCCAATTTTTTCTATTGAACATGGGAACATTTAGATACTTGATGAATATTTGTACAAGATAGATGAAATAAGCTAGCTGTTAGTGCTCTATATGATTTCTTATATACTGATTTTGATTCCCATAGCATATAGTGAGTGCAACTACAACTCTGGATTTGATAACCATTAATATAAAATGAAGCTATCCCTATAATGAGCCTTCCTGATCCTTCTTTGTTCTCTTTTCTCTGCCTTATCTTTTTCACTTGTACATGGTGCCAAAGCTGATTGAACGGGTTGTTTGGTGTTCAATCCTTGTTACCATCATTCTCATTATAAACATTTCAATTTAAAGTAGGATTTGTTTTCAGCATCACTGTAAGTGTTAGTTGTTCGCCATGTTTCACTGCTAGTTTGGTTTCATTTGTTTGATTTTTATATAATTCTTGGGTCCTTGATAAACAACTTTAGCTTTAAACTTTGAAATCTGGTGTTTTGTTTTTTACATTTAAAATGCACAATCATAAGATCCCGCCTCACATGCCTTGTTTGTTCATTCTCTAATTTTTTTTTATGATTGAGCATTCTTCCAAGCAAAGACACATGACCTTTTGCGCTAAAACCATCATAAGCATAACTAGAACAAGTTGTTATAGTTATATGTTCTGAATTGACTTTTAGATGGGTTTGTTTTTCTTTAGCTCAACACTCCTTTGTTAAAAGAAAGATGATTTTCTAATTATACTATCATATATTTCAGATAGCTGCACTAAATCAGTTGGGGAATATTTTTGGGTTGGTTAAACGTGAAGCTGAAGCCATTACACTTGATGTTACATCAAGAGTATATCCCAAAAAACTTGTACAGGCTGTCTCAAATGGTTATTTAGAAAGGGCAGATAGCAAAGCAACATTCCTTCAAAACCTTTGTGAAGAATTACACTGATCCACAAAAGGCCTGTGAAATTCATGAAAGTAACTTGTTCTCCATTATCCTTGTCATGTTTACACACGTGTAGTCCCAGAAATTTGAATGTGCTGTTATAAGGTTATCTATGATTCTAAATCTGAAGATTAACATATCTTTCAATTTTTTTACCAACTTTCTTAGTTGTTGTAAATTTGTGATGGTTGGCTTTTAGCATTACATGACTGCTATCTTCCTTCTGTGTCATATTTATTTTAGGGTAAAATGTGTCATATTCACTTTAGTTATTGTAAACTTTATTATATTAAAATCTAACAATAGTTTCTTACATAAGAAATTTACCGCGAAAACCTTCAGCATTTGGGGGATGATGGGGAGCTCAGTGATAAAGATGCTGCTGCTTTGTTGAGGTTGCGTATAATGCTCTGTGTACCTCAACAGACCATTGATGCAGCTCACTCCGATATCTGTGGCAGTTGGTTTGAAAAGGTACCATGTTTCTTTCTTCCTCTATTGTTTATCAGTTTATCATATCATATGTACTGAAATCCATGCATCCATTTTGTGCAAAACATGATAGTGTGCCTTCATGTCATTTATTGTTTGATATACCAACCTTGTCCTTCATGACCAATAGTTCAAGGTTAGTCGGTGATTGACAATGGAACAGAGGATGTTTCTCCTAGGCATTGTTGTTTCTTTCTAATTGCTACTTATTTTTTGAGGACAGTATTTTTTTCACCCTTTGGGGCATTGTTTATTCTATAGCTAGCTATTTGGATTACTAAAATGGGAAGGGACTTTTTTATGTGGTGATGCTGCAGTCATTTAACTGTATGCACTCTGTTGACTTGTGTCTAAATACTATGAATCTGGATAGGTTTTGATTCTCTTAATTTATAGTTGATTGATGATATAGATATGCAAAGAAATCAGTGTATTCTTCTGAGTTCTGATTCTTCTGTGTTGTTTTTAATAGGTTGTCAAGGATACGATTGCATCAGGGGTTGATGGATATGGTGCGGATATCTGGAAATCAGTAAGAAAAGCAGCACATGGCTTGCGACTAACCAGGGATACTGCTATGTCTATTGCAAGCAAGACCGTGAGTATCCATTTATGAGGATTTGAAATGAGTTTAACTCTTGCTCTGCTGTTTTTATCACACTACAGATAAGGAAAATATTTATTAATTTCATACAACGTGCACGAGCAGCTGGGAATCATACAGAATCTGCAAAAGAACTAAAGAAAATGATAGCTTTCAACACCTTGGTTGTGACTGAGTTGGTGAATGGCATTAAAGAGGAGTCAGATGATGAGTCAACTGAAGAACCTGGAAAGGAGGGTGATACAAACTGAAGATGAAGAATGGGATTCTCTTCAGACACTTAAGAAAATAAGACCAGACAAAGATATACCTCCTATTCTGTCTAACTGGTGAAGAGACAAGGGTTCCATTTGGTGCCCAAATCATTACAAAGAAGGATGATTCAGAATATGTTCTGCTAAATCAGCTTGGCGGGATTCTTGGTCTGAGTAGTAAAGAAATAGTGAAAGTACATAAAAATCTGGCAGAGCAGGCTTTTAGGCAACAAGCTGAGGTAATTTTAGCAGATGGACAGTTGACAAAGGCCAGGGTGGAGCAGCTTAATAACCTGCAGAACCAAGTTGGCTTACCTGAAGAATATTCTTAGAAGATAATCAATAGTATAACTACTACCAAAATGGAAGCAGCCATTGAAACTGCAATAATCCAAGGGAGGCTGAGTATTAAGCGGATAAGAGAACTCAAGGAAGCAAGTGATGACATAGACAACATGGTATGGTATCTGAAAACTTGAGAGAGACCCTCTTCAGAAAAACTGTTGGTGTTATTTTCTCACCAGGCGCTCGAGAGTTCGATGAAGAGGAAGTATGTGAAAGGATCCCGTTGGATCTCAACATTAATAAAGAGAAAGCAAGAGGCATTGTTCTAGAGCTTGCGCAAACTGCGTTATCTAACTTGCTCATTCAAGCCGTGGCACTGTTAAGACAGAAATCATGAAGGAGTGGTAAGTGGTCTTCTGAAGTTTCATGTTCAGAAAATTATAATATATATATATATATATATATATATATATATATATATTTCAAGATTTTTTGTTGCGTATAGCCCAATTGTGATTGCTTCTCACTTTGTGTTGTACAGGTTTCTCCACTCAATAACATGCTGGCTTGTGAGAAAGCAGTGCCCTATCAGCCACAATCGTGGGGAGTGCAAGAGGAGCTTGCTGATCTTTATACTACATACATCAAGAGTAACGAAACTCCTGAAAAATTGTCTAGTTTGCAGTATCTGTTGGGCATAAATGATTCCACTTCAGCTTCTCTTCGAGAGATGGGAGAAAGATTGCCTAATAATACTGCAGAAGTAGAGGAGTTTGTATTCTGAGTATAATAAGAAAAAGTTGTCAATAAATCCATTTTTTTTATTGACATATAGGTTAAAGGTGAAAGAAAATATCATATAGAATCTTGGGAAAGAAATGAGTAGATGACGCAGAGTTAGGCGTAGAAGGTGGGAGGATTTCAGATAAATCATATTTTGATTGTGCAGTTTAGTCAGCTTATGTTTTGGATACACGAAAATCATATTGAGCTTTATCAAAATAAAATTTCATGTTAAGCTATATGTTTGATAGAAAGGCAGGCTGCACTGTCTGCAGATATATTTCGACTATTGTGTGGCAAAATGTGGGCTATTTTTCTCGTGAAAATTCAACGCCAGAAGAACAATAGACTATTTTATTTAAGGTAAAGATCATGATTTCATTAATCAACAAGCAAAACCGAAATGGATAGCTTTGCAATCCTTGATAATATTTGACAGATATGTGCACTGTTAGTCACCAGTTTTTTTCCAAGCTGTTATGAGGTCCTAGCAGTCACTTTCAAAGGTGAGATAACATTAGAAAGTAGATGGGATAGTAATAGGTAATTTATATGAAAAATGTTTGATAGACACCAATATCTAATCTAACTCTTAAAGAGAGTAAAAAAATAGAAAAAAAATATAAATATGATAAGATTTATAAAGTAATATAATAGAATTTATGATATAATGAAAAAAAATATAAAAAATGAAAAATATTAGTAGAATATTTAAAATAAAATAAGGTATATATATTATTATTTTATTTATATACATGCCGGTCTAAATGAGGTAACAATTTGCACGAAATCCTCTATAGTGACATGAATTCTCATTTTTCAGTAAATTTTAATAAAATATATTTTTATGTAAATATTTTTATCCAGTACGTGAAAATAAATTTTAAGAGAAAGTGAATAAAAATAAAGAAAAGGAAAAGAGAAAAAATAAATAATGATGATAATAATAAATTCAAATAACAAAAAATCCCTTGTTTTCATTTAATTAAAAATAAAAAATTAAGTTTTTATTTATTTATGATTCAATTGGTGAGAGGCAAAATAATACATAATTTTGGGATAATTATAATTCGACACCTTAAATGCCATTGTACACCTAGCCCATAGGAAAAAAGAAATACAAATATATAAGAAATATTGATGAGTTGTAAAAATGAGAGTTAAAATGACGTGGTGGGTAGTATCATTGTTCTAGTTTTGAAAGTCAAATCGGACCGGTCAGGTTGATTGATCTAATCAGAAACCGATTGGGTGACTGGTTTGTGTTAACTCTAAAAAACAGTATCATTTTAGAATATGCTGATATTAAATCTTAAACATTGATACAGTGCTTCAAGATCCTTCATAAAAAAACTTTAACCTTTTCCCTCTCACTCGAAGGCACTAACTTTTCACCATGCTCATTCATTGGAAATTCTCACAATCACAAAAAAATAAAAATAAATTATGTTTCTTTCTTTACAAAATAAATTCCCTTTCTCTCTCGAGTAACACTGAGTAACCCGACACCATTTGATTTTTTCTCTCTCAGCACATCGTCCACACTCACAATAATAAACTTTCTCTTTAACTCTCACGCAATCAATCACAGACACTCTTTCACTAACGCAACACACTCACCTTTTTTTTTTTCAGTGCTAATACTCACTCATAGGCACTCTCACGTAGCACACACATTCCACTCATGTACATATCACACAAGGAATCACTCTCATCTAACTCGCCTACAACACAACTCACACAAATATTACCTCACATTCTTCTCACCCCAGCACTCATTTTTTTGCACATATACATTCTTCACTCAAAATCACCTTTTAAAAGAACACCTCATACCCATCGTAGAAAACACAATCCAATTCTTGTTAGATAATATTAAATATATTTAACTAATGATAGTTTAGTCATTCCGTCATTTATACCAATTATTCTTTTGTGTCTTATATCGTACAAACTTTATAATTACTTATGTTAGAGAACCCTAGTCCCCCTTTTTTTTTCTTTTCCATCATGTTTCTACTCTTCTCTATGTTAACAATTCTCACATACACTCACTTATAACAAACGCACGGAGTCCTCCCCCAAGTTTTCTTTCACCCGTTGCTAGAAAATGGCAACACCATGCTACTACAAGGCTCATCAATTACTAAGCCTTGCAGACTTCATTCGTATGCAAGTAACATTATAGGGCATCACACTCCGTCACCTTTATGGTCCAAAGAAGTGCATTTCAAATGTTTTTTTCTAAGCTTCTTCACCATCCCTTCTGCTTCTCATCAATGGCAATACTTTATGGGCATTATTTGGCTCGAAGCTACTAATGGAACAAACATCAATTTCCCTGCTTACTTTTGCCAGCTGAAATAACTTCTTTCCATATCCCAAGCATAGCTAAAATAACATCAAACAACAAAAGAAAACGTAAGTTTATTTGCATTGCACTTGGGATATGGAAAGAAGCTATTTCAGCTGGCAAGAGTAAGCAGGAAAATTGATGTTTGTTCCATTAATAGCTTCGAGCCAAATAATGCCCATGAAGTCTTGCCACTGATGAGGGGATGGTGAAGAAGCTTAGAAAAAAAACATTTGAGTTACACTTCTTTGGTTCACAAAGGTGATGTTAGTAATACAACCCATAAGGAAGACAGGCCCACAAGGATACACAAAGCACCTGCGTACCTTCGTGACTACGAGTAGTGTCCCGACAAGCAAACACCTTGCTTCACCCTGTCTAGCCATCTAGGATATTCCACAATATTCAGTTAGGAGATATTTTGTATTCTGTTATGAGTTGTTCCCCCTCATCATGGCCAATAGTGCCTGCACCCATGGTAATCGCAATTATAAATACCACATAAGTAAATAACAGAAGCAAGGAACAATTTACTCAATACAATTACTTAGTTTAATTAGTAGTAGAATATAGAGTCCTTTTGACGTTCTAAAAGATTTGGTCTGACCTGCTGCCATGCTGAAACACAATACTCAACAAGCCACCAGTGACCGCCTTGAGGAAGCCGTCAACCGTCTTACACAAGGCCAGACCACCCTCGCCCAAAATCATTCTTCCCTGTCCCATGCTCACTCCGTCATCAACAGCAAAATCGACACAATTATGGAGCAACTGCCAGCCTTGGCCATTACTCCGTCCCCCAAATCACCCCCCTCACCACCACCACCACCTTCTTCCATTCACTGCCCAAACATGAAATTAGACATACCTTGATTTGATGGTCAAGATTCCTTGGGATGGATTTTCAAAATCTCTCAATTCTTTGATTTCCACTATGTTCCCAACACTAAACGCCTCACCGTTGCTTCATTCTACATGGAGGGTCCAACAATGTACTGGTACCAATGGATGTCACGCAACGACTTCTTATCTTCATGGCTAGCAATGTTGCAAACACTCGAATCCCGTTTTGCACCCTCTTACTATGACGACCTTCATGGAGCTCTTTTCAAACTCCAAAAAAGGGTTCTGTCAATGATTATTTGACGGATTTTGGGAAGTTAGCAAACCGCATCATGGACCATGCTCCTACATTCATCCTTAGCTACTTCATCTCAGGCCTCACTACAACCCATGTCATTGCCGCAAGTCGTGGCACTTGCAAAGTTACAAGAAGACAAATTCATAGATTTTCGTCGTTCTAGTCGGCCCCAATTCACCCCACCTGTGCCCTCAGTACCACCTATACTGTCACCCTCACCAATACCCACACAACCACGTGTTGCGGTAAAATGCCTTTCCTCCGAGGAGTTAGCAGTCCTCCATGACAAGGGCCTCTGCTACCATTGCAAAGACAAGTGGATTCCAGGTCACATCAATGCAAGCCACGTCTCCATCTTGTAATCGCTGATGACGATGTCAACACCTCCTTTTCCATCGAGGTTGACATAGACGCCACTACCTCCTTCCGTCATCTCCACCTGGTGACCCTCCACTACTAAGCCTCAATGAGATGGCCAGAATGCTAGCCCCAGAGACTTTTCACATTTTTGGCACCATCATTAACCACAAAGTCACAATATTGGTGGACGGTGGTATCACTCTTAATTTCATGTAGTCTCGTGTTGTCGGTTTCCTCGACATACTGTCTTCACCTATTACTCCTCTCCAGGTCATGATTGGAAACAGTGGAGTACTATAATGTCGTTGCATCCACACCCAGGTACCTCTGCTTATTTAGGGTTTATCTTTACGCCTTGGACATTTGCGATGCTGATATTGTAATAAGGGTCCAATGGTTGAAGCAATTCGACCCACTACTTACTGATTACACCTCTTTAACAATAGTGTTTTCCTACTTGGGCCACCAAATCCATTTAAAGGTCGACGTGCCATTTCACCCCACCAGTGTCTCAGCCCAGCAACTCAGACGAATGGCATAGACTCAAAGCATATCGGCAATGTTCCAATTAACCCAGCTCGTGGAACCAACCCCACCTCCTACACCCAACTACTCCCTGGATCATCATCAACCCCCGGAACTTTCCAGCCTTCTTCTCTATTTAACCCACTTATTTCAGGAACACACCACTCTACCACCCCACGCTTAATAGCCCATCACATCCACCTATTACCCCAATCAAACCAGTATATGTCAAACGATATCGCTATCCCCACTTCCAAAAGATGGAATTAGAGAAATAGGTGGCCAAATTACTTGACGTGGGATTCATGCAACTTAGCCATAGTTCATTCTCATCCCTAGTCTTGTTGGTAAAGAAGAAGGACGGAAGCTGGAGACTACATGTAGATTATCGCGCTTTAAACGTACTCACAATTCAAGATAGATTTCCCATGCCCATAATCGATGAACTTCTAGATGAACTGGGTAGCGCTTCTTGGTTTTCAAAGCTTGACCTTAGTCAAGGCTTCCACCAAATCCGGATGGCTGAAGATGATATTCCTAAAATTGCTTTTAGGACTCACCAGGGTCACTACGAATATAAGGTGATGCCATTTGGCCTTTCCAATGCACTAGCAACGTTCCAATCCACCATGAAAGAATTGCTAAAGCCTTTCTTACGCCAATTCGTAGTTGTTTTCTTTGATGATATATTGGTGTATAGCCCATCATTGGCAGAGCACCTTTCACATTTGGAGGAAATTTTTGTTGTTTTGGGCCAAAACCAATTCTACTTGCGGTGCAATAAGTGCTTATTTGCCAGACAATCACTTCAATATCTGGGTCACATTGTCTCAGCCCATGGTGTGGGTCCAGATCCTAGCAAACTCAATGCAATTAATGAGTGGCCAACTCCTTTGTCCACCTCATATCTTCAAAGATTCTTTGGATTAGCAGGGTTCTACCGGCGTTTTATACACAATTATGCATCCATCACGAGTCCCTTAATCTCACTGCTTCGGAAAGACCAATTCCATTGGTCCAAGGAAGCCTAAGTCGCTTTTGACCAGTTGAAGTGCACTTTAACAGAAGCTCTGGTGTTAGCACCACCCAATTTCATTCTCCCTTTCACACTTGAGACTGGTGCCTTAGTTACTGCCATGGGAGTTGTCCTCCAGCAACAATCTCATCCAATAGCCTTCTTCAGCAAGGTATTTTGCCCCAAAATGCAGAGAGCTTCTACTTACGTCAGAGAATTACACGCCATCACTGCCGCAGTGCGTAAATGGCACCATTATCTTCTTGGCCAACATTTCATCATCCTTACAGACCATAAGAGTCTTAAGGATCTTATGTCCCAAGTGATCCAAGCCCCAGAGCAACAACAATATCTCTCAAAATTATTGGGTTATGATTATTCAAATCAATATAGACCAAGCTCCGGCAACACCGCCGCCGATGCTCTGTACTGCCTCTTTCTTCCAACCCCACATTCTCTCACTTTGACCATTCCTTATTTCACCTTCCTGGACCAACTTCGACGCTCACTCCAGGATATACAGGAATTCTAGGAACTCATGACTCAGATTCATGAAAATCCAGCATATCACCCAGAATGTGAGAGAATGTGGGGTTGGAAGAAAGAGGCAGTACAGAGCATCGGCGGCGGTGTTGCCGGAGCTTGGTCTATATTGATTTGAATAATCATAACCCAATAATTTTGAGAGATATTGTTGTTGCTCTGGGGCTTGGATCACTTGGGACATAAGATCCTTAAGACTCTTATGGTCTGCCTGGAGCCAAATGATGCCTACAAGGCTTAGCCATTGATGAGCAGCAGAAGGGATGGTGAAGAAGCTTGGAAGAGACATTTGAATTATTACACTTCTTTAGCTCATAAAGGTGAGGGAGTCCAAGGGATTAACGAAGTAGTGTAAGGTCTCGTTTTATGAGTAAGAAGGATTTTTAGTAAAAGAATAGTGTTCGATTTTTACAAAGAAAAATAATTAGTGTTACATGTTTACAGGAGTTGAAATTCACCAAAAAAAATGTTTACAAGATTTGAAATTTACCAAAAAAAAATGTTTACAAGAGTTGAAAGAGCTGGGAGCATAAGCTAGAAGGAAAAAGATGTGTGTGTACGTATTTTGATCGGAATAATATTATTTCTGGGTAATTAGTTTTGAATGTCTTATTGAAATTAATCTGAAAAGGGTGTAATTTCTAAATTACTGTTTTTAACTTGGAATATTTCCGTTTTTAATGACACTAATTCAATTCAATTAATTAGTGTTATTACCCGTTTTAAGTTGTACTATTAAAGTTTGTTTTAATTGTTTTTGTTATCTCTTTTAAATGTGTAATTAATTGACATTTTTTTAGTTAATTAATTATTATATCAACTGTACTTATAACTTATTGGTATAATCTAACATTTTCCGTGCCACCAAAAAAAATAATTCTAACATTTTCCTTTTGTTTTTTCACAAAAATTTCTTCCCTCTTTTTTTTTTATAGGTTTTTCTACTCTCTTTTTTCTTTCTAGTTTTGATGTTCCAATCAAATGCAGGATGTGTCTGATAGATCTTGAGAGACTTACATATCACCTGGATAAGTTTTTGAGGATAGGGGTGACTATCACGCATCTCGGACTACTTATATATCACATTGAGTTGTATGAGTTAAAGAATGGATTCTGTTTTGTGATTTTTCAAGTTCGTGAATTCGTGTTGATTGTGGTTCTTGATTTGGTCAACCTAGGATAACAAAAGATACACCTTATTCTAGTTTTATAGGTGAAAGAGAGTTAATTTTTTTGATCGGTTAAAAGAAAAAATAACAAAGAAAAAGAAAAAAAATAACAAATTTAATAAATGATTTGATGGAAAGGAAACAAAAAGCGATATATAAGAAAAAAAATAGAGTGAAAAAATACATAAAAATTACAATTCGTCTTAGGAATTTCCTGCCACTTAAATTTTACAGAGAAATTGTATTTGTAAATAAATTTTGTACAAATATAGTTATAGATACATAAAAAAGGATAAAAAAAAAATTAAAATTTACAAGATAAACGATTAATCATTGATGCGACGAAACGAGATAAAAAGAAAAATAGACTTACATAAATTGTTATAAATATCTAACACTTTAATTTCCACCATTGGCATATCTATATGGAGAATAATAAGGGCAATTGCCCCCACAAGTAAAGTTTTTTACTTAAATACGTTGAATAAATATTCTTTTGCCCCCATTAAAAAAAAAAGAAAATAGATGTTGCCTTTACAAGATAATTTAAAAAAAAAGATTAATATAAATAGTTGTAAAAGATAAAAGAGAGAATAAGAGAATGTATTGGATTAGGATTTTAAATGATTTTAGAATATTTTTTTTATAAAAAAGTTGTGTGGTATTCAATTGGGATTTTTAAATAGTATAAATAAGTCATTTGGTATTTAATTAAGACTTTTAAGATTAAAAAAAAAACAAAAAAAAAAAATCGATGGTATTCAATTAGGATTTTTTTATAAATTATAAAAATCTGTATTAAAAAATATACAAATTTCGATGGATTATTTTTTAAGGAGGATTTCGATAGATTTCATTAGATTTTTTAGTATAAAATATCTATCAAACAATCTTACTTAATCCTTTGTGATTTTGGTAAAAAAATTTCTTTCTTTTTCTATTGGTTATCATACTTTCATTTCTTTCATCACACATATCATCTTCTCTCTTTGATATTCTTCAAAATGCATGTGTTATATATATTTCTCCTATTTTTTTGAAATAAAAAAATATCAAATATATTCCTTGCCTTTGTGCTTTTTCCTTTGTTTTCTAAATTAAATTAATGTTTCCCTTATATTTTAAGACTAATCATATTTTTCTCATACCTTATATTCATCACCTGCTCGATTCAATTTTTTCATAAGTGTCACTCTTAATTTCGTCATCTATATAATTTATTAACCATCTTACCAATTTTTCACCTTCACTACTCCCTTATAGTATACGATTACTATTACAACTCATCTAACATGCCATTAGATTTATCATAAAATAATTATAGTAATTTAAAAAAAATTAGAAAATCAATGTATAATTTTAAATTTATTGTCCAAATCTAAAAATGTTATTGCAAGCAAGGTTGGTATAGGAGAACATAAAATTAGAATCAATATAATTATTAAAAGATTAAAAAATTATATTGATTTTACTTTTTTATCCAAACCTCATCATTTTTATTGTTTTTTCTATTAACTCTTGTAATTTTTGAATGCATTTTTAAAAATTTACATAATCTTTTCAAATTTTATAAATCTATAAATCCTTTCAAATCTTTTAAATTCCTATAATATAAACTCATTAAAATTCAAACTATCATAAAAGTCTTATAAAAAAATCTAAAAAGTCATAATATTCTTACACAATCTTTAAAATCTACAAAAAAAATTTATATTAAAATAATCTTTTAAAATCCTAATTCAATACACCTCATAAATTGATATTAATTTTATCCACTTTATCCTTTTAAATTTTATTTTTTTAATTTTTTATTACCATTTTTAATAAAGTTTATATAATTTTTTATTTGAGAAAAATATTAAATTATTTTTTGTTCCAACCAAAAAAAATTTCTGAATCCGCCGTTGATTCCCAAGGATAGAAACAATTGAAATAATGCGAGTACTAATGTGATTTTTTTCTGTCATGGGCCACACTTCGAAAATTAAAAGTTTCCTTTTCTAACCATTCTCCTTTATTAAAAAATGAGTTTAATTTATTTATGTGTATAATATATATATATATATATATATATATATATATATATATATATATATATATATATATAGTTACTGTAAAAAATAGTTATAAATTTGAGAATCCACATTTATAATTAATTAATATGAATATTATGTTACATAAATGAGTATTAAATAGTAAAATTTGATTTTTAATTCACGTATTCCTTCTTTAATTAACCTGTTCAACCAATTTGATTTTTGAACCAATTGGTATTCAATTCAATGATCCCTTCTCTCTATTAAAAATCGTAATATGTTTTTAAAAACTTATAATTAAATTCAACATATATTAAAATTATACTAAGGACTTTGTAAAAAAAAATATTTGTAAAGACGGAAGACATGAAAAGGTACACCTAAGAGTCAGCTCTCATATCTTTTGTTTATCGTTCAATCAGAACGTGACATCTCACAATATTTTTTTAAAAGGAATCTGATTTTGGGGATCACATTTATATGATTCGACATAATTGGGGACTAAATTCGTAATTAAATTTAAAGGAAGACTAAAATCGAAATTAAAGATAATTAAAAAAATCAAAAATACAATTTTACCTTTTAGAAAAGATATTTATTCGGCAGATAAGTTTCAGGCTAAAATTAAGGACCATGGTTTAACTTTAGCATCTAATTAGAAATTGAATTGCATTAATTTCTAATCTTGATATGTAATTTTCTATTTAATTATTTTGAGTAGAAAAGGAAATAAACAGAATTTAATGCTAAATGTCAGTGAAAAAATTAATTAGTAAAAAATATTATATTTACAAATATTTGTTAATATATATAAAATATGAAAAATCTATGTTTTAAAACTATTTAAAAGACTGGTAAAAAAACAAGAAATTAAAATCTATATTTTTTTTTTACTTGGTTAAAAAGTATGTGTGTTTCTCAACTTATTGAGTCATATACTTCATGATATATGATTATGGCTGGCCGAAGAGAGCATTTTATATATGTAAAAATCAAACACAATTCTTTTTCACTAAATAAATTATTCTTTTACATTTACATGTGATAAAATAAGACTTTACATGACTACATCAACATATTAGTTATTCTCTTCCTTTGTGAATTGTGACAAGTTTTTTTTCAAAAAAGTAAACTATTAATTATAAAATGATATTTAAAATATTTTTATTATTAATATTTATTATTAAAATTATATGTGTGTTTTATAAAAAAAAAGTGAGTATATTTATAATGATACTGGAGATGTGTGCGTGTAAATATGTGTAAAATTATATATTGTAAACCTAATACATGTGCAAAATAAAATAATTTTTTTGTTAGTTCTCCCCCTTCATCCTTACTCATACGAAACTGATTTTTAGATTTCTTTTCTTTTGCCTTTTAATGTTGTGAATGTAATGTTGAATAATCAATCAATAATTAAAATAAAATTTTATCCTAACTATAAAAATGATATTTTCAACAAGTTGATGATTAAATACAATTTATTAGTACATGTGTTCAAAATGTATTTGTCAAAGTACTAATACCCATCCAAAATCACAAACATAGAAACAATTAATCACCCTTTTTCTTCTTCCTTTGTTTCAAATTTGTAATGTTGTGTTATTTCATTATTGGTTATGTCCAATAGTGATATATTAATATGTTTCTACCAATTAAGTTTAACTTTTCATGTATATGATAAAAAAAAAATAGATCATAACCAACATGCTAGAAACATCTAATTATTTTCTATACATATGTGGATGCAAATATTACTATCGAATTGGAACTATAAATAATCTAAAGCAGCATGAAATTATTAGAAAAAAAATTATGAATTTCACAGGTGTTATCAGTTGAAGCAAAATTATTATACAAGAATCATCTTATATTTGTTTCATCATTATTTTTTTAATTTGAATAAACTACACTAATTACTCTGAAGGTTTTGTGAAATTACACTTTGCTAAAAATTCTCCCTTATATGTAATATTTTTTAAACAATTAAGAGAAGTTAGTGTAATATATAAGGGGTAATATTTTTAAACAATTTACAGGGAATATTATTCAAATAATAGGAAAAATAGGAAAAAAATTACATAATTTTACAAAACTTCATGGATGATCAATTTGATTTACTCTTTTTTTTCCCTGCGATTTATAGCTTCAAATATTAACAAATCTATTTTTTAAAATTAATGTTAGTAATTTATTTCCTGTGAAAGAAAAGAGTAATAATAAATTATAAAATATAATTTTTCATTATTAATATCTCTTATATATATATATATATATATATATATATATATATAAGTTACAGAAGCCTGAATATTTTATTTCTATAAAGACAATTTTTTTTATTAAAAACAACATTTATTTAAATTAAAATGATTTAACGTGTGAAAGTAAAATTATTCGAAAAAATATCAATATTAATAATTTTTATGTGTTATTTAAATATTATATACATTTACTAACATATATTTACATAAAATTAAATAATTATTAAGAATTACATTAATAATCATAATATTAAAATTTTATAATTATAATCTTAATCCCATACAATTCATTAATGGTCATTCAATCATAAATTATTATTCAAATTATTTTAAAATAATTATTTTAAAAATTAATAACTTTAATAGGATATGATTAAATAACTTTGTAAAAAAATTGCAATATTACTTTTTTTCTAATAAGATTATATTACTTTACCATATCATTTCATATTTCCATTCATTAATATAATATTTTATGGAAGTATCTGATGTGAGATTTTTTCTTATTTTCTCAAGCGAAAATCTATATCATCAAAATCTCAGCTTTTTTTTTTATTTAAATCTTCTATTTATCTTTTTAAGATTTTGTTTTTAGTGGGTTAATGTAGTTTGTTACGTTTGTTTTGTTCTGCAAGTTGGTTTTCTAACGGTATGTAGTTTTACTTTGAGATTTTTTGTTGATGCACAAGGGGTTTATGCCTAGATATCTCTCTCCTCCTCTAACAAAAAAACCAATTTGTTTTATTTTTCCTCTAAATTTCTTCTTTTCCTTTTCTTATAAAAAAATTATCTTTTTGAGAGCATGAACATCATTAGTGTTCAAAAGGTTCAGGGATCCTTTTGCTACATATTATCGAAACCAACAGGTTGTCGAATCTTGGGAGAGGAGCGCAATCACAATTTTCTACTTGTGAGAGCGTTTTCTCTCTAAGGACAGTGTTTGCATGCTTCAACCCAGGCTAATTAAAAATATCTCCCATAAATTATTTTCCTTTGTGCTTATTATGTGTTATATTGCATTATTGATTCATGTTCTGTCATATTCTGAAGTTACTTTGCTAGTGTTGTTTTGCTATTTAGTTTAAGGTTTTGCATCTTCTTCTCATTTATTTATTTTATTTTAATTTTCTAATAGTCTTAGAGAGAAAAGTTTTACTTTCCTCTTGCATAGTCTTTTCTTCAGTAGCATTTTCTTTTATCAAAATGTCCGCCATGTATATGATTAAGTCCCTTTCTAGTAAGCCAGAAAAATTTATGGGTTAAAACGCAATGTATTATGCTCCATTAAAAATGTTTTTATTATATTATTTCATTTCTTTAAATTTTAAATTAGTGGGAGATTGTTGGAAAATATTTTCTTATAATTTGAAATTTAAAATTAAAATATATTTTCTTTATCAATTATGTTTTTTAAAGATAAAATGTTTTTAGAATTAGTCTATGTGAAAAACTAAAAACATCTCATTACTTCTATTCATATATTTTAGAAAGTTATCTTTTACTTGGTCAAATTCCTTTGTAAACGTTAAAAGTCTTTAAAATTAGGAAGTTTGTTGTTTGGTTTTTATTTTCTATTGTTTAACATTATTGCTGCAAGTATTTTATAGCTACACGTTGGTGACTGATTGTCTCTATATATGTATCTCCTTGTTAAAAAATAAATAAATAAACATGTGAAAATACAACACACAAAGCAATAAAATGAACACTTAGTGATGAGGACATAACCAAGGGCAAGGACCATGAAGCACTTGAAGGGCCCATGACCAGAGGCAGACTTAAACAAACCCAACACGTCATAGAGACAAGGCTAGTCATTTGTATAGCTGCCATTGATGATGATTAAAGGCCCAAGTGGAGAAAGATGAAGGCCTAGAGGCAGAGGCACTACCAAGACTACTAATTGTTGCTGAAGGCCTAGAGGCAGAGGCACTACCAAGACTACTAATTGTTGCTGAAGGCCCAAACTAACTTGAAGGCCCAAGTTAAATAAGTTTTTAGTTATAATTTATTTTTATTGTAATTTTGGCCAAAACTGTTTAGAAGGCCCATGTCTATTTTTATCTTTTTGTTTAGATACACTATAAGTATTTGTTTTTGTTTTCAATAAAGGAACTTTTGACATTTGATAAAATTTGGTGAGAGTTTCTCTCTGAGTTTCTTGTTGAACCAATCTCAGACTTATCAAGGTAATCCTTGTGGCGTCTACCCTGACTTATCTTCCTTCACCGGAAGTGGCGTCATCCAAACCTCCATAGCCTGTATCAAACGATCCGCTCCTACTCAGGTTCACATCATCTGGTATCAGAGCTTCGGCTCTTGATACAGGTTCTATCCTATCCTATCCTTTTTTTTTCTGTTTTTGGTAATTTGTCCTTGTTTCGCTCTTGTTTGCGTCTTGTTGCGTTCTTGTTTGTGTCTTTGTTTCGTTCTTGTTCTTGTTTGTTCTTATCATGTTTCTTTTTGTTCTTGTTCTTGTTTCTTGTGTCTCATGTCTTTCAGACTTTGTGTAAAAAAAAAAAAAGAATATGTTTGAGTTCTTGTTTCTTGTTTCTTGTTCTTGTGCCTGTCATATTGTATTTTGTCTTCTGTTCATAACTTTTGTTTCAGCCTATTCGAATTCTGTTTGGGGTAAAAATTGCCTAATTACCAAATTGCTAAATGGTCAAGTTTGCCTAATGATGATTGCCTATTGAACGAATTCTAATAGTTGGACGTGTGAAAAAAAAAGAACGAAAAAAACAAAAAAAAAAGAAAGAGAGAAAGAAAGAAAGAAAGAAAGAAAAAAGGAAGAAAAAAAAGGAAACAGTTGCCAAAAAAAAAGTTTGGAAGAGATTTGGGTGTTTGATCTTTGAACACAAATTTAAGGCAGTTAGAGGCGTTTTTTTGGGAAAACTGCGGGGCCAAATCCCCTTCGAAATTTGCCTAAGGATTCTTCTATGAGTTCTGAGCGTTTTGACATATAGTGGGCCTCAAACGGACAACCGTAGCAAAAGTTATGAGCATTTGAAGTTTACTTGTCCTATCTGTTGTCATATCTGTTGTCCTATCTAATATCTTATCTGTTATCCTACCTAATATCTTATCTGTTATCCTATCTAATATCTTATATGTTATCCTACCTAATATCTTATCTGTTATCCTATCTAATATCTTATCTGTTATCCTACCTAATATCTTATTTGTTATTTTATCTAATATCTTATTTGTTATCATATCTGTTACCCAAATTAAAGTTCATATGTTATCCAAATATAATATAATATATTATTATCCAAATCAAGTCCAAGTTGTTATCCCAAATCAAATCTGTTTGTGATCATTATATTGTCTTTCCTTTTATTTTATATTACCTTGTGTGTCTAATTTGGTCCATCCAAGAACTTAAGAGGAAACACGAGTGGTAAAAGGCAAGAGGGAATACATTACACAAAAGCCTATTGAGAGCATCAAACACGAGTGTACTACCATCTAAGACTTAAACACGTGAGTAGAGTGTTGTGAGGTCCTGAAACCTTAATAATTTTTATTGCACACTTTTTTTTTCCTGTTGAATTATGGCTGGAGTAGGTGGTGGTGGTGACGAGTATCATCAGTTGGACGGAGCTCAACGTCTGTTACTGGATGCGATGAATGCACAGATGCAACATTTGCTGGACCGTACCAATGAGGAGGTCTATGGACGACTAGAAGCTTTGGAGAACCAAGCCAATCAGAATGCTAGACGAAATATAAATGAGAATAGAGGTAACAATGGCGATAATAGCGGACCGAGGCAGAACCGGGTTGAGGGAGTAAAGCTCAATGTTCCTCCCTTCAAAGGCAGAAGTGATCCAGATGCCTACTTGGACTGGGAAATGAAGACTGAGCACGTATTTGCCTGCAATGACTACACTGATGCGTAGAAAGTCAAGCTAGCAGCAGCTGAATTCTCCAACTATGCCCTTGTTTGGTGGCATAAATACCAGAGAGAAATGTTGAGAGAGGAACGGCGAGAGGTAGATACATGGACTGAGATGAAAAGGGTGATGAGAAAAAGGTATGTGCCCACTAGCTATAACAGAACCATGCGACAGAAACTCCAAGGGTTGTCCCAAGGGAATTTAACCGTGGAAGAATATTATAAAGAGATGAAAATGGCGTTAGTGAGGGCCAACATCGAAGAGGACTCCGAAGACACAATGGCTCGTTTCCTGAATGGTCTAAACCCTGAAATCAGAGATGTTGTTGAATTACAAGAGTATGTGACATTGGATGACTTGTTACATAGGGCGCTCCGGGTTGAACAACAAATTAAAAGAAAAAGTGCAACAAGGAGGAACTCACCCAATACTTACAACCAAAACTGGGCCAACAAATCCAAGAATGAGGGAGGTAATTCGTTCCGACCTGCAGCCACATCCCCGCATGGAAAGTCAGCAGCGTCTAGTGTAGGTGGAAGCAAACATAACACCTCCACTTCCTCATCCAATACTGGAACCAGAAACATAAAATGTTTCAAGTGCTTAGGCAGAGGACATATTGTTTCTGAATGTCCAACCAGGAGGACCATGATCATGAAGGCTGATGGAGAAATCACTAGTGAGTCTGAAATCAGTGAAGAAGAAGTGGAAGAAGAAGAGTATGAGGAGGAAGCTATGCAGGGTGATATGTTGATGGTGAGAAGGCTGTTGGGAAATCAAATGCAGCCACTGGATGACAATCAAAGAGAAAATATTTTCCACACCAGGTGTGTAATTAATGGTAAGCTATGCTCTTTAATTGTTGATGGAGGAAGTTGTACCAATGTTGCAAGTTCCACATTAGTGACCAAACTGAATTTGGAAACTAAGCCCCATCCTATACCATACAAACTTCAGTGGCTTAGTGAAGATGAAGAGGTAAAAGTGACTCAACAGGTTGAGGTGTGTCTCACCATTGGGAGATATAATGACAAGGTGCTATGTGATGTGGTCCCAATGGAAGCGACCCATGTGTTGTTAGGAAGACCGTGGCAGTATGATACCAAGGCAGTGCATGATGGCTTCACCAACAAAATCTCTTTCAAGCAAACTGACAAGAAGATTGTTCTCAAACCGTTATCTCCTCAAGAGGTTTGTGAGGATCAGATAAAAATGAGAGAAAAGAAAAAGAGTGAGACACTTGAGAGGAAAAAGAGTGAGACACTTGAGAAGGAAAAAAGAGGAAAGAAAAAGAGTGAAACACTTGAGAGGGAAAAGAGAGAAAACAAAAAGAGTGAAACACTTGAGGGCAAACAACTTTATTTAGCAACAAAAAGGGAGATAAGGAGGGTGCTTTGTGTGAGACAACCCCTCTATTTATTGTTTTCTCAATGTCAGATGTTGCATGCTAACCCAATTGATGAATTTAAATTGCCTTATAGTATTCAGTCTCTTCTGCAGGATTTTGATGATGTGTTTCCAGCAAGTGTACCGGATGGTTTGCCACCATTGAGGGGAATTGAGCATCACATTGATCTCATTCCAGGAGCGTCCTTGCCCAATCGGCCAGCTTATAGGAGAAACCCACAAGAAACTAAGGAGATCGAAAGGCAAGTGTCCAAACTCCTGAGCAAAGGTTGGGTGAGAGATAGTATGAGTTCGTGCGTTGTACCTGTCATTCTAGTACCCAAGAAGGACGGCTCATGGAGGATGTGTTCTGATTGTAGAGCAATAAACAACATCACCATAAAGTATAGGCACCCAATCCCTAGGTTAGATGATCTTCTTGATGAATTGTATGGTGCATGTGTGTTTTCTAAAATTGATTTGAAAAGTGGCTATAATCAGATTAGAATCAGAGATGGAGATGAATGGAAAACTGCCTTTAAAACAAAATATGGTTTGTATGAGTGGATGGTTATGCCATTTGGTTTGACTAATGCACCTAGTACTTTCATGAGATTGATGAACCATGTTTTAAGGGAATTTATTGGGAAATTTGTGGTGGTGTACTTTGATGATATTCTTATCTATAACACTAGTCTTGATTTGCATGTTCAACATTTGCAATCTGTTTTAAGTGTGCTTAGGAAAGAAAAATTGTATGCCAACCTAGAAAAGTGCTCCTTTTGTACTGATCATGTGGTGTTTCTGGGTTTTGTTGTTAGTGCTGAGGGAGTACGGGTGGATGTGGAAAAGGTTAAGGCCATCCAAGAATGGCCAACACCTAAGACCCTGAGTGAGGTGAGGGGATTTCATGGTTTAGCAAGTTTCTATATGAGATTTGTTAAGGATTTTAGTACATTGGCTGCACCTCTAACTGAAGTTGTTAAGAAGAATGTGGGTTTCAAATGGGGTAAGAAACAAGAAGAGGCCTTTGTTGCCCTCAAACATAGGTTAACTAATGCACCCATTCTTGCTATGCCTAATTTTGCAAAATCATTTGAAATTGATTGTGATGCGTCAAATGTAGGTATTGGGGCTGTTTTGTTGCAAGAGGGACATTCGATAGCTTATTTTAGTGAAAAGTTAGGAGCCGCTGCCCTTAACTATTCAACTTATGATAAGGAATTGTATGCTTTGGTTAGGGCTTTACAAACTTGGCAGCATTACCTATTACCCAAAGAGTTTGTCATCCATAGTGATCACGAGTCCTTAAAATACTTAAAAGGCCAAGGAAAGCTTAATAAGAGGCATGCTAAGTGGGTAGAGTTTTTAGAGCAATTTCCATATGTCATCAAACATAAAAAGGGAAAAGGGAATGTAGTGGCTGATGCACTATCTAGGAGACATGCTTTACTTGCTATGCTTGAAACTAAGCTGTTTGGTCTCGAGTCTTTGAAAGACATGTATGTGCATGATGTGGACTTTGCTGAAATTTTTGCTGCATGTGAAAAGTTTTCTGAAAATGGTTACTATAGGCATAATGGATTCTTGTTTAAAGCAAATAAATTGTGTGTGCCTAAGTGTTCCATTAGAGAGTTGCTTGTGAGTGAATCACATGAGGGGGGGTTGATGGGACAATTTGGGGTTCAAAAGACCCTGGAAATTCTGCAAGAGCATTTCTTTTGGCCTCATATGAGGCGTGATGTGCATAAGTTTTGTGGTCATTGCATTGTGTGTAAACAAGCTAAATCTAAGGTTAAACCTCATGGATTGTATACTCCTTTGCCTGTTCCTGAATATCCTTGGACTGACATATCTATGGACTTTGTTTTGGGGCAGCCCAAAGCCAAGAATGGAAAGGATTTTGTGTTTGTTGTTGTTGACAGATTTTCTAAGATGGCACACTTCATCTCTTGCAAGAAAGTGGATGACGCTTGTCATGTGGCTGATTTGTTTTTCAAAGAAATAGTGCGGCTTCATGGATTACCGAGGAGCATTGTCAGTGATAGGGATGCAAAATTCCTTAGTCACTTTTGGAGGACCTTGTGGGGTAAGATTGGTACTAAATTGTTGTTTTCTACTACTTGTCACCCACAAATTGATGGTCAAACTGAGGTAGTCAATAGGACTTTAGTCACACTGCTTAGGACTGTTTTAAAGAAAAATCTTAAATCTTGGGAAGCCTGTTTGCCTCATGTTGAGTTTGCTTATAATCGGGCTATCCATAGCACAACTAATTGTTCACCATTTGAGATAGTGTATGGATTTAATCCTTTGACTCCTCTTGATTTGTTGCCTATGCCTAACATTGCTATGCTTAAGCATAAGGATGCACAGACTAAAGCTGAGTATGTGAAGAAGTTGCATGAGCAAGTGAAGGCTCAAATTGAAAAGAAAAATGCGAGCTATGCAAGGCAAGCCAACAAAAGCAGAAAGTCGTGCTTGAACCAGGTGATTGAGTTTGGGTACACCTGAGGAAGGAGAGGTTCCCTGAACACAGGAAGTCCAAGCTTCAACCTAAGGAGACAGACCATTCCAAGTGTTGGAGAAGATCAACGAAAATGCCTACAAGATTGACTTGCCTAGTGAGTATAATGTAAGTGCCACTTTCAATGTGTCTTATCTATCTCTTTTTGATGCAGATGGAGGGGCCTTGGATTTGAGGACAAATCCTTTTCAAGAAGGAGGGAGTGATGAGGACATAACCAAGGGCAAGGACCATGAAGCACTTGAAGGGCCCATGACCAGAGGCAGACTTAAACAAGCCCAACACGTCATAGAGACAAGGCTGGTCATTTGTATAGCTGCCATTGATGATGATTGAAGGTCCAAGTGGAGAAAGATGAAGGCCCAGAGGCAGAGGCACTACCAAGACTACTAATTGTTGCTGAAGGCCCAAACTAACTTGAAGGCCCAAGTTAAATAAGTTTTTAGTTATAATTTATTTTTATTGTAATTTTGGCCCAAACTGTTTAGAAGGCCCATGTCTATTTTTATCTTTTTATTCAAATACACTATAAGTATTTGTTTTTGTTTTCAATAAAGGAACTTTTGACATTTGATAAAATTTGGTGAGAGTTTCTCTCTGAGTTCCTTGTTGAACCAATCTCAGACTTATCAAGGTAATCCTTGTGGCGTCTACCCTGACTTATTTTCCTTCACCGGAAGTGGCGTCATCCAAACCTCCGTAGCCTGCATCAAACGATCCGCTCCTACTCAGGTTCACATCACTTAGGGTACCTTATATTTTTTTTTTTTTGAAAACCCATTTATGAGTTATGGAGAAAAAGAGAATCACATCTGAAATATCTTAAATTGTGGGGGTGTCTTGCAAATTTTAACATTCCTATTAATAAGAAAAGAAAAATTGGATCAAAAACTGTTGATTGTGTTTGTTGGATATTCTTTGCATGATACTACTTATAGTTGCAACAATGGACACCCGTTTCCATGTGATTGGTGATCCCATAAATAGAGTTCAACGGGTAACAACGAAAATGCTTGTTGACTAAAGTACACCAAAATAAAATTTTGCGGAGTGGTTCTGTTTCTCATTCCTATAATGAGGTGTATTATAAATTGTGACAAGATTAAGGTTGAGGTATTTATATATGTGCATTTTTTTTGAAAAAAAAAACCTCAATGAATCCGATGACAATTATTGTAGGGGTAGGGTCACAAACCACTCTTTGAGGATTCACTTAGTGAGTGTGGTGGTGGGACCGTCACTGTGAGATATGGGTTAATATCTATGTGACACTCACGAAATAAGATACATGCGCAAGACCGTGTAACGCGTAACCACTAATTAGAACCTAAATGAACGTCAATATTGTAGGAGTTGAGTACTAAAGTCTAGTTAAAGAAGGTGTAGTTCAAGACAATTAAGTCACTACATTTTTCTCGGGTGAAAGTTCGTAAACACTAGGTATAAGGTTCAAACCCAGAAGGTTCTTTATACTGAAATACAATATCATATGCTCTTTCTTTTACGTTTCTATACAAATTATATTTTTTTTAAAAAAAATATTTTAAAATTTTAAATTATGTGGGGGAATGTTAGTAAATATTTGTTTTATAATTTAAAATTTATAAAAATATATTACTTACATTAATTATGTTTTTATAAAATAAAATATTTGTTTTAGAATTTGTTATGTAAAATTAGAATTCCTATCTTTTTAAGATTTTGCTTTTAATGGGGTTTTTTTGAGATTTTTTGTTGTTGTAAAAGGGGGTCTATGTCCATATATATTTCTCTCCTCTTCTAGCAAAAAGACACAATCAAAAAAATTAATTTGTTTTCTTTTTCCTCTAAATTTCTTCTTTTTCTTTTCTTATAAAAAATATCTTTTTGAGAGCAAAAACATTCATGTTCAAAAGGTTCGGGGATCCTTTCGTTGCACACGATCAGAACCAACGGGTTATCGTATCTTGAGAGAGGAGTGCAATCAAAATTTTCTACCAGTGTTGTGGGGGTGTTTTCTCTTTAAGGATAACGTTTGCGCCCTTCAACTTAGGCTAATTAAAAATTTCTCGATCCCTTAACTTATTTTCCTTTGTGCTTATTGTATGTTATATTACATTGTCGATTCATGTTTTGTCATATTCTGGAGTTACTTTGCCACTGTTATCTTATTATTTAGTTGAAAGTTTTGCATTTTCTTCTCATTTATTTTATTTTATTTTATTTTAATTTTCTAACAAAATCAATAAGGGAGGAAAACAAAATTCAGGGACAAGTATCATGAATGAAATTAAAACAAGGTTATTTCATTAGCAACATCTAGAAAACAAGGCTGGACAAGATTACCATTTGAAGATATATGTATGTAATATATACTTAAAACTTGTTTTCTAAAATGATATTGAGATGAGTCACTGGAACATATTTTCTAACATATTCTTTTAAAAATATTATTTTTAATAGGTTAAAATTTATTGAAAATTATAAAATTAATCAAGATAAAAAATCATTAAATATGATATAGGATTTATAATTTTTTTCCACTTTCAATAAATTTTATGTAATAAAAGAATGTGTTAAAAAATTGTGTTCCTAACATGTCTCTGATATTTATTTCATTTTACATCACTTTCTTTTACACTACTTTACACTTTTTGTAAAGAGGATTACTAAATGTAGTATGAAAGATTACTAAATGCATGATTTGGTTAGAAAAACATGATTGCATGCATGTCATGGATCTACGTACATATCATGGATCTGCATATCATAGATCTACATGTGTTACTTACATTGACAAAACAGTCATGGAAGTGCAAACGAAGTAAAGATGCTCCAATGCGCCATTAATTCACGGAATATTGCTCGTCGAACAACTGACTTAATGATAGGAAGTGCTTCAGGGCAAACATTATTGTAAAAATCAGGAGTGAGTTGCGCATATGTTGTTAGAAGTGTGGCTAGGGTAATCACATGGAAATATTCACTACATGAAATAATCAAATTTGTAGTGATTATTTTGCAGCAACAATTAAATTGTTGGTAAAGATTTGACAATGACATTTGATTGTCATTAGAATAAAAATTAACTTTTGTCAACAAGACTAATCTCATGGGAAAAACTATATTTATCCCAAGACAAAAATTGTCGTTGTCAATGTTGCTGAAAAAAGTGTGTTTTTATGTCTGTATGTTTGTTGCCACTGAAAAAGGTACTACTTAATGCAAACAATATTCATAGTCACTACAAAAACATTTTTTTTTTTTGCCAACACATTTGTTGTCGCTCGGAAAAAGTGATTTTTTATGTCAACGAGTTTGTTGTCGCTAAGAAAATTACTACTTGATACCAACAATATTCATAGTTTAAAGTTATTTTCTATGCCAATACACTTATCGTCGTTGGAAAATGTGTTTTCTATTTCAACATGTCTAATGTCATTGAAAAAAAGGTGATTTTCTATGCCAATGACATTTAATGCCATTGAGAAATGCTATTTTTTTTCTTTGAACCAATTAAAATTAAAAATATATTCCAATAATAACCAAGTGTCGATTAATTGAGAAAAGGTTATTTTAGATTAACCAAAAGTCTCACAATCAAGTCCTACGTATATTGTTTATTCCCAAAAGAAAAACTATATTCTAATAACATTATTTGTGATATGAAAAGCTAAAATAAATTTATAGGAGAATCAACTTAATAAAGTGGTTTTTTTTTATCACATATATGTGAAAATTAATATTTCATCTATTAAATTAAGAAGTTTTGAATAAACTGCACAAGTATTTTTAAATTTAAATAAAACTTCTATATAAAAAAATAAAGAAGCATCTTTGAGTGGATGTTTTTAAATTAAAATAAAAGTGAGAATACAAATAAAGCAAAGAGATAAGATTTAATTAGAGTGTAATATGTATTAACCAAATAATTGGATACAAAGTGGTTAATGTATAATATGCATTTGATTATTGATATTAAGTATCCTCTTATATATTAACAAATGTAAAGAGATAAGATTTAATGGGTAGAATTATGGAAAAAATTATTAAAAAAATCAATTTGAATTTTTTAGATAAGATTAAATTATATAAAGATAAATAATATTTTTCTTTGTGAGTAAAAGATATATAATTAAGTGTTAAACTCACTTTACTCCTAGGCTAAATATCCTGTAACATCAATATACCAAATTCAAAACTAATTATCAAAAGAATCTTTAAAGGCTCTTAATTCCGTGTCTGTTTCGCTTTTGTATTTCATGCTAAAATTAATATATTTCTACAATTTAATAATGATATTAAGGATTTTCACGTAATTAATTTACAAAATCTCAAACACAACCGACCATTAATTCAAACAAAGAAAAATAATATATCAAACTTCATAAAATTCAAAAGAATATAATAATACCATGTGTCTAGTAACTTTACTTTAAGATGCGGTTATTTTTATTTGTATATTTTGTAAATGGCTTTCATGAATTTATAGTTACCTAATCTGTAAACCAAGGCAGAGAACAAAAATAGTTGTTTACTAAATGATTATCTTATAAAACTAAACAATACACTTATTATTACGTGTAAAAAATATTGAGTGGCATAAAGCATTATTCACCAGCCTTTTTTTGTCATATTATTGAGTGTAAACAATGGGCATCTGTATCTTCTACTCACAAAGAAATTTAAATATCATGAGGATTAATTGCACAGAAATTATCACTGTTAGTATGCATGAGTAGAGAAATCATTTTCCGTTTTCCTTTTCTCAAAACTTTGTAGCACAATTTGTTATTAATAAACACTGCAGGGCAGGGTGAGATGTGGCCAAGGGGAATCAAAATCAAGGGGAATACAGTTAGGGATTACCGTGGAGACTGGATATTTGTTTCAAAACTTTTTTTTTTCAGGAGGCTTTTATTTTGGGTTGTGAAAAAATCTCTCAATTTGTATTATATATCTATATTTTATTTTCAGTTATTTGCAATTTTTATCTGCCCAACACCTTCATGCAATTCAATTGCAAAGTGTAAACCAAAGAGATCTACACGGTTTCACTCCTGCAAGTTTTCACCATATATCTCCATCTTCTTCTATTCCTCCTATATATATTTGTGTATAGCTGATGACTAGGGAAGATATAGCCTTTGTAAACTTTCTTGCAAGTTTATCACTATACCGATTCTGAGTTTTTTCTCAACATCTTTTTTTGTTTCTTTCTTCCTTCTTGCTTTTTCATTCCAAGTTATTACAAAGCTAATAACTTCAATATGCTCAAGGGAATAAACCTATTAGTTGCAAATGGATTTTTAAGCTGAAACTGAATTCGGATGGGACACTAGCAAGAGATAAAGCTCAGTTAATTGCCAAAGGTTTTATACAGCAATATGGGTTAGATTTTCTAGAAACCTTTTTACCTGTGGCAAAAATAACTACCTTAAGATTGCTGATATCTCTGGCAGCATCCAACGGTTGGCATCTAGCTCAGCTAGACATCAATAATGTCTTTCTCAATGGGACTCTTTTAGAAGAGATATTCCACAAGGCTATCAACATAGTGTCACCAAGGGACCCAATCCACCATTAGTTTGCAAGCTGAATAGATCTATATATGGACTAAAGCAGGCTTCAAGATCTTGGTTCAATGCTTTCAGCAATGCTTTACTCAGAAGTGGATTCAAACAATCTAAGTATGATTACTCATTGTTCACTAAAGGAGAAGGAGATAATTTCATAGCAATTTTGGTTTATGTTAATGACATTATCTTGGCTAGCCCAAGTCAAGCCATGATATCCAAAACCAAGACCATTTTGAAAGAGCACTTCAAACTCAAAGATCCGGGAGACCTCAAATTTTTCCTAGGCCTAGAGCTATCTCGACCAAAGGAAGGCATTTTCATGTGTCAGAGACATTACACATTGTCTATCCTCGAAGATTGTTGAATGCTTGCCTGCAAACCTTCTTCGATTCCTATGGAAGGTCATAACAAATTGACAGCTAACTCAAGAACAAAGCTTGCTGATCCAGGATCTTATAGGCGGCTCGTTGGAAGGCTTTTGTACTTAACTATATCTAGGCCAAATATATGTTACTGTGTGCACAAGTTAAGTCAATTTGTCTCCAACCCCTATACAAACCACATGCATGTTGCTAACATGTTACTTCGGTACCTTAAACACACTGTTGGTCAAGGTATTCTTTTTAGAGCCAACTCTTAGACACAAAGTTACATGCATATGTGAATGCAGACTGGGGATCATGTCCTGAAAGTAGAAGATCCACTATTACTGGCTTCTGTATCTTCTTAGGGAATTCCTTGGTTTTTTGGAAAGCCGAAAGACAGTGAGTAGATCCTCAGCAGAAGCAGAATAGTCCTGCCATTCTGTTTTAACTACTTTCTGTTATTCAGTTAATTCTGTTAATTATAACTATTCTGTTTGTAGTTTCCTACTGTTCCTCCCATATATATTTGTGTATAGCTGATGACTTGGGGACTTGCAAGTTTACCAATATAATGATTCTGAGTTTTTTTTTTTTATCAACATCTTTTTTGTTTCTTTCTTCCTTCTTGCTTTTGCTTTTTCATTTCAAAGTTATTACAAAGCTAATAACTTCAATATCTTCTTTTTATTTTTATGTTTTCAGTTATCTTGGTCTTCTATCTTTAAATTTTAAACCTCCCATTTTAAAACTACTCACGTTCTAAAACTCCACAACCATCTTTAAAAAACCAAAATTTAAAACTGTACATTTTTTAAATGAAAAATCTATTTTTTTTTTTTACAAATTTTAAAGTTCACTTTGATTTTAGATATTGTTAATTTTAAAATTTATTTTTGTTTTAAAACTTCCCATTTTTAACATGTTTTAACATTAAAAAAATCAAAAGGTTGTTATATCTATACCACAATGAAAAGTTTTACAATAAAAAAACAAACAAACGAGATTAATAAAAAAAAATTTGTAAATAAGTATCACGAATCAAATAGATAATTCATAAATACATATCTGTCCCCCATTCAAGAAAATAGTCCACAATTACCTATTCACTAGCTGATGAACCCATGTGTCTAAAAAAACAACAACTAATGAACCCATGTGTGTTTTATTATCGCGCTCCCTCATCTCTAAGTAAACCAATTATGTTAACATAACAACATTTTTTTCCAGAAAATTGTAGACACTTAAATTTTAGAGAGACAAATTGGGAAAACCACTTAGCATAATTTAATGTCATCTATACTGTAAATGATAAAAACAATATAATTTATATTGCCATTTAACATTTCACACAACTTTTCCATTCAATATATATTATAATTATATGTCAATTATATTTTTCTGGCCAAGTAGCCAACTTTTCTCAATTACCCTTATTTTTTAAAATTTTACAGATGCCCATTTTTTACACCTAATAAATAATAATATGTAAAAAAGACTGGTGAATAATGTTTTATGCCGCTCAATATTTTTTACACGTAATAATAAGTGTGTTGTTTGGTTTTATAAGATAATCTTTTAGTAAACAACTATTTTTGTTCTCTGGCTTGGTTTACAGAATAGGTAACTATAAATTCATGAAAGTCATTTTACAAAATATATAAATAAAAATAACCGCATCTTAAAGTAAAGTTAATAGACACATGGTATTATTATATTCTTTTGAATTTTATAAAGTTTGATATATTATTTTTCTTTGCTTGAATTAATGGTCGGTTGTGTTTGAGATTTTGTAAATTAATTACGTAAAAATCCTTAATATCATTATTAAATTATAAAAATATATTAATTTTAGCAAAAAAAATACAAAAATGAAATAAAAACACCGACACAGACGTAAAATTAAGATACTTAAAAGATTTTTTTTATAATTAGTTTTGAATTTGGTATATTGATGTTACAGGATATTTAACCTATTGATATTTTGATCTCAATGAGAAATTTTAGGGGTAGTTAATTTGAAAATAAATTATTTATAATGAAAATTTATTTAAAATAATAGTAAAGTTATTAAAATACATCAGTTTTAAAATTTGAACTGTTGGCGGAATTTCTTAGTGCTAAGAATTAGAGTGAGAAACATATCTCTCCGATTTTTCCTCCTTTGGCATCACTTTACTCCTCCCATCTGTGATGCTATTAAGTTTGGAGTAACTCGCCATCCATAATTAATTAATAATAATTAATTTATAATTATATAAAATTATATAATTTTTTTTTCTAAAGATTTCTCATTCAAATGTATAAGGATTTTCTCTAAAATTTCTTTACTTTTTTGTTAATATATAAAGATAAAAATATGCATAATATTTTTTTTGAAAAATTAAATATGTATGAGATTAGCCTTATCAATGAGTAAAAAGATTATAATTCCACATTTATAAATAGAAGAGCTAATCCCATCTTCATTATTCACTATTTTTCTCAACGTTAATATCACTTGCTTTCTTGAGTTAATACTTATGTTCTTCTAATCTCCAATAGTATAAAATCAATCATTCATTCGAAGTGCACATAAGTTTTTATGTTCACTAAAATGAACAAGTTATTATGCAATCACTACAAAAGGATATTTAATGTATGTTATAAGAAGTTGTTTGATGGTGGTGAATTAAAATTGTGTAAAGATTAATGCATCAACCTAGTACTCAAACATCCTTCCTCAAGTTCAATCACATCATCATCGTGTTTCTTGTTGCGTAGGTATATACCTTTTTTTTTTCTATTTTCCTTTTTTTTAATATATATTAGATTATACTTCAAATTTTGGTATTTATAAAGCTTGTTAGCTAGTGTAAGTTAATTATGGATCGCTGTAACTATATTCATAAGTTGTTATTTTTCTATTTTTTACGTGTTCATTTGATTTAGGTGGCTTTATAACCCAGTCCATCTAACTCAAATATAATTGGATTAACTCAATTCAGGCTATAATTTTCAATTTTAGGAGGAGAAAATAAGCACTTTGTCTCTCATTATATTTTTTATGTTTTTTAAATTAAAAAGAAAGATATAATATTAGTGGATGGTTTGTGAAAGTAATTATAAGGATACAATAATAACTTGCAATTGTACTCATAGAAATAAAATGGATATCAAAATGTGTATACCAAAATGTCATATTTCTTGATATAGATTTTTAAAATAAACACTCCAACCTAACTTATCAATATTTAATGATTTAAAAATTTCAAATTTAAAATCTCTAATTATTTCAAATTTTAAATTTTAAATTTCAAATTTATCCAAAAAATTTATTCTTTTTTTCTTCTATTTTTTTTTAAAAAATTTAGATTAATTACAATTGTAGGAAATTTTTAAATGTAACAAGAAACTTATTTTATAAATAAGAAAAATAAATTTTAAAAATAAGTTGTATATTTTTGTTTCTTTCTACTTTTCATATTGAACAAATTGGTTTGCCGAAACAAAGAAACATTTTTTTTTTATTTTTAAAGATATTTTTAGTAAAAAAAATTCAAATAACTTTTATTTTTAGTTTTTAAGATTTTATGTTTAGTTTTAAAGTTAAAGTTAATTTTAAATCATAAGTATCTTATCTTCTAATCTATCCTATTTGTATCTTATCTTTATTAGATACTAGATTAATATTTTTATCTTTATTAAATATTGGTTTTTGACTTAAATAAAATTTTTATTTTTATAATATATGGCTTTTTTATTTTAGTTTTCTCATATTTTATTTTGGTATCTATTAAATTTTTATTTCATTTTTATTTTTTACATCAGAGTTTTCTATTTATGTGATGGAATAATTATCACAGATTGGGAAATAAGTTTATTACTTAAATATTAAAGATTGAAATAAAAAATAAAAATATGAAAAACTTATACTAAAAAAAATACAAATGAATAGAAGCGAAAACAATAATGCTACATATTAAAATAATTTTTAATTAATCTTTTCCATTTTGTATTGTTCATTTTTATATATATATTTTAATCTTTTATTTTATTTTCCATTTAAACCCATTTAGTTATGTACCACATATTAAGTAAAATTTCTTGCTTTTTAATTTTTAAAAATTGACCATATTAAGTTGCATATTTTAAAATTTGAGACATTTTTAAAAAAAATATAGGAATTGTGATAACGAACAAGCAAAATAAAGGGTGGATAAAACTTAAAAATTGAGCTTCCCCGAAGTATTTAAAGGACATTAATGATTTCTTAGAATTTTTTTCTCCAATTTCAAGAATAAAAACACAATCAGGTGTCCATGTTGTAGATGCAAGTGATTCATCATCTGACCATGATGATGATTTTGAACATGATGCTAATGTCTTAGGTGCTAATGTTGAAATGGTTGATGATACTCAAACATACTTCATGCTTCATGACATGCATCAATCACTTAATATGGATGGAGATGATGTGTTTGATAATCCTATGTCTAGTCATGCCAATATCAATGAGGAGTCAAATAAGGAAGCAAAAAAGTTTTATAATTTATTGAAAGACATTGAACAAAAATTATATCCTAGTTGCCACAAATTTTCCAAGTTATCTTTTATCATGCATCTTTTCCATGTGAAATGTCTTTATGGATGGAGCAATACTTCATTCGATTCATTGCTAAAGTTATTAGTTGAAGCTTTGCCCGAAGGCAATGTGCTTCCTAATTCAATGTATAATTGACGAAAGATTATTAAGGATCTTGGACTTGATTATGTTAAGATAAATGCTTACATTGATGATTATATCTTATATAGAGGAGACTATGAAAACCTTGACGAATGTCCTATTTGTAAGAAAAGTAGATGGCAAGAAAATAAGAAGAAAAACAATGTCCCCAATCGTTACTTTCCAATAAAACCAAGACTGCAAAGATTGTTTATGTCTAAGCAAGTTGCAGAAGATATGAAGTGGCATAAGAACAAAAGAGTTGATAATGGAGTTTTATTAAGGCACCCAACAGGCTCTTTGACTTGGAAATCATTTGATGATTAACACAGATATTTTGCTTCAGATGCATGCATGCAGTGTGAGACTTGGCCTAGCATTAGATGGTTTCAACCCTTTCAAATATAATGAACACTAGCTATAGTGTATGGCTTATGGTTTTAATTCCTTATAACCTTCCCCCTTGGTTATGTATTTAACAACAAAGTTTTATCTTATCATTGCTTATTTTTGGTCCAAAAGGTCCTGGAAGATATTGATGTTTATCTTTAGCCATTAATTGATCACCTAAAAGAGATATGGGATATGGGCATGGGAACTTACGATGCTTCATCAAGACAAAATTTTCAGTTGCATGTTGCCTTAATATGGAACATTAAAGATTTTCTAGTGTATTTGATGTTATCTGGATAAAGTACTAAAGGAGCATTAGCTTGTCCTTGTGTTAACATAGAAACAGGCTCTCTTTATTTGAAATATGGTCAAAAGCAATGTTACATAGCTCATTGTTGATTTTTACATGTTGATCACCCTTGGTGTAAGAATGAAAGCTCATTTGTTAATACTAAGGAGGTAAGGCATGCACCAAAA
Organism: Glycine soja; assembly: GCF_004193775.1. Classification (NCBI taxonomy): domain Eukaryota; kingdom Viridiplantae; phylum Streptophyta; class Magnoliopsida; order Fabales; family Fabaceae; genus Glycine; species Glycine soja. Next base: position 20,555,539 of record NC_041012.1, on the reverse strand, counting down.
ACATTGATAGTAGACGATGTATTAGCACGAGTTTTAAATCTGCATGTGATCTTTGGAAAATCTACAAGAAAAAGAAAACAAGGTGCAAAGATAAATCACAATTAGAAGAAAAAAGTATATTTTTTGAATTACCTTATTGGAGGACAATATTATTGAGACATAATTTAGATGTGATGCACGGAGAAAAATATTTGTGAAAGTGTTATTGGGACATTATTGGGTATTCCGGGGAAAACAAAAGATACGTTGAGGTCTTGATTGGATTTGTGTCATATGGGTCTTTAAAAATCCACTTCATCCTATTGAGAATGAGGATAAGTATTTAATTCCTCTTGCACAATACACAATGTCAAAGGAAGAAAAGGTAAAGTTTTGTCAAAAATTAAAGGATGTAAAGTTTCATGATGCATATGCCTCAAATATAAGTCATTGCATAGATGTAAGTAAATTGAATATCTTGGGACTTAAAAGTGATGATTATCATGTTCTATTTGAGAGAATTGTTCCCCTTTCCATAAAAGGATTGCTTCCAAAGGATGCTTGCGATCCACTGGTCGAGTTATCTTTGTTCTTTGGAAATTTGCGATCCACCATCATTTTTTGATGTCATGACTCACCTACCAATTCACTTGGCAAATGAGGCGAAACTTGGAGGCTCGGTTCAATATTGATATTGATGGATATATCCTCACTACTGACGTTAAAAGTAACAACTTTAATATCGATTTTTGAAAATCGATGTTAAACTAAACAACACAACATCAATTTTCTGAAAATTTGATGTTGTTTTTTGGAAATTTTTTTATTATCTTGTTTGTTTTTCTAATTACCAATTGTAATTATACATAGCACAACTTATCATTCAAAGTTGTGAAAACTCTAAAAATAAACATAAGTCATCCTTAAAAAGAAGTAAATGAAAACTAAATGTAATAAAATTAGAATATTCAATATATTTTATATAATAAGTTGTCTATCAATAAAATGATAAGTTGACAAAAAGATTCATAGCAGAAACATTCCAAACATCATTTCCCACAAAATATACCACCAAGAATTATAAATAAAAATTTACAGATATTAGTATAGTATAATGTACTTAAATTACAAACAAATCCAAAATAAAACAAAGTTAGATGTTGCATCTAGAAACTCAAATTGTATTTGACTTCTAACTTCAAAATTTTGTGATTGTTTAAAAGTCCTTCATCCATAGCCAATTTTTACAAACTTCCTCCAATGATTATAAACAATTTTGCATTCCGTAATCCCTTTTAAATTCAGATGGGTGAATCTTGCACCTTTCATAAATGAGTACATGATACTTGACACATCTTGAAATTAACATTAAGTTCATCTTAGATATGTATATGATTTTAAAATTTGACAGATAGAGGTGTTTTGTACTTATTATATACAATGTTGACTTACTCACCAAACTACTGCAAGTCACTTTGTATTCATTTAGTAGGACTTTAAAAATGTCTGAGTTAGAAATTTGGTAATACAAGGAGTGCCATTTAGGATAAGCTTTTAGTTCATAATTGCTTTTGAAAATGGTCAGGAAGAAAACACTCTGTCCAAAATGGGTCATGGTTACTTGATGATTTCCTGTGAGTCCATAGAAATCTCCGAGTTTTGTCCATCCAACTAGTATAGTTGGGTTCACAAGATCTTAGTTGGACGTAACATCGTGCATGTTGTCATTACTGTCTAGCAGATGCCAAGTTTGCTCTAATTGGTCCTTCCATCTTACAACAAAGGACCTACTCACTTCACCATACGGCTACATTTAAAGTAAACTAATATAAGCAATTCATATGTATTATATCATGTCATGTTTGTGTATTTGAGAATAGTCTTGAAACTCCTAACTTGATCCTTAATATGAATTGTGTTGAACATTTCCTCTGGTTTTGTGTCAATTTTCATCATTGTCTTAGCCATTTCATTCCAATTCTTTTGATCTTCATTCATCGTTTCTAAACTCCATTTATAATATAAAAGTTACTATTATTAAATGGTGAAACATAAATAAACATATAGAAAGAATAACATCTGGATAAGCTTAGTATACAATTGTATCAAAAATGTGTTATATAAACAGAGTAATAGAGATGCATAAAGTATACAATTCTTCTAACATGAGAAAACACCCTTCATACTCAGCCTGCACATAACCATGTCTGTGACAGACCCATTTTCAATCTTTAATCAATTAGCAACTATTAATCCAACATTATATAGTCTCTAATCTAAAATTACCCTTTGGCTTGAAAGCTATAACTGCTTAAAAATAAATATGCATGCCTACCTAGTAACAGTAAACCAAGAGATATGAGATTGATCTAGTATATGCCACAGAGTTGCAAGGCACAGTGCAAGACACAATGCATATACCCATGCTTTCAAAAATGCTTTAGCATGAGAAAATATTCAATTCATGATACATAGTTAATGAATGGCAATTTAAGATCAAAAGCTATTTGATAACATATCCAAAAACAAAGAAAAGTCCATGACAGCATGACAACAGTGGGAAATTTGCTCCACATCAATTACAACACCACAAGTCCTTTTTTCTTTATTGAACTAACAACAACAAAGGAACAAAAAAAAAACATGAATTGACAACATTTTTATATCAATCTCTGCATATACATATTATGGTTTAAATTAAAAGTACCAAGAGTTAATTAAACTCCTACCAAGAATTAACAACCATGAATAGATCACCAAGACTAAACAACAAGGAGTTACTCAATAGTGTATGCATTTTTATGGAACCGATGAGATAACTCAAGATGCAAATAATATATACAAACTTAGCACGAGGTCATAGAGCTTGATAGAACAAGAAACAATCATGAAGAGCTAAAATTTGGTAAATACATCAATTTAGACATTTTATCGAGCAACTAATTTAGGAGAATAAAATAAAATATATACCAACAAACAAGCAAAATTATCAAACCAGCAACAACTCAAAGCTTAGAACCAATAAGTAGCCACAACCAATACATAGTGTGACGCCTTTTACCCCAACATGCACATAAATGAAAAAAAAAATACATAAAATGCGGAATCTAATTAAATCAATTTTATTCAATAAAATCATAAGTAAATCCACGTGGGTAAAATGTTCACATTCGTATTGATCACCAAATTAAAAACTTATCAATTAAGGGTATGAAAACATCTCTGGCTCAACACAAGGTCGTCCAAAACTCCAAAGAATGAACTAAAGACTCGGCATGTGAAATAAAATGATAAAAAATACATGTCCGAAAATTCATGCAATTAATACAGAAACTCATGCCCCAATGTCACATCTTATTAGAGCATTATATTCGAGAGTCCTCTAGCATGAGGTTATCCATAGTCATCCACCTAACCATCTACTCCCACAAACACAAAGTTCAAGATCATCACATGATCCAAATACAAACAACACACATGGATTGAGTTATCACATTCCTAAATAATAGAGAGAAACGAAACAAGATAGATATACATATCGTATAAATGAAATATAGCTTACTTCAACACAATTCAGGTCATTCTATCACTTATCGTGTAACATCACATCCCAACACTACATGTCTCACACATTTTCAGATCATTCACGTACTCAAGGATCAAAACACAATATCACTCAACCAATCCATATCAATTAATACACAAGTGTTATGCAACAAATATACTAAGACTTAATCCTATGCAATGTGGTACCATGTTAGTGAAAAATCTCGTCGGGTGCTCAAGAGTACATGACAAGACATACCATACATTAGTAAGTCAAGTCAATCTCACTAGGTAAAATCATAGGGAGACCAGTCAGGGTCACGCTACTTTGTGAGAATGCTCCAACCATGTGGGATCGACATAAGCTTAATGGAGCACTCAAACCAAGTATATTTACCCCCAATGCCTAGACTCCGAAGAGTCTGTCAGGGCCTCTCCCTACTGATTCAGGTTTAACCCAGAAAATATTTTAGCACATAAACTCTATCTATGAACTGGACAAAACACACAACTCCTCAATTATTCTCAAAATAATTTTAACTCACTACGCCTCAGAGTGATTAAACTCGTTGGATTCCCACGGTAGATCTCATCACAATACTCATCGCACATTAATTCGTCGCCCTTAAAGGGTCTTACAGTTGTATAATTGTACGGTTCATAACTCACAACTCAATGCACATAACATCTTAATGCACATGTATCTTACAATTCAACATGTACTCAAATAATTTCACATAATCATATCAAAATCATAGGTCAAAAACATCAAGAGCAGTCAATTTTATCAACCAATTCGCATCAAGGCATCAATTGGCCCGTCAAACACAATAATCTTGTAATTATAGTTGTAAAAGAAGAATTACAATACAGTAAACATCCCAAAATAAACCCCAATTTGATCCTCTAAGGATCCCTACACATATTCATTCTATCCCCAATTGCGATAAACTTATCCCTTACCTCTAAGTAGGCTCACGTGTGTAGTCTGGTATCTAGCAGTTTCAAAGATTCCTCAAGCTTTTCCTCTGGTTGCTTTGCTAGGGTTTCCAAGCGTTAGAGAGAAGGAGAAGGGATTGGAGCCTCAATTTCACTATCTGCGTGCAGGGGAAGTTTCTCCCTCCTCTAACATTATTTTGAAAATCCCAACGTTGGGGATGTGCGGAAATGAATTCCGAACCTGGTGTTCAAATTTCATGATTATCCAACGGTCAACGAGTCCATGATCATAATTTTATTGAGACAAGTTTGAGTGTATGCGAGAAAAAGAGAGGGTTTTGAGATAGGAAGAAGGAAAAATGAATTTAAGAAAAAGAGAGAGTGTAGAGACGTATCGTAAATGTAAAAACTAACCTAATATGTCTCTATTTGTAGTTAGGATACTCTCAGCCTATTATTTATTCAATTTTTCTTTATTTTATTATTTTATAAAAATGAACTTCATTTTACTCCCTATCAAATGAATAAATAAAATATTCTTTTTATTTTCTAAGAATATATATTTATTTATTTACCTTAAAGCCATTCTTTTAATTAATAAAACTATTTTTCTTATTTATTTAAATACAAAAACTTCATTATTTTCCTAAAACTCTATTTATTTTAAATAATTTTTTTAATTTATTTTATGAAAAATGGGGCGTTACACGTAGCCACAACTAGAGTTGGGAAATGGTTCAAGCTCTCCCAATGCAACTCCACGTTCACCATCGAGCTCCATGCCAACATCGTCACCTTTTTCACCATGGCCTACATTTTGATTCTGTTGTGAATGTATGTATACATGATTTTGATGATGTCAAAGAAGAATCTAACAAGGCTGCTTCAAATGATAAGCATTTGCTTCAAGAATAATTCAAGATTGCTTCAACAAACAAAGCCTTGTTTCAAGATTCACTAAAGACCAAGCCTTGCCTTAAAACAATGTGCTTTCAAGACATGCAAGGCTCTGGTAATCGATTACCAGGAAGTGTAATCGATTACCAGAAGACAGGGTTGAGAAATAGCTGTTGAAAAAGGTTTTGAATTTGAATTTTCAACATGTAATCGATTACCATATGTCTGTAATCGATTATCAGCAACAAAACTTTGGAAATTCAAATTCAAAAGTCATAACCCTTCAAATTATAACTGTGTAATCGATTACACAAACATTGTAATCGATTACCAGTGGAAAGTTTCAGAAAATCTGCCAACAGCACATCTTTTCATTAGATTTGTGAATGGTCATCAAAGGCCTATAAATAGTGACTTGGGCACGAATTTTAGATAAGAGTTTTGCTTGGCAAAAATGTCTTATCCTCTCAAAAGACAATGAGAGAGATTCCAAAAGAACTTCATTGTCAAATGCTCTCTCAAAAGAAATCCTTGGCCAAACACTTGCAAAATCTATAAGGATTCCTACATGATCTTTATTGTAATATTCTTCTCTTGAAGAGAGAATTCTTCTTCCATTCTTCTTATTCAATGAGATTGGTTAAGAGACTGTGAGTCTCTTGTTGTAAAGGATTCCTGAACACAAGGGATGGGTTGTCCCTGTGTGGTTCAGACTTTGTAATGGATTTTACAAAGATAGTGGAAATCTCAAGTGGGTTGCTTGAGTACTGGACGTAGGCACGGGTTGTGGCCGAACCAGTATAAAACTGTGTTTGCATTCTTTCTTCCCTTATCTTGTTTATGTTATTGCAATCAATTTTGCCTTGCATGTTTATAGAACATTATTAAATTGATTGTTGTTGCTTCTTTTGCATTCTAAGCCTATCCCTCTTAAGATTATTGAGGCCACAAGGTCCAACATCTGTTTCTGTCCCTTTCATAAATAGGGAAGAAGTGGAAACCTAACATAGCGTTGAAATGGAATTCATTCAATTAATTTGCCAAAGGTAAAAGAAAGACATACCTCGTCGTCAATACCGACAACTCTCCTTTTGTAAAGTCGTCACTGCTGCGGAGAGTGGTCACCGAGAGCGAGGACATGATCGACAACGAGTGCAAGTGGGGTGCAAGCTTCAAATAAGTGAGTGCAAGTGGGAGTGAGAGTGTGGGCGAGAAGAGGAAGGAGTTGGAGTGCTGCGAAAGTGAGAGTTGCCACGAGAAGAGGGCAATTATATATATATATATATATATATATATATATATATATATATATATATATATATATATATATAAACACACACACACACACACGCGCGAAAATAATGTTAGTTTTTGTCAAAACCTGACGTTAACATAAAAACGTTTAACATCGTTTATTTTTAAAAACCAATGTTAACATCGCTTTGTTAACATGGATTTTCTGAAACCGATGTTAACATAGGTTAATGGAAATCGATATTAATGAACTCATTTTATTTACAATTATGACACCGCCCTTTATTTAACATCGATTATATTGAAAACCGATGTTAAAGTGCTGATGTTAAATGTCTTTTTTCTAGTAGTGCCTATTGAAAGGTTAGTTTAAATAATATTTTTTTATTCAAAGGTTACCTTCCTATTTTACTTCTCAATATCATTAGTTTTACTTTGTTTATTGTTAGATCAATACCTGTACTAAAAGGTTATGTGCGTAATAAAGCACAACCAGAAGGTTCCATTGCAGAAGGATATGTGGTTGAAAAATGTATGAAATTTTGTGCTAAATATTTGGTTGATATGGATTCTAGATTGAATCGAGCAGTTAAATATATGGAACATGCAAGTGATGATTGCAATGGTTTGTTAGTGTTTAAGAACAATGGTCGATCTATTGGACCTGGAAAACTATGAACTCTTTTGAAATTCAGCAAGCTCATTTTTACATATTTCAAAATTGTGAAGTTAGACTTGGATTGAGCAAGTATCTTCACTCTTAGTTTTTACTAAAAAAATTAATTACAATTTATATGAATTTAATATACTTAATATTTTATATACTCTTTGTAAGGAGCACATGAGTAAGTTGAGAAATGAAAACCATAGGAATGTGGACAAGAGGCACAAAGATAAATTCCCTAAATGGTTTGAACATGAGGTAGTAAGATTATTGTTTGTCTTATATTTAGGGCTACTAATAACAATTAAATTATGGTATTAACTGTGTTTATTTTTATAAATTATAATCTTTTATACAATGTTTTTATGTAGGTTATGTGATTGCACAAATTATCTTATGCAAGAATTATTAAACAACTAGTAGCATTATCAAGCGGACCAGATTTTTTAGTGCTCTATCATAGTGGATACATTCTCAATGGTTTTAAGTTTCGAACAAGAGATGCTCCAAAAAAACTTAAAAACCCAAAATAGTGGTGTGATAGTGAAAGGGGATAAGTTGACAAGACATGCAGATTATTATATATGGAGTTATTAGAAATATTATTGAAATAAGATATTTAAAAAACAACTCTATAATATTATTTAAATGTGATTGGTTTGAAGCTACTTCTTAAAGTCGAAATCAAGGCATAGGTTATAAGAAAGATGAATATGGATTTATCAATGTATATCTAACAAGGTTGTATTACGCAAATGATCCATTCGTCTTAGGTTGTCAACCTGGGTTGGTTTATCATGTCAAACATAGTGACAAGGAAAATTGGTACATTATGGGTAAAGTGAAGACGATGAAGATGGCTTTGAACCATATCAACTCAATGAGTTGAGTGATACACGAGGACACTTAGAAGCACAATTTGTTAACCAATATGAAGAGATTTTAAATAGGGATGGTGTTACTGGATTATGCTGATTAAGTAAGAAAATTGTTGCATTGGAAGAAGAGTTGTCAAGAAGAATATGAACTAGATGAAAATGACCTTGATATTGATGATGACAATGGCCAAGAAGAATATGAACTAGATGAAAATGTAGAGGATGAGGATTTTGACATAGCATAAAATTAAAGGTATTTCTAAGTATTGTTTTTTTAGATTAATTATAAATTTAGTTATTAGATTTTAAATGTAACAAGCAACATATTTAGTACATTTTTAATTTTAAAATAATTCTAAACAAAAATATTATTATTGTAATTTTATATCAAATTAATTTAAACATCCATTTAATATATAAACTAAAATGTGTATATTCTGAAAAAAAATGTGTATTTTGATCCCATTCTAATTCACAACTATCATTTTTTTAAGTTGCAGGCTCTTTTAATTTTGGCACTCATCCCTTAATCAGATGTTGTTGATATGATTTAGTACTTTGGATTTGCATGGATGCTTCAAATGTTTTGTAAGCTGGTTATTGGATCCAATGGTGCAAGTTTGGTATATTTTAGATTGTTTTGTTGGTTTAAAATTTCTGAAGTCTCTTGTCAAATATATATTTTATCAAATTTTAATCTTAACATTTAGTTTTGAGTTTATTTATTTTAGTAATTTTTAAACTTTACATCATAATTTAATAGTTATGTAGAATCAATTTTTAATTGCATCTATGTTCAACCAATGAAAAAATAAATAATAAAACATAAGAGATTCCATGATAATACATCTTCGTCGATCATGATCAGTTTGTTCGAGACGGAGAAGTATGTCTCCAGTCTGCACCGTGTTTGTCCACCTCGAGCTCACTGTCATTGACGAAGTCCGCCGCGCAACCAAACAGCTCTTCCACCCCGAAAAACTCATCTTCAACACAGAAGACGCCGCCAACAACTTCGTCAGAGACCACTTCACCTGTTTGTCGCGCCTTTTTACACTCACATTCTTACTCTATTTTCAATTTCTCTAACCTAATTTTCATTTCCATTTTTCCCTTTCTTCGAGCTGGAATTACTGGCGCGAGGCCTCTTCAGCTGCACCCATCGTAGAGGGTGCATGTTTGTCTGGAACCAATGCGCATTCATCATGATAATGAGGTTTACGCTTTTGGCTTTCACCCTTTGTCATATTATGTATTAAGTTCTTGTCTATGTTTTGTATTTTTATTGATATATTTTTATTTATATTGGGGTAAATGTTCAATTTCATTTATATTGGACTCATATTGACAGGGAAGTTTAAAATTAACTTCCTTGCCTTATCATCACTTGCGTGTTAAAATTTCATGACCGTTCCATTCACTCCCACTACCCATTCGAAAGTTTTTTTTTTTTTTTTCCTTTGCCCGCTGCCTCCTTTTAATCAAAAGTAAGATTTGAAATGTTTTTCATTTACTTTTTTAATTTTTGGTGGCTCTTTAATAAGTTTTTATTTTGGGATGAGTCTCTAATAAAACAATAAATTTATTTTTTATTCTCGACACTTATTTTTAGTCCCTAATAAATTAACAAATTTTATTTTTTTTCATGATAAATATTTCTCATTTGTTATTAATACATACTAAAACAAAATTTGTTAATTTATTAGGAAACAAATACAAAATTTTCTAATTTATCAGGGACTAAAAAAAAGTATTAAGGATAAAAAATAAAAATATTATTTTATTAGAAACTCAAAGTAATTTTTTTATTAGGGAGCAAACACAAAAATCAGATATTTATTAGGGATTCAAAACATATTTAACCCTTAGAAATAATGATGTAGCAGAAATATATTGAATGTGATTTTGAAAAGCTAATCGTAATAGGTTTTATATTTCAAATGTGATTCTTTTTTTCTGAACAAGTTTTAACACAAGTACAAACATGAGGTGATTCTATTCCATGGGCTTTGATTGCTAATTATATAGGTTTATGAGTATATGATAAAATATACTGAGTCGTGACATGATGAAAAGGAAGTAGAAGAAGGTGAAGGGCTGAAGGGTTCCCCAAAAGCCCATGAATTTGATGCTAGATACATGTTGCTTAGCATACATGTATATGTACTTATTCTAAAATAATTCCATTTTTAGGGGCGGGAACTGATACCTATTTTGGTTCTGACTTCTGAGGGCTGTAATTTTGTTGCAGCCAGGGACACCGTTGGGTATATAAGGATTTTCTAGTGTTTTAATATGTTTTCCTTGTAATAATAATTACCTATAGAAATTTAATGGACTAACGCAGCATTATGGAGAGGGTTTTATAATTGTATAGGACTTTTCTTTTTACCAGAGACTAGGAGTAGCAGAATTCACTTTTCTGTTGGAGACCTCCTTTGACACAGGCTGCCATTATATTCGCTAATATTCCCTAGGATATTAAAAACTATTTGGTCACTGGGGTTAATTAGAGGACATTTATATTTACAAAGTTGCAAAAGATCAATCCTAACTTAATCCTAGGCTACTGTCACGAGACTGACCAAAACAGAACAGCTACACAAAGAACAAGTCTGCACTGAACATCTCGCAACCTGTCTGGCGGAAATATTCGGTAAATATTCTGTATAAACTGAAAAACTATGAGACTGGTGAGGCTGGAAAATGGTTTTTCTAGGTATCTATGTTTAAATATTTTCCTCACTGTTCCAAGAATCATTGAAGTGAACATTTTTTTCCCATTTGTACAGTCTAATTAATGTTACACCAGTGTTGGATACTTGGACATTGCTTAGAGATTTCTTGTCCTTGCTAGCAATCTCTGCTCCATTTGCTATTTATCACACCATATATCAGTTAATTTATTTCAAATTCCAAGCTGAATGAATTGTGATATGATTTAAAGGTATCCATGCATAATAATATTTTCAATTAATTGATTTAGTTTCTGTTTATTTAATGTTGGAGATCAACTTTTGTTTTGTTTGGGTAGCTCTTGTTATAACCTTAGGACATGTCAAAGATAAGATTGTGAATACTAGAAATTTGGGCAGGGGACTAGGGGTTGGGCTGTTTAAAGTTGCAATGCTTTAAATACTAAATAAATTATGATTGAAATTATACCCAAAGATTGTCATGTTCTAGTATTACACTCTCTAAAATTCTCTTTTACCTCATCACACTCTAAGTCTACTTGGTTTAGTGTGTGGAAATGTTGGAATTGGAACATGAAAAATTAATAGAAGACTAAGTAAAATAGATTTTCAAAGACTAGGTAAAAGAGATTTTGGGTGTTCTGAAAGAGGGAGATTTTGAAGAGAAGAGGTCGTCCAAGTTCACATTGCAGGAATTCCTATACCTGCTTTTTGTGTTTAACAAAGCTGGCATACCCTTCTCTTGATTTTAGATTACCATTTTCCATGTACTGAATGGACCAAGTTGATGTAATTGTCAGTTTAGATTGTGAAACTATTTTGGTTAGGTTCTCTGGGTGTTGTCAAATCATAAACAAAATGGGATTACAAGCATGTAACTTGGTTTGATTTTGCAGTGGTAACCAAGTTTGATCCAGCTACCATAAAAAGACAATTCAAGGCCAAGGCTACCACCCATTTTAGGGTTTTTGATCTTGTTCTAGAATATGTCTTATCTAGTAAAGTCTTTCAATTCATCATGCTTAATTGAATAGATGTATGTAAGAAAGGTAAATGAAACACAATTTTTTTTCAATTTTAATCATCTTAATCCATATATTTATGGGATTTGGACAATTGGTTCTTCCCTTGGAGCATATATTGCCTAATAGAAGTGTAGAATAATGTGGGTATCTATTGGTTAATTTTTGTTCTTGTGTTTTTAGGAATAATGAAGCTACAAAGCCTTGTGCTTCCTCAACTTCTTTGAAGTCATATTTTGAGCAGAAAATTTCAGATACAAAGTCACATTTTGTCTCTAAAAAGGTTTCCATTTTCCCGTGTCACAGCCATCAAATTAAAAAGTGTTTTTTTTTAGAATTTTATTCTATGGATTTGATTTGTATTATGACTTATAGTACCACTATGAAATTTTATGTCATTTTTTCCTTTTTACCAGAGATTAGGACTAACACAGCATTTTGTTCTTATCAAGTGTTACTAATATATTCTCTCATACTCATTTTTTTAACACTATTTACTAAAATTCAGGTAGATTTTAATTGTTAAGGGTGAAACCCATCAAATAAGAAGTGTCACACACTTCTTTTCTGCTTGTTCTGTGGTGAAGTTTGGAGTTCTGTTGTTTTAAGTTGGGATCAGAACCCTTTTGTGTAATCATGGATTTTGGAGGACAATGTAGGTTATATTTTAAATGATTGTTTAAACTCAAGTTTGACCAGTACAACTAAATATTTGACTGTTGTTTTATGAGGTTCTAGGTTCTGATAATTTTCTTAGGAAAATGGAGTAAATTGTGTGGATATGACCAGCTTAATTCTGCTCAGCGTTAAGTCATCTTAGGAATCTATAAAATATTATCGGTAGTTGCATTTTGTTTCCAAATTCATTAAGTTGCCTGCTTATTTAGCACCATATAATTTAATTATAGCTGACCTTATAAATGCCAATGATATTATTTTTTACTGCATTTCTCTTTTAAAAAATCCCTCTTGTGTTCTCTATAGCTGACTATCTATGATGATTGACATTGAAAGAATCGTGGCACTGAGTTCTTGAACTTATTTTCCTGAAGTTAGTAATGTTTATCTCTAAAAATATAGTCAATGTGAATAAAATTAGAGAGGAACTGTCATATTAGGTGATATAACAGCAGTTTCAATATTTTAGCTGGAAATTAATTGTGAATTTGTGATGCATTATTTTACTAGAAATCATCTTTGGTTTTGTCTTCACATCCTGGTTCCTGGGTAATTTTCAAATTGGCTTGTTTGACCTATTTGCAAATTCTACCAATTTTAATCAAGATGATCTCGAAGCTATGGCTCAAATTTCATGCATTTTAATTGCCTAGTTGAAACCCCTGCATCTGGAAATTGTATTAGTAACTAGATGCTAAATTTATGACTTTTTATTTCTGTTGATGACAAAGAAATCTTACGGAATTGGAATTAATATATGAACCATACATCTTAGGACAATGGAGTAAATTGGGTGGATATGACCAGCTTAATTCTGCTCAGATTAACTTCTGGTTGTAGCTTGACTTGGATCAAGCTTCTTGGCATTTGATGTTTTACTTTAATTTTATCTGTCTTATTGAAGAAAGTTAAGAGAGGCCTAATTTTACTTTAGTTTTATCTATCTTATTGAAGAAAATGAAAGGTAAAACTTAAGAATTTTATTTTTTATTTGTATCTAGTAATGACATCCTCAAGTCGCATTTCAAATTTAGGACTTCAAAATAACTTGAATGATTTCATGATTCAACAAGGTACTTATATTATTATTTTCTTTCTTTAACTTAGTTTGCTCTTTTCTTATTCATTCTAAATTTTCTTCTTTATAAATTCAATTTAAATATTATGTTTGTCATTTTTTTTCGAAAAACACAAAAAGATATACAAATGCTAGTAGAATTGGAAGAGGAAACAACACAGGTTTAAGTATTGCAAAGAAAAGAAGGAAGAGTGCTACCGGAAAATTGCATGACATCATTCCCGCTGATAAGATGGTAGCTGTTGGACCAAGGAGCAGAAGATTTCGTCACTGAAATTTCTGTTATTGTTCAGCAGTGTGCCCCTTTTAATGTACAAAAGTGGAAATGTGTTCTTGATGTTGTGAAAGAAAGAATAGTTACAAAAGTTCAGGTAAATTTTATTTTTCTATACAGTTTTTCAGTTTTCTTTTTTCCTGTTAAAAACCATATTTTTATATTAATTTCAATTTAATTATCATGTGTAGGACTCTTTTGACATTGATGATACAAGTACAGAACATACTAAGAAGGTTATCCTTGATACGGCCAAAAGACTTTACCGAACCCACAAATGTAAACTTCACCGACATTTCCAAAAACATGAAATACCCGAGGAAGCTTTGGAGAATAAACTAAGGACTCAAGTGATGAAGATTGGAAATATTTGGTACAGTACTTCTCAAGTTCTAATTTCAAGCAGTGAGGGACCTACGTGGCTGTGAGGGTAGGCACTTGCATTTTCTCATTTTTTAAAATTCATTAAATTTGTAAATAAAATTTTATATTTTTATATTTTATTTTATCTATATTTATATAATTGAATCTATTTATTTTATTTTTTATAATTTACACCCAATAACTTAGGGTTTTAAATCCGTCACTGATTTCAAGGTATGTTATTCTAAATATAATTTTTAAATTGTTTAGTAGTTATAAATGCCAGTTTTAATTATATTTTTATTTGTATCAAACTAGGAAATTAGTATCAGAAATAAATTAAATAAATCAAAACAAGTTAATAATCACACATGTGGATGGAAATCTTGTCAGGCCATCAGCTGTGAAAAGGTATTTTTATTATTGTTAATTGTTCATGGCATATATACTTTAATTTAATGTGATAATAATTTTTGTTTTGAAATATGTTTTTAGAGAGATCATGAGACTCAAAAGGAGCCTAATTTTCAAGATTTGTTGCAAATAACTCATACAAGAAAGGAAGAATGGGTAGATGAAGTATCTGAGGAAGTATATGTATGGCCTTTTTATGTGAATTATAAATTATAATTGTCATTAATTTATTGTTTATTAATGGGAATTATAATTATGATTTGATCTTTCTCTATATAAGGGTTGAAGAGGCTGCTTTGCAGAAGTTACAAGGCACAAACGAGGATACCAATAAAGACCAAATTGTTAATGCATTTTTTCAAACAATTGTTGGAGAACAATCAGGCTATTGTCGTGGTCTTGGTGCTGGCATTCAACTAACATTGGTAGATCTATTACGGGTTTACATGAAGAGTTAACAAATGAGCGTCAAATGCATCAATCTATAGAAATGAAATTAAAAGAGGTTGAGAACGAACTTCAACGAGAGCGCAACATGAGGGAAGAAATGGCAGCTCACTTTGAAGAAAGTCAGAGACAGATCCTGGAAAGTCAAAGAACAATCAAAGAAAGAAATGACAAACAAATTGAAGAAAGGATGGCATCTGTTTTATTCAGAATGAAAACTTTTTCGGTAAGTTTGAATAGTAATTAAATACTATAAAAGTATAATAAATTAGTAATTATTGATGTTCTAAATATTTACATAGCGTGAATTATCTTGAATTGTACACAACAATCCTGATGACAAAGTTGAAGCTACTGCACATCAATAAGTAAGTTTTGAATAATTTTTTTTTAAGTTCTAGCACATCTTAGCTTCAATCTTTTATTAGGTAGTAACTAATGTATTATGGTATCCTGGATGTGATTTATGCATGCCTACTATAATGCAAAAGTTTTAAATGGCAGAAGGATGGTATCATATGTGGTGTTATGATAATGTATTTACATGTTATTTGTGGTTTTGCTTTCTTGATGGAGTGTGGGATTGTTTTTATATACTAGGAGGAGTGTGGTTGGTCTTTTTTATACCATCATTTGTTCTGGATTCGGAAAATCCCAGTATCTTGTAATATGCCACACAATTTGCGATATTATAAGATGCTGGGGTGAAACTTTTTAGTATTAGTGGGACAGCTACGCTGGGTTTTGGTTATATGTGAAGAATTTTCTAGATTCTCTTAGACTTGTATAGTAACACGCGCATCTTGTGCTTTTATATTTTTGTCTATCCATAAAAAAGTGTCTACATGTATTTGGTTTGAGGTAATAAAATCTATTTGGGGGATTTGATTTTACGTTATTGGTACATACTGCACAATGCCAAGAGGCAACTGGAAGCAATAGAAGGAATGTCCGCCACGAGCTTACGACAAGTATCGAAGGTCACAATGGAGGTTGTGACAGACTGCTACTTGTATAGTAACACGCGCACCTTGCGCTTTTATATTTTTGTCTATCCATAAAAAAGTGTCTACATGTATTTGGTTTGAGACTTGGGTAATAAAATCTATTTGGGGGATTTGATTTTAGGTTATTGGTACATACTGCACAATGCCAAGAGGCAGCTGGAAGCAATAGAGGGAATGTCCACGACGAGCTTGCGGCAAGTATCGAAGGTCACAACGGAGGTTGTGGCAGACTGCTACTTGTATAGTAACACGCGCACCTTGTGCTTTTATATTTTTGTCTATGCAAAAAAAAGTGTCTACATGTATTTGGTTTGAGACTTGGGTAATAAAATCTATTTGGGGGATTTGATTTTAGGTTATTGGTACATACTGCACAATGCCAAGAGGTAGCTGGAAGCAATAGAGGGAATGTCCACGACAAGCTTGCGGCAAGTATCGAAGGTCACAACAGAGGTTATGGCAGACTGCTACTTGTATAGTAGCACGCGCACCTTGCGCTTTTATATTTTTGTCTATCCATAAAAAAGTGTCTACATGTATTTGGTTTGAGACTTGGGTAATAAAATCTATTTGGGGGATTTGATTTTAGGTTATTGGTACATACTGCACATTTCCAAGAGGCAGCTGGAAGCAATAGAGGGAATGTCCACGATGAGCTTGCAGCAAGTATCGAAGGTCACAACGGAGGTTGTGGCAGACTGTTGAGGTCACGACAGGGTGAAGGGCGAGAGTGAGATGTGTGGAGGTCACAACGGGATGAAGGGTGAGAGTGAATGGAAAGGCATGCGCATATGAGTTCCAAAGACTAAAAAGCAAAAATTAATAAAGTAATTATAAATATGAGACAAAGGCGGTTTTTAAGGAACCGTAGTAATAGGCTTACGAACAAAGACGATTTAGTAACATTTATATCAAAAGCAGTTTTATACAAACCTATGTTAATGCTTTATAAAAATTTGATATTAATTTCAAAAATGTCACCTCAAGTTTTTATAACCGACTTAGATTCAACATGTGGAATCACACTTTTGTAATTATCACCTTGTGTGATGTATTGTTTGAATGGTTGAAGTGGCAAAGCTTTAGTTCTATGTTTAACGTTTGTGCTGTTTTTGGTTTTAAACAATATCATATCTTAAAGGTTCTTGGTATATTCTTTGGGGGATAGGTAATAATGGGTATTTGAGCTTTTATGTTTTTATTATTGGTTAGGTAAGATACATTGATTGTATTGAAATATTTTGTGCTGCCATTAAAATAAGTTGTACTCGAAGTTTTTCTGTGTATTGAAATATTTTATCAGCAAATGCCTTTAAAAGAATGTACCTATACTAATAATACAAGTTTACTTTGCTAATAAAAAAATCAAACTGACTGACATTTTTTTACAGGCACTGGACATAAAGAATGCTCTCGACGTGTTTTCTTATGTTCAACTACTGAAAATGGAAAAATTTAGGGTGCGTTTGGTTTGTATTTTTATTTTTTGTTTTCATTTTTTGAAAACTGTTTTCATTTTTAAAAGATTAAAATTCTGAAAATATGTTTGGTTTGACTTCTTGTTTTCTACTTTTAAGAAATAAAAATATTGAAAATTGCATTTTCAAAAAGAAATGTATTTTTAGATTTACTTAAAATTACATTCATTGTCACCACGTTTTCATTTTATCCAAGATGAGGTTCCTGGTTTCAACTAAAAAATGAGATTTTATTGTTTCCAATTTTTGATTCGTTTGAGAAAATATTTCCACTGAAATGTTTTCATAAATTCAACCAAACGCATTTCTATCACCATTTTCTATTTCCAGTAAAAATGAAAACAGAAAACAGTCAAACCAAACACCCCCTTAGAGTACAATAGTGTTTGCTTGTATAGAGTTATTTTTTTATTGTATTAAAAATAGGAAACAACTTAGCTTCTTTTAATGTATTTATTGTTTTTATTTTGAACCCTCACAGATTTAATTATTTAAAGTCACCTTTTCTATTTGGGTTTGATTTCATTTCTATTTTGTCAATTATATACATGTTAGTCTTTACTTGTGAAAACTACACTTAAATAGAATTTTACTCATTATAATAATTTATGATAATTTGTTTGCAACAATATTGTCATTTGTGTTTAAATAATATATAATTATCATTAAAATAAAAAAAATTATATTAAATTTTGCAATGATATATAATATAGATAGTTAACAAATGACTATTTATGGCAGCAACTTTTTGTTATTAAGAAAAAAATATAGCAGTAATTAATCTTTGTAACAAGATTTTATTGTAATGATTTTAGTTGTTGCTTAAAGGTATCATATCATAGCAAAATATTAATTATTAAGGAAAACTATCTAATTATAGAGACTATAATTGATGACAAATAATGTTTTTGCAATGACTTTAGTTGATGACAAATAATTTTTTTGGTAGCAATAAGTTCAATGGTTGGTACAAATTACTTATGGCAGCAACAATTGTGTGAAAATGATAGCGACAATTATTGTTATTAAAACATAAATAATGGCAGCAACATCAAATGTCGCTACAAAAACATTTAGCAACGAACTTTTAAGCTTGTAACGAAAATTTTATCACTGCCGAAAGTTATTTTTGCAACAATACTTTTCATCTCAACAATAAATGTCGGTGCAAATAACCTTTTTTCTGGTAGTACGTGATTGGAGATTATGAGAAGCCATTTCTTTTTTGATGGATCTTAACAAGCAATGATTGATGTGAGTTTATCTTGGTTGGGGAGGATTTATATAGACACGAAGTAGCAACTAGCTAGCCTACTTGTTTGTGTTATCAACATGGTAATATTTTTCCATGCGTGCATTGCATGCAATTATCCGTGCTTAATGCATGCCAGCTTGAAAAGGGAAAAAGTCGTATGTTTACCCAACCAAAATGGAGAAGAAATTTGTAAGAATCTTTTGCTAAAAACTGGATATATATATATATATATATATATATATATATATATATATATATATATATATATATATATATATATATATATATATATATAAAGGAAACACCGAAGTTTTGAATCACGGGTTTACGAAACAAAATGAAAAATGAGAGCCATATATAATTAGGAAAAAGATAAAGAAATAAAAGAAAAATGAAAATGTTTGATAAAATTACTGTGTAAATATAATGGGTCAATGAGACAAATTGTAACCAAAAGTCAATACCAGCTTTTTCTTGACAAAACTGAATATATTAAGTTCGTATTTGACAAAAGTGTAATCATGGAACGAAAAACTCGACCTATGTTCTGTAATGTTAAAATAACTAAGAGTAAATTGTATCTTGTACTTTCTTTTTGTGCAGTACTACTAATTTAAAGAGGTCCTGTCGTGCAGCACTACTAATGTTTCATTAGAGTCTGCCTAACTAGTAATAAAGAGTTTTAATTAATACTTTAAATCTTATTACTGTCATTAATTGTACAAAAAAAGACTAACATATAAAAGAATATATTAAGTAATTGTATTCACAAATTCATAATTACTTTTCCTTAACTTAGTTTTTACCTCAAATCAAACTGACACCTCGTAGATTTATCCAAAAGAAAAATACTAAAATAGTTCAATTATATAATGATTTCTTAAAATGTCAACTATGCGTACACATTTATATAAATACATAATATATAACAATATAAATATATAAAATGTAAAGCTACATTGACCTTGATCAATTTACGATAGTTTCTAAGCAACCACCAGTTAATTTGTGTAGGTGGACAGTGACTAAATATATAATTTATTTTATTTCAATTCAATTCATTCTTAAATCAAAATAAATTAGTTTTTTTTATGGCAATTTCTGCAGGAAATTCTGTGAAACTTGCATCTCCCGCCGAGAATTCCGTCATAGCAGTCTGCTAATATATGCTTTGTATCCAGAGGATTTATCTTAGTTGGTTTAGCAAAATGTGAGTATTATAAAACTTTTAATACCGTGATGAATTCATAAGATCAAGAAAATACATGTTTTGTACGCTACTCTGGAGTGAGTTATACAAGTAACCAAGGAAAAGAAAATTCGGAAATTAATTTCAAATAGGCTGAAAGAGGTTGCGGAGCGGCCATGATGGTAATGGCTTAGGGCCGGGCTAACATATCAATAATTGAGATATGACCAAAAATATTGGGTAGGTATCGTTAACTTAATTAATAATTAAATTAAATACCGAGAGCGTGTGACATGCATCATGATCTCCGTTTCACTATTCTCCATCAATTAAGTGTGACAGTATATATACCAAATGACTTTTCAACGAAAATAATCCAAATTACTATGGGAGCAGACCAATTCAAAATAATTAATAGAGCTTATTCTCTTTGTGTTTTCTTTTGACATAACTCTTTGTGTATTCTTTTTCCTTGACCATATGTAATAATGCTTTAACTAAAAATGTTTCATATATAAACGTTACGCGCTCAGCATTACAGACAGATAATTTTCCCATATTTTAAGTTGCAGGCCAACATAGCCTGCAAAAAATGACGAGTAAATCTTTTATAACTTTGAATGTATGCCCTAAAATTAAGGACATGAATGGAGCCATATATAATGGACAGATCGGGGAAAGGAGAAAGCGCTAGCTAGAGAGGAAGACCTAATCAAAGGAGTATGTAGTCTGTACGTGCTTGTAAATTGCATATGATACAAAAAGATTTTAAGTGTATCACAAGGAGAGAAACAAATTTCTAAACTTATTAAGGTAGTTTTTTTCCGATTCATATGAATTGAATACAGAATCTCAGAAGATTTAAAACACTTGCACTTCCGACATGCTACCTCTTGGTAAACTTATTAATGAAATTAATTCATAGTTAAGTAGTTTAGAATTATTTATTAATTTTATGGATTCGACTCTTTGAAAATGAGAAACTCAGCTTAGGAAATAAACTATTAAATTTAATCAGAAAATCAACAATTAATATTATGTGTTCTTACACAAAAGTTATAAATGTGATGTAATAATCAAATAAGTACAATTTAGTTGATAATACATGTTGAATTTATGTGAAAAAAATTTGAGTTTGATTCTTACATTATCCTTTAAAAGGGAAAAGGAGTTTAGGTGTAACTAATTAAATCTCTATTGAAGATTAATCAGATGATCCAAAGAATTGCCAAAATCACAATTATTTATTCTGGTAGAACACATCCTTAAAGATACATACATGGGAAAGGAGTTTAAGTATATTGGTTTCAATGAGATCCCTGCCCGTATTAGATTAGTCAAGTAGTTGGCACAAAGAACGAAAATTAAAGTTGTGACAATATCTTAAGGTCTCATCAAATAATTAAAGATATTAAGTTAAATTATTTATTTAGTTCTTATAATTTCACGATTTTTATGTTTTTGATTCTTATAATTTGAAAGTGGTTTTTTTAGTCCCTATAATTTAATTTTAATTCTCTTTTAATCCCTATAATTTTGAAAGTGATTTTTTTAGTCCTTATCATTTGTATTTTAATTCTCTTTTAGTCTCTATAGTTTTAAAGTGGTCTTTTTAGTCTATATATTTTATATTTTAATTTTATTTTAGTCCTTACCATCAAAATATGAGTAATATTATCAATTACAATCAATTACAAAAATATTAGCAAGTAATTCGTAACTAAATTATCATAAGATAATTTGTAATAAAAAAATAATTTATAATTTATAACTAATTTGTAACTAATTATTTTTATATATTTTTTTGTAACAAGGACTAAAAGGTAATTAAAATACAAATTATAAGAATTAAAAATATCACTTTCAAACTATAGGGACTAAAAGATAATTAACATACAAACTATAAAGACTAAAAAAAAATACTTTTAAACGACAGGGACTAAAAGAAAATTAAAATGTAAACTATAGGGATTAAAAATATCACTTTCAAACTATAGGAACTAAAAAAGTAAGATCATAAAACTATAAGAACCAAATAAATAATTTAACCAACATCTTAATATGTGGATTAAAAAATAATTAAAATTTATTCATGTTTACTTCAAGTCATAAACAAAATATATATTAGTCACATGGTGAGCTCAAGATCTCATGTTTTAAAGATACTTTAAAGTTCTATTGAAGAGTAGAAAACCTAATTACTTTGTCTACTTGTTGCTTAATTTACTCATGTTTACTTTAGAGAAGTCTAACCTTATTTTGTTAATCGGTAGCTAAAATTTTAATAACAAAAATTATATATCCCTGAAGTGATTCCCTTGGTGCATGAATTCAAAAAGTACAAATTGTTGCGTAGCCACAATTAACACGTGACCTTTCGTTAGCTGATATTTCTTTTTGACACTTTTGGTTCAACATTATTTGAACCTATTAACACATATTTTAGTAATAGAAAATATAAATTAATACCACAATCACATACAGTTAAAAAACATTACATGGCATGCATGGCTTGATTCACTTGACATATAATAATAATAATAATAATAATAATAATAATACTCTTAATTAATTTCTTAATCTTTCAATCTTTATTGTGGTCCATCCCAGTAAAATGCGACAACAACAACATTAATTATTAACCCTTCTGCAGTTGCGTCTGATCTCTCCCTTGTTCCCAGTGAGAGGCTTCATGTTACCCATCTTGATCATAGAAGCCTTGAAATCTCTAGCAAATGCAAAAGGGTTTCTGCTATAAAGCTCCACCAACTTGTCACTTTCACTGCCATTTCCCTTGTAGAGTTCTTGATCAGAGTGAAGAAGACCCTTTTTGCACAGCAATTCTTTGAAGTAAGAAGTGTCAACCGTTGCAGGAGTTGGATCCAACGGTGCCAAGTTGTTGTCAGCGCCAACTCTAGGGCATGTTTTGCGCAAAGAGGCTGCAAAGGTAGGATTTATGTTGGTGTCGTTGTAGATGCGGTCTCTGAAGGTAGTGCACCTTGCAAACCCTAATGTGTGGCCTCCAGAAAGTGCCACCAAGTCTTTGAGGTCTAATCCGTGAAACTTGAAGTTGGAGAGAAGTTGTGAGAAGCTGAAAAATGGAGGAGGGAGATTGGCGTTTGCAGCATCCTTGCTTGCGGTTCTTGCGTCTCTTCTGCCTAGTAATACTGAGTACCGTAGGTGTGGACCACCTAACTGTTGTTAACAGAAAGACAATATGATATGGTTAGGCTTCCCCTTAAGAAATTAGAGAATAAACTAAACAAAAATGATTTTTACACGCACACCCGAAACGTTATTTAATCCATAGTGAGAATGAAAAAAAAAAAAAGTATAGGTAAAATAAGTAATATGACATCACAGGAAAAGAAAAATAAAAAGTATTGATGGGCTATTTAAAAATTGGAGTATCTAAAAAACAATATTCTAAACTAAACTAAACAAAACAAAAATGAATTTTACATGCACAACGGAAATGTTATTTAACGGCTTGTGAGAGGGAAAAGGAAAAGAAGAAGAAAGAATAGTTAGGTATCATAGATAATATGATGTGACGGGATAAGAGAAATAAAGAAAAATTTATTTAAATATTTAAGTATCTAAAAAAATATCACTCTAAATTCTGATTTTATGAGCAATGTTTGCGGACACAATACATACATATTTGTGATAGCTATAATAAGAAGTGTGATGTGTGATGTGATAAACAAACAAATTAAGAAATAAGAGGTATCAAATTAATGCCTATTTGTAGCAACAGAATGTAATAAGAGTCCTCATTTTTTTACCCTGAAAAGTGGCTTGCAAACGCTCCATTGAAAATCACACGTTTCTCTTTATTCTTTCTTTTGTCAAATCATATCAATTATTTATTTATCATTTCTTCTCATTACTTATCTATCATTTCTTCTCATGTCTCTAAATATTTATACCAAAAAAATATTACATAGTTACAAATCACCACGTGTTTATGATCCTATCCTGTAATAATTTCTCATCTACAGGCATCGGGGGTTCAATCAAAATAATTTCCCTTGTAATAATAGGATGACGTGTATGTATCATTACTGTTTTTATTCCATGAATAATGTTTTCGTGTAACGAGAGTATTTTAACTTAAGAATAAAAATAAATTAATTTAAGATTTTATCCCAACAAATTAAGTGCAATATTGCTAGCTGGAACGAAAAGTTTGTATAATAATTATATATAATTAATACTTACTATGGCCACAGAATCACGAGCAGCTGTAGCTAAGATATCAGCACATGATACCACAGGGCGTTTGCAAGCTTTGTCAACAGCTTCCTTAATCTCATCAACCACTTCCAAACCTCTTATTGAATTCAGATTGGGTAGGGCTGTTTTCTCGCCAGTGAAGTTGCGCGTATCATCCAGCAGAACTGATCCATCACAACCCTGTGCTCCCAATGATCCAACAAATCACTAAATTAATTAGTATATATTACAGAAATTTGATAATGTTATCTAATAGAAAGTGACATGCATATTCCTGTCTGTTTGATGCATGTTTCCGTTATTTCTTAATTTATGGTGTTTAGATTATTTCATTTTATGATCGACATGATTGGTTGGGCTGCTACGTATTCCAGCTTCCTGCAAGTTCATCACTTTGCAACACGTAAGATTCACAATCATTTTGGTTTAACCGTATATTCATCACTGAAAATTGAAATTTAATTTAATTATAAATAAATAAAGATACATAAATACTCATTCATTATAAATATTTCAATAACAGTTTCTATTTTCACTTCATATCACCTAGTCACCTATATCTCAATTATATATCTACACTTCTTTTTTTTCTATATTTTTTTTCTTTATAGGTATCAAATACAGTGATCATTTCATGGACTTAAGCGACCTATTTTAAAAGCTATTGTAATAATGCACGCTTAATTTCAAGTCAAATGATCAAATTACAATAAGAGTATAAATTTTTCGGATTATATTAAAAATAAATTAATTTTAAAAATTTGATGATAATATATTAATGGTAATTTTTAGAGTTGAAATAATTTATCATACAAATTAAGATGTGCTTAACTTTTCTTTTTTGTTATAAAATTACGCTTTGACTGTAAAAAAATGGAAGGAAGGAATTTTAGCTTTTAGAACATCTCCAATAGTGTAACTATGAATCTATGATCATATGAAATCACTTAAGATGTGCTTAACTTTTCTTTTGGTAAACTCTTCAATGTTACATGAGATTTAAGAACTTCAATAATTATTTTCTCCAATAGTATTGTTCTTAAGAACTTAAGATAACCCATCATATAATATAATTGGACTCACAATTTTTAAGAATAGTTCTTTATATAAACAACAATTCTCATACAAGAATTGTCACTCCTATAATGAAATTGTATGAGAATTAGTTCTTTAAGTTTAACAAAACCTCATCATCTAAAAAAAGCTTCCTAAGAAAATTTATTAGAGATATTCTTAGCCATGATTGGCTAAAAATTGTCATGGCCAAAAGATATCATGATGAGGCTGGCCAAAAGAAGCTCAAGCCAAGACCAACTGAAAATTGTTCTAGCCATGTTAGCCAAAAGTTGTCCGGGGCGAAAGATGTCTCGTGGCTAAGGCTAATGGAAAAAAGTCATGACCAAAAAATGTCTTAGTCGAGGCTGGCCGAAAGAAACCTAGGCCGTGGTTGATAAAAAAAATGTTTTGGTTGAGGTTAGCCGAAAAGTTTCCGAATCGAGACTAACTAAAAGATGACTTAGGCCGATCCAAAAGTAATCTAACATTGGTCGACTGAAAAATATTTTTAAAATTGTTATAATCCAAAAGTGGGTTGGCCCTATATATGACCTAAGGTCAAACTAACAAATCTATTCTTACACCTGAAAAGTGACATAGAGGCAAAAGCTACATGCTGCGCATAATTAATAACGTGGTTTTGGTTAGCAGAACCGAAAAACTTTAATTTATTGAAACCTTGCATATAAATTGATATAGGAAACTTTAATTGGCCATGCATATAGTAATTAATTAGTTTTTAATTTTGATTTTAGAAAAGTAATATAGGAAACTATACTACAAATAATATTACTTAGTTGTGCCTAAATTTATGGTATAAAAGAATGTATGTGTATAAAAGACAGTATATATATACCAATTCACACACTAATAACTTACATTAACAAAGCAGTCATGGAAATGCAAACGTAGCAAGGAGGCTCCAATGCGTCGTTCACGAATGATTTCACGGTGAACGACAGACCTTATGATTGGCAATGCTTGGGGACAAACTTTCTTATAGAAATTAGGAGTAAGTTGTGCATTGGAAGGGATCATAAATATGGCCAATGTAGCCAGAACAAGCACAAGCAGAGTTTGGATATTAGAAGCCATCTTGTTGTGCTATTGCCCTGCTTTGTGCTAAGTTATTATTGCCTTGGCTAGGGATATGATTTATATAGAAAGGAAGTAGCAATATGGCGTCGAGCAAAATTAATTAATTAATGAGTTTACTTGCTTAAACTACTCACTTTATAATATTTTAGTTCATCATGTACATAATACAACTGGATTGTGGTCCATAACATCGCCACACGTCTGCTAGAAACTAAAGTCAAGAGATTTTATATATGTGTTCATATAAGTCCAAAATGAATTAGTAATATTGCATAGATATGGAGGAGGAGCTACACTACGTATTTAAGCCCTAAATTATAATATACAATTTCATTTACTAATAACTTGCACGTGCAACTTTTGGAGTAATATTTCATCACTATTAGAAAATAGATTTTTTACATTGGTTATTAAGGACTTTTAATATCAGTTATTAACCGATGTTGAAACTATCAACATTAAAGTACCAACGTTAACATTGATTGTTTAAAAATAGATGTTGTTTTTTTGCTAAAACAACATTGGTTCTTATAAAAATCGATGTTATTTTCTTTTCACCAACATTGGTTTTTAG
This sequence comes from Glycine soja, assembly GCF_004193775.1. Classification (NCBI taxonomy): domain Eukaryota; kingdom Viridiplantae; phylum Streptophyta; class Magnoliopsida; order Fabales; family Fabaceae; genus Glycine; species Glycine soja. The sequence continues at coordinate 20,528,514 of NC_041012.1, read as the reverse complement.
AAAAAATCGATGTTGTCAGTAAACAACAATATTGATTTTTTTTAAAACTAATATTGTTTTTTGGTTTTTTTAATATCTTACTTATTTTTTTAATTGTCAACCTGTAATTAATTCAAATCACAACTTATCATTTAAAGTTGTAAATAAACATATAAAATTAGTCATGCACAAAAAGTTATAAACAAAGTATATCAATATATCATGCACCAAGAATAGTTATAAACATTTATAAACAAAATATACAATAAATGTGTTCAACATGTTCCAATATTTCTCACAAAATAACTTATAAACAAAAATTTATAAATTGACTAGAGTAGTAATGTATTTTAATTAATTACAAACAAAGTCAAAATAAAACAAAGTTAGAAGTTGTATCTAGGAACTCAAATATAATTTGAGTTTCAAGAAGCAAATTCTGTGATTGTGAAAATTTTCTCCGTCCATTTCCAATTTTTGCAATCTTCCTATGATGATTATAAAGTATCCTACACTCCGTAGTCCCTTCCATGTTCAGATGGGTGAATCTTGCAGCTTTCATAAATGAGTACATGGTACTCGGCACATCCTGAAATTAACATGAAATTCATATTAAATATGTATAAGATTTTAAAATTTGACATACAATGGAGTGTTTAATTACTCACCAAACTGCTGCAAGTCACTTTATACTCAGTCAACAGAACTTTAAAAGTGACTGAGTTAGGAACTTCGTGGTACAAGGAGTGTCATTTAGGGTAAGTTTTTGGTTAAGAGGTGCTTTTGAAGATGGTGAAGAGGAAAACACTTTGTCCATAGTGGGTCAAGGTGACTTGACGATTTCTAGTGAGCCCATAGAACTCTCTGAGTTCTGTCCATCTAGCAAGTAGAATTAGGCTCACCAGATCTTGGTCTTGGTTATATGTGATAGAGTGCATGTTGCCACTAGAGTGTAGCAGATGTCAAGTAGGCTCTAGTACATCCTTTCATCTTACAACAAATGACCTACTATAAGGCTACATTTAACAAACAAAGTAATATAAGTAAATGTGTTATATCAAGTCATGTTTATTTTAGAATAGTCTTGAAATTTTTAACCTAATCAATAACATGAACAATGTTGAACATTTTTTCTACTTTTTTGTTAATTTTTATCATTGTGTTAGTCATTTCCTTCTAATTTTGTTGATGTTCATCCATCGTTTCTAAACTCCATTTACAATATAAACATGACATTAAGTAGATTTTGTCAAACCATCTAAATCCACTAACTGATCCATGCACAAACTGATCATGCACCATGCTTATCTAAGAGCTTACTCCATGCAACTAACATAATGAGGAGGAACTAGAACCATGCAAAACAGAACTTAAGTTAATCTGCAACCAAAATAGAACCTAACCTAAGTAAAATTTCACTTATTTCATTGTAAAAAAAAACCTACATTGTCCAAAACAACCAGAACCACGAACAACCAACACAATGTCGAAAACATTGTCAAATCCAACCAAAACACTATAAAAAACAACCAAAATAACCAGAACCATGAACAACCAACACAATGTCGAAAACAACCAAAATAACCATAACCATGAACAACCACTGTCGAAAAAGCTTCGAGAGAAAAACATATCGTGAGAGCGAGAGTAACAATAACACCTACACCGTGAGCGAGAGTTAGAGTGAAGGGTGGTTTCAGTGTCGTGAGAGTGAGTGAGAGTGACATCGTGTGCGAGATACCGTCAGCGGTAATGGTTTCAACGCCACGAGAGTGAGAGTGAGACTGACAAAGGAGGGTTCGTGAGGGAGACAAGTCATGAGGGAGATGAAGCGTGGGGGAGAGACGAGTGAACTGCTAGAAGCACGAAACAATTATAAATAGAACAACACAACGTCGTTTTTTTCCATTGACCGATGTTAACGTGAGTTGGTTAACATCAATTTTTTAAAAAACCGATGTTAACCAACTCACGTTATCATCGGTTTCTGGAAAATTAATGTTAACCAACTCACGTTAACATTGATTTTTGGAAAATCGATGTTAACAAACTCACGTTAACATTAGTTTTTGGTAGAACCAAAGTTGATGAAACCACATTATTTACAATTATGTCATCGCATTTTGGTTTAAAAAATCGATGTTATTCTAACGATGTGAAAAGTAAATTTTGTAGTAGTGCATTTACTAACTTTTTGTTATTATCCCTAACTTTTATCCAATTATATAAATGCTAAGCGTAAAAAAATGATTAATTTTTCCTTATGACAACCTAGCTATAATACAGTAGGAGAGCATCCAATATCCTGAAGTTTTATATAAGAATTCAATGTAGAACATTTTTATATAGCTGTGAGCTGGCAACAATGACCCAGACAGGTTTTTTCTTGTTAATAATTAGTAATTTTATGTGCATTATATTAAGATACAAGCATGATGAGGACATGATTAATTGTCTAACACCAAAATAATATTTAAAATTAATATGATATGTGCTGATAAATAGATAACACAATAGATAAACATGCCATTTCCAATAAATAAAGTTCAAAACATTCGACTGCAAGAGGGCAGCATATTAAATAAATAATTAAATTAGATATGTAGGTCTCAGTTATTTCTGTTCCATGCTTATTTTCGTTTTCCTTTCTTAATCATTTGGTTGCTTTGGTACTTTCCTTTCGCGTGTACAGATTTAATTTATACGAATACTTTTTTAAGACATAATCAGCGTGTAACTCTTGAACTCCTTCCCACCCTGAGTTTTCTGCGGGATGTTGGAGTCTAGACATGCATGCTGCACATATAATCAAATTAACAACCTTTATTTTTTGTTGAGTAATATTTGTTTTTTGTTTGGATATTTTTCTTATACTATTTTTAATCAAATTTCTAAAATAATAAAATTAAATATCATTTATTTCAACACTCACTCCCTCAACTTATTTTCCAAACAAATAAGATAGGTGTAACATAATTAATTATTAATTTTGATTCATAGATAGCATTTATTTAATAAACAATGATTTTTTTTATTAAAGGAGTACAAGAAATACTTTAGTTCTTATACACGTGTACATGTGTCTAATCTCTATACCCATTTTTTATTGGTTAGATTATAATTTTGTTCTTTTTATTTTTTTCTTATGTGATTTGGTCTTTTTACTTTTAGAAAATCTATAATTTTGGTCTAATATAATCTCCAGTTTTCCAAATATTTATTTTACATTTTAATTAATTAAGTTATTTTTTATGATACCTTAAGTGAATATATTTCTATAAAAAATGAATATATTAAGTATAAGGTTTAATTGGATTAAAATAAAATAAATAAAACATATACATCTTTAAGAATTGAATCAAAATTATAGGAAAAAAAAGTAGAGGAACCGAAATTGAGGATTAAGAATTAAAGGAGAACCAAAACTAAGGATTAAAAGAAAAAAAATACAATTTAATCATTCATTATTCTTATTTGTTAAAAAGAATTGTCTCGTGAAAAAAAAAACTGAGCATTATTTAAAATATAAATTAATCAAGGCTCTTGGAAATATTCTATGATGAAGTGAATTCATGAAAAGCATACATATAAGTTAAGTTCAATATACATTTTCAACAATTAAATTTTAGGTTTAATTACACTTTTGTCTCCTTAATTTCACAATGTTAGTTTTATTCTATTTTTTTTCGCAAATTCCTCCCCAAATTTATAAAATATAAAAAATTGTGTCCCCGTGTAAAAAAAAACATCACAATTAATGAAAAATTTCACAATTATGACGTTTTAAATGAAAAACCTTTACAAATGAAATATTCTAATTGTAACAATTTTTTAGAACAAAATTTGTGATGCTTTATAAATTTGGGGATAAATTTTGCAAAATAAAAATATGAGACAAAATTTGTGGCATTGTGAAATTTTGGAGACAAAAAAGCAATAACCTAGATTTTGAAAAAGAGTTTACCTCATTTTTTGTAATTTGTACACTGATTCTACCATGTAAACAAATGTTAGAGAAATGGGAAAGTGAATAATGTAATGAACAGTTTTTCTAATAAAGTCGGAGTCCAGAAAAGAAATATTGCAAAACGTAACCATTAGGAATCATATTTTTCCATTATATACATTTATAAAGAAAACTAATTTTTCTTGGGTCAAAAGCATACTCCCATTGACTCTGAGGCTCGTGATTACCATGAACTCGATCAGTTATAGGTTGAAAATTGTGACATATATAGAAAATAGATAGCATACAGCTTGATGTTATCCAAAAGATTGTCAACGGTATTATTAAATGCAAGCTTATTGGTCTGTCCAAAATCTACATTCTCACTAAAGCTAATGCAATACATTTGATGCTTTCAACATAATTCTGTGAAATACTCCATATAATTTATTTTTTCTGCAATTTCAAGCAAACAAAAAATTGTTTGATGTCAGTTAATTGGTTGTTCTTGGTATGACCCAGGTGGATTCAGGTGACAGTTAACCATACACCATATGTTATTTGAATCGGCATAGCATGAACCGGCATATAGCTAATCTTACGAAAAGTTGGTGGACAATTAAGCAATTGGCTCCACTCACATCCTATCATAGCATTTCTCTCTAGCTAATACCACCTTTTTTCCATATTTTTTATGATTAAGATTATTACACATGAATTAAAAAATATTTAATAAAATTAGAAATTGATATATTTAAAATAAATATAATTATCCTTATTTAATAGCTTGTTCTTTAATACATGTGTCACTAGTAGTGATTTTTTTTACCAATAGTAGTTAGTATTAAATAAGAGCATATTTGAGAAAAAAAAATTATTAATTAATTAGACTTTAAAATTCTAAAACATCAATTCTTTTGAGATGTTAATAACCAATTTTATTTAGAAGAATATGTTAATCTTTTTAAAATATTAAATAACAGGTGGTTATAAGAGAAGATCAGGTCATCAAAAAATATTTTTGGTTACACAAAAAGATTTTTGTTAAAAGATAATGATAAGTTAAATAAGATAAGAGAAAACTAAATCAAAAGAGATAAATTGATTGTGTAACTGACAGATAGTGAAGAGAATAGATGGATGAACAAGATTAAGTGGTTACAACACTTATATACTGAAAAGGTGATTATCGTGCTATAATCAATTGCCCCACACATGCAACATAAGTCGATAGCGCCTTATTCTCAATCCTAAATTAAGTCCAAGTTTGCAGCTTTCTTTTACTGTTACGTGCTTTAGATCAGGTCCTTGTTCTTGTTTTTTTTTTTTCTTTTCTCTCGTTCATATGTTGTTATGTTTGGCTTCTTCATTTAATTTTTAGTTTCATGAATTCGTGTATGTATGCGGCCCATATGTTTATTTTCTTAATAGAATACATATATTCATTGTGACCACATGTTCACCTTCGTATTGTAAGTCAAAAGGCAACGTTTTATTTATTTATTTATTTATTTTAGGATTATAATATTAAAAGATGTTGTTTTGGTGGATAAAAAGAAAGTTCAACTTTTTATAAGATGAAGAAATAATGATAACTCTAGGATACAAGAGGCATGGAAGGTTTTTTTATTCATTAAGTTTATTTTAACTTTTGTTATTTTATCTTTTAAGTTAGAAATATTAAAGTAATGATCAGGAAATGTAAGGTTGTGTCCTTTGCAATATGTGCCTTCTTTGTATAGATTAGTTTAGTTTTAATTATCTTTCTGTGAGGATTTGAGGACTAGTCATTTGCTAGCTTAAATCCTTGCATTAACTCTTAATAAGGTATAAAAAATGAGCTTTTTTTATAATAAGATTCAAGAATATGTTTTTAGAGATAAAGTAAATATTTATAAAATTAATAATATTGTGCAATTAATTAGAGGTACCGTTTTCTAGAAGCAATGTAGAGTGCTAATACCTTCTCTACATGTAATAGACTCATGAACTCATTTATAGTTCCAAAGATTTTTTAAGGATTTTCTAATGTGTTCTTTCAATTTAAAATGTTAGTGACGACTCCATTATAAATAAAATTTTACTTTCTCTCGTGATCCCGGTTGCGACAGATGGTGACTCCAATAAGGACTTTTTTTTAGAGTCGGGCCTAAAATAATTAGTTGTGCAAAATTATAATTTTATAAATATTTATGTTACTCTTTCTTCTTTTTTTTTCTTTCTTTCTTGTATATTTTGTGTCTTTGTTGTATGAGTTCTTTTATTTATATATTTTGGTTATCTTTTTATTTTATAAATATTATATGCCACTCAAGGATAGAAGGCTTTTTCACTACTACAAAATCTGTTTACTACAACGTGCAAATAACATCGGTGGGTAGGACGCGTCTTTGAAAATAATAGAATGACAATATCGTAATTAAGTTATAAATTTAAGGACGGTGACTAAAAACACCGACTTAATTAAACTCAATAAAGACAGTCTTACCCAACGAACGTCTTTGAACGTTTTTATTTTTTTTCATTTTTTTTCTCTCTTATCTTATCGGGTAGACCCTTTCTTTCATTCTGGCTTTTCTCACTTTCTCTCTCTCTGGTGGAGGATGGCATGGGTCATCCTCCACGCGCTGACGCCATCCACCAGCACCGCCCGCACCTTCAGCAAAACGACGCAACGCTCGTCATCACCGTAGAAGCAGAGGCGGAGAACGACGCGGCGAACAGAGATCTCGGATGCGGCTCTGTCGAAGAAGAGGTTATGCTAGCAGTGGGTGATGACGAGAAAGGACGAGAGTAGAGTGGTGACGTGGTGGTGGGCATTGGTGTCGGCGAGATGCAGCTTGACTTCGACCTCCATTGGGGAAGAAAGGAGGGAGAGTGCGGTTAGGGTTTACGCAGAGAGCCCAATGCGATGGGCCTTGGAAGGGGGATCTTTGCCGCCACGATACAGCTGACAGAGGAGGCAGCAGTGCCAATGGGGGCGATGGTGGTGGTGGCGGAGGCGTCGTGGGTTTTCGCCATTGATCAGGTTCCACTTTTCAAACTTTTGTTCCCCCATTCTGTGTATATTAGTGTTAGAATGTGTGGTAGTATGATTGGGCTTCAGGTAGAGGGTTTATTATCAATTTTATACCTAAACATATTCATCACAAGCTATGATTGACTGTGCTTTGCATTTTGCCAAATATTGTGACGTATAGGATTATTGATACCATGTGTTGCGCAGGATAACTATGAACTCCTCCTCTCTAGGTGCATCAAAGAGGACTTGGGGTTCAAAAATGGTAAACCTCTGGCAATAGGGTTATGCCTCAGATTATCTTGTTATAGAGCTTAATTTACATTTTGGCTGAAGCTACCTGACCTGAGTGTCATAGCCGGGACTATGAGAATTTGGTGTACTTGTTGACACTTAAACACAATCCTTAGGATTTTCAGACTCATTAAACTGAAGATAATTTTGTATCTTGTGGATGGTTTATTAAATTTGGTGTGTTAGACAATGACTTGTCTTTTCTCATTCATATGAATTTAGAATCTGTTATCAATAATATGAGGGACAATGTTTTTTTTTTCTTTCAATTTCCTTCAGTGTTGTTGTAAATGCAGAGACGCATGAAGAAGTTGCCATTAAGAAGGTTGGCAATGCATTTGACAACAGAATCGATGCCAAAAGGACCCTATGAGAAATTAAACTTCTCGGCACATGGAACATGAAAATGTAATTTAAATAAATATTTTACTTGCATTCTCATATCTAAACCTTGTCCCCCCATTTGTATAGCTTATTTATTTAATTATGTATTTTACTTTTTATTTTTTATCTTCCTTTTTTCCTCTCAAATTTGGATATTAGGGAGTGCCATTTTCCATGTGGCAGTATGGACTTTCCTGTTTGATTGATTGTTGCCTTATATTTTGATTTCTTCTTTGTTTTTGCTTCTTATTTTTGGGTTGCATCGCACATTGTAACTATACACAAATTTTCCATAATTTACTAGTGATGAAGGACCTTTTAACCATAATCCTGATGTTCGGCTCAAATTAGACATTTGCTTTAGTTCTCATAAACATATCTATAATTTGGTAGAAGTACTCATTGATATACTTTTGGTTACCCTTTCTATTGTGATAAATTTAAAACTCTTGAAAATTACAACATACCAAAATATCTCTTCTGTGTATTTTGACTTATGTTTTTAGGATATCAATATACATTGATATAATAGAACTTTTGCCTTTTATATATATATTTACATTATATATGCTTTTGAGTACCATGTTTTAGGCTTACTTAGGTATTTACATCCTTCACAACATTTTATATCTATTTTTTTGAAAAAAAGTTTTCTTCTTTTGTTTTCTAATTAGTATATTGTGAAACACACATTTTTGTAAGTCAACATCTATTAAGAGTTGGTATTGGTGTTATATTTTCACCTTGTTGCATGGGAATTTTTTTTTATTGGATTTTAATTTTAATTTTTTTATTAGCAGTATAACCATTTCTTTTTGCATATGCCTTTTATTAATGTCTACCATATTAAAAGATCTGTAGATTATTCTTCTTTTTAGTATTATTGCCAAACTGAAGTTCAAAAACATGTCAGAGGTATTAGCTAGTCAGAGATTTTGATTAAGCTAATTCAGACATGTTTCCCTAAAAAAAATTTCTTCACTCACTCTAAACCAAAAACTAAGAACTTAAATGCATGGGGGGAGGGTAGGTTGTGCATTTTCCCCTATAGATTGCAACTTCTTTCTCATTTTCATACCAAGTCTCCATGTTTAAAAATTGATTTAAGTTTGACAAATTTTCCTTGCTTTTAAAAAGCTCATAGGCTCACCTGATGACACTAGCCTTGGATTTCTACGAAGTGATAATGCTTGTAGATATGTGAGACAACTTCCACAATATCCAAGGCAACAATTTGCTGCTAGATTTCCAAGTATGTCTCCTAGTGCTGTTGATTTGTTAGAGAAGATGCTTGTCCATGATCCAAATAGGCGCATCACAGGTAAAATAACGTAGTTTTTCATCCTGTTCAAATATGATTTACCATGATTAACTTGATATACTGTGCTCATAAAGTTGTAACTGAAATCTGAATATGAAAAGAAAATGTGTATTACGCATTACTTAGATAGTTGACAATGACACTGACACTCAGGTCTCTTTAAATTGTTTGGTTGAAAGTTCCTTACTTAGTTTTATATGTAATTTTTGTGGTTCATGATTGTTTTGCACTTTTCATTTCTGGACATAATTTCCTTGAGTTTATTCTTGAATGTTGATTAGGATTTTCTGGATTGTAGAGACTCTTGGACGGAACTGCTTGATGTTGTGATTGCTAAGGCCAATAAACCACAATTTTATACATCTGAGCATCTATTCCGGTATGTATCCTATACATCTAATTTTTTTTCTGTGATATGGTGTTTATTTTCTATTTTCTAACTTAATTCTTCTTATTCTGTTCTACTTTAGTAAAGGATATTTGGGGTAACGTTGTGCTATAAACCTTTTATTTTTTTATTATTACGTACACAGAATATATATAGCCACAACATAGGATAAATTAATTATTCACAAGTAAATGAGCTACCAAAATAAATCAAACAATAAAAAAATAATATACAATTAAATAGGTTTTTTGTTGAACCAAATAATTAAATAGGTTTTTTATATGAAATAATTGAATAGGTTAAAAGTGATATATAATTAATTTTTTTTGCTGGAGTAACTTTTAAGCAAGTAATTTGTTGGGACACTAATTCAATTTTTCAAATAAATACAGTAGTGGAAAGTTAAGAGCTACATTCCAAGACATGGTGGAATGTATCTAAGTTCTTCGAGAACTTTAGTACCATAATGCAAGGACGTAGGTAGAGAGGAGATAATTAAGATTCACCAAGTCTCATTAATAATAGAGCCATGAAGTAATTAAGGTAGGCTGGAGATCGTACTCGTTTTACCCACAAGCGCTGTCAACTATATAATGAAGTAATTTTATGGAATATAATGTTATTGTTGTCTTTTTAAATCACATTGCCTTTTTTTAAGAAAATTCTATACATATTTTAATAACATTTTAAACTCTGAATTCTTGGTGGATCATAAGTCTAAGATTGTTGAAATGAGTTATATGTGAAAAAAACTCCTAATCAATGTTATTGTTGTCTTTTTAAATCACATTGCCTTTTTTTAAGAAAATTCTATACATATTTTAATAACATTTTAAACTCTGAATTCTTGGTGGATCCATTGATTAGGAGTTTTTTTCACATATAACTCATTTCAACAATCTTAGACTTATGATCATCTAAAGGGTAAAAATCTGATAAGTCATATATATGAGAATTAATTCTCTCATGGTTCAAAAACTGAACGAATTATTTAACTATATATAAATGTGCAGTGTGCAAGAATTGAACTTCCTCCATAGACTATAATCTTGTCTACAATCAGTAGTGGGTATCACTCTTTAGGAGCAATTTTTTTGGGATGAGTGTGATGTGAATATCATTTCACTTTATTATTTGATTTTTCTTAATTTCATCTTGTGTTTTAATGGAACATTTAGCTAGAAGTGGAGGAATTAGTTTCCTGTGTCTTTTTCAATATTTACAATTTGACTAACAAGATACGATATTTGTTGAACCTATCTAAATATGCATTTTAATTTGGTTCTCGAGCCAAAGCAGCCCAAAGTCATGACAAAAGGTTCAAAGAGTTGTTGTAAGCGAGAAGGGCAAGAGATAAGAGATAAGAGGAAAGAGAAAGAGACCAATCATGAGATCATGTTGTAGTTGCAACAACACTGTATCCAAAAATTGAGTACCACGAAAGTAAATGTAATTGATTAAAATTGTTGGTACCTGGTGTTGTAGCAAGATAAGCTAGAGGTAGCAACTTTGCATAAGTAGCCATATTGGTTGGCTTGTGGCTCTAAGAAGTATTGCAATTTATAATTTTTTGTAGAGACTCTTTATAACATAGGTACCATGTATTTTCCCAAAATTTATCTAAATTTTGTTTTGTTTTATTGTTTGATTTTAGTTCTCTTTATTGGCTTTGTCATATGTTGTTGTCTGTTTAAAGTGAATAAGCTTGGTATTTTTATGTGTTTTTGATATTTGTACGCGCAGATTATGATTATGACATTCATATAGTTTTTAAGTATAGTATCTTAAAAGAAAAGTGGCAAGAAAGTAGAGCTCATTTCACCTTTGCCTAAACCTCCAGAGGAGTAAAAAGAAGAAGAAATAACCGCAGCAAGAGGAGAAAAAGGAGGAGGTAAACCACAACATTTAACATCGGTGCTTACGTCACCAACGATGTTAAACCACAACATTTAACATCGGTGCTTACGTCACCAACGATGTTAAAATACATTTTTTACATCGTTCACGAATACAACACCGACTTAGAAAGTATAATTTCTACATCGGTGGTCAGGATAACACCGATGTAGAAAACATTGTATTCCTACAACGGTCGATTGAGCAACGATGTCAAAACTTTTAACTTTCAACAACATTATATTCAAAAAATGGTCCAAAAACGATGTAAAATGTCATTTTCGACCGATGTAAAAACTGTGATTTCTAGTAGTGTTTGTATATATTTGTTTTTTTTTTTCCTTTTGCCTCACACACTTTTGGGCTCTATACCCGAGCTTGTGCATACCTAGGGCTAGAAGGCGTCTTGACGACTATTATTGAGGGGCTTCATGCTCACTTGACAGTTGTTGAGTTACCGTTCAGATTGTTACTAGTACTATGGGTTAGTCATATTGAGTGGGCATTTCCCTACTGGTGGCCAAGTCATGGGGTGGATCTTAGTCTAAAGACAAAGGCAATCTGGAGACCATCAAATCTTTAGGAGTCTAGAACCATCAATGGAACCTTTCACTTCTAGATGAGCTTAGTGACCTACCAAGTTAGGGTTATGGCCATAGAAATTCCTTAACTTAGATTTCTACCTTGATAGGACACATGGGGAACATACCTTTCTTCTTCTTTTTCTCATTTTTCATCCTAACATTTAGTGTAGAAACATAGTAATATGTTCATGCATCACATGCATTTTTATTTTGCACAAAATATCATTAAGCATAAAACAAAATGTCATGCATTCATAAAAAATAATAAAAAAAAGAAAAGAAAAAAGGATTCATGTATACATGCATCACTCCCAAAATAAAATATACATGCATACATGTAGGAGAAAAAGATATGAGCAATGTTCAATATGGAAGAGAATCATACTAGCAATGTGTTAACATTTACCAAAAACATCAGGATCATTGTGTTGCTCAATAATCTACAAGAGGTGAATGACATTTGCTAGAAAAAGATGACCAAGGAAATTCGCTCAATTTTTGAAAAGAAATATGGGCGATTTAAGGATTTGCTTTACTCAACTTTTCAGCTTATGTTTCAGACATTATCTATTGAGGAGAATATCCTCCGTTGGATATATGTCAACCACATTTCGATCTTGAGATGTTTTGATCCTTGTGCAAAATGTGGGGGACGCATCGCATTGCTAGTACATAAGACCTCCTTTATTGAGAAGTAAATGCTTCCTTAAGATGAGAGTCAACCACTTTGCAGGCTAAGAGGGATTATACCTTTAGTGCTAAAATATAGGGAATCTTCTTCCATATGGAATGCTTCGATCAAATCTTTCTAACTAGTGGCTTGTCCCTTCTGCCTTTTTCTTTTATGCTCACTCTGCTTTCTCTTGACAGAAAGTAAAACACCAAAAAGGAAAATTGTTTCCCCGGCATCCTTATAGAACACACTCCCAAGCCCAGATCATGGATGAGTTTGAAGAGCGTAATGAAGAGCAAAGGAGTGACATTGATCAATTGAAGTAGCAAATGACGCAGATTCTGGAGATATTACAAGCTCTCCAAATAAAGGCTTCAGAGGGGATCCCTACTTAAGCACAACCTATCATTTTACACCTTAATAGGCCTGGACAACATGCTAACCTTGCTCAAGCTCACCTATATGGTCTCCTACCTGATTATACGCCCCTATTGCAGACACAATAAAACTCACTCAGCCAATGGTTGAGGTTCCGATCCCAACTAACAAACCAGTTCATTCCACGCCTCCAATCAATCACAACATGACACATATCACAGAAGGAGTCCTAGTGGTTATTCAAATGAGCAACTATAAATGTTGGAGGAGAGGTTGAAAGCTATTGAGGGTAGTAATTATGGCATGGCGGAAGCTGCAAATCTTTGTTTGGTTCCTGATGTAATCATTCCTCCGAAGTCTAAAGCACCAAAGTTCAATAAATACAAAGGAACTAGCTGCCCAAAAAGTCACCTAACTATGTATTGTAGGAAGATGGTGGCATAAGCCAGAGATGATAAGTTATTTATCCATTGTTTTTAGGACAGTCTAACTGGGGCAGCCTTGAAATGGTACATGCAGCTTGAGTGAGCCCATATTCACTCTTGGAAAGATTTAGGTGAAGCTTTCACCAAGTAGTACAAGTACAACATCAACTTGACTCCTGACATATTTGACAAAGAAGGAATATGGAACATGTAAGAAGTATGCCTAAAGATGGCGAGCAGTGGCAGCTCAAGTGGAACCCCCTTTATCGGAGAAAAAAAACCACAACATTGTTTATCGATACCTTGTGTGAGCCATTTTATGACAAATGATTGGGTGTACCTTGTCAAACTTTTCTGATATAGTCTTCATAGGGGAGAGAATGGAGAATGGCATGAGGAAAGTGAGGATTGATTCCCCTAGAGCAGCCAATTCAAAAACTCTTCCAAGTAGGTCAGGGAAGAAAAAAGAAAGGAACACCAATGTAGTGATGTTCGAGGCACCAAATTATAAAACTCCTCAAATTACCACCATCTCACAAATCCCTCACCCAGTACACCATCAGCAAGCTCATCTTTTACCAATCAGTGATGAAACCAAAATTTTGCCTAAACCAGATCATAATACACCCAAGACCGAGCACTAGTTTAGTTTGACCCTATCGCAATATCTTACATGGAGTTATTACCCCTTTTAATTCAAAACTCATTGGTGGTTCTGATCCCGATACAACCTCAAGAACCGCCATATCCCAGGGGAAACAATGCCAAGGCCAAATGTAACTATCATGCAGGTGCTATTGACCACTCCACAAAAAATTGTAGAGCTTTGAAGTTCAAAGTGTAGCGTTTAATTAAAGCAGGATGGTTGAACTTCAAGGAGGATAATCCTAACATAAGGAATAATCCTTTGCCAAGACATAGAGAGCCATCAATTAGTGTTATTGAAGTGGGTGGATAACAACTTAGAAGAATAAGGGTAAAAGATGTGAAAACTCTAATAGATGACTTTTTTAGGAAATGTACAAATTTGGAATGATTGAAGGCACCTCGACAAAGATGAGGGTTATAACTTACACCCTAAAGCAAGTCAAGAATTCAAACAAATCCTACAAGACCTGATGGATAGGCAATTGGTGAAAATTTTGATGTATCGATAGTTGACTCTAATTCAAACTTTCCAAAACCCTTAGTGGTACATCATACAAAATGCACTGCTAGTGGACCAAAGCCCATCACTATACAAGTTCCGAAAGCTTTTTCTTACAAGGATAATAAAGCAGTGCCTTGGAGATATGAAGTCAACGTGTGTGTTAATGGTTTTGATGAAAAATAATCCAAGAATGCCAGCTCAGAAGCTACCAATGTTATAAATATTGCTGGATTGGTAGTATGAATTGGAGTAGCCGAATCTACAGCCCTAGTGAATCAAGGACCGAACCATCTAAAGAAACAAAGGGTAAAGATGTTGTGCATACTCCAAAGGAAAAAAATTTCTGATGAAGAGGCTTGCAAATCCTGAAGCTTAGTAAACATAATGAATACACAATGGTGCACCAACTTAATCTCACCCCTGCCAAAATATCAATTTTTTCCCTTATGTTGAACTTTGAACCCCATAGGAAGGTATTGTTGAAAATATTGAGTGAGGCTCATGTCGTTAATGTCACCAAAAGCAATTACCTTATGTTCACTAATGAGGAGATGCTAAAAGAAGAGGCAAGGCATAATAAAGCCCTACATATATAAGTGAAATGCATGGACCATGTCTTGGCAAGAGTTCTAGTTGATAACGGTTCCTCGTTGAATGTCATGCCAAAGACAACATTGGCAAAACTATTGTCTAATGAATCATACATGAAGCCAAGCACTATGGTAGTACGTGTTCTCGATAGGTTTCGTAGAGAAGTGATTGGGGAAATAAGGCTGCCTATCCATATTGGTCCAATTACCTTTGAGGTAGTATTTCATGTGATGGAGATTGCGTCGACATATAGTTGTCTTCTAAGAAGGCCTTGGATTCTTGGCGTAAGAGCGGTGCCCTCTACTTTGCACCAGAAACTGAAATTCATTGTTAATGATGACAAATTGGTCATTATTTTTGTTGAGGATGATTTATTAGTTAGTAAGCCATCATCCACTCCTTATATTAAAGTTGTTGAGGAAGCCTTAGAGACCTCATTCCAAGGGCTTGAAATTGCGAATGCTATTGATGAGAAGGAAGGGAAGGCGATTACCCAACCTTCAAGTGCTTCCAAGATGGTGGCAAAAGTTATGCTAGAGAATGGGTATCAATATGGCCATGGACTAGGAAGACATGGGCAGGGTCCTACACAATCGCTTGATTTGGTGGAAAACAAAGACCGATTCGGTCTGGGCTACAGACCATCAAAAGATGATAAAAAGTGGGTTATGCTTGGAAAAAGAGAAAAAAGACTAGCCCGATTGGAAAACAGAGTGCCTAGAATTGAGGAAGTCCCTATCTGCGATTTACAAGAGAGCTTTTGGAGTGTTGGGTTTAAGTTTCCTGACGCGATAACTGCTATAAAGGAAGACATTTTTTAAGACAAGTCTTTCTACTTAGTTCGTGCTTGTCCACCAAACGTCAAGCTCAACAATTGGAAGATTATCGAGCTCTCTATAGTTGTGAACTCAAATTTAAAGTAATTTTGTAATGCTAATACTATTGCTCTACCCAAGGTTTTTGGATATTTTCTTTATTGAATAAAGGCTCATGTGTTTCCTTTTAGTATATTAATAAAAGAATGTTTCTTCTCTCTTCTCTTCTATTTCCCTTTCTCATCTCTAAACCTTATTGAATCTCTTTGTCATTCTTGTTTAAACTTTAATGATGCAGATTTAAAAATGACATGCTTGAAGTTGACAGTGCCTAGTATCACATCCAGCAGTTTTGATTGTCTCGATAATCAATCAAATGAAGAAAGCAAAGACGAAGAGGGTATTTCTTCAGAGTTATTAAGGTTGGTAGAGCAAGAAACTAAAAAGATTCGCCCCCATGAAGAACCAGATGATATAATTAATTTGGGGACTGAAGATGAGAAAATGGAGGTTAAAGTTGGCACATTAATATGTAAAAATGAGTACAACAAGCTAATAAAGCTCTTACATGAATATACTGATGTCTTTGCCTGGTTATACCGAGATATTCCAGGACTTGATGTCAACATAGTGGAGCATAAGTTGCCACTGAAGCCAGAATGTCCTCTAGTCAAACATAAGTTAAGGCAAATGAAACCAGAGTTGTCCCTAAAGAGTATAGAGGAGGTCAAGAAGCAACTCGGCACAGGATTTATAGTTGTTACCAAATACCCACAATGGGTTGCCAACATAGTTCTAGTCCCTAAGAAAGATGGAAAAGTTTGAATGTGTGTCGACTATCGAGATCTAAATAAAGCCAGCCCAAAAGATGATTTCACATTACCTCATATTGACGTGCTAGTAGATAATACAACATGTCATTATTTCTTTTCCTTTATGGATGGATACTCATGATACAACCAGATTAAAATGGCTGAAGAGGATAAGGAGAAAACCATATTCATCATGCCTTGGGGCACCTTTTGTTATAACGTCATGCCATTTGGGTTGAAGAACGTTGGGGCAACATAAGAGGTCAAAGTTTACGTGGATGACATGATCACTAAGTCAAAAAGGTGGAAGATCATGTAGTTCATATGCAAAAATTGTTTGAGCGGCTAAGGAAGTTCAAACTGAGGTTAAATCCAACTAAATGCACTTTTGGCATCAAATTTGGCAAATTGTTAGGTTTCATTGTCATCCAAAGAGGAATTGAAGTGAATCCTGAAAAAGTTTGTGCAATCTTGGAAATGCCACCCCCTCGCACGAAAAAGGAGATTTGAGGTTTCCTAAGAAGGTTAAATTATATTGCCCAATTTATATCCCAACTAACGGCGACATGCAAAACTATCTTCAAATTGTTGTGAAAAAAATCATCCTTCGAAGTGGAATAATGATTTTCAGGAAGCATTTGAGAAAATAAAGCAATACTTGAGAAGTCCCTCAATCTTAGTCCCCCTCAGTTGCTAGAAAACCCCTCATAATGTATCTAACAGTGCTTGATGGATCTATAGGTTACGTGTTAGGGCAACATGATAATTCTACAAGGAGAGAGCATGCTATATACTATTTGGGCAAGAAGTTCATTGGTTACGAGACCAAATATTCATTTTTAGAGCAAACTTGTTGTGCTTTAACATGGGCAAGTCATCACTTAAGGTAGTATATGTTGAGTCACACAACTTGGTTGGTGTCTAAAATGGACCCAATTAAGTATATTTTTTAGAAGCCTGCTCTTACAGGAAGGATTACTCGTTGGCAAGTTCTTTTATCAGAATATGACATTGTATATGTGACACAAAAAGCTGTTAAAGGTAGTGCTCTAGCAGATTATATAGTACACCAACCTGTTGAAAATTATCAGTCAATGCAATGTGAATTCCCCAATGAAGGCATAATGGCGTTGTTTGACAATGAAGATTCGTCAAAAGAAAGAGGATGGATCATGTGGTTTAATGGTGCTTCCAACATCATGGGCCACGGGATAGGAGTTATATTACTCTCCCCAAAGAAGCAGTATATCCCAATCACGAATAGCCTATGCTTTAATTATACCAAAATATAGCAGAATATGAGGCATGCACTTTGGGGTTACAGGTAGCTGTGGAATCAAAAATAAAAAAAAAACTTGAGGTTTATGGTGACTCAGCACTTGTGATCCATCAGTTAAAAGGTGAATAGGAAACATCAAGGAATTGGTGAAACAATTTGATGAAATCATGTTCAAGCACATTCCTCATGAAGATAACCAATTGGCAGATGCACTAGCCACTTTATCATCCATGTTAGCATTGAGCAAAGATGGGGACATGCCACTTATAAGGATCCAACATCATGATCAGCCTGCATATTGTCACTTGGTAGAAGAGGAATCTAATGGGAAACCATGGTGCTTTGAAATCTCAATGGTTCTTTGGTACTCATACCAATGGGCACGCCATGGCAAGAAAGATGTTGAGGGCTGGATATTACTGGTTAACCATAGAGACAGACTATTATAATTATGTGAGAAAATATCACAAGTGTCAGACATATGCTGATAACATCAATGCTCCACCAATGTCATTTAATGAACTATAATCTCCTTGGCCTTTTTATATGTGGGGAATGAATGTCATTGGGCCCATAAACCCAAAGCGTCGAGTGGGCACCACTTCATTCTAGTAGCAATTGATTATTCCACTAAATGGGTTGAAGCCTCTTCATATGTGTCGCAACCTACCCTTTGGCGAGAGGGCGAGGCAAAACAAAAAGGTGTGTCTTCTCGTGAAGAAAATGTGTGGATTCGCCACCAACGTTTATTCGAGGAAAACGTTAGAAAAAACAAAAAGACGAAGGCCTGCGAATTTTGAAAATAAGGATTCGGGAGTTGTTTACGCTTGGGGAAGGTATCAGAACCCTACGCGCCCGTCACAAGGGACGACAGCCTTTAATCGAGTGTGTAAAACATGACTTCAAAATTATGTATTTTCCTTTTTTATGTTTATTATTTTTTTGGGGTCGACAAGGGTGTTGCCCTTGCTCCAACGTATCCTCAAGTGCGATGAGAAATTTAGACCTACGTAGTTCTTTAAGTTTGAAAGTTTGTGTGTTACATTGATTTAAGGTTTTTTGAAAGATTGATTTTAATTGCGAACAAAAGTTGTTTAAGGCATTGGACCTTGAAACGATGTTTTAAACTTTAAAAAACGGAGAGAATCGTTAAGGCATTAGACCTTGAAACGACCTCAAGTGATGTTTGATGAAAAGCGGAGAGAATCGTTAAGGCGTTGGACCTTGAAATGACCTCAAGCGATATTTGATGAAGTGAAGAAGTTTATTTTATTTTGCTTTTGCTTATTAACCTTCAATCCTTTTTTATAGATAACTTGCGACACTAATGAACAGTTAAAACTTACTTTACAAGAAGAAAATGAGATTTCTGATGCTAGAAGAAGGAGATGAAGATGCACAACACAAAAAAGGACCCCTAAGGGTGCATAGATCACATTCAAATCCTTAAAACAAAAACTAATTGGATGACGAACGAAGAATGATGTAGAAGTTGATTACGGTCGCAATTCGGTAGCGCCTCGACCTCATTTTTCTCTTCTTTCTTCTTCTCTCTGATTTCTCCCAATTTCTCTCAATGCTGGACCTTGGAACCCTTTACTCAGCCTCCCTCATGCCTATTTATAGCTAAAGATGGCATTAGGGGTCATGGCAGCTCGCCCAGGCAAGTTGGTTACTTCACCCCTAAGCTATTTGGGGGCCCAGGCGAGCCAGAGTCCAGAAAACCCCCTAAAATGACCCTTTTGCCCCTCCCTTTCGGTATCTTTCACATTCTTGATAAAAAAACATTGAATAATCTTCTGTTTCGCACTATAACTGGCGTTCAACACCGTAAGTCAACTAACAAGGATCAAAAGATCAACAAACAATAGTCCCCGAACGAAATTAGCGTAAATGACTGAAGACATTGAAGTTTTTTGAAATGTAAATGAAGACATTGTTGTCTTTTGACAAAAGACAATGAAGTCTTTTGAAATGTAAATGAAGACATTGTCGTCTTTTGACAAAAGACAATGAAGTCTTTTGAAATGTAAATGAAGACATTGTCGTCTTTTGACAAAAGACATTGAGGTCTTTGAAAAGTAAAGAAGACATTGAAGTCTTTGAAATGCAAAGAAGATGTTGATAGTCTTGACAAAAGACTCTGATAGTCTTTGAAATGTAAATAAGTCTTTGATAGTCTTGAGAAAAAACTCTGATAGTCTTTGAAATGTAAAGAAGACTTTGATAGTCTTGACAAAAGACTCTGATAGTCTTTGAAATGTAAAGAAGATGTTGATAGTCTTGAATGCATAAAGATGAAGGACTTTGAGTCGTATGAAAGATAAAGACAGAGGACTTTGAGTCCTATGAAAGGTAAAGGCGAGGACTTTGAGTTCCATGAAATCATAAAGCAAAGGACGTTGAGTCCTATGAAACAAGCCAATGGGCACTAGTACCAAAGAGCTCAACCTTATGAGAAAACAAGAGATTGACTCTTTGAGAGGGCCTCTCATCCTAAAGATAGGACATTTAGATTTGGAAAATTGGTATATAAAGAGAAATCTATGCACTTATAACCTAACATGATTTTTGGGATGCATATGCATGCAACCTTCATCTTGAAATGCAGTAAAATGCAAAAGGTTTTGAATCATGAAAATTGTGTAATGCTCATGACATTCTTTCCTATTTTTGTGATTTTTATTTGATTTTTTTTCTTTTTGTGGAAAACACAAATTGACTATCTCTTTTTGAAAGACGTGATAACTCATAAGACCTCATCCTATCTTTTTGAAAATCTCTTTGGGGACTTCCTCAGAGTGTATGTTTAGTTTGATTTTGTCACTTGACAATTTTTGAGTGACAACAATGGAGTTGTTCGACATTTAATCAATCAACTAAAATATTGACCCTATGGTTTTCCCCTTTCCTTTTAAAAACTTTGATTATTCTGCACAGCCAGAAAACATAAGGCTTTGGGGATCGATCGTGCGCCCCATTGAAGGATGGCAATGAATTGTCACACTTTGGTATATGACCAAGTGAAACTTTCTTGATTTAAGGTCATAGAGTGATGCCAAGGGTTTGTCGATCCCGTTGAAACTTGATGACATGTATTGATCATGAAAGAATTTATATAACGAAGCTACCCTTGGATTCGAAACGAATCCTTAAGAGTTTGCATGAGAGACTAACATCAGATGTACTCTACTATCACAATTGTCTTTGAGCATTTTCTACGAGCTCCTGGTCGAATGAGTTTTCTTCTTAAATGAGCAAGTGCGAAACCTTGAGGATTCTCTTTTTCTTTGCATGTTTTTTTTCAACAATCAAAAGCGTGTGTGGGTTTCATTCCAGAATCCTAACTTAAAAGCGAAATTAGTTATTCCTTGATCCACATGGGCTTTATTAGGCTTGTAACGTGGTCAGGGGTAAGAGGGCTATGAAAGAAAGGATTAGAGAGGCTCAAAGAGTGTTCAATGGTTACATTGAGTAAGAACCTCAAGAGCGTTGCTTGTACCTTTTGGGTTGGGCTCTACTCCTTTTGTCTTATACAGTAATCCTTATTGCACTTTTGTGCCTTTCTTGTAAGATTTGGAGATCTTTTGTCTCTCTTTTTTCTTCACTCACCTTTGGCAGATTTTATCTTTTTTTTTATTATTGTTGCCCAACTTCATGCATGTGTTGTTTGCATTGCTCTTCCTGCTGGTTTAGCGGTGGTTCCTACTCAGGGTTCCTATTTTATTTTTGTTGTTTTTTGTTTTTTAAAAAACAAATATGCTTTGGCTCGGAGGGGGTAGCAAGGGACAAATTGGTGTTTGGGATGTTGAAACATGACCATGTTTCATTTCAAATCTTGACTTAGATCCTTTTGTAGTTTGGATTTTGGGACAAAACCTCAATAACGCGCCCCTGGTTGTTTTTTTTATTTTATATCAACCCTAATTTTTGCTTAGGCTGCCCTTTCGGGTTTTCAACCTACCGGGTGAGAACTTTTGATCTGCCCCTAGGTTCGCTTGAGGCTCATGCAAGGTGCCTCTCATTGCCTTAGTGTAGGGCTCTGAGATATCCATTGTTGTCTTTTGTCATCACCTTGTAGCAAGGAAAAATGAAAGAAACTATGCAGGTTCTCGAAAATGAATTTTCAAGGACGAGAAATATTTAATAGATTTTCAATTGACAGATTAAGTCAAATGACTCCTGTTCTTAATAACTCACTTTTCTCTCAAAAAGAAAACTTTTAAGAATGAGGTCACATGAATGTCTGTACTTCTTATTTTGATTAAAAAATAGTCAATCAAACGTTATTTTTCTTCTTTTTTACTTTACTTGTCATTTACGACACCCCTACCAAACGTATAGAATGAGTAGTATCTAATTGAATAGACTTGGAAAGGAGCGCAAGTCACTTGAGCAAAGAAACCAACGACTTACATTCACATTTCAATGAAAGTTAAATAAGCAAAGATGTAATTGTGAGAGAATGAGATACGGACATCAAATTTATCCATATTATTAGCATTGTGACTGTTGTTTACAGTAATGGCATAAACTTGAAAATCCTAATGAGTCATTGTAGACATCTAGCAGCAACCTTCAAATTGCCCCATGCATAGTGTTGCTTGCCAACGTCAGAATTCACAAGTCATTATCCTCCTCAAATTTTAGTTAGCCTGCATCAATCAGATTTTGCACCTTATGTTTCAGGGTCATACAATACTCAATGGAATGCCCCAGAACTCCTCCATGATAAGCACATGTTGCGTTTGAGTTGTATACTTGGAAAAATAGAGGTTGAGGAACCTTGGCTGGGGTTATGGATACCATTGCATTATTGAGTAGATATGGGAGTAAGTTAGCATACGACACCGGAATTGGGGTGAATTCTACAGGCTTCTTTGCTGGAAAATTCCTTCCCTGGTTGGTGTTTTGGTTTGTGTTAAGGGTGATGTTTGGTATTGGATGTGTGGCAGGAAGACTTTGTGACTAATTTAAGGGTGGCCTTTATGGATGATTGAGTGTTCTTGGTTGATAGGGTAGTGGGTAATGAAAAGGACTAATATTGACTGAGTATTGATATTGTTAAGCTGGTGGGAAATTTGGCCATGTAGGAACGACAGTCACAACATGGGTTCCTCCTTCCCTCTCATTCTCTCCATTTCTCCCAGGCTGATGAGGACATGACCAAGAGCAAGGGCAAGGATCCACTTGAAGGACTTGGAGGACCTATGACAAGGGATAGAGCAAGGAAAGCCAAGGAAGCTCTTCAACAAGTGTTGTCCATACTATTTGAATACAAGCCCAAGTTTCAAGGAGAAAAGTCCAAGGTTGTGAGTTGTATCATGGCCCAAATGGAGGAGGACTAAATGACACCACTTTGTCTCAATTTTAGAGTGTTTAGTTTGTCTAAATAATGGCCCAATCCTTGTAAAGTTGGCTGACCAAAAATATGTTTTGGGTTAATCAACTAAAAGGGCTTTAGTTAGGTTTAGTTCAAGTTGTAATAAGGGCCCAATTGGCAACCTAGGCATCAGCCTTTTGGGAGACTAAATGGTGGCTGACTTGTTGGCTGTTGGGGGTGACTTTTGGTTGCCACAATTTCAGTTACACTCAGCCATTAAGTTTTTTTTAATTCCCTAGGTTAATGGCATTAAGTTATTTTAATTCTAGGTTAGTGGGTCATTACTAAAATCTGCGGTAAAGCTTCTATATAAGCTGAACCATTTTATCAATAAACACAAGTTGAGTTTTATTCAGAAAATTAGAGTTTATCTCTTTTATCTTAGTGAGAGTGATTCTCCTAAATTCTTGAGTGATTCAAGAACACCCTGGCTGTATCAAAGGACTTCACAACCTTTGTGTGTTGCCCTCGCTGGAAAGAGTGATTCTTTCCTTCCTTTCATCTTCACCATTGTTCTTTCAAACCACAATTCCAGAAAATCCACCTCTGCCCAAAATTATCTCGTGGCAATAAATCCCATTTTATGCACTCAAATTAAGTGATTCTTGAGCCTAAATTGAATTTCAAAATGAGACCTTTCACCTCGTTTTGGAATCACCTCATTTGGAGCCCTGTAGCTTCAATTATTGTCATTTCTATATTTCTGTCCAGCCACCACTTGACCTACGTTTTACCATCCCATTCATCCATTTTATGCCAAGAACCACCTTATTAAGACCCACGAAATTAACCACCTTATTTTCCATCCTTTCCTTAATCAATTTCCGCATTTTCCATCAAGGTTTAATCCAAGACGATCCTAAGTCAGCCCTTGTGCCATGAGGGTTCATATCATTTGGTAATCAAAGCTCCGGTTCTAGGATCAACACTTCCTTTGCTGGAAATATTGGGTAACATCCTTCTTTATTCTCTTTGCCATTTATATTACCTTCTTATTCATATCTTTTTTTTAGGCTGAACCATTGCCAAAGTTAAGCCTTTTGATCTCTTTGTTAAAAAAAAAAAAAAAGAAAGCAGAATTTCGTATAAGCAAAATTAAAAAAAAAAAAATTGGGCTGAAAGGTTCATGCTTGAAGAACTTTAAAAAAAAAAACTCTTTAAGGTAATATATTGGTTGCATGAAGGATTGTTACTTGAATTCCTAAATTCTGAATTTTATTTCCTTCATTTGTGCCTAAAAACATTGTTAGCCTTTTTCTTGGTTAACCTTTTCCTTGTCTCTCTAGCCTTACCTTTACACATATTGGTGAATTGTTCTTTGTTGTGGCCATAATCTCTTGAATTGCCTAAGAACTCAAGGGGAATTAGAGTGGTAAAAGGCAAGAGTGTTTCATTAGAGAAAAGCCATAATTGTGTGATACACTTGAGTGGGTGAGGTATTCAAACAGCAACTATAATTATCTTGTTACGTTTGATTTGTTTGTTTGAGATGTCAGGTACTAATCCTAATGATGGAGTGGGGCTTTCGCAATTCCAAATGCAAGCTTTGATGCAACATTTGGAGAGGTTAATGAAACAACGAGATGATGCGCTCCATGAGAGGTTGGATCAAATGGAGAATAGAGATCATAATGAAGAAGAAAGGAGGAGAGGAGGGAATGAGGGTGTTCCTAGACAAAACCGAATTGATGGTATTAAACTCAACATTCCTCCCTTTAAAGGAAAGAATGATCCGGAGGCCTACTTGGAGTGGGAGATGAAAATAGAGCATGTTTTCTCATGCAACAACTATGAGGAGGACCAAAAGGTGAAGCTTGCCGCCACGGAGTTTTCCGACTATGCTCTTCTGTGGTGGAACAAGCTACAAAAGGAGAGAGCAAGAAATGAAGAGCCAATGGTTGATACATGGACGGAGATGAAAAAGATCATGAGGAAGCGATATGTGCCGGCTAGTTACTCAAGGGACTTGAAATTCAAGCTCCAAAAACTAACCCAAGGCAACAAGGGGGTTGAGGAGTATTTCAAGGAAATGGATGTGCTCATGATTCAAGCGAAGATTGAAGAAGATGAGGAGGTAACTGTGGCTCGATTTCTTAATGGTTTGACTAATGATATCCGTGATATTTTTAAGCTACAGGAGTTTGTTGAAATGGATGATTTGCTTCACAAAGCAATCCAAGTAGAGCAATAATTAAAAAGGAAAGGAGTGGCTAAGAGGAGTTTTACCAACTTTGGTTCTTCTAGTTGGAAAGACAAAGGTAAGAAAGATGGGGCTGCTACTTCTAGTAGTTCCTCACCTATCCCATCAAAAACTCGCTCAAAGTCCCAAGAGGAACCCTCTAAAAGGAGTAGAGATGTGAAGTGTTTCAAGTGCCAAGGCCTAGGACACTATGCTTATGAGTGCCCTAACAAAAGGTCTGTGGTTCTTAGAGATGGAGAATATATAAGTGAATCCGATGTTGAAGAGGAAGAGGAGAGTGAGTACGTAGAGGAAGAGGAGACTCCGGAGGGAGATTTGTTGATGATTAGGCGGTTACTTGGTGGTCAATTGAAGCATGAGGAGGAGAGCCAAAGAGAAAACATCTTTCACACTAGATGTTTAATCAATGGCAAGGTATGCATGGTGATCATTGATGGAGGTAGTTGCACCAATGTGGCTAGTGCTAGATTAGTGTCAAAGCTAAATTTAGCTACTAAACCACATCCTAGGCCATACAAACTTCAATAGCTTAGTAAGGATGGGGAGGTGCAAGTGAGGTAGCAAGTTGAAGTGGACGTTTCCATTGGGAAATACAATGATAAGGTACTTTGTGATGTTGTTCCTATGGAGGCCAGTCACTTACTGTTGGGGAGACCATGGCAATTTGATAAAAGAGCCAATCATGACGGTTACACCAACAAGATCTCTTTCATGCACCAAGACAAAAAGATTGTGCTCAAGCCATTGAGTCCACAAGAAGTGTGTGAGGATCAAAAGAAAATGAGAGAAAAACTTCTTCAAGAGAAAAGAGAAAAAGAAAAAGTGAGCAAAACACTTGAGAGTGAGAAAAAGAGGGAAACACTTGGGAGGAAAAAGAGTGAACAAAAGAAGAGTGAAACACTTGAAGTGAGGGAGAGCTATTTAGCCACAAAAAGTGAGGTCAAGAGGTTGTTTCGTGCTAAACAGTCATTGTATATCTTGTTTTGCAAAAATCAGATTTTGACCACTAACACTTTTGATGATTTTGAAGTGTCTTCTAGTGTTAAAACTCTTTTGCAGGATTTTCAAGACATGTTTCCACCAAATGTGCCAAGTGGAATACCACCTTTGAGGGGAATTGAGCATCAAATTGATCTCATTCCAGGAGCTTCTTTGCCCAATAGGCCAGCCTATAGAAGTAATCCACAAGAAACCAAAGAGATTCAAAGACAAGTGGATGAACTCATTAGCAAAGGTTGGGTAAGAAATAGTATGAGTCCTTGTGCTGTCCCAGTGATTTTGGTCCCTAAAAAGGATGGGACATGGCGCATGTGTTCCGATTGTAGAGTCCTTAATAACATCACCATTAAATATAGGCATCCTATACCTAGGCTTGATGATTTGCTTGATGAATTGCATGGTGCATGTTACTTCTCTAAAATCGATTTAAAAAGTGGATACAATCAAATTAGGATTAGAGAAGGGGATGAATGGAAAATTGCTTTTAAAATAAAATATGGTTTGTATGAATGGTTGGTTATGCCTTTTGGCCTAACTAACGCTCCTAGCACTTTCATGAGATTAATGAACCATATCTTGAGAGAGTTCATAGGAAAGTTCGTTGTGGTGTACTTTGATGATATTCTTATCTATAGCACTTCACTTGATTTGCATATTGATCATTTAAAATCTGTCTTGACTGTGCTCAATCTTGAAAAATGCATCTTTTGTACTAACCATGTTGTGTTTCTTGGTTTTGTTGTGAGTTCAAAAGGAGTGCAAGTTGATGAGGAGAAGGTTAGGGCTATTCAAGAATGGCCTACTCCTAAGTCCGTGACCAAGGTGAGGAGTTTTCATGGCTTAGCAAGTTTTTATAGACGATTTGTGAAGGATTTTAGCACATTGGCAGCACCTCTTAATGAAGTGCTCAAGAAAAATGTTGGTTTCAAATGGGGAGAGAAACAAGAAGAAGCTTTCAATGTTCTTAAGCAAAAGCTAACTAATGCCCCCATACTTGCGTTGCCAAACTTTCAAAAATCTTTTGAAATTGAGTGTGATGCTTCAAATGTTGGGATTGGGGCTGTGTTGATGCAAGAAGGCCATCCAATTGCTTATTTTAGTGAAAAGTTAAGTGGTCCTACCCTTAACTATTCAACTTATGATAAGGAGTTGTATGCCTTAGTACGGGCTTTGAAAACATGGCAACACTACCTTTATCCCAAGGAATTTGTCATTCATAGTGACCATGAGTCCCTCAAATATATCAAGGGGCAAGGCAAGCTTAACAAAAGGCATGCGAAGTGGGTGGAATTCCTAGAGCAATTCCCTTATGTTATCAAACATAAAAAGGGAAAATGTAATATTGTAGCCGATGCTCTTTCTCGGCGTCATGCCTTACTTTCTATGCTTGAAACAAAATTGATTGGTCTTGAATGTTTGAAAAGCATGTATGAAAATGATGAAACTTTTGAAGAAATTTTTAAAAATTGTGAAAAATTTTCAGAAAATGGTTTCTTTAGACATGAAGGCTTTCTTTTCAAAGAAAACAAATTGTGTGTGCCTAAATGTTCTACTAGAAATTTGCTTGTTTGTGAAGCACATGAAGGAGGTTTAATGGGGCATTTTGGGGTCCAAAAGACTCTAGAAACATTACAAGAACATTTTTATTGGCCTCATATGAAAAAGGATGTGCAGAAATTTTGTGAACATTGCATTGTATGTAAAAAGGCAAAGTCTAAGGTAAAGCCTCATGGATTGTATACTCTATTGCCAATTCCGGAGTATCCTTGGATTGATTTATCCATCGATTTTGTTTTGGGGCTGCCAAAAACAAGCAATGGTAGAGATTCCATTTTTGTGGTTGTTGATAGGTTTTCTAAAATGGCTCATTTTATTCCATGTAAAAAAGTTGATGATGCTTCCCATGTGGCTGATTTGTTTTTCAAGGAGATTGTGAGACTCCATGGTTTGCCAAGGAGCATTGTTAGTGATAGGGACTCTAAGTTCCTAAGCCATTTTTGGAGGACTTTGTGGAGCAAGTTGGGCACTAAATTGTTATTTTTAACCACTTGTCACCCACAAACCGATGGGCAAACGGAAGTTGTTAATAGGACTTTGGGAACTTTGCTTAGGACAGTTTTGAGGAAGAACTTAAAAACTTAGGAAGCTTGTTTACCCCATGTTGAATTTGCTTATAATAGAGTTGTTCATAGCACCACTAATTGTTCTCCTTTTGAAGTTGTTTATGGTTTTAACCCACTAACTCCTCTTGATCTTTTGCCTATGCCTAATGTTTCTGTTTTTAAGCATAAAGAAGGTCAAGCAAAGGCGGACTATGTGAAGAAGCTTCATGAGAGAGTCAAAGATCAAATTGAGAGAAAAAATAAAAGCTATGCTAAACAAGCCAACAAAGGGAGAAAGAAGGTTGTCTTCGAACCCGGAGATCGGGTTTGGGTGCACATGAGAAAAGAAAGGTTTCCGGAACAAAGGAAATCAAAGCTTCAACCAAGGGGAGATGGACCATTTCAAGTGCTTGAAAGAATCAATGACAATGCTTACAAAGTTGAGCTGCCCGGTGAGTATAATGTTAGTTCCACCTTCAATGTCTCTGATTTATCTCTTTTTGATGCAGATGGAGAATCCAGTTTGAGGACAAATCATTCTCAAGAGGGAGAGAATGATGAGGACATGATCAAGAGCAAGGGCAAGGATCCACTTGAAGGACTTAGAGGACCTATGACAAGGGCTAGAGCAAGGAAAGCCAAGGAAGCTCTTCAACAAGTGTTGTCCATACTATTTGAATACAAGCCCAAGTTTCAAGGAGAAAAGTCCAAGGTTGTGAGTTGTATCATGGCCCAAATGGAGGAGGACTAAATGACACCACTTTGTCTCAATTTTAGAGTGTTTAGTTTGTCTAAATAATGGCCCAATCCTTGTAAAGTTGGCTGAACAAAAATATGTTTTGGGTTAATCAACTAAAAGGGCTTTAGTTAGGTTTAGTTCAAGTTGTAATAAGGGCCTAATTGGCAAACTAGGCATAAGCCTTTTGGGAGACCAAATGGTGGTTGACTTGTTGGCTGTTGGGGGTTACTTTTGGTTGCCACAATTTCAGTTACACTCAGCCATTAAGTTTTTTTTTAATTCCCTAGGTTAATGGCATTAAGTTATTTTAATTCTAGGTTAGTGGGTCATTACTAAAATCTACTGTAAAGCTTCTATATAAGCTGAACCATTTTATCAATAAACACAAGTTGAGTTTTATTCAGAAAATTAGAGTTTATCTCTTTTATCTTAGTGAGAGTGATTCTCCTAAATTCTTAAGGGATTCAAGAACACTCTGGTTGTATCAAAGGACTTCACAACATTTGTGTGTTGCCCTCGCTGGAAAGAGTGATTCTTTCCTTCCTTTCATCTTCACCCTTGTTCTTTCAAACCACAATTCCAGAAAATCCACCTCTGCCCAGAATTATCTCGTGGCCATAACTCCCATTTTATGCACTCAAATTAAGTGATTCTTGAGCCTAAATTGAATTTCAAAACGAGACCTTTCACCTCATTTTGGAATCACCTCATTTGGAGCCCTGTAGCTTCAGTTATTGCCATTTCTATATTTCTGTCCAGCCACCACTTAACCTACGTTTTACCATCCCATTCATCCATTTTATGCCAAGAACCACCTTATTAAGACCCACGAAATTAACCACCTTATTTTCCATCCTTTCCTTAATCAATTTCAGCATTTTCCATCAAGGTTTAATCCTAGACGATCCTAAGTCAGCCCTTGTGCCATGAGGGTTCATATCACAAGCTTCCTATTCATCAAAGCAGGATGATCAAATTTTCCTCTTCTCAAACCAACTTCGATCCTTTCGCCAGCAAAAACCAAATCAGCAAAGGTTGAAGGCATGTAACCCACCATCTTCTCATAGTAGAACATTGGTAACGTGTCCACTATCATTGTGATCATCTCCCTTTCCATCATTGGGGGTGCTACTTGAGCTGCCAGATCCCTCCACCATTGGACATATTCTTTGAAAAATTCATGCCCCCTCTTACACATGTTCTGTAGATGCATTCTATCTAGAGTCATATCAGAATTGTACTGATACTTCCAAATGAAGGCAACCATTAGGTCCTTTCAAGAATGGTCTTGAGAAGTTTCCAGATTAGTATACCACGTGACGGCTGCCTTAGTAAGACTTTCTTGGAAGAAATGCATCAACAATTTTTCATTTTTCGAGTATGCCCCCATTTTCCTGTTGTATATCTTTAAGTGATTCTTGGGGCAAGTAGTCCCCTTGCACTTATCGAAGTCTGACACCTTGAACTTCGGAGGGATGATGATGTCAGGCACTAGGCATAACTCTACCATGTCAGCAAAAGCATGATCTCCGCCTTCTTCAATGGCCATCAGCCTTTCCTCTATATGATTGAATTTTTCTCTTTCCACCATGGCAAAAGGGACTTTTCCCACTGCAAAAGGCAAGGGTTGTGGTTGTAGGTGGTACTGAGGTCCTTCCAAAGTGTTTGGTAGGGGTATGTCGCAAAATGTCTACCCCTCAGTGGCATATCCGAGGTGAGGTTCGAAGTCAGTTAGATTGTGGTCTAGGGGTGCTTCATATGTCTTCCCCATGGGTTGAGGGACCTATGCCTGACCAGATTGGGGTTGTTGGCTCTCAATGAGTATGAGAATGGAGTTATTAACATTCTCATCGGGAGCGTGTGCAACATTGGGTGGTGTATAGTTGGGAGGCAAGCCATATGGTGGGAAGGAATGCTTATTCTAAACTTGCATAAAATAGGGGTCGCCCGTACTTCTTAACGCTTTGCCTCCTTGTCCTACCATATCCGAGACTGGAGGATTCACTTGATTAAGGCCAGATGGGTGAGTCGGGTCCACCTCAGTGGTGGTACTTGTGGCAACTGCAGCCTCATTGACCTTCATTATCTTCTTCACGCTCAACCTGGCCTCCATCATGGAGGCCATTTGGTCTTTCATGGCCTCCATGTCGGCCTTTATCTGCTCTTGCACCTCCTCTATTTCACTCATTACTTTAGCTATGGCACACGTTCGGTAAGGGTGCCGTAAAACGTGTGTCTTTTCTTTTGATTACAATGATTACAAGTCTGATTTCAAGGAAAGAATGTAATGAGCAATGCCACCAATGTGAAAAGAAAAATAAGCATGGGTGTAAGTGAATGATGCATGGTTGAAGTATTGCGAATTTTACATAGGACATAGGGTTGAATCAATTTAGATTTTCATTAAAACAACATGGTTCGTCACATATTGTCAAAGTGAATCTGGAAATAAAACATGGACGTCAACAGTCCTTAATTTTGTAAATTATTTAGCTCAATCATGTGTTGGCAATAGACAAAGAAGCGATGTAACTCGATCCATCTTTTGCCCCAACTTTTGCAAGCTGGTTACTTCCATACTTGACCTTGACTTGATGAACCTTTCCTTAAAAACATGTGCTTGATTCAACCCCATAATCCAAAGAATATAAATCTTGACTGTCAATACTTCGACAACGTATCATAGAGATGAATGACTAGGGCATACTTATGCTACGCATGACAAATGTAATTATGAGATTGACATGAGATGCCCGAAGAACCATCATTTCCTAGTTGACCAGGCATTAGGTACCATGTTCACATGATAATCATTTTAAGAGAAATGAGTTTATAATCCCAACATGGTTGGTTTATAGCCATCATCATGGTACCCAACACATGTAACTAAGAATGTGGTGTAAACTTTCATGCTTTATTGTGGCTTTCTTTTTGTTCTTTTGTTTTTTTTATTGTTATTTCTCTCTCTTTTTTTTTTTTTTTGCAGAGAAAAATGCAAGGATCATGCATGAGTGAATATAACATGTGAACGATGAAAATAAAATGTATGCAGTTGGCAGAACAAAAACATGCTAAATGAGGATGTATGACAATGCAATGACTTATGCAAAATAGAATGCAATGACTTATTTTATTTTGCTTTTTCTTATTAATCTTCAATCTTTTTTTAAAGATAACTTGCGGCACTAATGAACAGTTAAAACTTACTTTACAAGAAGAAAATGGGATTTCTGATGCTAAAAGAAAGAGATGAAGATGCACAAAACAAAAGAGGACCCCTAAGGTTGCATAGATCGCATTCAAATCCTTAAAATAAAAACTAATCGAAAGACGAATGAAGAATGATGTAGAAGTTGATTACAGTCACAATTCGGTAGCGCCTTAGCCTCATTTTTCTCTTCTTTCTTCTTCTTTTCTCTGATTTCCCCCAATTTCTCTCAATGCTGGACCTTGGAATCCTTTACTCAGCCTCTCTCATGCCTATTTATAGCAAAAGATGGCATTAGGGGTCATGGCAGCTCGCCCAAGCAAGCTGGTTACTTCACCCCTAAAATGACCCTTTTGCCCCTTTCTTTCGGTATCTTTCGCATTCTTGATCAAAACATTGAATGACCATCTGTTTCGTACTGTAACTGGCATTCAACATCGTAAGTCGACTAACAAGGATCAAAAGATCAACAAATAATAGTCCCCGGACGAAATTAGGATATGATAATATGTTAGCATAACTTGAAATGTGCAGTTGAAGCGGCCAATAAGAACATCAAAAAGATCATTCATAAGATGGTGGTGACATAGAAAGATTGGCACGACATGCTCCATTTGCCTTACATGGATATCGTACATTTGCCCATACCTCAACTGGTGCAACCCCATTCTCCTTGGTGTATGGGATGGAGGTAGTCCTTCCAATTGAGGTCGAAATCCCTTCCTTAAGATTATTAATGGAGGCCGAGTTACAAGAAGCATAATGGGCACAAATGTAATTCAATTAGTTGAATCTCCTTGAGGAGAAAAGGTTGAATGCGATATGCCACAATCAACTGTATCAGAAAAGACTAAAGAAATCATTTGAAAAAAAAGTACGCCCTAAAGAATTTCAGGAAGGAGAATTGGTACTAAAAAAAGATCTTACTAGCTCAAAAAGACCGTCGAGGAAAGAGGACCCCAAATTATGAAGGACCTTATGTGGTTAAGAAAGCATTCTCTGGAGGAGCTTTGATCCTTACAAACATGGATGGAAAGGACTTACCATACCCTATGAACTCTAATGTAGTGAAGAAATACTATGCTTAAAAAAGAAAGAAAGAAAGCTCGCTAGGTTGAAAACTTGAAAGGGAAAATCTAGGCAAAAATTAGGGTCAAAGGCACATGATGTCTTGAGGTTATCAACCAAGGCAATAGATGCGTTAAGTCTAAAGTGGGGCATAAGGCATGACAATTTACATGGAGCATGCTTCTTCAAAAGGTGTGTTGAGTCTAAAGTAAGGCAAAAGGCATGACGATTTACATTGTCTATCTGAAAAGCATCGTTTCTGCTAT
This sequence comes from Glycine soja, assembly GCF_004193775.1. Taxonomy (NCBI): domain Eukaryota; kingdom Viridiplantae; phylum Streptophyta; class Magnoliopsida; order Fabales; family Fabaceae; genus Glycine; species Glycine soja. Next base: position 20,494,615 of record NC_041012.1, on the reverse strand, counting down.
CATTTGGTTTCAAGTTCATTGTATATACCTTTCTCTTTGTTATGCAATGACAATCTCTGTAAATACATTCTCTCTTTCTAGAATAAAATTGCATCTTTTCTTTCTTTGTTTGTTCATCATGCTTTTAATAATGATATACTGAAAGGAAATAGTATTTTAAATTTCAAAGCATTACATTTACTTTAATAAGTTTTTGAAAGCTAGAGTGGATTTGATGAATCCTGACAACGTGACTAGCAGAATAACCTCACTACTGGCTCACAAACTTTCATAGTAGCGTGAGAGCAACCTAAGGAAGTACTCCAATGTTGCTTGACCAAAGGTGAGACGAGTCACAATTCAACCATCATCCATGAATCTTAGGGCGCGTGACATTATAAGGATTAAGGATCCCTTACTTTCTATAGAAAATCAAAGCAAAAAGGAAAAGTGTAGTCTAATAGTTGGTGTCTCATGATATCTTTGCATCATATCTCATTTGCATTGCTTTGCATTTCATGCGCTTCATTCCCATTTGAACTTTTTAGTCCGTGAAACCTCTAGTTTTTTCTTAGACATTCCAAGGTGTATCATAGGTTCCTTTAGTTATAGAGTTACCTAGCCCCTTGCCCTTTCTCTTCAAGCCAATACTTACTTGGCACCTTTTAAGCCCAGTACTTACCTGACACAAGTTACAATGTTTTTCTTGAAGCCCAATACCGCCTGGCACAACTTACAATCATTTCACTTTCAATGACCAAGCGGTCTAACATCAACATTCCATCTTCAAAGCTCGAAACCAACCTGACACCAACAATCAAAGCCTAGTGCCAGCAATCAAAGCCCAAAGTCGACCTAGCACCAACAGTCAAGTCCGACACCAGCAAGCGAGGTCAAAGCCGAGTTGACACCATCATTCAATCCCAAAAATGGCCCAGGACCAACATTAGCCCATAATCGACATGGCACTTTCTACAAGCCCAAAATCTACTTGGCAAATGTATTCAACACTTGAACTCAAGCCTGACATATGGTCAACAACTCCGAAGAGCCTTTACTTGCTCATCAACACATATTGGGTTCCCGGATAAAATTTATTAGAATAACCAATTTTATCCGGAAGAATATTTTAATCTTTTTAATTATTAGATAAGAGGTGGTTACAAGAAAAGATTAGGTTATCAGAAAATATCTTCATTTGCAAAAAGAATTTTTTTTAGAAGATAATGGTCAATTAAATAAGAGAAGATTGAGTCAAAAGAGATAAGTTGGTTGTGTGACCCACAAATAGTGGATAGTGGAGAGAAATAAGTGAATGAGTGGGATTAAGTGATTACAATAAAAACATAAAAAAAGTCTATAAAAACCACACTTATATACCAAAAAGAATAAACGAATAAGGAGAAAAAAAAGGAGAATCCGGTAAAGGGCACCGAGAGAAAGACTGTTTCTTCACGATTGTTTCAAAAGGTGATTATCCTGTAGCCTGACACTTGCAACATAAGTCGATAGCGCCTTATTCCCAATCCTGAATTAAGTCCGAGTTTGCAACTTTCTTTTACTGTTACATGCTTTAGATCAAGTCCTTGTTCTTTTTCTTTTTCTTTCCTCTCGTTCATATGTTGTTATGTTTGGCTTCTTCATTTAATTTTTGGTCTCATGAATTCGTGTATGTATGCGGCCCATATGTTTATTTTCTGAATAAAGTACGTATATACATTGTGACCACATGTTCACCTTCGTATTGTAAGTCAAAAGGCAACGTTTCTTTTTTATTTCTGGATTAGAATATTAAAAGATGTTGTTTTGGTGGATAAAAAGAAAGTTCAACTTTTTATAAGATAAAGAAATAATGGTAGCTCTAGGATACAAGAGGCACACAAGGTTTTTTTTATTCATTAAGTTTATTTTTACTTTTGTTATTTTATCTTTTAAGTTAAAAATATTAACGTAATGATAAGAAAAGGTAAGGTTTTGTCCTTTGCCATATGTGTTTTCTTTGTATAGGTTAGTTTAGTTTTGATTTTCTTTCAGGATTTAATGATTAGTCATTTGCTAACTTAAATTCTTGCGCGAACTCTTACTAAGGTATAAAAAAATGAGTTTTTTTTAAAATAAGATTCAAGAATATGTTTTTTGGACTAAAATAAATATTTATAAAATTAATGATGTTGTACAATTTATTAGAGGTGTCGTTTGATATTATAGAGTGCTAATACATTCTCAACATGTAATAGACCTCGAATTCATTTGTGGATCCAAAGATTTTTTTTAAGGATTTTCTAATGTTTTTCCTCAATTTAGAATGTTAGTGGCAACTACATTTTAAATAAAATTTTATGTTGTCCCGTCAGATTTTGGTTGTGAATGAGAATGAGAAAAAAAAAAAGCTAAAACATAAAAAAAAATGACAAAAGAGGTAATAAAAAGCAAGGCAACAAGTTTGGGAAATAAAATTAGGTTACACAGAGACGTATAACGAATCAATATTTAAAGAGGATCGGGGCAAAAAAAACAAACAAACTAATAGTAAATAATACTAGGATCCTGCTTTATTTTATTTGACGTTTTAGCAACAAATAAATTGTTATAAATTATTTATCGTTTTAAAAAACGTGTTAAATATTTTTTCATTGAATATCCTAAGTGGAGTATATTAGAAATTAAAGTTAAATGATATTTTTTATAAAATTCAAGATATTTTTTAAATTTCTTAATATTTGTGCTAAAATTTTAAATGTCATGTAATATGGAGCAACTGAGCGGGTGAGGTTTTAAATGAAGGTTTATAAAATATAAATATTAAATACATCAAGTTTCCTAAGAGAAGAGTTTATAACAATTAATACTTTGAGAAAAAAAATTTAAGAAAATGTGCATGACTAACTTCTCAAACAAGTGCAATTAATGCTAGTTGCAATGGACGAGGATTAAGTCATCACTTCAATTTTTTTTATTTTTTTTTGTGGTACCAAAGTTTGGCGTCTACGATGGTCAACTAGTTTTACCAAGAGCAGCCATAGATTATAAAACAAACAAATATAATATGGTGGAAAATGCATTTTCCAAGGTGGGAGATTTATATTTATAAACGAGATTTAACATTATATAAATATTTCAGAAAATGAATTAACTCAAATAATAATATATGCACAATATAGAGTTCAAAGCATACTCAAGTAAGTTGAATGGTGCTTGTCCTGAAGAAGAAAGAAATGGACTTGGATTCTAATCTCATCTCTACAATTTTCATAATATTCTAAAATTATAAATCACTTTGCCACATCATTAGTCCACATAAATGTTATATCTTAAAAATTAAGAGATTAAAAAGAAGTCAGAGAGGATGATTAAAGAAATTAATTATTATTACCTACACCAATAAAATGCATCTATTTTTTAGTAGTTTATCACTTAAGAGTTCTAGAATTAAGCATGCTTGACTTGAAGTAGTTATGGGATGAGTGATTTTTTAGGAAGTTTGTTGAAAAGCATACAAGTAAGGACAAAATATGTTAAAAAAAATTTGTGTTGATTTATGGAATTAGTTATTGATCCTGAAAGTAGACACAACTGATTTTTGAGGTATCAGAAAGGGCTATCTATGGAGGGTTCTGACCGTGGAGGGTTTTGACCAATAAGGATGTTAAGTGAAATACTACCGCGTGAAATGTCATAGTGTGATGTAAAAATATGAGAACTAAAATTGCAAATTAGGAATTATAGGACACAAAATTGTAATTTAGCATAATATATCAAAATGAGAATATTTTTAAAATAAACAAAATATTAATATTATTGTAATCTTATTATTAAATAATTTGGTTTAAATATTTTTTTAATTTAATTATAAATATGTTTTAAATATTTATAATTAACAATATTATATGACATTAAAGTGAATATATTTGTGACGGATTTGCAACCAATATATTTTCTCACTAATTTGCGAGGAAATTGCAATGACATGGCAAGGGAAGAAATTAGAATGAGCTTTGTGAGGGCGCACTCAATCATTATATAAAACTTTCATAAATTTTGCATGTGATTTGCGAGAAATTAAAATTCCTAGATAAATAACTTATCACTTTTGTGACTGCTTGGTGACCAGGGACTCCAATTTTTTCGTCCTATGGTAGCTAATTTGCTAGAATAAAGAGACAATATTGTTCCCTTACAAATCCTTCTCTAAATCACGATCAATTAGTGGGAAACTATTTTTATCTCTAATCCCTCACGAATTAGCGAGAAAATGGTTCCCTGGCTAATCTGCCAAATTTCTTGAAGTGATTATTGTTAAGGTCTTACACTTATCATCCATCTCGTCTGTTTAGTTGTGACAATGTCATTCTGTGAATCTGATAAATGTTTATCGGTTTTGCCAAAACGTTTTGATTTTTAATGTATTTATTATTATTAATTATACATATATCTAATATATAAATTGGTACGTACAATCATTACAAAGGAAAAAAAAAAATTAGCGAGCCTCACTGTGATCAACAAGTTGTTAGAAAACACACCAAAAAGTATGAAAATTGTTTGTTTTTATTATAGTGAGAGAGAAAGTGTTGAAATTTGAACGAGTAAGAGAGGGGACAATTGAGCAACTTGGACTAACTAACTAATATATATAGGGGACAATTGAGACTTTGTGCAATTGTGTATAAATAAAGGACAATTCAATCCTTATTTATACAATTAAAATTTCTTAAAATTTTCTCATTCTCACTCTCAAAATATTCTCAAATTTGTGCTAGATGTAAATAGTAATTTTTATTATTTTAATTAGTGTCTTATATGTGATGCTATTTGTGTGAGATTAATTATTTTCATAATTTAAACAAAATATATTTTAATTTTTTGTATTGCGCTAATTTTTTTATAAAACAATAGTCTAAAAAATATCTTGAGTTTTACACTTTCATTAATTTACAAATAAGATAATTATAAATTGACAAATAAGTTGTTAATAAAATTTAATGATGTAAGTTTTTGTTTTTTTTTTTGGGATTCATTGAAAGCAAGCAAAGAGAGTTATTTCATCAGAGAGATTTGGTGATTAGAAATACTTATATTGGAAAGAGTAAAAATGATTAATGTGTACAAGCAATTTCATTGAAAGAAACAAAAAAAAAATTGTTCTATTAAAAATGTTCTAACCCACTCTAATTAATGGCAGAACTGACATTACACTAATAAACATGCTCCAAGCCTAATTGTTGGGCTTTTTATCTCTAAAATGAGTCCAATGATCCAAGGTGTTACGAATGATTGACCCAAAAAACAAGTGTATAAGGCTTAATATCTTCCGGGGCAAGGCTTCTAAGTAGTTGACAGTAAAAATTCTTATACCAAGTTAAGAATCAATATTGCCCAGCAAAAAAAGAAAGTTAAGAATCAAAATATTTTCAAAAGCTTAAGCAGTTAAATTAGAATCGAATTGTTTTCATTCCTAACATTGATATTATCTTATTCTTGTATCAAGTTATTATTACAGATACAAGAATTATGGCTTTGCACGTCTCCACTTCTAAAAAAAGGCCTTTTTACCACACACCATCGACATCGGTCAAATTATAAACGTCGTAGTAGCCTGCGGAGTGACATTTTTGTAAATATAATACATCTACAATGACATTTGGTTACAGCAGCGTCTTAGTTGGTTGGACAGTGGCATTTTTGCAATTAATTATAACTTATCTAAGATGTGTATCTATAAACACCGTCCTAGAAATGGTAAAATGCAAAGACACGTTTAGGTGTAGACCATTATAAACATTAGACAATAAATATTCCTAAGTCGCGCGCTCATTCCTGAATTGAAAACCCTTGCTCTTATTGTTCTTCTTCAATTGGCCTGACAACTCGGGCACCACCGTGACCTCTGCAAAGGAACCGTACGTGCACCACCGTGACGTCTGGAAGCGAACCCTAGGTGCACCCGCCTGATCTTCGTGTGTGCCTGACTTTCTGACCACCGTCACCTCGGGCTCGTGCCGCGCCCCGCAAGTGTTCGCCAAGGTAAGCTCTTCAACTAACTTCTGGTGCTGAGTTAGGTTAAAGCCAAACTCTAAAAGAGAGATGCATACTTACCTTCTATATTTCTCTGATTATTTATATTTACATTGCATTTTAATGCTCGATGTTGGCTTGGATGCGACATTAGATGCCCTTGTACCTGTTGGCTTTGGTGCTGCAGGAGAGAGGTGCATGACTTCAAGCATAGCTATTTTTGTTGGAGGTTCAATGCAATGGTATTCCCTCCAATTTAGCATTATTATTTACATCATTATTTGTTGAGTTCTGTTTGATTATTCGTTGTATAATTTTCAAGAAGTCTACTTTTTTATTGGTGTCTCTTGTAGGTACTAAAGGAGTTGAAGCTATACCTACCGTTCAGTACTAATGTGTTAACCAGTGAAACTATAATGATGAGTTTTTTCAGATCTTAAGTTTAACTTCAACCTAAATTGTTAAATATTTGAATTGAATTGGAGAAGCTTTAAAAGTTAATGGAAAGTTGGATTGTTTGAAGATTTACATAGAAAGTAGTTCTTGTATGCCTCTTTCATTTTTTTCCCTTTCCTCCGTTAAATCTCTCCAAGATTTTTACGTTTGTTACCTCTACCAATCATTGATTATTATTGAGTCCTATCTATCATGTTTCAGTTACAGGATACAAACTAACTTGTTATTGACCAATAGTTAAGTCTTAATGAACTTGGGCATCAAGGAAGAATATTAGGTGCTCTTCATGATCAAGTCTGTTGCATTTATCTCAGTTTTCCCATGGTGTTAAATTCATTTAATGCCACTTCTTGATGATTGTTAGAGACCAAAAAACAAGGATGGAAATGAAAATGCAGAACAGGGATGATATATGAACTGGGATATAATTTGTTAAGGTTTTGTTATTTTATATCATAATCGTCTTTTTGAACTACAGGCAAAGGAGAGGATATGTAGACTAGTTCAGAGCAGTGTTGAAATGGGGCTAGACTTCTACTTGATGGAAGAGATATTGTGGTACTAATTTGTTTGACAAATTTCTTTGATGTTCACTGTTCCAAAATGAAATATTTTCCCCGTTATTCTTAAAGGTGTTAAACTTTACTTTTGGAGCAAGAAACTAAGTTTTCAGAGCTTGCTTGAGAGGTACCGGGATATGAAAGTGGAAACTTTGTTGGTCCTACTATCTTATGTGATGTTACAACCAGCATGGAATGTTACAAGGTATATCTTATTTCAAGTTTCAGATTCTCTCTCTCTCTCTCTCTCTCTCTCTCTCATTGATAGGCATTATAGTGATACTGTCTCAGTCAAAGTGACCTTCCTATCTTTTCTTTTGACAGGAAGAAAGTTTTGGACCAGTTCTACTTTTGAAGTGGTCACTGGTTCAGTGCTGAATAACCAGTAACCAAAGTTAAATGTCCATTTACTCTTTACTCTAATGCTAGTTCATAACAATTTCCATATTAAAATGTGCCAAAGTGATATAGCACGGTTACTCTTCTAGTTCTTTGGCTTTAGCCTCTTTCTCTGCATGCTTCCGCTGGCACTCTTCAAGTGTGCCTAAGCAAACACTTCTGAAAGAACATTTAAACCATGCAGAACGTTGTCACAATAAACAAAGTTCATTTAAACCATGCAGAACATTGTCATCAGAATGGTGAAGCTTTGCAGCTTTTCATGTTAACTTTGATACATGTGTAGCTTCTTCATGCATAAGGTACTTTGCAGAACATTGAAGCACGAATCAGAATGGTGCCATCAGTCTTAACTTGGGTTCACAACAAACCTTAAGGTATCCCTAATTATATTTATTCATTATTACTAATATAGATAATTTTGATTACTCATTGTTAGGTTTTAATTAATTAATTAATTATTACTTGATTATATGTATTCATTATGCATAATATAAATAATTTGAATCACCGATTCTCAATTTTAATTATACGAACATTATGATATTTCACAGCTTCTCTTGTCAAGTATAACTTAGGTTGTTGAGAGCACTTGTGCTTCTCTAAATCAATTTTGAAATTCAACTTAATTAGCATATCTTGTCAAGTATAACTTAGCTTCTCTGAATCAATTTCGAACATTAGCATCTAAAAATATGTTTCCTTCCTTCTTGTTTTAAAACAAGATGGAAGGATAACTCAAGCTTGAAGCACTTCCTTATGTAGAGAACCTTGAATTATTTCTGCTTCAATTTTTCTTTCATCCTGCTTGAAGCACTTTTTTATCTAGAGAACCTTGAATTGGTTTGTGGGTAGCATTTCATGGTTGAATTGTGAGTTGGGTAACTCCTATTCTTATTTCAATTCATGAAAATGAGAGTAGGACCTGCAGTACTAACTTCCCACTCATTGAATATAACAGAATACAAAACTAACTAACATAATGCCACTAGCTAACTGGTCCACTTAAATGGTTTACAGCTATTGGCACATGTATAAAAAATTATTGTTGACTGAAATTTATTTGGATTTAAAAAGAGGTGAAATGAATGAAAGAGGGGATGTAGTTTACCTGATTTCGTTAATAAATTAAAAAGGATGTAGCTTTGACTTTTAAAAAAATAATCTAAAAACCTTGGTAACATTTCCTGCGAGAACGGAGAGAGACATCTCCATTTTAAAGGTGCTCTCCTTTGCTATAAAGCCTCTACACCAGTGATAAATTATTTCCTTTTTAGAATTTAGATTAATTAAAAATACATTTATCCCTCTTGGAATTTATAGTAATATTGTTTCTGTTATAGGATTTAGTATTCTTATATTTTTATAAAGCATGTATTATTATTGTCTACAAAATAGTCTTGTTGCTAATACAAAATTTGCTGCGACAACAATCTCATTATGCCTAACTTCATATGAATTACTCATTCCTTGAGTTTGTGCATATGAAGGCTTATTCCTTCTAACTCTAATTAAGTTTTTTCTTTATTTGTTTTCTTCAAATTAAACATGAGAATCAAAGCTTCAATATGTAGCAAAACAACATTGCTTTTAAAGATTTGTGATTTTGGCTATTCAAAGGTATAGTTCATTCTTGATATTGCTTTTTATTTAATGAGACCTTCAGGTATATAGTATCTGCATTCCAAGTTGTAGCGCTCAAATTTCAACTGGGAATTGTTTAGAAAGTTTATGAATTTGTAGGTTTCTCCATGTCCAAGATCAAGCAAATTTTTTTATTTGAAATTTGTAGATAACGGATTAGTTTGCAATACCTATGCACCTTGATTGTATTTTTTAGTCTTCAGTGCTACATTCACAACCAAGATCTATAGTTGCTACCCCTGCATATATCACTCTAGAAGTTTTGCTTAAGAAGGAATATGATGGCAAGGTATTGTTGGACAAGCAGCCTCAGAAATATTAAGAAGGGGGGGTTGAATTAAGATTTCGTTGACTATTCTTAATTGAAATTTTCCCTTTCTTAATTATTCCTTAGATTAAATTATTTTTTAATTATAAGTTACTCGAATAAAAAATAAAGAGAAGTAACTTTAAAGAAATATAAACACAACAGAAAGTAAAAGAGATTAAGGGAAGAGAGAATGCAAAACCAGATTTATACTGATTCGGTCATAACTCGTGCCTACGTCTAGTCCCCAAGAAACCCACTTGAGATTTCCACTATCCTTCTAAAATCTTTTACAAGCAATGAACCACAAAGGACTTCTCTCCTTTGTGTTTAGTGATTACAACCAAGAAGTTATTCCCACTTCTTGCAATGAACCCCAAGGAACGTTGGTCCCTTGTGTCCAATGATAACAACCAAGAAGTTATACCCACTTCTTGCAATGAACTCAAAAGACGTTGGTCTTTTGTGTCCAGTGATCAACCAAGAAGCAAATCCTGCTTCTTGCAATGAACCCAAGGAACGTTGGTCCCTTGTGTTCAGTGTTTGCAACCAAGAAGACATTCTCTTGAAAATAGTCACCAAGAGTAGGTCTCTTGAAAAAAAATTTGTAAAAATGGAGGAGAGGAAGAAAATAGAATAGCACAAGTTTTTTGCCCAATGAACTTTTCTTGACAAAGCAAGTATTGAACAAAAAAAAATCTTAGAAAGATGTTGAGAATGATTCTGATAATCTCTCTTGAAATTCGTGTCATGGTCACATATTTATAGTTATTTGATGGCTCTTGAAGAAAGCATGTTAAAAGTTGCGACTCTTGGCAATTTCTTCAAAACTGGTCACTTTAAAAGCTGTGACTCTCTTGAAAACTAGTTACTTTAAAAGTTGTGACTCTTGGCAAATTCTTAAAAACCAGTCACTTTAAAAATTGTGACTATTGACAATTTATTTTTCAAAACCAGTCACTCGTAATCGATTACCATTATAGTGTAATCGATTACACATCAACAGTTGTGACTCTTTATGTTTAGATTTGAAAACCAACATTTAGAAACACTGGTAATCGATTACAAATGTTGTGTAATCGATTACACAAGTTTGAAAATGTTTTATCACAAGTTGTGACTCTTGAAATTTGAAATTCAACGTTAAAAAACATTGGTAATCGATTACATGCCCATGGTAATCGATTACTGCTTTGTAAAATAGTTATAAAACTGTTTTGAGCTTCTAGTAATCGATTACTGCCTTATGGTAATCGATTACCAAAGAGTAAAAACTCTGGTAAAAACATTTTCTTTGAAAAATTCTTTTGGACAAATTGTTCTTTTCAATCTTTTCTTTTGAAAAAATCTTTTTATACTTATCTTGATGCTTTTTTTTTAAGTTCTTGCATTTCTTGAGTCTTCTCTTGAATCCTCGCTTGAATCTTGATTCTTGATTGAATGACTCTTTGATTCTTGAAACTTGCTTGAATCTTGATTCTTGACTTGAGTCTTTGACATCATCAAAATAAGCTTGGAAGCTTTGCTTCCACGGGTATCACTTGGAATTCATCTAACTGATGAGACTTTGATAATTTCTCATTAAGATGTTCTTTATTTTGCTTATGTGTTTTTATAGATTATGCTTATGTTCAGAAGCTTATAAAGACCTTTGTTTTCATTTTGCTTAAGACTTTCAGTTTATAGGTCGTATGTGAGACCACAATGACTCAGATTGCAGATGTGCGGTCTTGTGGGGTGACCTTATATGTCATGTTGGTGGGTGCATATCCTTTTGGGGATCCAGAGGAACCTAAAAATTTCCGCAAGACAATACAACGAAATAATTGCACCTTTTTTTTTAATTAGTGTGGTACTTTGATTGAATTATTTTCCTAAACTGATGCATGTTTGTTGCAGAGGATTTTGAATGTTCAATACTCAATTCCTGACTATGTTCATATATCTTCCGAGTGCCGTCATCTGCTATCAAGGATTTTTGTAGCTGATCCTACAAAGGTAAGTTTTTTATAATATATATATATATATATATATATATATATATATATATATATATATGCTGAAACTTAGATACCTTTTATTATACTATTTGGAGTTGAAGTGAAAAGGATGCTAAATGAGTTCAAAAGACATACACTATTAATATAAAAAAAATAATCTTTGATATAACTTTTGAAGTAGTTATTATAAAAGCATGAAGAGTTGGTGGATAAGATGGTTGCGAGAGGATTTGTCACTAGACCTTTGTAGAAGTTGCTTCATCCTTCACATCTTTGAGGTCAATAAGAAAACTTCTAAGATTGCTTGTTAATTTCTATGATTGAGACAAAACAAAGGTTTTTTTATTACCCCACCCCCAAATAAAAGTGTGCTTTATTACTATTACATTTTTAAATCTAGCTTCTAATTGCTATTTATGTCCTAGTGTAGTAGGGTGGTTTAGCTGATTAAGATCATGGATGGAGTTCTTTTCCATTTGATTGACTTTGAATCTTGATAGTTGATACCCGTGATTAAGATCATTGCAGATGTCGTCTCATGGCTGCACAAGTAGAAACTATCTTATTTGGTGTCTACATAATCATTTTCTTGAAAATTTATTTGCCTTTCTGTTTATTTCTAGACCCAAAATTTGGATACTTTTTTTGGAGTTGAGTAAGCCTTAATTTTGGTTAATTATCTACACTTTCTGTGCATATAGAAACTATTATTGCATATTTTATAATTATATTTGTTGATTATTACTAATATATATAATATTGTAATTATAAATTCAACTTTTCATAATGTAATTATATTTATTGATTATTAGTAACATATATAATATATAATATTGTAATTATAAATATTGATTTTAATATTATATGATAATATTTATTGATTTAAGCTCCTTTGTAATGGAACAATCGTGGCAGCTTCAAGATTCATTCATTCATACTCATCGTAATTAATGACATCCCAGTTTTCTTTTATTTTTAAGGCATGAATGGCACGATGCAAGTTTTCTAATTGGGAATAAAGATAAAGATGTATTACCAATTCCAACCTCTAAGAAGGAACAATAAAGGGAAAGTCCATTGTTTCAGGTTAGTTTCATGAATGCTTAATTATCTACACTTTCTGTGCATATAGAAACTATTATTGCATATTTTATAATTATATTTGTTGATTATTACTAATATAGATAATATTTTAATTATAAATACAACTTTTCATATTATGTAATTATATTTATTGATTATTAGTAACATATATAATATTATAATTATAAATATTGATTTTAATATTATATAATAATATTTATTGATTATTAGCAACACTGATAATATTGTAATATTGATTTAATTAACCTAAAATTTAATTACAGGTAATTCAACATTTAATATCGGTACTGACGTAAGCACCGATGTAGAAACACACGTTTGTTACATCGATGGTCAAGGTAGCAACGTTGTAGATAGCATATTTTCTAAGTTGTTGATGATATCAGCAACATTGTCAATAATGACTTTTCAAAGACGGTGGTTTGCTTAGGATCGATGTAGAAAATAATGTGTTTTCTACATCTACCGATTGAGGACCAATGTCAAAACATTGAACTATCAATGTCGTCATGTTCTACATCGTTTGACCACCGATGTAGAATGGTGTTTTCGACCGATGTAAAAACCGCGTTTTGTAGTAGTGCTCTTTATACTTGGACTCTTGAGCCAAAACAGTGCATTATGCAATTAAGATGATTTTATGTAGCACCAACTTATTCACAGGTTTTTGCTTTGGTACCAGCCCAACTACTGGTACACCCAACAAAATAGGTGAAGTAGCAAAAATGTCCTTCAACTATTTTTTAAAAGCTTTTCGTTTTTCTCTCCCTCTACAGTACCAACGCTTCTTCTCCCTCTGTTTTCTCTATCTTCGTTGCTTTTCTGCCGCCGTCGTTCGCCGATGCCGCCATTCAAGCCACTAGTGACCGCCTGCTATCGTTGTCCATCGCTATCAACTTAAGTCTTCTTCTCTCTCTCGTTCTCGGATTTTATGTAGGCACGGTGGGGATTGGGAATCCGTATAAGGGATACGAATTATCAATCCGTATGACTTATACAGATTATTAATCTATAAATTTATTTTAAATTTTTTATTTAAATTTGAAAGAAAAAATTATTTTATAATTTTTTTAAAAAATATTAATGTGTTTGTTAGAAAAATTGTAATAAATAAATCAACATACTCCCAATAAAACGAATCAAGTTTGGTTGATCTTTGTTGTTTGGTCATCGGTTTCTTCTAAGCATCTTTTGTTTTCACTTTTTCTAAAGGAGCATACATAGTATTTAGCCCAGGGTAAGAAATTTCCTGAAGTTTACTATTCAAAATAACTTTACCACAAACATGAAGCTCTTCAAATCATTTGGATATGATTTTCATCTCTTCAATTGTGCTTACTTCGGCCTCAGATAACCCTTGGTCTGAAAAACTTAGCCCCCACCAAAACATGGATTGTCTCAAGTGATATGGTACCAACAACATATCTAGATAGCTCACATGCACATGGAAGACCGTGAATAGTTCTCATGATACATCCACAACGAGAAGGGTTTTTGCCAACATAATGTACATGCTCAAACTCAGCAGCAATCTAATTTAAAGCATACCTTGATACCATGCCAAGTAGTCTCTTGTATAAGGTAACTTTAAAAACTTGTCCAACCACATGTGTATTTGTCTTAAAAGATGCCTTAATTTCAGTGTGTAGTAGCGTGATCATGTTGTTCATGGATTCCCAAACACTTCATAGGTCTTCAAGGTTATTTTGTAGTAGTCTTTTTAAGGCCCAATGAGCAAACTCAATCCTACATATGAAATCCACAACCAGGTAAAGAAACACAATTTTTTTAATCCATTCAATCATAAACCATGAAAACAACAAAAATTTAGAATTTTTATACCTGTTAGTTGTTGTGCTTCCTAAGTGTATTACTTTATTCGTCTAAGCTTTAACAAATCTTTCTTTGTGAGGAGTCAGCCATGTTTGGTTGACATAGTCAAACAAACATTGGCTATGGTGAGCAAGCAATTTTAAACTTCTTAAGGAACTCATCGAATTGTTGCTCAGAAGGACAATTCACCAAACTCCCTCAGGCTTCCATGACAGAATCCCATCTATTTTTTTGACCAACTAGGGTTTTACACTTTGTCTTCATATTCTTATCAATGTAAAATCGACACAACAAATTGGTAGCCTCAGGGAATACAATTTTCACTACATTCATCAATGCTAGATCTCTGTCGGTAACAATAACTCTAGGGAGTATATTAACATTATTCAGATGTTCTCCCTCCAAATAGGCAAAAGCAGTAGAGAATGTCATTCCTGTTGGTGTCACATCAACAATATCAAGTAATGACAACCTGTACCTATTTGTTTTGTAGCTACTGTCTATCAAAAATACCAAACAGACATTGGTTAATTTGACTACATCATGATGACTCCAAAATATGTCACGTATAACATTTTCATCCTTCAATCTATGCCAATGAATATACTAATCCCGTTCAAGAGGCTTCATTAGTTGTTGCATTTCAGTATTATTGCCTCTTATGGACGAATGATAAACATTTCTTGCATTGTATATTTGCTTGATTGTTGTATAACTATCGGCATTGTGCTCCTTCAACGTTAGAAGAATATTTTTTGGTTTCACCATTGACTTTGTCATATCAGCAACAATGATATTCTCATCCTTAGTCATTCGACCAGCATATGGATGTCAAACTAATGACTTCACCAATTCATGATTGTGACTCCCACAAATTAACTTCACCATCCATCATTCGCCTCTCACAACTGGTTTCGCACGCAACTTAAAAGGACACCCACATTTTCTACTGTCAATACATGTTCTTACCAAATCTTTATCTGACCACCCTTTTCAAAACAATTAAAACAAATGAGGTCCTTCCTCTAATACCATTATTTGTGTCTGACCTTATAATCACTGCCACAAATCCAATTTCATAAGCAAAAGATCGAGGCCAATACAAAACATCATCATAGGTAGCAAAAACCTACAATGCAATCCATACAAGTTTAGTCTTCAATGAATATTCATTTAATTACTTTAATAATAATAAATTATATTAATATCTGAGAAGTATTGAACGCATCAGAACAATCAGCATGTTCTTCATTCACACCAACTTCATCTTCATTTTGGTCATTCATATCAACTTCTTCGGTCATTACACTATCATACATCCACTGATCTTCGTCCATCTTAACATAACATTCAAAAATTTCAATGACAAATAAAAAACCCTAACCACATCATAATTATACTATCATATAATTTTTGCATTTTTTTACTGCATTTATTAATATAATACATTAAATTAAAAATGAAAAGAAAAACAAATTTATGTATAAATTCTTTTCACATTAATATCACTTTCAAACTATAAAAATTACAACTATCAAATGAACATTCTAACTATATCTATTTAAAAGTTTTTAATTATCAATTCTATTTTTTTCTAATTAAACAATAAAATAAATTTATAAAAATAAAAAATAAATTTAAAACAAAATTACGGATCGACAATCCGTAAGAAGCATACGGATTGTCAATCCATAAGTTATATAAAACTTATGGATTATCAATCCATAAATTTAATATAACTTACGGATTATTAATCCGTAAGTATTATGTGAAAAAAAATCAAATCAACAACTTTTCTCCGCCATTAATGGTCAAACTAACCACCGCCACAATCATCACTTGCCGACGAACCACCATAAACAATGCACTTCGACCAAAGAGGACACAAGAACGAACAACAAACTCTCACGAAACACCTCTCACGGTACGAACGACGGTAAAGGAGAAATAAAAAAAAGTCGTGTGAACAAAAGTGAAGAAGGAAAGCGCTACTTATAATGGAAGGACATAACCTGGGATTTTAAAAAAATTTACTAGGTATACCAACAAATCTGCTAGTATTCGAAGCAAATCCCCTTATTCACGACGTAAGAGAGGCTTTGCTATTGGGGTATTGTATTTTCATTGGGTAGTTGATCTTATTGGGCCCGGATTTATCCCCCTAACTAATTTTTTCCCCCTTAAATTTGCATGAGGGTAACAGAAAATGGAACCCATTCATGCATTATCATCCATCTCTATAGCACTTTGAGTTTTTTATATAGAAAATTTTATTAAGAAATATAATATAAAAGTGATACTTTAAAAATATGTTTCAGTTCGTTTCTAATTTCTTTATTAGTTAAAAAATTTGTTTGATTATTTAATAAACAAAATTCTTTTAGTAATTACTAGTATTTTTTAAAACGTCCCTTGACTACTTGAGCATTGCTCTTTTTAACTCATAAGCCATTTTAATTGAACCAAAATATGCTCAACAATTTTGCCTTTGATTAATTTTTGCATTTTTACAACGAAAAAGAAAACAATAATATAAACTGAATATAGTGAGCAAAAATATCATTAGGCATCCATAACAATCAAATCATGCATATGCATAAATTGCATTTGTTCCTAGACGTTGATTCAACATGACTGATTTTGAGATACTGGATGAAGATTAAACGGCTAATAGTAAATAAACCAAAATTAATCTAAATCCACCATCTATTCAATTAGCCTTGTAGCGTAGATGGAATTAGACCTTTCCACCCTAAACTCAATATATATATATAATTTGCTTAATTATCATCCAAAAAATCACTTTTGAAAAAATAAATATTTATATTATTCTTTTAGTAGTTTTGGATTCAGAAAAATAAAATAGTTTCGGGGACAGTATCAATTTATATTGTGTAAAAGTTGGAATCTTACTAACCAAAAGAATTCCCTTTTTCAGGTGAAATAATTAAACAAATCGGTCATTGAAAATAGAACAAGCTGGCCAACCAAGATTTTGTCCCTTGTGTTTATTGTAACGATTCAAGTCAAATATTTCACGCCGCATGCCAGAGTTCCAAAATTTAGAATAAATAAATAAAACGGAAGAAACATTCAAACTGGGAATCGCCCAAAAAAGTCTTATTTATTATTATTAAATTGTAGAACTCAACCCACACCATCTATTAATTACATTGGTCCAGCTGAAGTACTATGCAATTTCATTCAAATCTCATACATAAATGAAGATTCAAACCTTTTAACTAACTCATAATTATATCGATACGAGATTTAATAAAGCTTCACCAGAAAAGGTATCGAAATTGTTTTTCTATCATCTTTCATCTAATTATATAAAAGACATTTCTTCAATATTGTTTGCAATTATTTAATGTAATGATAACTTAATACAGTACTACGTATTTTCACGACAAAATAAGTATATATATTATTAATAAATCTCACTATTAATCAAGGATAAAAAACAGCAATAAATATACTTAAAAGTAATCTTATATTTCTTATAATTAATCAATAAAATGTTATTTTTTGTTTTTTTATATATAACAAGAGATAATATATATATATATATATATATATATATATATATATATATATATTGTTGAATAAAACCAGAGGGATTAATGACCTCTGGAAAGCAAAGATTGAGCCATACCAGCTCTTAATTCTCCAGATATGCACTCAGGAATAACATCAAAAACAATACAACCAGAATAAAGACTCAATGCTTATTTAGCCATAGTATCTGCCACTATATTTGCATCTCTAACACAATTTGACCAGGTTGGGGATAGCACCATTTGGGCTCAGACTCGGCAGTTCTCTGTTTATGCGAGTGAAACAAAGACTTTATTTATCATTCCATAGAACTATAGAATTCTTGCGAAAAAAATAGCTTTATTTCGTTTCCTCCACACCAAATCCAGAGCAACACCAAATAGAAGATTCCATTGATTGCCATGAATCACCCGAGAATTAGATAAATTAATCACCAACCAGTACTTCCAGTTATTACAGCTGGAAAACTCTCTGCATTGCTCCCTAACAACAAGTAAATGCCACACTTGTTTGGATTCCCTACAGTCTGGGAAAAGATGGAATAAAGATTCCACTTCATTATGGTAGGAATAACATTCATCACTCCCACTAATGCCAATCCTCATTCTCTTGGCATTTATTAACACATTTTCATGAGCTAGTTTCCAGAGAAAGCTTCTAATTCTTTCTGGACCAGCTCACCTATGAATCAGCTTAAACAATTTCGATTCTGGAGCATGTTGACTTGAGCTAATAACTCCATAGGCTGACTTCACAGAAAAAACACCATCTGATGATCCTCTCCACACTAGTCTGTCCCTACCAGCATCTAATCTTGGGAGAGACATAACTACAATAATACTCACTATTAGAATGAAAGCTTTCAGTGTCAGTTCCAAAACACATTCGACGACAGTTCTAGAATCGTCAGTCATTGTCATGAAAAGTGTTCACTTTTCACAACGGTTATCCAACGTCTTAGTTTCAAAGATTTCTAAGACATTTTCCGTCTTAGAATGATTTTTTTAAAAAAAATTAAAAATAGAGAATTCTAAGACGATTTTCCCAAAAATCATTTTAGAATGTAGACGTTCTAAGACGATTTTTCAAAGAACTGTCTTAAAATGTATGTTTTTTTAAAAAAAAAAGTTTAAAAAATTAAGGATTCTAAAACAATTTTCACAAAAACCGTCATCTACTATTATAATTGCATCTCCGTTTTTAGAATATCTACTATTCATGGTGCATAATCCCATTCACATGCATATTAATAAAATGCTTTACCAAATTCAAAATTAATAAACAAGATTCTTCCTACAATAAAGCCTCCATAGCTCCAGAAAGTTCGAACTAGACAAGATATTTCAAAACAATGAATCATATTACTAAGTGGTAATTACCAAGATCTACGTTTTTAAACAGGCTTCCACTTGCAAACACTATATTTTCTCCAGCATGACTAAAAGCTTCAATAGCAGTGCACTCAGTTGTGACAATGATAACAAAACAATAGTCAAAATGAAAAACATGGACATTATTAAACAATTGTTACTGCTAAATGAGTTGTGTACAAACAAACCATTCATGGTGGGATTAGACATTGCAAAGATAACAGGTTTTGTTGAAACAAATTATCTCATTGCCTTAAGCACCTCAGTTGAATCTCAACCATTAAAATGAAGAAACCCAATTACAATAAAATGAAGGGTACAAAACCCAACGATGTCAAAACAAGACGTTTTCAAACATGTCTATTTCATTTAATGGAATATACTTCATTGAGGAATAAAACATAATAAGAGTATGTATTGTAATACTGCATTGAAAACACCACCAACTCCAGACAATCTAAGGAGCGCATGTGACTTAACCTTTTTACCTCATACGATAAGTCAGGTCTCTAGAACCATTAGCAACAAACAAGCATGAATTAAAATATAACATAAGTCTAGTTGGGGCCTCTACATTAACCAGTCCAATGGTCGTGGTCATGGTCATGTGGTTCACACATGAATTAAAATATAACATAAGTCTAACTTTTATTTTCTACAAAAATAATAGTATCAATATTAATAAATTTTCCAAATTAAGGTAAATGACATTTTTCCTAAGTTGTCAGCTTTTCTTGATGCCTCGTGGTATAAAAACAATCAATGCTACTTATGGCTTAGCCTCCAAGTTTGGGAGGATGGACATACTCTTAATTGGTAATTTGATAGAGTAAGAAAAATTTTATATCATTTTAGTCATAAGATAAAAATTTATAATTAAAGTAAGATATATTTGTGGCCCACAACACTGGAATAATAGTAAAACACGTTGAATAATAGTATTAATACAAAAAATGAACTTAGCAAGCTCTGTTCGTATAAGTATCTCAATATGTTCAAATACACCTACCTAGAGGCAATCAAGAACTATAGTCCAATTTTTTATGTGAGCTAAAACACTAAGTGTAGAAACAAGCTTCATGATGATGAATCAAGTTGATTCAAGTAATTTTGATGATGACAAAGATGATGACAAAAAGCCCAAGAGAATGATTTCAAGATTGAGTCAACAAGTTCAAGATCAAGTTTAATTTCAAGTTTCATGAGAAGAAATCAAGAAGATTCAAGAATCAAGAGAAGTTTGATTTTAAGATTCAAGAGAAGATGAATTCAAGATTCAAGAGAAGAAATCAAGAAGACTTCACAAGGGAAGTATTGAAAAGATTTTTTTTAAAAAAAAAACAAACATAGCACAGTTTTGTTTTTCTCAAAATTTTCTAAGTTACCAGAGTTTTTACTCTCTGGTAATCGATTACCAGTTTCCTGTAATCGATTACCAGTGGCAAAGTTTGATTTCAAAAGCTTTTAACTGAATTTGCAACGTTCCAATTGATTTTTAAATGGTGTAATCGATTACAATATATTGGTAATCGATTACCAGTGTATCTGAACATTGAAATTCAAATTCAATTTTGAAGAGTCACGTCTTTTCATAAAATGTTTTGTGTAATCGATTACATGGTTTTGGTAATCAATTACCAGTGACAAGTTTTGAAAAAAAATCAAGAGATGTAACTCTTCCAATGGTTTTCAGGTTTTTCTCAAGGTTATAACTCTTCCAATGGTTTTTCTTGACCAGACATGAAGAGTCTATAAAAGCAAGACCTTGACTTGCATTTCAATAACTTTCGATATATTCTTTTACAACCTTTGAATCTCTTTGAACATCTTTTTGAACTTCTTCTTCCTTTGCCAAAAGCTTTCTGAGTTTTCTGGTTTCCAAACTTTGTTCTTTCACAGAAAACAAAAGTGTGCTATATCTTTTTATTCTCTTATCCCTTTGCCAAAAAGAATTCGCCAAGGACTAACCGCCTGAATTCTTTTTGTGTCCCTCTTCTCCCTTTTCCAAAAGAACGAGGGACTGACCGTCTGAATTCTTTTGTGTCTCCCTTCTCCATTTTCAAAGAATTCAAAACGACACAGTTTGAGAATTCTTTTGATTCTTCCCTTTCCCTTAAACAAAATTTTTCAAAGGACTAACCGCCTGAGATATCTTTTGTTTCCCCTTCACAAAGTTTCAAAGGACTAACCGCATGAGAACTTTGTCTTAACACATTGGAGGGTACATCCTTTGTGGTACAAGTAGAGGGTACATCTACTTGGGTTGTTGTAACTGAGAACAAGAGAGGGTAAATCTCTTGTGGATCAATTCAAGTGGAGGGTACATCCACTTGGTTGTTCAAAGAGAACAAGGGAGGGTACATCCCATGTGGATCTTTGCTTGTAAAGGTTTTTACAAGGTTGAAAAGAAATCTCAAGGACCGCAGGTCGCTTGGGGACTGGATGTAGGCACGGGTTGTTGCCGAACCAGTATAAAACTCTTGTGTTTGTCTTCTTCTTCCCTACACTCTTTAATTTTCGATGTGCACTTTAATTATCGCTTTTACTTTTGGTTAAGTTTCAATTGTTGTTCTTTACTTTTTAAATTTGTAGTAAAAGCCTAATTAAATCTAGTAACATTAAGAAGATCAGTTTTTTAATTAGTCAAGATACATTAATAATGAATTCAACCCCCCCTTCTTAATTATTTTGAGGCCACTTGATCCAACAAGTGGTATCAGAGCAGGTATCTTGTAGAAAGTTTAACAACTTCAAGATTCATGTTCTTTTAAATTCTTTGTTTTTCAAAAGTATTTTTAGGAATAGGTTATTTCAAGATCATGATAAAGACCAAGTCAACTTGTGTCTCATGACAAAATCTCATGACAACAACAAAGAAGAATCTGTAAGGAAGAAGTGGTACATCGACAGTGGATGTTCCAAGCATATGACGGGAGATGTATCCAAATTCACAACCATTTCCCCCAAGAAAAGTGGACACGTTACATATGGCGACAACAACAAAGGCAAAATCATTGGAGTCGGTAAAATAGGTACGAGTTCCTCTAATCCTATTGAAAATGTGTTACTTGTAGAAGGTTTAAAGCATAGCCTATTAAGTGTTAGTCAATTATGTGATAGAGGATATAAAGTATCTTTTGATTCTGAAAAATGTGTTATCAAGCATGAGCATGACAAAGATATTGAGCATATAGGTTTCAGAGAAAATAATGTTTATATGATTGATTTAAAACAAAAATCTGAAAATGATAGATGCTTTCTAAGTAAAGATAATGATCCTTGGTTATGGCATAAGTGAATTGCTCACATTAACATGGATCATCTAAATAGATTAATTTCAAAAGATCTAGTTATTGGTTTACCAAAATTAAAATTTGAAAAAGATAAGTTATGTGATGCATGCCAAAAAGGTAAACAAACAAAAGTATCTTTTAAATCTAAAAATATTGTTTCTACCACTCAACCATTACAATTATTGCACATGGATTTGTTTGGACCATCTAGGGTCATGAGTTTTGGTGGAAGTTACTATGCATTAGTAATTGTTGATGACTATTCTAGGTATACTTGGACTTTATTTCTTACTCATAAAAATGATGCATTTCATGCATTTAGAAGACTTGCCAAAGTCATCCAAAACAAGAAGAATCTCAAAATTATCTCCATCAAAAGTGATCAACGAGGTGAATTTGAAAACAATGATTTTGAAATGTTTTGTGATAAACATGGCATAGAACACAACTTTTCTGCACCTAGGACACCCCAACAAAATGGAGTAGTAGAAAGGAAAAATAGAGCCTTAGAAGAAATTGCTAGAACTCTTTTAAATGACACACCACTGATAAAATATTTTTGGACAGAAGCAGTCAACACTGCATGTTATATTATGAATAGAGCCTTAATAAGACTCATTCTTAAGAAAACCCCATATGAACTTTTTAACAATAGAAAACCAAACATTGCTCACTTACATGTTTTTGGATGTAAATGCTTTGTCCTAAACAATGGAAAAGAAAGCCTAGGAAAATTTGATGCTAAGGCAGATGAGGGTATCTTACTTGGCTATTCCCTACATAGCAAAACCTTTGGGATATACAACAAAAGAACCATGACAATTGAGGAATCAATACATGTTACTTTTGATGAAACTAATATTACCTCTCCGAGAAAGGAATTTCTTGATGATATTGCAAATTCTTTGGAAGATATGCACAATCAAGAAAGGAATCTAAAAAAGAAGAGAGATGAAGAAAACAAGGATGTTCAAGATGATATAGTCCAAGAAAATGATGATCTTCCCAAAGAATGGAAAATCTCAAGAAATCATCCTCTTGACAACATCACCGGAGATATCTCAAAAGGGGTAACAACTAGACACTCTCTCAAACATTTATGCAATAATATGGCTTTTGTTTCGTTAATAGAACCTAAAAACCTTAAGGAAGTCATTATAGATGATCATTGGATAGTAGCTATGCAAGAGGAATTAAATCAATTTGAAAGAAATGATGTATGGGAATTAGTAGAGAAACCTTCAAATTATCCAATCATAGGAACTAAGTGGGTATTCAGAAACAAATTGAATGAAAATGGTATAATAATTAGAAATAAAGCTAGACTGGTAGCAAAAGGATATAACCAAGAAGGTATAGTCTATGAAGAAACCTTTGCACCCGTAGCCAGATTAGAAGCCATTAGAATGCTTTTAGCCTATGCATCTATTATGAATTTTAAACTATATCAAATGGATGTCAATAGTGCTTTCTTAAATGGTCTAATTCAAGAGGAGGTATATGTAGAACAACCTCCAGGGTTTGAAGACTCACAAAAGTTAGAACATGTCTATATATTAAAGAAAGCACTCTATGGTTTAAAACAAGCACCTAGGGCTTGGTATGAAAGATTAAGTAAATTTCTTTTAGAAAAGAATTTCACTCGAGGGAAGGTAGATACCACCTTATTCATAAAAAAGAAGGATAATGATATCTTATTAGTACAAATTTATGTTGATGATATAATTTTTGGATCTACTAATGAATCTTTGTGCAAGGAGTTTTCTATTGATATGCAAAGTGAGTTTGAGATGTTCATGATGGGTGAGTTAAATTACTTTCTTGGACTACAAATCAAACAAAAAAATGATTGGATCTTTGTCAACCAAGCAAAATATTGCAAGGAACTCATTAAGAGATTTGGAATGGAAAACTCAAAACACTTGGCTACTCCCATGAGCACCAGTTGTTATCTTGACAAAGATGAATCTGGTCAACCCGTTGATGCAAAGCAATACAGAGGTATGATTGGATCTCTACTTTACTTATCTGCAAGTAGGCCAGGTATTATGTTTAGTGTATGCATGTGTGCAAGATTTCAATCAAATCCAAAGTTTTCACATCTAATGCCAATAAAAAGAATCATAAGATATCTATTAGGAACAATTAACTTAGGATTATGGTACCCTAATAATTCTTTATGCGATTTAGTAGGATATTTAGATTCAGATTTTGCTGGATCAAAAACAGATAGGAAAAGCACTAGTGGCACATGTCAATTCATAGGGTCTGCTCTTGTTTCTTGGAATAGCAAGAAACAAAATAGTGTAGCATTATCCACAGCAGAAGCAGAATATATTTCTGCTGGTAGTTGTTGTGCACAGATTCTATGGATGAAACAACAACTATATGATTATGGAATTGTATTAGATCACATTCCCATAAAATGTGATAACACAAGTGCCATAAACATATCTAAAAATCCATTCCTTCACTCTAGAACCAAGCATATAGAAATTAGGCATCATTTTATTAGAGATCATGTTCTAAAAGGTGACGTTGTTTTAGAATTTGTAGATACTAAAAATCAACTTGCAGGCATCTTCACAAAACCACTAAACAAAGATTCTTTCTAAACTATTAGAAGAGAATTAGGACTGCTAGATGCTAGTGACTTATCTGAATGATTTATATTTTTATTATTAGTACTTTGATTTCCAGCCGTGTATTTGGCTATATTATTATGACATTTAAACATTTAGTATTTCTTTTAATATTTGCTTAGTATGACTGAACATTTATGAATTATGTTATATGACTATGTGGTTTACATTTTAATTTGGTTTGTTCATGTCTTGCTTCATGATAAGTTTAGAATCTTTTATGATTGATTTACAATGGATGCTATGTGTATGTTTCTAAATCATGTATGCTTTACGCACTTTGGCTTTTTGTTGATGCCAAAGGGTGAGAGAAAATAGGGATTAAATCAAGAACTCATATAATTAAGTAATTTAATTTTAAGTGAAGCTTAAACTCAAAAACAAATGGGGAGAATATGGAGAATTAAGTGAGTGATCGACTAGGAAAAAGAATGTGTATGTGTTTCTTGATTTCAGGATTGTCATCATCAAAAAGGAGGAGATTGTAGAAACAAGCTTCATGATGATGAATCAAGTTGATTCAAGTAGTTTTGATGATGACAAAGATGATGACAAAAAGCCCAAGAGAATGATTTCAAGATTGAGTCAACAAGTTCAAGATCAAGTTTAATTTCAAGTTTCATGAGAAGAAATCAAGAAGATTCAAGAATCAAGAGAAGTTTGATTTCAAGATTAAAGAGAAGATGAATTCAAGATTCAAGAGAAGAAATCAAGAAGACTTCACAAGGGAAGTATTGAAAAGATTTTTCAAAAAAAACAAACATACCACAGTTTTGTTTTTCAAAAGAGTTTTTCTCAAAATTTTCTAAGTAACCAGAGTTTTTACTCTCTGGTAATCGATTACCAATTTCCTGTAATCGATTACCAGTGGCAAAGTTTGATTTCAAAAGCTTTTAACTGAATTTGCAATGTTCCAATTGATTTTTAAATGGTGTAATTGATTACAATATATTGGTAATCGATTACCAGTGTATCTGAACATTGAAATTCAAATTCAATTGTGAAGAGTCACGTCTTTTCATAAAATGCTTTGTGTAATCGATTACATGGTTTTGGTAATCGATTACCAGTGACATGTTTTGAAAAAAAATCAAGAGATGTAACTCTTCCAATGGTTTTCAGGTTTTTCTCAAGGTTATAACTCTTCCAATGGTTTTTCTTGACCAGACATGAAGAGTCTATAAAAGCAAGACCTTGACTTGCATTTCAATAACTTTTGATATACTCTTTTACAACCTTTGAATCTCTTTGAACATCTTTTTGAACTTCTTCTTCTTCCTTTGCCAAAAGCTTTCTGAGTTTTATGGTTTCCAAACTTTGTTCTTTCACAAAAAGCAAAAGTGTACTATATCTTTTTATTCTCTTCTCCCTTTGCCAAAAAGAATTCGCCAAGGACTAACCGTCTGAATTCTTTTTGTGTCTCTCTTCTCCCTTTTCCAAAAGAACAAAGGACTAACCGCCTGAATTCTTTTGTGTCTCCCTTCTCCCTTTTCAAAGAATTCAAAACGCCACAGTCTGAGAATTCTTTTGATTTTTTCCCTTAAACAAAAGTTTTCAAAGGTACATTAATAATTAATTCAACCCCCCCTTTCTTAATTATTCTGAGGCCACTTTTTTTTTGGGAAAAATGTAAATTATATTAAACCCAAAATGATACAACAATAAACGGGGCATACCCCGCAGCTACAGAAAATCAAAAGCCTCCCTAATACAAGAAGGCCTATATCAAGATGCTAAAACAAATGCAACAGGTGCGCTTGTCTATACATAAGAAACTTAATCTTGCTAATAACCTCTATTACAGAAAATTGATAATCTTCAAAAATCAGCTTGTTCCTAGACAGCCAAATGTAGTAGACTGTAATTGCTATAGCCAGACAATGTAATTTTCCTTGAACACCTGATGTGGATCTGCCCCTAATTAAAGAGACAGTAATGCGCTGTAAAGAAGTGAAACGTCTGCAGAAAGGAGCCAACACTAATTATTCTGAGGCCACTTGATCCAACACTAAGGTGAGCAAAGCAGTCATATTAGCTAGACACACAAAAACACTAAGAGTTTGTTTGATTCTCATCTTACATTTTAGTTACAAAAAGTTGTTTTTTCTAAAACAAATATATACTATTCAATAATAAAATTCTTATCCAAAATCTATTAAGTTTTGAAAATTATTTCCAAACAAGTCTTATAAAAAAACATAAACAACTTGAAGATTTTCTTATGGTTTTCATCTTATTTGACATCATACTCTGCTTTGTAATTACACGTACCTCAACATTAGTCCCATAAAGGATTACTCGATAGACAATGGAGACAAACTTGGCATCGGCGGAATAAGTGATATTCTAAAACTCACCAAACCACTCTAGAATCATAGCATTAGTTATAAATTAATTAGCATAATAAAAGAAAATAAAAGGGTTAGGTTATAGTATTACCAGGAGTATGTAAGTTCAAAATGCGATTGATAGCATGCATATAAAAAATGCAATAGATATGTGATTAAATAATGGTATGTTATGCATGGGGAGAATAGAAGAGAACGAACTAGCGAATGTATCTGACGGGGGAGGCATCTTGATCTTTCTAGAGGTGGGTTTTGACGAGGGAGTTCGGTACTTTCTTGTTCAGCTCTTTCAGTATTTTAGAGGGCGACCTACAAATTCTTGAACTCGGAGCTGCCTCTTCTTCTCCCTCTCTCTCTCTCTCTCTTTGCATCTACCCCTGCATGCATCAACTTTGAATAATGCCCACACCGAAATGCTCCTCCTCTGCTTGAATTTCTCAATTTCAGACACGTTGATGCCATTCTCAAATCAAAATACCTCCCACTCACCACTGTCTTTAAATGTTACCATAAAGATTCCACTATTCTAACCTAAAATCCACCAAATCACGCATGTGTGAGATTCCCTCCCTCGTGTGCGAAAAATATACACAAAATCAGTCAAATTGTAAACAGATCTACATCGTAAAAAAATCAAAAAGCAAACATGGTACATGTGGTAGTCTTGAACTCAACAAGCGTGCTGTCGGTAGCCTCCTTGCAGTCGGCGTCAGACCTTGGAGTCGCCGGAGGCGACAAAGGGGATGAGGTGTGTGTCGAGGAGTTTGAGGATTCCATCACAGATGTTGGAGAGCTCAGCCTCGATCTTAGAGTGGTAGTCGCGGATGGCGATGACATGGTCCTCGTTGCCATAACTTTCTTCCTTTTGCTTGATCGAGGAGATGATGCACCAGGAGGCGTGGCGTGCCAATGACGTTCTTGTAGGCGAAACATCTTAGAAAGAATATGTGTAAGAGAGAGATAGATAGAGGGATTCACTCACAATAACAAGTTAAATAATTTCAAAAGCATTCCACGACTGTTATATAATTAATCATCCTTGAATGCGACTTTCTAAGACAGTCTTTATAAAACCGTTGTCGTCAAAGTTGTTTATATTACAAAATTGCCACCGCGAAGACATTCTAAGATGGTTTTTGGGAACCGTCATGGTTTCACCGTTGTAGAATGCAGTTTTTTTATTAGTGATTAATGATATTGTCAGGTAAAAAATCTTTAAACTTATCAACCAATCAACCTTCTTCAGCATGGAATTGTATCATTCAACAAGGAATCTGGAATTTCTTCAACAGCAACACTGAGCAAAGAAACACATCCTTCCAGCTAATGATCCCGCCAAAACCTGACTTTGGTTACATCACCTAGAAGTCAAAGAGTATTCCTAAGAAATAACTCCCATTGAGAGCACAATCCTCTCCCAAAATTACTACTCGACTTCTTTAAATTAAAATCTGGAATCAAGGTAGCACCACCATTATATTTGTCTCAAATAAATGAAGACCACATAGGCGTTTCATTACAACATAGCCTCCAATTAGCACACATCATGAAAGCTGCATTAACCTCTCTTATCTTTCTCAGCCCTAGACCTCCTTTGAACTTAGGACTGCAGATAATGTCCCAAGAAACTAGATGAATCTTCTTTCCATTCACTGTATCTCCCCAAAGGAAGTTTCTACACACCTTATCAATATCATCAAACACCTTTCTTGGCAATAGAGTAGTTTGCATCACATAAGTTGGTAATGCTTGTAAGACAGACTAAGCAAGGGCACCAGCAAAAGATGAAGTCCTAGTCTTCCAAGCACTCAATGTTTGATGTACCTTGTCCATAATAAATTGGAAAGTCCCACGAGATACCTTATTATGGAAAATAGGTACCCCCAAGTATTTTCCTAGATCATTCGTCCACTGGATTCCCATTTCCTCACTTAATTGATTCCTATGATTAATCCCAACATTCTTCAAGAAGATCATTTGATATTTATCCAAACTGATCTTCTAGTCCGAGCACTTACAAAATAAACTAAGAATATTACAAATTTGATGGACTTGCTCCAAAGAAGCTTCCGCAAACAAGATAAGATCATATGCAAAAGCTAAGTGAGAAATAGGAGATCCATTCTTACTCAAAAAATAGGCTTCCAATTATTTTGTTGCAAGGCTAAAGTAATCAACTGGAACAACCTTTCTATACATAACACAAATAGATAAGGCAAGAGAGGATCTCTTTGTCTAATACCCCTCTGTGGATTAAATTCTTCTAAAGCCTCACCGTTCCACAATACCTGCATAGATGTTGAAGAAATACAATTCCAGATTAAATCAACAATCTCCTTCGGAAATCCTATGTCATTCAAAGTATCCTAAATAAACTCCTAACTCGGCCTATCATATGTTTTCTCCAAATCAATTTTAATTATCATCCACTCTTTCCTCCCGTTTCTGTTGCTCATGGAATGGAAGATCTCCTGAGCAACAACAATATTATCTCTACTCTGACAAAGAGGCACAAAACAAGACTGACAAGGACTAATCAATCTTCTCATGTTCGGTATAATTCTCAGAGAAAGTAATCTAATGATTGTCTTATACACCACATTGCAGAGACTAATAGGTCTAAAATCCTTAATCATACATACCTCATCTTTATTCAAGATGAGCGTGATAAAATTCTTGTTCACCTCAAAAACTGCATGATGGTTCTGTAAGACTCCCTATATAAATTGACATAAATCTTTACCAACCTCATTCCATTGTTTTTGAAAAAGTACGGCTTGGAAACCATCTAGCCCAAGAGCCTTCAAGCTCCCCATATACTTAATAGTCTGAAAAATTTTAGATATAGTTGGCATACTCCCCAACTCCTTTCTAGCATCATCCCCTAGCTCAGGAAAGACATGAAAGATGACGAAAGGGTGATAGTGAGAATCATATGAATAAAGATCCTTATAAAATTTGGTGACCATAGTCTCCAACTTTACAAGCATAGAAACCCAATTGCCATCACTATCCTTAAGCATATCATACATGTTTCTCCTCCACCTAATAGTTGTAACACCATGAAAGTACTTAATGTTATTGTCTCCCATTAGAAGCTACTTCGCCTAAGATTTTGGAACCAGTGAATCTCTTCCTCAGCAAGAATTTGATCATATTCCTGCCAAGTGTGCTTATATTCTGATCAAGAGAATAGTTGAAACTAGAACCTCTTCTAGCATCTATTTTTCAAGCTTTCTTCTAAAAAAATATTTCCTCTTCCAGATACAGCCAAACACCTCCTTATTCCACCTTCTTAATTGGTTAGGAAAATTTTCAATATTTTTAGACCAATTAGAAGTAGCCTCAGTGTGTTCCCATTTCCTCCTCACGAACCCCAAAAATTCCTTATGTTAAAGGCCTCCAATACTGATTTGCATGGACTTGAGATACCAATTTCAAGAGAAGCGGTCTGTGGTTTGATTTAAGCTAACCAAGGTGGACCACAACAGCCTCTTGAAATCTTTATCTCCATTCTAGATTAATTAGACACATATTAAGACAAACACCCATTTTTCCATTCCTCCAGGTCACTCTATCTACCTGGAATCTCATATCAATCAATTTACCATCATGCAAAAAACTTACGGAAGGTCTCAGCATCATGATGACCATGTGAGTTAGAGCCCCCTATACTTTCCTCTAGAGATAAGGTACTGTTAAAATCTCCAATAATGGCCCAATCCCCTGACAAATTATTACTAATGTCTCCTAACTCATCCCACGACAATTGTCTCCTTGCAAATTGAGGAGCCCCGTACACTGCAGTTGGAAATTAGTGTCTTTCACATCTCTACTTCACCTTTATATGAACCAATTAAGAGAAACTTCTGAGAACCTTTACTCTCGAATCCTCTGGCTTCCAATGAAATGAAATTCCCGCTGAATGATCCACAACATCCTACACAAAAGACCATTGTAGACCAATTATTCTCTCCCCACTTGTACGAGTCTCCATCAAAATAACGAAAGAAGCATTATTTTGTTTCATCATATCTTTAATAAGCATTTTGAACCCCTTCAAAGTTGTCCCACAACAATTCCAACTGAGAACATTCATAAGGAAACAAAATGAGAATCTGGCAACTTAGTTCCATCAACACTGTGGATAACACATTTATCCTCATTCTCCACAATCATCCATAATGATATCTAACATATCTTGAGAAGGGTTGGAACTCTCCGCCACATTCTATCTCCTTCCAACATAAGCAATGGATTCTTCATCCACATGAACCTTTATCTGAATATGGAAGATTCATCTTAAGGAGGTAGAGGCTCTCATCATTTTCACACTTCTCGTTGGCTTTATCTATGCTTTCTCCTTCTCTATCACTTTGTTGTATCTTCCTCACCAGCATGCTTCTTATACTTGATTACAAGCATTATTTTTCTTAAACGTGGTCTTTCCTTCCTTGTTGAGCTCATTACCCCGTCCTCCTTGAGGGTTTTCTCTGCCATGAGTGTTCCTCAATTTGACTTTCTTACCAGAATCTCCATTAATATTTGCATGAACCATTTGAGATACCAATGTTGAACTATGGCCCACCTTGTTAGAGAAAGAAGAGACCAAGGTCTCCTTTACATGGGAAGTTTTAATCCCAGTCTTTCCCTTCTTAGCTACACCAATAGCAACATTTTGTTGGGAAATACCAAGAATAAATTTCTCTCTCTATGTGATTAAGATGTACAATAAGAAAAATAAATTAAGAGAGTAAAAGAAAAAGAAGAACACCAAGAAATTTTTAATGTGGAAAACCCCCCCAGTCTAAAAGGGAAAAACCACGAGACCAAGTCCAGAAAAAATATCTCCATTATGAATAGGATTACAATGATCTCAATCTCACCTAATATGATTGTTTATATTATTTCTCAAACACTCACCAAGTATGTTGGAAATATAACTCTCTTTTCTTGAAGAGGATTACAAAAAACTCTCTCACTCTATCACCTTTGAAGGATCTCACTTACTTGCTTGCGACAACTCCTCACAAACCTCTATTTATATAGTGGAGGGATATGGCTTCTCCCAAGAGTAATAAATGGACATAAATTGATTTTCATATTTCCAATAACCCTTGAAAATGTCATCTCCATTTTTCTAAGATAAAGGTGATATCATCAAGAGTCAAAGATGAAATTCCAAAACCTTGGAAAATCCACCTTTTATTTTCCACGCATTTGATGTTATCAAGATTTGTTTAATGTGGTGCTTTATAATTAAAGAGGGATTTCCAACAAATCTCCCCCTTCCCGACTTAATTCAGGGGCACCACCACACCAGCACCTTGACAATAGTCTTCAAACTTCTTAGTTGGTATCACCTTGGTCATCATGTCTAACCAGTTTTCATTGGTGTGAACCTTCTCAAGTTGTAAAAGTTTCTCTTCTAACAGATCTCGTATCTAGTGATAACGAACATCTATGTGTTTTGAACAATTGTGAAATGTTGAATTTTTAGCTAGGTGTATGGCATTTTGATTATTACAGTGCACCATATAATTTTGTTGTTCATGACACAACTAATGAAGAAAATTCTTCATCCACAACATCTCTTTGCATGCTTCAGTAGCTGCAATATATTTAGCCTCGATAGTTGATAAAGCCACACACTTTTGAAGTTTGGCTTGCCATGACACAACTCCCCTTGCAAAAGTAGTTAGATATCCCGATGTCGATTTTCTAGAATCAACATCTACAACCATGTTCTCATTTGTGTATCCTTTTAACAAAGGCTTTCCTTTATCAAATCACAAACACCTCTTGGTTGTGCTACGAAGATATCAAAATATCCATTTTACAGCAGCCCAATGTTCCTTCCAAGGATTAGACAAGAATCGACTCACAACACTGATTGCATAAGGAATATTAGGTCTTGTACATATCATAGCATACATGAGATTGCCAACAACAAATGAGTAAGGAACCTTTTTCATTTCTTCTTTGTCTCCCTCACTTGTTGGACTTTGCTTTTTGTTCAACTTAAATTGCTCGACAAGTGGAATGCTAACTAGCTTGGCCTTGTGCATATTAAATCTCTCAAGAACTTTCTTAATGTAATGTTCCTACGATAACCATAATAACTTCTTAGATTGATCTTGAGTGATTTTCATGCCAAGGATTTTCTTTGCTAGTCCCAAGTCTTTCATAGTGAAGGATTTGCTCAACACCAATTTAAGGACAGTTATTTTCTTCTTATCATGCCCAACGATTAGCATATCATCAACATAAAGTAGAAGTATGAAAAAATCACCACTAGCATACCTCTTTATGAATACATAGTGGTTAGTGAGTCTTCTTGAAATCATGTTGTGCCATTAAAGAGTTAAACTTCTTATACCATTGTCTTGGTGCTAGTTTTGGTGAACCAAGATAGATACATTGTTTTCAAGTTTAATTTCATATGTCTTGCAATATGCTTCAAAAGGGCCACGATACTCTCCACCATTATCAACTTGTACAAATTTTAATTTTCTCCTGATTTCACACTCCACCATGACATAGTACTCCTTGAATGCTTGAATTACTTGATCTTTTGTATTTAACAAGTATACCCATACTCTTCTTGAGTGATCATCAATGAAAGTGACAAATTAAAACGCACCTCCAAGGGATTATTTAGACATTGAGCAAACGTCTGAATACACAAAGTCAAGAACATGGTTTCTCCTCTTGGGATTCAAGTAGTTGATCTTTTACATCATGAAGATGGTTTTTCCTGGCAAGGATTTGTAATCCCTTCTCGCTCATATGGCCAAGTCATCTATCCCACAACTCCATGCTTGAGTCACCATGGGCAATGTTGGCCTCTCCCTTGCATATTCTTCCATGTATGACATATACAAAGCCTTCTTTCTTTCCTCGAGCAACAATCATATTGCCTTTTGTGAGTTTCCATTTGCAAGCACCAAATTGATTGATCAGCCCAACATCATCAAGCTTCCCAACTGAGATAAGATTGAGATACATGTCTGGTACTTGTCTCACCTCCTTCAACACGAGCTTATGCCATGTGTCAGTCATAAAAGTGATGTCACAAATGCCTACTATTTTGCTTGTGACATAATTTTCGATTTTTACTATACAAAGTCCCCCCTTTGATAGGTCGAGAAAAATCCTCCATGTGGGATAACATGGAAAGACGCACTCGAGTCAACAATCTATTAACAGTCATCACAAGCAACATTAAGATAGTTGTCTTCTCAATGAGGAATACATTATCATCTTGATCTGCTACCACGACTGTAGTGCTCTTATCCTCCTTTTTCTTCAGATCAATTTGGTCTAGCTTAATAATGCTAGTTTTTTTTTATCTCACTTGAGATATCTGTCATACCCTAATTTCGTCCGGGGATTATAATTTGATGATATACAACCATTGATTGGCCGCATCGAGATATTTGGCACCCTTTGTTGCACAATATGTGAAGTCCCGAGACGTGCCGAAAATCAAAAGGGAGCAGGCTTACGCGATCCGTGAAAATTTCGTGATGTGACGGAAATCGAAAGGAGGTATTTTTCACAATCCGTGAGTTTTCGTAACTTCTTCGAAAGCTAAAAAAGAGTAAATACATAATCCGTAAGGACTCGTAACCTTGCAGAAGGAAAATAAGTATCGTTACGAAATTCGTAAATTTTCGTAACGTTACAGAAAAAGAATTACCAAAAAAGGTAAAGGGGGTGCATTTAGTAAAAAAAAGGGTACAAATAACAATCAGGCCCACTTGGGCCTTCCAGATTCTTCCTCCAGAAGGCTGTTGCTTCTGGAGGAAGTAACCTTGCTCGCCTGGGCGAGCTGGGTGGCAAGCTCCTCCCCTATTTTGCTATAAATAGGGGGAGGAGTGAAGGGAGAAGGGGTTCAGCCTTCTTGGCACTTCTTATTCTCTCGAAATTGCTGAGGAAAATTATTTCCGTGAAGAAAATCCAAGCCGAGGCGCTTCCGTAACGTTTCCGTAACGTTTCCGTGAGTAATTACGCGAAGATTCTCGACCGTTCTTCAACATTCATCGTTCGTTCTTCATTTTCTTCAGTCTTCAACGGGTAAGTACCTCAAACCGAGCTTTTCAATTCATTTTATGTACCCGTGTGGGTCCACATTTTGTTTCATGTATTTTTATTCTCGTTTTCATTCGCTTTCTATACCCCCTTTTTGACGTGCTTCAGTCATTTATTTAAGTCATTTCTCGCCTAATCTAAAAATAAAATAAATTTCCACCGATCATTTGAATTGTATCATCCGTTAATTTCTGTTAAAATGAATTCCGACCGTTCGGTCGTGCCGTAACCACGTTGGAAATCAAAAAAGAGGTAAAATAATAATATAATAATCAAAAAATTCCTTTTAGTAAAATAAAGCGAAAAATCAATCGGACGTTTTCTCTTTGCGATTTCTCATTCTTAATTGAATTGACTAATAACTAAAGTGAAACTAAGGCTAAAATCAACTCGCCTAGTCAAGCTCGTCCACAAAAAATAGGGTTTTGAAAGTTTATCATTTCAGTTTCTTACCAAGTAAAATGGATCATTTTTAAGGTCCAACACCTTAAAATGATCACCCTTCAAGTAAAAAGAACCACTTGATTCACGCATAAGAAAGAACTACATAGGTCTGATTTCCTCTTCGATGGAGGGTACGTAGGGGCAAGAGCCCCGCTTTTGTCGACCTCAAAAAAATAAAAAAGAACTTAAGTTAAGATAACACAATTTCCACAATTCTGAAAAATAGGTTGTTGTCCTTTGAGACAAACGTGAGAGGTGCTAATACCTTCCTCTAACGTAAATACAACTCCCGAACTTAGAATTTTCATTTTGACCGGTTTCCTTCGGTTTTCCCGACGTTTTCCACAAATAAACGTTGGTGGCAACTCCGCGCACCTTTCCTCCTTTGGAAAGCGCACCCGTGAGCCTCGCCTTCGCCCGCCCGTAAAAGGGCACGTTGCGACAGTTGGCGACTCCACTGGGGATCTTTTTGTGAGTTAGGCCTATTTTAAGGAATTGTGGATTTGTGAAACTTTGTGTGTGCATTTGTTGAACTGTGTAAAATGTAAATAACTGTTGTCTATTTCGCATTCTTTACACTACATTCTAAGCACCCATGGGTTTGAGTAAAAAAAAGGCCCTATACCCGGGTTCATGGGAATTTAAGGAGTGGAGGTGAATCTATCATCATGCTAGGTCTCCGACTTGCTTGATAATAGTGAAACCTCGTCTAGAGCTTTCTCTCTTTATAATGTGTTGTCGCTGGTATTCCATACCGCCACAATATTATTATCTTGAGTGATGATACCTCTAGAAAACAGCCGTGTGAGTTATGAATTATTGGGGAGTAGTTATTAGAGACCCCTAGATATTGTCCTATAGGTTCCCAAATAAGGGCAAAGAGCAAACACGCCCCGTGCCATTCGTTCTCATGCATTTTTTTGTAAAATAGCACTAGTTTATAGTTTTTGCTAGTGGTGTTTGGTTTCTTTAGAGTAATACATAACCTTTTTTATGCTACGTCGAGGCGCCGTCATGCCCAAACGTAGCATTAAAATTGGATCTCTGCGGTCTCGTATGTATGAATTACCCCTTTGTGTTGTTTTCTTTCCGTTTCATGCATATGCATTGCATCATTCATGTCGGAGTCTTGATCCACCCCTTTTTTAGGTAAATGATGGGGACAAATCAAAACGACAAAAGGTTTTATCAAGTCAAGGTTAAAAGTCTAGATGTCACTAGCCTCAAGGAATTGGGACGATTGATGGGACCTCTCTAAAGGCAAGCCTTCCACAAAGTGTACGGGAAGATTCTAGATTTGACCGCAGCGGAGGTATTTACGGAAGCTGTCGTATCCCTTGCCCAATACTATGACCAGCCGTTGAGGTGTTTCACGTTTGGGGACTTCCAAATGGTACCAACTATTGAAGAGTTTGAGGAAATACTAGGATGCCCTCTTGGGGGGAGAAAACCGTATCTTTTCTTCGGGTTTCTTCCCTCCTTGAGCAAGATTGCAGCTGTGGTTGGAGATTCAACAAAAGAGTTGGATCGCATGAAGCAAACTCGAAACGGTGTAGTGGGCCTGCCTCGGAAATACTTGGAAGGCAAGGCAAGGGATATGGCGAGCCAAGAGAAGTGGGGCCTGTTTGTGGATATATTAGCTTTGTTGATTTTTGGGGTTGTCCCCTTTCCGAACGTTGACGGTTTGGTGGACTTAGCCGCCATTGACGCTTTCCTCGCATATCACCATAGCAAGGAGATTCCAGTGGTGGCTATCATGGCAGATTTGTTTGACACTTTGACCGAAGGTGTGAGAAAAACAGTGCACGGATTGTCTGTTGTTTACCCGCTCTCTGTGTGTGGTTGAATTCACACCTATTCCAACAAGACACAAGACACCCGTGTCCGCTTCAAAGTTATCGCTCATGCGCCGAAAAAGGAAGAGTCGATTGGGACCAACATTTGGCGGGGATAGGGGGCAGCACAATCAATTGGTTTCCTCGTTGGAAGGAAGGCAAGGAAGGAGTTCTTTTCTCGTGTGGGGACTACCCTAATGTTCCATTGATAGGGACTAGGGGGTGTATTAATTATAATCCCGCACTCGTCATAAGACAGCTAGGGTACCCCATGAGGGGAGCGCCAACGGAAGAGAGTCTCTCACCTTTCCTTGTGAAAGATTTAGACGCGCAAGGTCTCAAGGTTATACAAAGAATCCACAAGGCGTAGAGGAGTCCATTGAGGAAAGACAAGGAGCTTAGGGGCATCCGTAATGGCGTCATCGGAGGTTATCATGGATGGCTAAGAATTCACACGCGAGGGTTAGATTGGCTCTCCAAGTTGAAAGTTATCGATGAGGAGAAATTCGAAGCTCCGGAGGAAGATGAAGAAGTCCGAGCTCTAAAATTAGAGCTAGGGAAGGCAAGACTCGCCAAGGAGAAGTTCAAATCAGCTGCTACACACATCCGGAAAGAGTGCACCGAGTTACAAGAGGAAAACGCGGCCACTGCAAGAGCCCTTGAACAAGAAGCCAAAAGGGCCCGCAAGGAGGAATATGGCCGAGAGAAATTCCGAGGAGCATTGTGGGGTAGCAACAATGAGCTCAAGCTCCAAAGAGAGGAAAGAGATCGGTCACGGGTGCATGGCATGATCTTAAAATAAGAGTTAGTTGTTTGCGCGAGGTCCAAAAGGAGTTTGGCTCAACACTTGGAAGCCACGGAGCAAAGCATGCTAGCTATCATAGGGCAATACAAGGAAGAGTTGAACCAATCTGTGGCCCATGAACAAAAGCTAGTGGAGGATTTGCACAAGTATACGCCAAAAAAGAAGCAAGAGGGAGGGTGATTGATGCATTGCATCAAGAAGCGACTATGTGGATGGATAGGTTCGCCTTGACCTTGAATGGAAGTCAAGACCTCCCGCGTCTATTAGCCAAAGCAAAAGCCATGGCCAAAGTGTGTACGGCCCCCGAGGAGATTCATGGGCTAATCAATTACTGTCAACACATGATAGATTTGATGGCCCACATAATTAGAAACCGTTAGGTTCTCTTGTAACACCTTTGTATAATCTTGGCTAGATGAAAGCTTTGTTCTTTTTATAAAATGGGAAATTCTGAACTCATCATGTTATCTAAAAAACCTTGGGGTGGATCCAAGTGCTCCGATCATTCATTTGCATGTTCATGTTTTGGTGGCATACTCACCATTGTTTATCTCTTTAGGAATTTCATCATAACTAAGAAAACACCAAGGCACCTCTATAACACTCGATCCAGAAAAATGGATAATGAAGAGGGCGTGCAGGAACAGATGAAGGCCGATCTATTGGCTTTAAAAGATCAAATGGCTTCCATCTCGGAGGTCATGTTAAAACTCCAGAAAACTATAGAGGATAAAGCCACGGCAACCGCCTCCAGTACAGTTAGGGAAGCGGAGCCGGTACTGCAACCCGCCTTAAATCCAGGCCGAGACAGAAACACGATCGTGTTTGGTCGAAGGTATAGTCCGCAAGCTTATCCTTATGGCTTGCCTCCGGACTTCACCCCCCGTGCCACCCTGGAAGATTTAAGCCAAGCCCCTACTTTCGAGGGGCAATTCCCACCTTATGACGACTATCCCGGGCACGACGATGAGGAAGGAGATACCCATCTTGGCCCCCTGCTCCACCTCAAAGATCCATCCCCCCATGAACTACCCCAACCAAACATAGTCCGCCATATCCCGGCTTCACCCACACCCGTAAAAGAATCTGTTCCCTTCGCAGAAGATAAAGGGAAGATGGAGGCGCTTGAAGAGAGGTTAAGAGCAGTCGAGGGCCTTGGCAATTACCCATTCTCGGATTTGGCGGATTTATGTCTCGTACCAAAAGGGCATCTCCGGATGTATTGCCGAAAGATGGGGGTGTATTCTGCGGACGAAAAGTTGTTGGTCCATTTCTTTCAAGACAGCTTGGCCGGAGCAGCTGTAGCATGGTATACCAATCTGGAAGCTTCCCAGATCCGATCGTGGAAGGACTTGGCAACTGCCTTCATTAGGCAGTACCAGTACAATACGGACATGGCTCCCAATCGGAACCAACTTCAGAGTATGACTAAGCGAGAGCATGAGTCCATTAAGGAATATGCCCAAAGATGGAGAGATCTCGCAGCCCAAGTCGTACCGCCCACGACGGAGAGGGAGATGATCACAATTATGGTAGATATGTTACCCACATTCTACTATGAAAAGCTGATAGGCTACATGCCAGCTAACTTTGCGGATCTCGTCTTCGCCGGAGAAAGGATTGAATCCGGACTATGAAAAGGCAAGTTTGAATATGCTGCCAATATGGCCCCCAACAACAACAAAAGAGCCCCAGTAGTGGGTGCGAGGAAAAAGGAAGGAGACGCCCACGCGGTCACCACCGCCCCAACGTGGATGAAAGCACCCCAAAATATCCAAAGCTCATACCAGCCCAATCCCCCAAATTTTTTAATCCGAGCCGGGAATTCCCTCCCGACTCAAGTAAAAGGGCCACCCGCAGCAGAAAGAGCGCCGGCCCAACGCACAGCTCCAGCCACACCCCGGCCAGTTAATAATACAGCCCCCGGCGCGACCTATAAATATGCACAGCACCCGCCCCCGAAAGACAACTTCCCTCCTATTCCCATGGCATACTCCGAGTTATGGCCTTCATTATTGGAGAATCATTTGGTGGTGGCCATACCCGGGAAGGTCCTCCAGCCACCCTACCCCAAGTGGTATGACCCGGGTGCCAAGTGTGCGTACCATAGTGGAGTTCCCGGACACAACATTGACTCCTGCCTCCCGTTCAAATATAAGGTACAACACCTAATCAGTGCCGGTTGGCTATCGTTTCAAGAGGAAGGCCCAAATGTTAAAACCAACTCGCTAGCTAGTCATGGAGGGGCTAGCGTTAACGCCGTCGAAGAGGATGGGCCATCGCGGGCAAAGAGATTAGGAGAGGTAGCTACTTCTAGACGCTTCATCTATCAATCACTGCAAGCGGCGTGCATGGTCTCCCGTGGCGGAGGCGAAAGGGACGAATGTTTGTTTCACCTCAGGGAGTCGCACGACATGGAAACCTGTCCCGCGATAGAAGAATTGCTTCAGCGGCTCATGGACTGGGGGCAACTTGAAGTGTCCATAGGAGGGAGGGAAGAACCACAAATTTGCATGTAGTCAGAAGAGAAGAAGGTTCCTCTAACCCCCAAGGCCCTAGTGATATGTTTTACTAGAAAAGGGACCGGCTCCACACCCATATACCCCCGGGCGGCGCCCAAGCCAACGCCATTTGCATATCAAAGTAATAAGGTCGTTCCGTGGAAGTATACCCCTCCCGCGTCCAGCGAAAGAGTTGCAACCGAAGTTGACTCCCTATCAGCTAAGGTAACCAACATCACCGGCCTCAGTGGCGTAACCCGCAGTGGTCGGGTGTTCGCTTCCCCTCACCCGGCGGAATTGCCCTCCAAAGGGAAAGCGCCCATGGTCCAAGAGCCCACAGACATAGCCACCCCCTCGAAAGAAGTAGATCCTCCAGTGGTAAGAGGGGCTGAAAAGAAAGAAGGTCTTCAAGGAAAAACAGTGACTTTGGAAGAGGCCCATGAGTTCCTCCGCCTCATCCAACAAAGCGAGTTTAAGGTAGTCGAGCAACTGAATAAAAACTCCAGCAAGGATCTCTTTGCTTGAACTACTCATAAACTCCGAGCCTCATCGTGCGCTGTTGATGAAGGTCCTTAACGATGCCCATGTAGCACATGATATCTTAGTGGAGGGTTTCGAAGGCATCGTTAATCATATAACCACCAACAATTATATCACGTTTGCGGAAGAAGGGATTCCCGTTGAGGGGAGAGGACACAACAAGGCTCTACATGTGTCAGTGAGATGTATGGACCACGTTGTCGCAAAGGTACTTATCGACAATGGATCGAGTTTAAATGTAATGCCGAAGACCACTTTGGAAAAACTTCCTTTTAGTGCGTCACGTTTAAAACCGAGCTCGATGGTGGTGCGAGCCTTTGATGGTACTCGGCGGGAAGTGATGGAGGAAATCGACATTCCCATTCAGATAGGCCCCCACACTTGCAATGTGGTGTTTCAAGTAATGGATATAAATCCCGCCTATAGCTGCCTCTTGGGAAGACCTTGGATTCATGCCCTGGGAGTGGTCCCTTCAACGCTTCACCAGAAATTGAAGTTCGCAGTGGGTGGACTTTTAGTGATAGTGTCGGATGAAGAGGATATGTTAGTGAGCTGCCCCTCCTCCGCACCGTACGTAGAAGCGGCAGAAGAATCATTGGAAACGGCTTTCAAATCCTTTGAGGTGGTGAGTTGCGCCTCTATGAAACCAAGTCTGTCACTACCTTCTCTCTCCAAAGCGGCCATAATGGTGGCGCGTGTTATGCTCAGGAACGGATTTGAGCCCGGAATGGGTCTAGGCAAGGACTGCCTCGGGAATGCCGACGTGGTCGATATCAAGGGAAATCCATACAAGTATGGATTAGGGTATGAACCCGGGATGCCGGGGAGGAGGAACGTGACGTCAAGATTTCGGGCGGATAGGGTATGGCCCGGCCGTATTAGCTAGTGTTTCACCAGCGCTGGAATGGTGTCCGAGGAGGAGGTGGCCGTAATAGAAGAGGAGTTCCCTTAAGACCCACCAAGTTTTGTGCAACCATGCCACCCCGATTCCCAAGTGGGGAACTGGCGCGTGATAAGCCAGTCAGAAGTCTATACCGCTGATTCAATGTAATTAGAGCCTATAGATTTCCTTTCTCTTTTGTTTTGTGAAACCTACCTTATTAAATAAACAAAGAGATCTTGTTTCATCTGTTCTTGCAGTTCCACCTTTTCTCATATCATTTTGCATGTTTTTGTTTCTTTTGTCTTGTTTGGTATAGATATGAGGGTCGATTCTTTGAGGATCCTAACAACGAGGGTTTGACAATCGATTTTGATCGAGATATAAGCCAAACGATAAACGAGGAAGAGGAAGAGGACGTCCTGTCACCAGAGTTGGAGAGGTTGGTCGCTCAGGAAGAACGTGAAATGAAGCCTCACCAAGAAGAAACCGAATTGGTAAACTTGGGGACCACGGAGGAAAAGAAAGAAGTAAAGGTAGGAACCGGTATGACCGCGCCTATCCGTCAAGGCTTGATAACCCTTCTTGAAGAGTATCAAGATGTCTTTGCGTGGTCATATCAAGACATGCCCGGTCTGGATTCCGACATTGTGCAGCATAAGTTGCCTTTGAATCCTGGGTCTTCCCCGGTTAAGCAAAAGTTACGAAGAATGAAACCCGAGATGTCTTTAAAAATTAAAGAAGAAGTAAGGAAGCAGTTTGATGCAGGTTTCTTAGCTGTGGCACGGTACCCGGAGTGGGTGGCCAACATTGTCCCAGTCCCGAAAAAGGACGGCAAGGTTCGAATGTGTGTAGACTACCGGGACTTGAACCGAGCCAGTCCTAAAGACAATTTTCCCCTGCCACACATTGATATATTGGTAGATAATACGGCCAAATTCGCCCTTTTCTCATTTATGGATGGTTTCTCGGGGTATAATCAAATAAAGATGGCACCCGAAGATGTAGAGAAGACCACTTTCGTCACCCTATGGGGGACATTCTACTATAAAGTGATGGCCTTCGGGCTGAAAAATGTTGGGGCAACCTATCAGCGTGCCATGGTGGTGTTGTTCCATGATATGATGCATAAGGAAATAGAGGTCTACGTAGATGACATGATTGCCAAGTCTCGGACTGAGGACGAACACCTTGTCAATCTGCGTAAGCTGTTTGGAAGGTTG
The DNA here is from genome assembly GCF_004193775.1 of Glycine soja. Taxonomy (NCBI): domain Eukaryota; kingdom Viridiplantae; phylum Streptophyta; class Magnoliopsida; order Fabales; family Fabaceae; genus Glycine; species Glycine soja. The sequence goes on along the minus strand of NC_041012.1, from coordinate 20,450,785 downwards.
CGGAAATACCAATTAAAACTAAACCCAACCAAATGCACCTTTGGGGTAAAGTCGGGGAAGTTGCTAGGATTTATCGTAAGTCAGAAAGGGATAGAGATAGATCTCGAGAAAGTGAAGGCCATCCTTGAAATGCCGGAACCACGCACGGAGAAGCAGGTTCGGGGGTTTTTGGGCAGGTTGAATTATATCGCGAGATTTATCTCGCAACTCACCCCTACCTGTGAGCCCATTTTTAAGCTATTACGTAAGAACCAGGCGGTCCTGTGGAACAGTGACTGCCGAGAGGCCTTCGAGAAGATCAAACAGAGTCTCGCAAATCCCCCGGTGCTCATGCCACCAGTAACAGGAAGACCTCTTTTCCTGTACATGACCATGTTGGACCAGTCTATGGGGTGCGTGTTGGGTCAGCATGATGATTCTGGGAAAAAGGAGCAAGCTATCTACTATCTGAGCAAGAAGTTTACCGCATGTGAGATGAATTACTCAATGCTGGAAAGGACATGTTGTGCTCTGGTATGGGCATCACATCGGCTTAGGCAGTACATGCTCAGTCATACCACGTGGCTTATTTCCAAAATGGATCCCGTGAAATACATCTTTGAAAAACCGGCCCTCACGGGATGAATCGCTAGGTGGCAGGTACTATTATCTGAATTCGATATCGTTTACGTCACCCAAAAGGCGGTAAAGGGAAGTGCCTTAGCGGATTATTTGGCCCAGCAACCCCTCCAGGATTATCGGCCGATGCACCCCGAGTTCCCAGATGAAGATATCATGGCCCTGTTTGAAGAGAAGCGGACGCACGAGGACATAGACAAATGGATTGTTTGCTTCGATGGGGCATCTAATGCTTTGGGCCACGGAGTAGGGGCAGTCCTTGTATCCCCGGATGATCAATGTATTCCTTTCACGGCTAGGCTAGGTTTTGATTGTACCAACAATATGGCCGAGTACGAAGCATGCGCCCTCGGGGTTCAGGCGGCCATTGATTTTGATGTAAAACTACTCAAGGTGTATGGAGACTCAGCTTTGGTGATACGCCAGTTAAAAGGAGAATGGGAAACTAGGGATCCGAAGTTGATACCCTATCAAACTCACATCTTGAGGTTAGCCAAGTACTTTGACGACATTTCCTTCCACCACATACCTCGGGAAGAGAATCAAATGGCTGATGCGTTAGCCACCTTGGCATCCATGTTTCAAATTGCCCCACACGGGGATCTGCCGTACATCGAATTCAAATCTCAAGGCAGGCCGGCATATTGTTATGCAATAGAGGAAGAGCGGGATGGGAAACCGTGGTATTTCGACATCAAACAGTATGTCGAGAACAAAGAATACCCACCAGGAATTTCTGACAATGACAAAAGTACGTTGAGGAGATTGGCTACTGGTTTCTTTGTAAGCGGTACCATCCTGTACAAACGAAACCATGACATGACCCTCCTACGATGCGTAGATGCCAAAGAGGTGAACTTTATGATTGAGGAGATCCACGAGGGTTCCTTTGGGGCACATGCCAATGGGCATGCTATGGCCAGAAAAATCCTTAGGGCCGGTTATTATTGGCTCACCATGGAAAGTGATTGTTGCGCTCATGTAAGGAAATGTCATAAATGTCAGGCATACGCGGACAATGTCAATGTTCCGCCACATCCTCTGAAAGTTATGTCCGCCCCTTGGCCTTTTTCCATGTGGGGAATAGATGTCATTGGGGCCATCGAACCCAAAGCGTCGAAGGGTCACCGCTTCACTCTTGTGGCGATAGATTACTTCACCAAATGGGTCGAAGCAGCTTCTTATACTAATGTCACAAGGAATGTGGTAGTTAGATTCATAAAGAAGGAGCTGATTTGTCGATACAGACTCCCCAGGAAGATCATTACTGACAATGGTACCAATCTGAACAATAAGATGATGCAGGAAATGTGCGAGGACTTCAAGATCCAGCATCATAACTTTACCCCTTATCGGCCAAAGATGAATGGGGCTGTAGAGGCTGCGAATAAGAATATTAAGAAGATTGTTCAAAAGATGACAGTGTCATACAAAGATTGGCATGAGATGTTGCCTTTCGCCCTGCACGGATACAGAACCTCGGTGCGAACTTCTACTGGGGCAACGCCGTATTCCTTGGTTTATGGGATGGAGGCAGTACTCCCATTTGAGGTAGAAGTTCCTTCTCAGAGGATAATAGCAGAATCCGGCCTAGAAGAGTCACAATGGGCTCAAGCACGCTACGACCAACTCAACCTCATTGAAGGTAAGCGTTTGACAGCCATGAGCCATGGGCGTCTGTATCAACGAAGAGTAAAGAACGCATTCGACAAGAAGGTACATCCGCGCAAGTTCAACGAGGGGGACCTCGTGCTGAAAAAGATGTCCCACACTGTTAAGGATAGTCGAGGCAAGTGGGCCCTAAATTATGAAGGACCTTTCGTGGTGAAAAGAGCTTTTTCTGGGGGTGCTCTGATACTCACCAACATGGATGGCAAGGAGTTGCCCTCGCCCGTGAACTCCGATGTAGTTAAATGATATTACGCTTGAAGTCTGGGGCAATCGAGAGGACCGTTGCATGTTTTCTATTTCTGATTTTTTCTCGTTCTTCTTGGTTTCCTCTAGGGATTCCCATTCACTATATTTGTCTCGTTTCTTTGAAAAGAAAAGATGGGCGAGGTTTCAGTCCTCCCTTTGGTTTCAAACCTTGTGTTTTAGATTTGTTATAACTTGAGCCCTCTTCGCTCGGTGTATGGGGTGCCCCAAACGCTTATTTAAAATTGAATCTAACCAGCCTTCACTAAAATAAAATCATCGCATTAGGAACATTCATACATGCACATGCACATGCACATGCATATCTTGTGATAGTAAGGAGCAGAGTCATCTCAGGCCACGGTCAGAAGTCAAGACGAGTCAATGGCAGAAATCAACCAAGGTAAGACGATGACCGGTCACGATTGGCCGCATATTATTTGTCTCCTACTTGCATATACTTAGGGATGGAGGCGAATGGAGGATAGGATCGCGACCAACCGATCGTTGCCCCTTCCCGGCACTAAACAAGCAGAGAACGTCGCTGCAAGGCAGCCTAGTATCCTTTGCATTCGCAGTTTCTTTTACTATTGTTTGTTTTAAATAAGTAATCGACACCTAATTCTAATTTAAGTAGGTTCAAGTGGGCAAACGCTAACCCATAAGGAAAGAGGAGACATGGTTAATGTTCCCCTCAAAAAAAAAATGGCAGGTTAGCTCACCTGGGCGAGCAACCCCTGCACCCAAATTATAAAAACGAGGGAGGGGAACGTTTTTGTATCCAACAAGCTCCCCCCCCCCCTCATTCAAAAGATAAAGAACACGAAGGCTTGCGTTTCTGGCTCCCCTAAGCCACTTTTGATCGCGTTTTGCTTTCGTTTTTTGTGTTTCTATTCACTCCAACAAGTAAGTATTCAATCCTTGATGTTTTTAGCTTCCCATTGGTATATTTTCTTCATCTTTTGGTGCTCCAAATTGTGAGAATGTGATTATATTTGTGGGGCAGTTTTGGGTTGTTTTTATGCTTGATTTTTTGGAGTTGAGGATTTGAATGAGAAGGCCTTAGGCCTATGTTGTATTCTGAAGCAATGGGGCATGCCACATTGCCCCCATTCTCTTGCAATTTATGTCCCAACATGCGCCCATCAAGTGCTCGGTGAAATGCCCTAATGATATATGAATATACAACAACAACAACAACAACGCCTTATCCCACTAGGTGAGGTCGGCTACATGGATCAACTTCCGCCATAATGTTCTATCAAGTACCATACTTCTATCCAAATCATTAAGTTCAAGATCCTTTTTGATAACCTCTCTTATAGTCTTTTTGGATCTTCCTCGGCCTCGAATTGTTTGTCTTCTCTCCATCTGGTCTACTCTCCTCACTACAGAGTCTACCGGTCTTCTCTCTACATGCCCAAACCACCTAAGTCTATTTTCCACCATCTTCTCTACAATAGGCGCTACTCCAACCCTCTCTCTAATAGCTTCGTTTCTAATTTTATCCTGTCGAGTCTTACCACACATCCACCGCAACATCCTCATCTCCGCTACACCTACTTTATTCTCATGTTGGCTCTTGACCGCCCAACATTCTGTTCCGTACAAAATCGCCGGTCTTACCGCAGTCCGATAAAACTTTCCCTTTAGCTTGATCGGTACCTTTGCATCACATAACACCCCCGATGCTTTTCTCCATTTCATCCATCCTGCTTGAATGCGATGATTCACATCCCCTTCAATTTCTCCATCATCCTGTATTACAGACCCAAGATATTTAAACCGTGTGACTTGAGGGATAATATGGTCTCCTATTTTCACCTCTGAGTTAGAAACCCTCCTTCTTTTGTTGAACATACATTCCATATACTCCATTTTGCTTCTGCTTAGGCGAAAACCATGTGTTTCTAGAGCTCGTCTCCAAGTTTCCAACCTCTCATTCAACTCCTCCCTCGACTCTCCAAGGAGGACTATGTCATCTGCAAAAAGCATGCATCTCGGCGCTATCTCTTGGATTTGTTCCGTGAGGACATCTAGAATTAAGGTAAAAAGGTAGGGGCTAAGGGTTGACCCTTGATGCAAACCAATTGTGATGGGAAAATCGTCTGACTCTCCACCCTGTGTCCTAACACTAGTCGATACCCTATCATACATATCTTGGATAGCTCGAATATATGCAACCCTAACCCCTTTCTTCTCTAGAGCTTTCCACAAAATCTCTCTAGGCACTCTATCATACGCTTTCTCCAAGTCAATAAAAATAGATGATATATGAATATGATTTTGCAAAATTGGGATGGTGGGGCTGTTTTATGTATGTAGAGACAGCATAGGAAAGTCAAAATAGATGCCCAAATGTAATCCCAAGCTTAGGAACCCAAACTTTTTAGCTTCAATGCAAGAAAACATACTCATGACTAGGAACCCAAAATTTGGTTTTAGAATTAGAAAAGCATGAAAATAGGGACTTGCTTGTAAGAATTTGGGCTGCCCCATGATTGGTACTTTGCACCTAAGTAACGTGGGAAATGCTTTTCAATGGTGTGTAGATATATGTGTAAATATAAGGGGCAAAAAATTCCTTGCCAAGTATGAATAATTGTTTTCCTAAATGAATGTATGATAGCGTGGAATGCCCTTTTGAATGCAAATATGTGCAGGATGTGATTAGCTTTCCAATATGCATATAAATAAATATGAGTGAAAAAATAAAAATTTGTATGGTGTACTTCAAATGTATGTAGGTAGTTTGTGATAGCAAATGTTTAGGATATAAATTAGGTGTAAAGTTTGACGCAACACTTTGAGCATGAAAGTGTGTTTTCTTTTTCGGAATGTATATAGGTGTATGGCAATTAGAATATGTTAGATGTTCTTGTATGTTGACATGAGTAATGGGATATTTTCTACACATGCGTGTGTGCGTAAATGGATTACATGAGTTTGGTCTAAATCAGAGGGGTTAGCGTGACATTTTTGCGTTAAGATAAGCATTATCTTGTAAAACTAACTTCCAAATGTTTGTTCTCGCAGGAGATGGCCCCGAGGAAACTTGCCTCAAAGAGATCCAGGAAGGATAAAGCGGCCGAAGGAACCAGTTCCGCTCCCGAGTATGACAGTCACCGCTTTAGGAGCGCTGAACACCAGCAGCGCTTCGAGGCCATCAAGGGATGGTCATTTCTCCGGGAGCGACGCGTCCAGCTCAGGAACGACGAGTATACCGATTTCCAAGAGGAGATAGTTCACCGGCGGTAGGCGTCACTGGTTACCCCCATGGCCAAGTTCGATCCAGACATAGTCCTCGAATTTTATGCCAATGCTTGGCCTACAGAGGAGGGCGTGCGAGATATGAGGTCCTGGGTGAGGGGTCAGTGGATCCCGTTTGATGCAGATGCTATTAGCCAGTTCCTGGGATACCCTTTAGTGCTGGAAGAGGGTCAGGAGTGCGAGTATGGCCAGAGGAGGAACCGGTCCGATGGGTTCGATGAGGAGGCCATCGCCCATTTGCTATGTATACCGGGGCAGGATTTTGCCCGGACTATTGCCGGGAGACGGGTGCGGATCATGCGCACCAACATGACCACCCTGACTCAGATCTGGATGACTTTGCTGCTCAGCAACATCTAGCCCAGCGATCATAATTCCGACCTCCCCCTGCCGAAGTGTCAGCTGGTGTACGCCATCCTGACACGGATGAGCATTCACATGGCTCAGTTAATCGATGATGCCATCTATCTATTTGCAGGTATGGCGCCTACCAGGCACCCTCTGGACCCGGATAAGTCCAACAGGGCCCTGGGATTTCCCGCCTTGATCACAGGACTCTGCTAGTCGTTCGGAGTCCCCGTCGCACCTAGCAAGGTGATTCGGCCGCCCATCACTCGAGCTTTTATTGAGAAGTATTGCACACAGAGACAGGCCCATGGGGATGCTCCGCAGGCCGCAGACGCGCCGCCACCTCATCAGGCTGGTCCAGCCGGATCGTTTGATACGGAGCAGTATTTGTGGCATTTGGTTCGCCAGCAGGCGGCCAACCACCAGGCTCATGTACAAACCCATGATTGTCTTTACCAGATGAGCCTCAGCCTGCAGAGCTAGGTTTTTACTTCTTTTCCGTGCCCTACTCCGGACCAGTTCAGGGCAGAGGTCGCATGGCCTGGAGATTGGCCTGAGGCCCGGGCAGGAGAGGCGCCAGCAGAGGCTCCCGACGAGGCAGATGAGGCCCGCGAGGACGAGGAGATGACCGATTTACTTGATTTCTTAGGAGGGAGCGGGGCCACATGATTGGGAGATCCCTTGATCCATATTTCTTTTTGTTTCCATTTTTCCTGTTATATATTTTTGTTTGACTAAGGGACTAACGTTTGTTTCATGTTGATTGACTTATGTTTTGTACATACATATCGTTTGATTTGTTACGCCGGTACTTGTTTCATTGTTGTCAATAATGTTTGTTGAAATTCTGGGACCGTCTAGAGTTTTTCATTTAGGAACGTCGTCCTAAAAATAAAATGAACCAAAAATCCTAATAAAAAGAAAGAAGTGTTGTGAATAAAATGTCTGCGTATACAAAGAAAAAGGAAAGTGTGTATAAAAGGATTTTTTGTGTGTAAATGATGCGTGGAAAGGAATTCTTGTGTGTGTGAGCAACGAGTGTATATGAAGAAACTTTTGTGTGAACCATAAGGGTGTGTTGGGAAAAATAAAAAAATCTTTGAACGTAAATAGGGTTTGTATATAGACTGTGTGACGTAAAGAGAAAGAGTTCCAATGCGTGTACAGAAAAAGTTTGTCATGTATAAGAATATAGATGTACAAAGAAAGGTTTTCCTCATAAAGGACATGTTATAGTTAAGAAGTATAAATCATTCGTAAAGAGCAAACGTATCTTCTGGAAACAAGGGACTGATGCTAAGAGTTTATTTTCCGGAATAACCAAGATAAGGATGGATGAATTCATTGAACTGATAAAAGAACATAATTGGGAAACATTGGGTCTGTTTGTGTAAATTCCCAATCGTAGTATCACAATGCCATAAACGGGATGCTTGAGTGCCCACCTGGCTGTAGCCATGACTAATTTTGCACGTTGTTTTCAAATCATCATTGTCACGCGTGCCTTGTGGAGTAATATGGGAGTTTGGCCTGAGAGCGACACCTTGACACCCAAATTTGTTTTGCCCCAGATATCAAGATTGGGTTCCCACGATAAAAGACCCCATTCAAACACAACCTTAGACTTTTTTTTGAACCTTGGCCTATCAAAAGAATCCTCATCCTTTCCCCCGAAGCAAAGGACAGCGGAATCTCCTCAAGGGAGAGCAAATAGAATGCTGAAACCCGATTTCCCAAAGAAAGGAAAGGAGGAAGTGGAAAGAAAAGGAAGAAATGAAAAGAAAAGAAAGAAAAAGAACAATAAAAAAAGAAAGAAAAAGAAGGATTCTCGATCGAAGATCGAAAGGAAGTGAAAATAGAAGAGATCGGAGGAAAACAGAGTAATTCTCGATCAATGAAAGAAAGGGAATGGAAAATCTTCAGACCAGATAAATTTTCGGCAAAAATAAGTGACTGTCGGCAAAGGAAAACCCATTTTTGGTGTCTCTTCCTTTCGAATTGCCATTCAAAGTCATTCTCGACTGGCGATATCCCACCCCACATGAACAAAGAGGAAAACACCGAAACACCCAGCTTCCTCTCCAAAAAACACTACCCTCAAGAAAATCCTATTGGTCCGTGATCATACGTTTTGATCTTTGATTCGATAGGAAGTCGTGTGGAAAATAGAGTCATGGTGCAGTTATGGTTTGGGAATAGGATAAAACACTTGCCTTGTGAGTTTTATACACTATGAGTGATTTATTTTCAGCTTAGCCCGATGTTTCCCCTGCATGTTCATTTAAAAGCTAAAAGTTGACGTCCTGCCCTTCATTCTCGATTAAAGGAAGATTACCCTTGACACAAGTATATTGTTTCTCTAAGATATGGTGCTCTCGCAAATGATTTATTTTTCTTTACAAAAAGCATGTTTGCCTTTCAGGTGGAAAAACCCGGTGGACCGTTCGGTCCCGCCAACCACTTTTTTCGGAGCCCCATGAATGTTATTGCCTAGCGTTGTTCATGTGTCCTCCACCTTCGAGTTTGGAGCTATGTTTAATGATTGCCTAAGTGCGGACCCTCAAGGCAATCCTCCATTCTCCCCCTTTTTCGGAGCCCCATGAATGTTATTGCCTAGCGCTGTTCATGTGTCCTCCACCTTCGAGTTTGGAGCTATGTTTCATGATTGCCTAAGTGCGAACCCTCAAGGCAATCCTCCATTCTCCCCCTTTTTCGGAGCCCCATGAATGTTATTGCCTAGCGCTGTTCATGTGTCCTCCACCTTCGAGTTTGGAGCTATGTTTCATGATTGCCAAAGTGCGGACCCTCAAGGCAATCCTCCATTCTCCCCCTTTTTCGGAGCCCCATGAATGTTATTGCCTAGCGCTGTTCATGTGTCCTCCACCTTCGAGTTTGGAGTTGTGTTTCATGATTGCCTAAGTGCGGACCCTCAAGGCAATCCTCCATTCTCCCCCTTTTCGGAGCCCCATGAATGTTATTGCCTAGCGTTGTTCATGTGTCCTCCACCTTCGAGTTTGGAGCTATGTTTCATGATTGCCTAAGTGCGGACCCTCAAGGCAATCCTCCATTCTCCCCCTTTTTCGGAGCCCCATGAATGTTATTGCCTAGCGCTGTTCATGTGTCCTCCACCTTCGAGTTTGGATCTATGTTTCATGATTGCCTAAGTGCGAACCCTCAAGGAAATCCTCCATTCTCCCCCTTTTTCGGAGCCCCATGAATGTTATCTCCTAGCGCTGTTCATGTGTCCTCCACCTTCGAGTTTGGAGCTATGTTTCATGATTGCCTAAGTGCGGACCCTCAAGGAAATCCTCCATTCTCCCCCTTTATCGGAGCCCCATGAATGTTATTGCCTAGCACTGTTCATGTGTCCTCCACCTTCGAGGTTGGAGCTATGTTTCATGATTGCCTAAGTGCGGACCCTTAAGGCAATCCTCCATTCTCCCCCTTTTTCGGAGCCCCATGAATGTTATTGCTTAGCGCTGTTCATGTGTCCTCCACCTTCGAGTTTGGAGCTATGTTTCATGATTGCCTAAGTGCGGACCCTCAAGGCAATCCTTCATTCTCCCCATTTTTCGGAGCCCCATGAATGTTATTGCCTAACGCTGTTCATGTGTCATCCACCTTGGAGTTTGGAGCTATGTTTCATGATTGCCTAAGTGCGGACCCTCAAGGCAATCCTCTATTCTCCCCCTTTTTCGGAGCCCCATGAATGTTATTGCCTAGCGCTGTTCATATGTCCTCCACCTTCGAGTTTGGAGCTATGTTTCATGATTGCCTAAGTGTGGACCCTCAAGGCAATCCTCCATTCTCCACCTTTTTCGGAGCTCCATGAATGTTATTGCCTAGCGCTGTTCATGTGTCCTCCACCTTCGAGTTTGGAGCTATGTTTCATGATTGCCTAAGTGTGGACCCTCAAGGCAATCCTCCATTCTCCACCTTTTTCGGAGCCCCATGAATTTTATTGCCTAGCGCTGTTCATGTGTCCTCCACCTTCGAGTTTGGAGCTATGTTTCATGTTTGCCTAAGCGTGGACCCTCAAGTGCAATCCTCCATTCTCCACCTTTTTCGGAGCCCCATGAATGTCATTGCCTAGCGCTGTTCATGTGTCCTCCACCTTCGAGTTTGGAGCTATGCTTCATGATTGCCTAAGTGTGGACCCTCAAGGCAACCCTCCATTCTCCACCTTTTTCGGAGCCCCATGAATGTCATTGCCTAGGGCTGTTCATGTGTCCTCAGTTATCAAGCGCGGAGCCTCTGGTGACTGGGAAATATGTTCTTTTGTTGTTTTCCGGATCGGTTCCTTTGCCAAACATATGTATATGTGTATATGTATATTATATTCGTTGTTCTTGTTGTTGTTTGTATTTTGTTTTGTGTTGTACAACAAAAAAGAAGGAGTAGAGACGAGAATCGTCAACCCGGAAAGGGCAGGATGGACGTAATCAGTGTCTTATCTTTGCTTTCCTCTTATCTCCGATGAGAGGTATGTAAAGAGGGGCAACTGTCATACCCTAATTTCGTCCGGGGATTATAATTTGATGATATACAACCATTGATTGGCCGCTTCGAGATATTTGGCACCCTTTGTTGCACAATATGTGAAGTCCCGAGACGTGCCAAAAATCAAAAGGGAGCAGGCTTACGCGATCCGTGAAAATTCCGTGATGTGACGGAAATCGAAAGGAGGTATTTTTCGCAATCCGTGAGTTTTCGTAACTTCTTCGAAAGCTAAAAAAGAGTAAATACATAATCCGTAAGGACTCGTAATCTTGCGGAAGGAAAATAAGTATCGTTACGAAATTCATAAATTTTCGTAACGTTACGGAAAAAGAATTACCAAAAAAGGTAGAGGGGGTGCATTTAGTAAAAAGGGGGTACAAATAGCAATCAGGCCCACTTGGGCCTTCTAGATTCTTCCTCCAGAAGGCTGTTGCTTCTGGAGGAAGCAACCTTGCTCGCCTGGGCGAGCTGGGTGGCAAGCTCCTCCCCTATTTTGCTATAAATAGGGGGAGGAGTGAAGGGAGAAGGGGTTCAGCCTTCTTGGCACTTCTTATTCTCTCGAAATTGCTGAGGAAAAATATTTCCGTGAAGAAAATCCAAGCCGAGGCGCTTCCGTAACGTTTCCGTGAGTAATTACGCGAAGATTCTCGACCGTTCTTCAACATTCATCGTTCGTTCTTCGTTTTCTTCAGTCTTCAACGGGTAAGTACCTCAAACCGAGCTTTTCAATTCATTCTATGTACCCGTGGTGGTCCACATTTTGTTTCATGTATTTTTATTCTCGTTTTCATTCGCTTTCTATACCCCCTTTTTGACGTGCTTTAGTCATTTATTTAAGTAATTTCTCGCCTAATCTAAAAATAAAATAAATTTCCACCGATCATTTGAATTGTATCATCCGTTAATTTCTGTTAAAATGAATTTCGGCCGTTCGGTCGTGCCGTAACCACGTTGGAAATAAAAAAAGAGGTAAAATAATAATATAATAATCAAAAAATTCCTTTTATTAAAATAAAGCGAAAAATCAATCGGACGTTTACTCTTTGGGATTTCTCATTCTTAATTGAATTGACTAATAACTAAAGTGAAACTAAGGCTAAAATCAACTCGCCTAGTCAAGCTCGTCCACAAAAAATAGGGTTTTGAAAGTTTATGATTTCAGTTTCTTACCAAGTAAAATGGATCATTTTTAAGGTCCAACGCCTTAAAATGATCACCCTTCAAGTAAAAAGAATCACTTGATTCACGCATAAAAAAGAACTACATAGGTCTGATTTCCTCTTCGATGGAGGGTACGTAGGAGCAAGAGCCCCGCTTTTGTCGACCTCAAAAAAATAAAAAAGAACTAAAGTTAAGATAACACAATTTCCACAATTCTGAAAAATAGGTTGTTGTCCTTTGAGACAAATGTGAGAGGTGCTAATACCTTCCTCAAACGTAAATACAACTCCCGAACTTAGAATTTTCATTTTGACCGGTTTTCTTCGGTTTTTTCGACGTTTTCCACAAATAAACATTGGTGGCGACTCCGTGCACCTTTCCTCCTTTGGAAAGCGCACCCGTGAGCCTCGCCTTCGCCCGCCCGCAAAAGGGCACGCTGCGACAATATCAATATTCAAATTTCTTGTCACCTAGCTTGCCATAGTAGTAACAGGTAATCCTAGAAAAGTGAGATTTAGATCATCCTTGAGATTTATCACGGCTTCTACTTGCACTTCTTCCACGATTCTCACTTCTTCTATGGTTTTCTACAATGTTAGCTTCAGATTGGACAACCATACCTCGTTCCTTCCTCCTAGCTTCTTCATTCAGTAAGCTATCAGCGGCGGTATCCATGGTGAGCTTCCTTTCAGGGGTTGAGTTACTTAGAGTAACTACTAATGTGTCCTAAATATCCAGTAGGGAACTAAGGAGTAGAAGAGCTTGTAATTCATCATTAATTTTCATCTCAATCTTCGTCAATTGATTCAAGAGCCCCTTGAAAATGTTTGAGTGCTCAATCATGCTATGACCATCTTTGTACTCCAAGTTTACCTACCTTCTCACGAGATGGGCTTTGTTCCAATGTGTCTTTTTTTTTAATCATAGACTCAAGTTTTGTCCATAGTTCATATACATTGGTGTAAGTTTACACATGCTCGAACAAGCTTCAATCAATGTATTTTTGAATCATAGCTACTGCCTTCTGATTTTGGAGCTCCCATTCTTTGTCAATGATCTTCCCCTCCGTTTTATCCTTTTGAGTAATAGGCTCATGCAAATATTTGTAGTACATATGGTCTTCCATCATCGGCTTCCAATAGGAGTAATTTTTAGCAATTAGCTTGAACATATCTCCATCATGAGTGACACACCTTCCATCTTGAATCACACAAGATGATAGCTCCCCCGATCAACTTGGTTTTGATACCACTGTTGGGAAATACCAAGAATAAATTTCCCTCTCTATGTGATTAAGATGGACAATAAGAAAAATAAATTAAGAGAGTAAGAGAAAAAGAAGAACACCAAGAAATTTTTAACGCGGAAAATCCCCTTAGTCTAAAAGGGAAAAACCACAAGACCAAGTCCAAAAAAAATATCTCCACTATGAATAGGATTACAATGATCTCATTCTCACAAAATATGATTGTTTACAATATTTCTCAAACATGTGGTGGAAATGTAACTTCCTTTTCTTGAAGAGGATTACAAAAAACTCTCTCACTCTATACCCTTGAAGGATCTCACTTACTTACTTGCGACAAATCCTCACAAACCCCCATTTATATAGTGGAGGGATATGGCTTCTCCCAAGAGTAATAAATGGATGTAAATTAATTTTTATATTTCCAAGAACCCTTGAAAATGTTACCTCCTTTTTTCTAAGATGAATGTGATAGATATCATCAGGAGTCAAAGATGATATTCCAAAACCTTGAAATCTTCACCTTTTATTTTCCATGCATTCACTACAACAAATCTGTTAAATAATGGAGGTTATTTTTTCGTTTAGTGGAGGTTTTTACCCTCCGCAAAATAAATTATGGAGGTTTTCAAAAACCTCCGCAGTTAGATTCGCCACAAGCAATTAGCGGCGGTTTTCAAAAACCTCTGGTATCGAGAACATTTTGCAGAGGTTTTTTTGTAGAGGTTTTAAACCTACGCTAACTGTGGAGGTTTTTTAAAGGAGGTTTTTAAACCTACGCTAACTGTGGAGGTTTATTGGAAGAGGTTTTTATACCTACACTAAATATGGAGGTTTTTTGTAGGAGGTTTTAAACCTATGCTAAATGCGGAGGTTTATTAAAAGAGGTTTTAAAACTATACTATGAAGGGGTTTTTTTTAAATCATGCTAGCAATAGATGTTTTACAATTGATTTTCTAATTCTCCTTATTTTATGGTATATAATGATTTTGTATACTCATTTTAGTTTCATAATCTACATGTATTATAATTTTTCATTTTCTTATGATATCGATAAAAAAATGTAATAAAAAAACTCATAATGAGGACGTAGAAATTATATTTCAATAACCAAAATAATAGCATATAGTTCAAAGATTTATAATTCAAATTTCTATTGTAAATCAAAGTATGACATAAAATCCATAACAAAGTAATATTAGTATTGTACTAAACTTTAAATCCAAAATACATTATAAGCAAACTAAGGGTTGCTAGCACCAGAAGATCCTCTTGCATCCAAAGGTGTATTCGGAACACTTGAAGCATCATTTGGCTGAAATAAGAAAAGAAAAAACACTTAGTCACATATACTATATACAAGGGTGTATCACACATACTAAATCATAATGACCATCAATAAAAATAATCAATTCTAAACAATTGTTTTAATATTCTAAACTTATGCATGGTTATTACCTTGGTCATGTATGTTTACTTAAAGACCTAACTTGAGATAAAGAGTATTAAGAGCTAGCCAAAATGAATAAAATTTTACCTTAATATTGTTGATTAACTATAAAATCTATCTACAAAACTCTAAATTAATTAGCTTAATAAACACACATACCAATTACAAAATATATTTCCTAACTAATATGCATGAATAAATTAATAAACTATAGACATATGTAAAACAGTTTTAAGAGTACATTGTGTATTATACTAACAAGTTTTAGGATACCTCACATATACATAATGATGTATGCATATTAATTACTTACATGTGTTTGATCAGGAGTGAAATAACTAGCTAATTCTTCAGGGATCCTTCCTTCCTTCATTATCATGTAGGCCTTAAAAGCTGATTCTAAATTGTTGTATTTCTCTTGCCATTGGTTTGAAGATGGAAAGGCAACACCAGATGAAGAAGAGCTCAGACTAGAAGCTCGAAGTCTTGTGTTCCTGAATGTATTAGAAGGAACAGCTCCTAATCCCATGCATCGCACTCTCCCAGAGTGCTCTAACCCTAACACTCTACCAACAGCATCAAGAGGAGAAACTTCAGATTCATCAACTATGCTTTGAGTCAATCCTACTTCAATTTGTTCCTGCAAACATGTAATAAAAGGAATTACAAAAGTTTTAAGATTAAGCACAATCCTTGAAAACAATGTTACTAAAGAAAAACATACCGCTATAGTCTTTGCTGCTTCATTTACAAATGATCCATCTTTCCTTTTATGAGTTTCAATATATAATTGTCCACGACTTGGTAGCTTCCCAGTTTCTAACAACTAAGATAAATAAAGAGTAAGTAAACATTGAACTTCTTTAATTAGTAAAAGTTAACATTTAGTGTCATTACCAACTCATTTCTTCTTCTAGGATTAGCTTTGGATCCACCAGTGTGTGGAATAACTTGCTTGCTTCGAATTTCTTTATTTCTCCTACAAAGTTCCTACATGCAAAGCAATTTCAAGTTTACAACTTGTAATAGTAATCATATAATTAGCTATAAAAACAATTCAATAATTAAAACAATCTAATTGTACCAATGTTGATGGTTTATGACGATAATGAACAAAACGAGCCCATTGATCTTTATCTATGCCTATCGGCACATTTTTTATGATTTCATCTCTTGTTTTGGTTGGATCGTTGAATTCATTCCATAAGCTTTGCCTATTTGCAGCCCATTTTCTTCCCATACTTAATTTGCAATACCGTTTTGCACCAGCTTCATTAATCTTAAAATAAAATCGAGGCTAAAAAAAAAGACAAATTTATCAAATATATCATATGCAAGATAATATATATATATATATATGAAAAATAGTAAAGATAGGGTTTCTAAGTGGTGTAGATATAAAAAGTTATATATAACTAATTGACATACCTTTAAAATTGTTTCAAAGCAATCATCAAAATAAGCTTTAGGTACGCCTGAAGGTCCAGACCATCTATCATAATCCATAGGAAATAATTTGCAATCAGCTGCTAGTGTTCCAAGAAATCCTGCAAGCAAGGCTTGTGCTTCACCAATTGCTTGGCCTTGGTCATCAAAATTCACAATGATGCGTAACTCCCTAGGTAAGCTATTGACTCCCCTAACTTTCACCTTAATCTTCTTGATCATTTCTTCAGAGTCTTTAACAATAAAAGAATTTCTCAATAAGAAAATGTAATATACTTCATATGATGATAATTACAAAAATAAAAATAAAATACAATACTTGTATACCTATTGCCTCAACAGTCCAACAGTGTGTAGACTCACGCCCAACATGACGTCTAGTTGTTTCATCTTCTTGTGGATCTTCAGATGTTGATACATGAGAAAGAGGGACATTACCAGTTGGGACTTCAGGAGCTTGTGTGGAATCACTTGGTGGGGAAGAAATTTCAGGATTCATTGCTGGAACTTCAGATGTTGATTCATGAGAAAGAGGGACATTACCAGTTGGGACTTCAGGAGCTTGTGTGGAATCACTTGGTGAGGGACATTGTGGTTGAGGTGCTGATTTTTGTGGATTTCTAAAACGCTTCACCTTTGGCATGACTACATATTCATGACAACAATATTAAGAGAAAAATAAATAAAGAATAATAAAATTTAAGATGACATACTATCAAAATTAAAACAAGATTAAAATAATTAATAAATGAAATAATAACAACATTTATAAGTCAATCAACTATATCATATTTAGGCAAGTGTGAATTTCTTACTATTTTAGGAGTTACAATTCAATCAACTATATCATCATTTAGATGGTTTGTAGCCAATTGTACATATTGATCATCAAGCCTAGAAAATTGTTCAAGTTGTTGCTCTTGGTATGGCTCATTTTCATATGCATTTTCTTCTACTTCTTCTCCCATGTCATATAAATCTCTTGGCTTTATGTGTACAACAACACTCCATCCTTCATTGACTACATCATCTACATAATACACCATTTGTGCTTGAGATGCTTCAATGTATGGTTCATGTTCTTCACGATCACCAATATGAATCAATCTATCAAAGTTAACACAATTAAAATTCCAACAATCCTTTTTATACCCTCTATCTCGTGTAGTATCAGCCCATTTACATTTAAAAAGAATAACAGAGAATCGACCATAGTAGTTAATCTCAATGATATCTTCCAACTTCCCATAATAAGGTAAATCTGCTTGCCTTAAGTTGCCATCAACGCTACTTGAAACACATGATGTGTTAGATGTTAAGAAAACACCACTGTTTTGTGATTTTAATCCTTCTTCTCGAGCCAAGGTTCGAAATTTGAACCCATTAATATTATATGCAGTAAATCTTGTTGCATTGTCCAAGGGTCCTCGTGCTAAAAACTTTAGATCAGTAGACATTTCATTCATTGTATCTGGATTCATAATCTAAAAAAATTGGAAGTTAGAGTTTGAAACAAAGACGATAAAAAAATCTCTATCCACTAAATGACTACTCACCCGCTTTCTAAACCAATCAACAAACTCTTTATTGACTTTTTTCTCTATCTCTGTAGACGAAGGTCTTCTTCCTCTTGAACTCCTTTTTATGAATTCTCTAAATTCACTACATAAATTAATTATTATAATCAATACACATGACTATTATTTATAAGTAGTATAACAATAAAAGTTTATGTCACTTTACTTACTCCACAAATGGTGTGACTATAGTGCAATTAAGGAGCACATATCGATGAGCTTGCAATTTTTGCATTGGAGTTAAAGTGAACATTGAACAAGCTCCTACTGGTTTTCCAATTTGTGGGAAGATAGAGGACACAAAAAAAGTCTCATTATCAATTGGGTTATCACAAACACGTTTAGGTCTATTGAACCTTGTCTCGATATCTTCAATGTACCGAGAACAAAAGGTAAGAGACTCTTCAGCTAAATACCCCTCAGCTATGGATCCTTCAGGTTGTGCCTTGTTTCTCACAAAGGATTTTAAGTGACCTAATTCCCTATAGAAATAACTAACAATTAAAGAGTGTACAAGTAAGATATTTGTAATATAACATCATAAATTTAAATTATTTAAATCTTTACCTCTCTACTGGATACATATATCGATAATGCACTGGGCCTCCAAGTTTTGCTTCCTCTATAAGATGAACAGTTAAATGAACCATAACTGTGAAGAATGATGGAGGGAATAACATTTCTAAGTGGCATAGTGTAACCACAATGCGATCTTGGAGCAACTGAAGTTCTGGAAGATTTAAAGTTTTACCACAAAGTATTCTAAAAAAAGAACAGAACTCCACTAAGACAGAAGTCACATGGTCTGGCAACAAGTTACGAATTGCTAGTGGTAGCAATTGTTCCATAATAATATGACAATCGTGACTTTTTAACCCAGATATTTTATTAAGTTTCTCATCAATACATCTGGAAATGTTACTTGAGTAACCATCTGGTACTGTAATAGTCTTCAAAGTTTTCAAAAATAACTTTTTGGTACCACGTGTTAGTGAAAACAAAGCAAGGTGATACTTTCCATTATCATCTGGCCAAAGATCAGGCCTTAAGCCCATTTCTTTCAAGTCTTTTCTAGCATTAAGGTTGTCTTTTGATTTATCCTTCTCATGGAGCAATGTATACATGACATTGTCGCATACATTTTTTTCAATATGCATAAAATCTAGATTATGTCGTAACAAGTTAGACTCCCAATATGGAAGTTCAAAGAATACGCTTCTTTTATTCCACTGTGTGACTTCTTGTCTAGATCTTTTTCTTGTTCCATTTTGAATAGCTCCAATTCCAAATGTAGTATTAATATGTTCCACTTGTCGAAAAATGTCAGATCCAGATAATTTTAATGGTGGGTTTCGTTCTTCTATGCTTCCATCAAAGCGAACACGGTTCAATCTAAATTTATGATTTCTACTTAGAAAACGATGATGCCCCATAAAACACCACTTGTTACAATTTCGAAGGCGACAAGGTTCCGCATCTAAATTGCAAGTTGGGCAAGCCAATCCTGTGTGTATGTTCCAACCAGATAAGATGCCTAAGCCAGGAAAGTCCCTAATTGTCCATATAAGAGCTGCTCGCATTCTAAAATTTTCATTTAAGGATGAGTCATAGGTGTCCACACCACTCCATAGCTCACGTAACTCCTCTACAAGGGGCTTTAGGTACACATCTATGTTATTTCCAGGAGATTGCTTGCCTGGAATGATCATTGATAGAATGAAGGAAGTGTGGTTCATACATATCCAAGGTGGAAGATTATATGGAATTAAGAAAACTGGCCAGATGCTATAGGTAGAACTCAAGGTCCTAGCAGGATTAAAACCATCAGTAGCAAGGCCTAAGCGAACATTTCGAGGATCTGAAGAAAACTCAGGATGGATTAAATCAAATGTCTTCCATGCCTCTCCATCTCTTGGATGCCTTAACAACCCATCTTTATTGTCTTCCAAAACATGCCATCTCATATCTTTTGCAGTCTTACGACATGTGAACAATCTTTGCAATCTTGGTTTCAATGGAAAGTAACGTAAAACCTTTGCAGCTATTTTCTTCTTCTTGTTGGGTTTCCATCTAGATGTACCACAATGCTTACAAGCATCCAAACTTTTTTCATCATCTCCCAAATACAACATGCAATGTTTTGGACAAGCATCTATCTTTTTATAATTAAGACCAAGCTTGTTAATAATTTTCTTTGCCTCATAAATAGAAGGAGGAAACTTTGCTTTTTCAAATGCGTCATTTAACAAATCCAATATCATAGCCATTGCCTTGTCGCTTAATCCACACAAAACTTTTATATGATATAGTTTGATTATAAATTCTAGTTTTGTGTACTTGCTTCCTTCATACAATGTTTGGCTCCCATCATTTAGAAGCTCATAAAAGCCATTATGATCTTCTCTTGGTTCATCATTTACTATTTCATCTTCATTTAATGGTTGTGATGCACCTACATTAGGGTCATGTTGCCTATATTGTTCAAATGCGTCATTGATCATCATTTCCATTGGGTTTTGAGGTTGAACACCACTATCTTGGAAAACATCTTCCACTTGAGAAGATTCTAATGCTTGCTTTTCACCATGAAGATCCCATATAACATAGTTTTGAGGAAATGGTTTATATAGCAAGTGATCTTCAACTATGTCTCTAGTTTGCCATTTCATAAATCCACATTTTGGACATGGACATCGAATTGTTTCTCCTACAACTCCATTCTTAAAAGCAAAATCTAAGAATTTACTCAAACCAATGGAGTAATCAATTGAGTTTCGGGCCTTTGAAATCCATGACTTATCCATTACAAAAGATACCTAAACAATTTTATTAAAATAATTTATCACACTATGATAATATAACATAGTATAATTTGTATTAAAAAAACTATAAATTAAGAATAATATAAATTATAATATAAATTAAGAAGAAAAACTATAATAATTATTCTAACTAAAAGAATAATTGGTAGGGGAAGAAGCATAACCTAAGATTCAATACCAATTTTTATGTTACAGCTACTACCATATATGTTATAAAATAAGAATAGGTATTTAGAATAAAAACCAATGGAACCAACAAAAAAAATGAATTACAAAAAATTATAATAAATTACACTTGTTAGCTAACTAATAGAGGTCGTAACATAAAAATACTATCATGAAAATGTAATGTACATTGTAAACACATAAAAAAAAATAAAGATTACAATGTTTAATCAAAATAAGAGAGAGATGAAGTACCTTTGAACTTCCAGTAAATGAAAGCAGGGGAATATGTCTTTTGCTATTGCCTAACCAATTTCAGCACCTCTCAAGAACTTCAGCTACAAGCTTTAAAAAAAATAAGGAAATTAAGTTAGTATTATATACGACAAGTTAGTATTATATATATATATGACCTTAATAGCCAAAAAAGAAAAAGCAAATTAACCACTTATTTTTTGGAGCAAGTGTGCTACAAATCCAAGCTGAAATTGCTTGCATCAATGCCAAATGGAATCAAAAGTATATGCTAATTCCAATGGGAGTTACTTGACATTCAATTAAGCAATAAAAGTATATGCTTATAAGTTCCAAATGAGTTTTTCTAACTTTTGTGTTCTTATCAAGTTCAAATAGGGTTACTTTTATAATTTGTAAAAAGAAAAAATATTTAAAGTTGGAGCTAATTATTTGAAAATGGTATATCTATATTCTTTACACTATAGGTCCTAATAAAATTAGTTATTATATTGGACATAGTAATACTTTATATCAATACTATAATTAAAAAATTTTAAAAAAGTAAAATTGGAAGTACGAGATGGATGGAGTCATTTGATGACATTATTTTCTCTCAATCACTAAGTTAATTAAAAGAAAAGAAAATCATATATGTTAATCATAAATAAGCAAGGGAAAGAAAGGAATGAAGAAGAAAAGAATAAGAAAAAAAAAGAAACTCATAATTATTCTTTTTTAAAAACAAGTCTTCACACTTCTCTCTCACTCTCAAATGTTAATTATTAGTAGAAATACAATTGACAAAATTCATCCCACTTTGTAAGGAGTGAAATGCTATAAACAGATTTATAAGAGTGAGCATCACTGCAGCAATAACAGAACTGAAAGTTTGTGTCATAAAGAATGCATCACTGCAGCAAATGTTAATTTCTCTTATTCAAAATTTAATACCAAATTACTATAGCTTCCGCTGTTTTACTTAATATGTATATATATAAAGGCATCTTACACTATGTTGATCAGCATGTATTACGCCTGGTAGGCAAACTTAACTATCTCATCATCACCAAACCTGACATCACCTTTATTATAAGTATGGTTAGTCAATTTCTGAATGCCAATTGTGATAGTCATTTGGATGTTGTGAAATTCATTCTTCAGTTCATAAAGAAAGCAAATATAGATATATAGAGAACTAAATTTTTGCCGAATCACATTTTAATTGTGTTTTCCTGTCACACACATATTTCAAAGTAGTCTTATCTCTCGGGATATCCCATGCCAGCTACCATACGTGCGTGATGAAGGACCACATAATCACAAATACATTCTCAGGGAAAATGATGACTTTAATAATTTTTATAATTTCTTTTTACAAATTACTTTATTTATTAAATAAACATGCATGTCTATGTTGCAAATCGGGCAGATCTTTTTGAACAGGAGTCAGCCTTGGCTGTCATTCTCACCGCTTCTCACTTTGTCTCAGTTTGGGATCAATAATTCAAATGTTTGTGTTAAACAAGATAATTTAATATTTATATAAAATATCATAAAAACATATATTTTTTGTCATTTAAATTTATCAGTTGCTTCACTATATAATACCACCCAGTAAAAGGGAAGGTCGATTGCACGTTCATCCTAAGGAATGGAAATACTGATTTGGATTAATTGCCAACTACTGACTCCTCATCTAATCCTAGAAATAAGCAGTCTAAACTCTCAAGTTTTAAGACAACCAATTCAGTGAACTTGTAATTTTATCTGGAAATAAAAAATAAAATAAAAAAGTCCAGAAATAATTAAAAATGACCAAAGATGGGTCAAAAACCAAAGGCTTAGGCTTGGGTAGAGAATAACAGCAAACAATACACACCAACACGATTGAAAGAATAGACAAAATCATAATAATAATTAAAAAAGAAAAAAAAAACTGAATTGAAAATTAGAATCAGGTACGGGAATAGCTGGTAGTAGGTCAGGGATGGTGAAGAGAAGGAAGGTTTGTAGGTGAAAGGGAAAGAAAGAAATAAAGAAAGGGAAAGAAAGAAATAAAGAAAGGGAAACCAGAATCTTAGTTCCAAATCGAAAACTGAAAGCGCCATGGATTAGGCGAATGCCAGAATCTTAGTTCCAAAAATCATTCTCGGCAACGTACAGCACTAAAATCAAAAACTGAACACACAAAAATTTGAAGGTATAAAAAAAATGGCAGAGTATACCTGGCCTTATTTTCTTTTTGAATCCTTCGAATTTCTTCGTCTCGCTATATACCCTGCAAGCAAAATATTTGTCCGAATATATACATAAAAAGAAGAAAAAAGAAAACGAAGATGATTATTCGATTAATTAAAACAAAAATAAGAAAACAGCAACGAACCTTGGAACAAAGAGAGGAAGTACCTTTGAAGAGAGGGGTTTTGGGAAGCGAGAGAAGAAAAGAAAAATCTGGAACGAGAAACTGAGAGAAATTTTAGGGGTAATATGAGGAGAGGGGTTTTGGAAATCTTTAATGAAGAGAAAGAGGAAGTTGTGACTGAAAGAGGGGTTTTGTGATTTTTTTGAGAGGGAATTTTTTTTTTGAGAGGTTTTGTGATTTTTTTGAGAGGGAATTTTTTTTTGGAGGAATTTTGTGATTTTTTTTAGAGGGAATTTTTTTTGAGGGGTTTTGTGATTTTTTTGAGAGGAATTTTTTTTTTGCTGGGAAAAAAATATGATTTATTTTAATTTAAAGAGAAAAGAGTGGAAAAATAATATTTAATTAGCATAGGTTATAAACCTCCGCAAATTAAGCACAAAAAATTGTAGTTTTTAATAAATTAAGGAGGTTTCTAAAACCTCCGCAAAATAACCTCCATTATTTAACATTTTTTTTGTAGTGATTTGATGTTATCAATATTTGTTGAATGTGATGCTCCATAATTATGGAGGGATTTCCAACACATTTTTCTAGACCCCACATTGAGATTTAAATGCGTCTTCAATCCCCTCAATATTCGTTGTAACATTTGTTGATCCTTTATTAACAAAAATTGCCTCATAACAAGACCTTGACATGCCCGCTTTAGCATTACTAGAATCTTCCTCTTTTTTAACTGCTAACATCCCCTTTCTAGAATTTTGTTGGGTAATCATCCACACTCCAAAACGGTTATCAATCTTTGTACAGTCTTGATTGGCAGTTACAATATTTGGTTGATTTGATATTATGGCATTGATGTTAGCCCTTTCTTTCAGAGAAGTCTCCAATAGTGGTTCAACCACAACAACTTCATCTTCAACTTGTTTCTCAAGTGGAAATCTCGACATAACCTCCACTACCTCCCTACACTGGTCCTTCTTATGTCTAACAAGTCCACACCAAAAGCAAATTGAGTGAAGACCTTCGTATTCCAAATACAACTTGTGCCCTCTAACATATATATGCATTTCTAGTGGTTTTTCCAAATCTAGTTCTACACAAATTCTCGCAAACTTCCCACGATAATGTATAGACGTCAAGCGATCCACTTTAAGAAACTTCCCCAAAGACGATCCAATTTTGTTCAAGAAAACATCATTATAGAGCTCAATAGGTAATCGTTGTATTTGAATCCATATTGCAACATTTTTTTCTTTTTCTACATTCATTAGAAAAAGTGGTCTCCACCTCTGCAATATTAGATAGTGATTCGCCACCATCCACATGCCTTCTAACAAGGCAAAGTTGTAGTCACCAGCCAAAGTGAAGGTTAATAATTTGAATCGTCCCATTTTATGCCCAACTTCGTTGAACCTTGGTCTCAATAATGCAAAAAATAACTCTCTTTCCTAACCATTAACAACAAATGTATTAAGCCGCAAAGAAGCCCACCGTAAAAGTTCCGCATCCGATAGAGGGATCATCGGTCCATCCATTTGTTTGGTCGTACTACCAACATCTTCCTTAGAAACTTCTTCCAACACATCAACCTTCTGCACACTTATGTTTGTGTCCATAGAAACATCACCACCCTACACTAACAGAAAGAATGGATATAACATCGCAATGTTAACATCAATTTTTAAAAACCGATGTTAACAAAAACATGGTGACATACTCATAAATAACACGAGTTCGTTAACGTCGATTTTTAGAAAAAACAATGTTAACATGAGTTTGTTAACATTGGTTTGTCAAAAATCAATGTTAACATAAGTTTGTCAACATCGGTTTTTCAAAAATCAATGTTAACAAACTCATGTTAACATTGGGTTTTTCCAAAAACCAACATTAAAGAAATTATGTTAACATCAGTTTTTTGGAAAACCGACATTGTGTTTGTTAAATTAAATCTATTTTTTTTCTCTTCTCGCGCCCATTCTAAACCATCTCTCACTCTCACACTCTCGTTCTCACTCTTATGCACTCTCTACGGTGATGCGACCACACCGTTCTCGCTCTCGCTATCATCTCTGACTCCCATTCTTACTATCACTCTCACGCTCTTCTTCTTGCTCTCACACACAACTCTACTCACTCTCATTCTCATTCTCGGTCATGAAAGGCTAGTCTTCTATAAATGCTTGTTTCTGTGTTTGGTTTTGATGGTGATGGTAAGCAAGAAGCTAGGGCTCATTCTTAGTTTTGATGATTTCCAGTTCTCATTTTAATGTGTGTATTGCTTATTGTTAATGTGCGTATTACTAACATGAAAATGCTTTTTTCTGTGTATGTTGCTAAAAACATGTGTTATTTTCTGGATATACAAATACTGATAATGGGACTTTGTGCATATTACTAACATGAAAATGCTTTTTAATGGGGACTTTGTGCTGGTGTGAGAATTCTGTCACAGCCTTAGGCCCCCAATTTTTTTCAAATAGGAATATCATTCTTGGTTTTCAAAAATGGTATATGCACTGTGTCTTTCAACTCTATGGCATGTACTCGACCAAACTCATATGTCTTGGTTTACTACTAGTAGGTAGGCATGCATATTTATTTTTAACAATAACTTTAATATTGTAAATGGAGTTTAGAAACAATGAATGAAGATCAATAGAACTGGAAGGAAATGACTAAGACAATGATGAAGATTAACAAAAAAACTAGAGGAAATGCTCAACATAGTTCATATTATGGATCATGTTAGAAATTTTAAGACTATTCTCAAATAAACATGACATGATATAAGACATTTGATTATATTAGTTTGCTTGTTAAATGTAGTCTTATAGTGAAGTGAGTAGGTTCTTTGCTGTAAGATGGAAGGATAAACTAGAGCATACTTGGCATCTGCTAGACGATAATGGCAACATGCACTCTGTTACATACAACCAAGATCTGGTGAACCCAACTCTACTGGCTGGATGGATAGAACTCAGACATTTCTATGGACTTTTGTTTGTAATTAAAGTACATTATATTATACTATTATCAATATTTAAATTTTTTTTATAAGTGTTGGTGGTATATTTTGTCGGAATTGGAACATCCTGAACACATTTGTGATATATTTTGTTTATAAATGTTTATAAGTACTCTTGGTGCATGGTATATTTTGTTTATAACTCTTGGTGCATGACTTATTTTATGAGTTTTTTACAACTTTGAATGATAAGTTGTGATATGAATGATTACATGTTGGTAATTAAAAACACAGATAGGATATTAAAAAAATCCAAAAAACAACATCGATTTTTAGAAAAATCAATGTTGTTGTTTACTGACAACATCAGTTTTTAGGTTTTTATAAAAACCGATGTTGTTTTTTGGTAAAACAACATCAGCTTTTAAAAAATTGATGCTAACGTTGATATTTTTAATGCTGATAGTTTCAATATCGGTTAATAACCGATGTTGAAAGTTCTTATTAACCGATGTAAAAAACTTATTTTCTAGTAGTGTCAGTTGGCTGAAGAATTTTATCAACAAAGGACATGAATATCCCTTTTCTCAAAAACCTCCTAGCCTTCCTTAACCTTCTTAGTATTCCTATGGAGGATGTCTTCCTCACTAGTAGGGTTAGCACTTAGCACCACTATTATCTAAAACCCTAGCAGAGCTCACCATTATTTTGGATGAGTGAAAATGTGAGATATGAATTTGATTCTACTATTGTTTACATCAATGATTAAAGTCAGATAGTATTCGAACAATTCAATCTTAATTTTAATATATTAATTAGTTTTATTGTTTACGCCAAAGATTATACTCCATATAATTGATATATATTGTGGATATAGGTTTAAAGAAAGGATTCATTATTGATGCAAGTTAACGATTAAAGACAAAATTCAATACAAATTAATGATTACCTATTTCACTCCATGATAGAATGTATTGAAGAGATTAGAGATTATGAAATGCTTGAGTGCAAAACCCACTCAGCTGATCTATATTTATATAGACTTAGGGAGTAAATACAATGTTAAATTTATAAGAATATTAATGAAGTTCTAGTACCTATGTACATGCATGTGAATTCCTAGATACATGAATATGTGACTAACTAGGTACATTAATAACTATTCTTTGTTGGAACAACTATCCATACAATGTGTGTAATTCCAACATAATGCTTGGTTTTAAACCACCAAATATACCATCCATTCACGCCTATATATAATATCACTATAACTACCTTAATGAAGTATGCTTCTTTCATATAAACTAGTTGTTAATCTAAAACATTGATCCTTGAGAGACATGTAGCAATTAGAGTAGAAAAAACATAATATATATATATATATATAATTAAAATAATTTTTCCTAAAAAATATTTTCATTCACGAAAATATCTCACTTAGCTTCTATACAAAATTGGAAATATCATTAACATCAACATACAGAATTATATAGTATTGTGGTGTCTAACTTTAAAAAAATTAAGTGTTCAAAGATATTTGATTATTGGTGCATTTCGATTTCTCAAAATCATATCATAAATTGAAGTTTAAACAGAAATTGAAGCTCGGTGTTAAATTAGTTGAATATAGTTGACTCTGGAATTGAAATCAAAGACCAAAGAATAGATGGATGAAAGTTCCAAAAGTAGTTAAGTATCATATATTTGGAGACAATGGTTCGAATTGAAAGGGAGTTAACAACAATTATCTTTAGAATGCAAATTGAGATGGATGCAAAAAAAATTTATGAAATTTGCATGTGTTCATATATTAATAGGATTCATCTGTTAAAAGTTGAAAGTTTATAAATAGGAACTTTATATTTATTTTTTTGTTGAAATACTTACACCGAACACTATGTAACACTTATCACGCCTCATATATATATATATATATATATATATATATATATATATATATATATATATATATATATATATATCAGTAGTTATTGGTTCAATGAGTCGATTATATGTTTTCAACCATTTCTAAAATATCATAGATATATGTTATCAACTAATAAAAGTTAAACAATATTTATTAACTTACTAAAACCCTAAGAGGATTTCAATCATAATTAGTCATCAATATTATAATTTATAATCAAACAATAAAATATACATCAAGACTTCAAGTCAAATTATAATCAAAATACAGTAACAAGTATTCTCTAAATAAAATCCATTGTCAATAATTAATTATTAATACGTTGCCCTAAAATTGAAAACAATTCTTAGATTTTGCATCATACACACGTATGATTATATGAACTAATTAAGACACATCATACAAATTAGTTAATATTAAAGCTTCTACATTTATTTATTGTCTAACAACTAATACAGTATATAACATTTTGCTAAATTAAGAAAAAGAATTACCACAACATTGCTATAATTAATGCCCCTTTCTTTTGAATTGTATTGCAAGCACACATGCATTAACTTCATGTAAATATGATGTGGATACCCAACTAATGTGTCGACATTAGAACAACGAAGAATACGTATCATTGATTGGTTTGGTGTTAATTGCAAGGAATTGCATTCTTACAACTAATTTGGATAATTTTGTGCAACAAAGAAATATTTTCTTAAGAAAAAAAATGAAAAATATGTAATGCAATAAATAAAAGAGAAATAAAGAATAATAATAATAATATGGAGTTCTTGTCATTCTAGATGGCTAGAGGCTTGCATGGGAGCAAGTGAGGTCGTAGAAATGGATTTGAAAAGATTTAAAGAGTTATTGTCTTTTATATGAACTCGTAATATAATTACTTAGAAAAGATATAAGATTAGTTTAATAATCAAAGAAAAAGAAGAAGAAGAGAAATCATGAATTTAAATTTTCACCTAACAAAAATTAACAATTAACAATATATGTCGATGAAGAAAACATAATCCTTCAAAATTGGTGGGAGTTTTTTTACTTATTTCAAGTCCTCACCCCCAATCATGTTTTAAGCTCTTTAATTAGTTTTTATCACTTAGAATGTGTTTAAAAACATGTCCAAATCATATTCAACTAAAAATTTAACATTTCAAAACAAAAACCAAAAACTACGTAACGAAAGTTTCTTTTAACGTCAGTTTCGTTGAGTGCAACTCTTACGCAAACACACGCTTACTTACTAGTAGTCTATTACGTGTTTTTAGTAAATTTTGACTTGCTCTAAAAAAATATAAGAAAAATATGGAATAGATCATTCTACGAATGCCTTTGGTTTACATGTTTCATTCGCATCAAACATTTTTTTAGTCACACACTACTATAAAAAGGTGATTCTACATCGGTTCTAAGGCACTTTTAACAACGGTTTTGAACCATCTTTGTGGTTAACGTCGTAGAAAGTTTTGACTTTCTATGACGATTCTTAAAAAACCATCTTAGAAAAGCTATACATTCTAAGACGGTTATTTTTTTTTACAACCATCTTAGAATGCGTAGCTTTTCTAAGACGGTTCTTTGAACCGTCTTAGAATGTATTTCTATTTTAAAAAAAGAATAAATGCTTAGAAAATTTTAACCGCCTGGTCTCAAATTAATCTAACAACTCTATTAATCATATTCACCAGCTCCTATTATAAAGGTAATTTTTCAAGCACAGGTGGTTAATCATATTTTGACAAACGTGTAGTCATTAATTAGAATGCTTCAATATTCAACCACATCAAATAGTTAATTAATCCTTGAATACACATGCCACAAAATACACATCTCTCACACACAATATGATACTGTACTTTCATCGGTATGTCCTGAAACATAAACCATTTTTTAAAATATAATTGCTTAGAAGTCTATACAATGATGCAACCAATTAATTATCAAAACACTACAGGAGGCTACTTGTCTTCATTCCAATAGAAAATTAACAGTATACCTGAGTGGCAATCACATGATTTTGAACAATTAGCAAGAGACTAGCTCTGGTTCCCTTGGAAAGAATATCTACACCTCCACTTGTTTAAGCTAGATGTATCAGCAGTTTCATCTGCAAAGAATAATGGCAAGCATAAAAACAGACAGGGATTTTTGGCTTAATGAGGTGTACGCCCGTTGCCAAAATGCTTTTTTGAAAAATTATAATTCATGAATATAGCTATGTATGGAGAGTTGAAGGCTTGAAGCAATTGACGGATTTCACTATATGAAGATATATATTCGTACTTAACTTTTGCATATATTAACTGGAACAGGGAGATTGCCAAATATTATTGTCACTATAAATCATTAGATTACTATTGCTAGCTCCTCGTGTAAGTAAGATAGTATCCTACCTAACCATCACCATCATCCAAATACAAAATGCACAGTTTGATTGTACTTTTACAATATAAAATCATACCCACATAGAGAAGGGGAACGATAAACAGCAAAGACGAGTAAAACTAAGGTCTTAATTAACTAATTAACCTATATTGTAATATTATAATATAATTAAAAATCGAAAATATAATTTTATCACACTGATTTTAGCTTATATATGTAACATTTTATTAAGCAGGAAACTGAAGACAGCGACCGTTAATCACTAGTAAAAGCATACAACTTTACCAAAGTAACTCCTCTGCACAACTATCAAATAGCTTGTTCCAACTTTTCTTCCATGTATGTGTGCCATTTTGAAATTTAACAGTATTAATTATTTCAAAGAGAAAATCCCTTTGGACTAATGACATTCACGTACCACACCCCAGTTTAGTTTCTTTCTTACCTACGACTAGAAATAAAGTCCCAATAAGATTTTATAAAATATAATTATATGATAACAACTTTTGATTCAATGATAATTTTTAAGATAAAATTATCTCATATAAATTTATAATATAGTGTAAGAATTGATATTATTTATAGTAGTGTAAGTTGATTTTATCAATTGTCCCTATATATGTATGTTTTAATTAATGGTGTCATTGCAGGCTGGACCTCGAATCTGCTTAGGAAAGGACTTTTTAATAACAATCAAGTAATCAACCAACCAAGTAATAACAATAGTATTTAAGCAATCATACCTAACCAACTTGCAAAGGCCAAATATTACAGCCTCTGAGCATGAACTGGTATCTCATTGGCAATATCATGGTGAATGATTGGGAAAAATGGAGGCCAATTCTTATTATCAATAGGAACACCAGCTGATAAGCATATTTATTTTTTAAACAAGAAAATGTTATTGACTCGGGAAAAATATAGAGATTCAATGAAAAACACTTAACTGAAGTAGCATGGTGTGATCTCATCATTCACCTCTAGAAACAGCCTCTTCTCTTCTTTATATTTCCTACATATGATTTTTAAAAAAGTCATAAAATCAACAAAAAGCGAAGGATACAATCAACGGTGGTAGAAGCAAGAACTTATACATTTAGGCAGTTAAGACAATATAGGTATATCACTATTGACGATGACAATAAAATCAACAAAAAGAATGTTTAAATTGTAAAATCAGTCTTCTCTCTCCGTTTTAAATCTGCTTCCCAAGCTGCTAGCTCTTGACCTTTTTCTTGGAGTCCTATATAAATATCATGGAGAATAAAATTAGCCACTCTAAAACGAATCTTACAGTCTTAAGAGGAAGTCCCTGAATTGGCAATGACATTACATTTGTAGTATCCAAAGGAATATCAACTGTATCATCATGCCTTTGACCAAAGCCCAGTGACTCAGATGCTAATGATGGAATACATGACTTTGATGCAGGAGCAGTAGCACCATTCTGGAAGAACAAATAGAATGAAAAAAAAACCGCACCACGACTTAAATTAAACAATAAAGCATCAAATGCCAAGGCTTTCAAAACTAGCAATTTTCACTAGAGATGACAATTATAATGGCTACTTTATTTCAATAAGTGTGTTCTATAATTAGACATTAAAGTTAGTTCCTCAGAGTTTACAAGGTTTTAATAAGTCAAATATCTCTTGTTAATACAAATGAAGCTAAATGAACTCTGAACTAGAGCTCAAATCAATCAATCGGTTACATTTTGTTGTAAATGATAAACATTACAGGCGATGTAGCAATTGAGAAAATCACACAAAGAGCACTCTGCAAACTCAATGAAACGAAGAACTACCAAATCTGTCAAACAACCACACTTTTAGAGGACACGTTTAGCGAAAGTTTACTCCCCACTTGGTTACCGAAAAACAGAAAAATTGGATGTATACAAAAAAAAAATTGAAAGTTCAAATTTTGAAATCTTTTCCCCAAAAACCCAACGGAAAATAAAAGGAAAATGTTTTGGGGGCTGCAAATTCACTTTGTCGAGAACAAAACCACAGATCGGACATATCCAAGTGCTATAGATGTGCTCTAAACCTCTAGTATTCCCCTTATTACATGGTAACCCGATTTAATTAAATAAAATTTCACAAAAAATACCAAGGTTGTTTCCATCAGGAGCTTTTTCATTTAAATTTAAAAAAAGGGGTTTTCTTGTTAAGTGAAAATGAGAAATGGAAGTGAGAGAGAGAGTGAGATACCTCACGAATGGTTGCAAGATGCTTAGTTTCTTCTTCGACACGACCAAACCGAATGGCTGCTAAAGCTCAGGCTCCCCGAATTTTGCACTACCAACTAGTTGTTCTGGTTCTCACTTTGCATCCTTTCTTTCACACAAACAAACCCTTTCTTCTTCCTTCACTTTATTATCTCTCTGACCCTCTCTCTTTTTTTGCTTTCTCTGCTTTGTGTTGGCCTTGAAATGATAAGGCTAGAGTGCTCTGCTTGCTTCCCCTATTGTGAGTGCGCTTCTTATGTTTCGATTTCGGTAGATCACGCTCATCTTGGTCTATCGAAATGCCTTACAAAACAGGAAAAAACAAATCTGAAAATTAAAAAACAAAAGCAGTTTCCACATGAACTAATAAACTAAACGACAATAAGAAGAAATGAATTTGAAAAATAACAATGATTGAATAACACATGAAAAAAATGTGAGCAGTGGAAACCAAACTGAATGGATTGGATGAGTTAGATCTGAGAGCGTGAACGGACCGAGAAATGGGGGGTTGGGAAGATTGTAGTTTGTATTCTCGTATCGTACGACACCCCCGGAAAAGGTCTCTGAAAAAAAAAGGAAAAAAATTAAGAAGAAGCTAGAAGACAGCAGAACCATCACCTCAGTGGAAATGGTTTTGCCGCCTGGTACTGTCCGTCGCCGCCATCATCGGGTGAAAATGGTAGTGGCTGGCGCAAAGGAGAGGAGTCAAAACCCTAAAGAGGAGTCGAAGAGGGAAGAGGGAGAGGAGGAGACTGAGACTCAGAGAGAGAAAAGGACGAGTGGAAGAGTCGCATATTAAATATTAATTAAAAACAGCGAAAAGTCTTCTAAGGCGATTTTTACAAAACCGTCTTAAAATGAAAACCTTTTAAGGCGGTTTTCACAAAACCGTCTTCGTTAAAATTCACTTATTTATAAAATTGTCACCGCTTTATATACTAAGGTGGTTCTTCATCAACCGATGTCATTTCGCTATTGTAGAAAATACATTTTATAGTAGTGACATGATAATCAAGGGATGGACCAGAAGTTTGTTTCAGGAAACATTTCTGCCGCAAATATTTTGTGTTTAGTATGAACTATTCATTCACCAAAATAAAAAAGTGTGAACTATCTTGTTCTATACATATATAGAGAGAGAGAGGATTTTTTCTGATCTGAGTACGTAGTGTGGTTGAGCATCTTTGTCTCTATAAAAAATCCTGAATATAGTAAGTTTGATTAAGAAATAATCTGACTGATTACGACAAACTTGACCAAACATCCTTTTCAGCATACGTATATTAGAATCTAATAATATATTACAACTAATATCAAAGGCATGTGCATAATCAATCAACACACGTCCTGCTCATGCATTACTTTTAATTTAATTTAACTCACTTTCAAGCAAAAGTTTACGATCGTTGAGCTTCGTAAAATACTATTAAATATTAATCAAGAAGGACAGTACTTTATATTATTTTTTCATTTATTTGTAACCAATTTTAGAATGAGACATATCAACGAAGAGAAGAAGTAAGAGTGAGACACTTGGAAAGGTTATCAAGGACAGTAGTTATTTTCTAATTAACTCTTGGGGAGTGTGTGTGGCCATTATAATATTAATCTGTCACATTCGTATTGGTGAACCTAGCCTCTACTTTATCACATGCTATGGAAATTTGAAAGAACAATAAAACAAGCAAGCTCGGACATTTAAGTAGTTGTCTATCTTTTCAAATACTGTATACGTTTTATTAATTTTTTTAAAGTTTATATATTTAATATATTAATAATTAGATAAATAATTACAATATTTTATGACTAGCTACTTTGTAAAATATTAATATCTTTATGTTATAAAGATAATATAAAGTATATCTCTAGGTAATTAATAATATTATAAAATATATAGCACGGGCTTTTTGCAAATCTTTAATTTTGATAGTAGTCAACGTTGGCATGCATGTTCTTTCCTAGTAGCTAGGCAACACGATAAATGGACCCTACAATGTTGAAAAATCAAAAGCATAACCCCCCGATCGAACAAACTAAAGTTCATTTCATCGTAATTTAATGTGTATGTTTCCCAGTTTAAAAGGAAAGTTAAATGAATCACATCTTTATCAATCGTGAATTCAATCCGGTGTTTGTTCAAGTAATACTGAACTTATTTATCTTAAATAAGATCTGATGAGAAAATTTTATTAAGTGTTTAGTCAGGTTTTTCAATTAAAATTATCATTAACGAAACTAATAAATATTTTATATTAATAACATGATAAAAAAAATTCAATCTACTAATATGTGATTGATCATTTTAACAAAATTAGATTCAAATTTCTTAAATAAATTAAAATATCATATTCGAATATTATAAATAAAAAAATATAATTAAAAGAGAAGACTCTATATATTAAAAATGGCCATCACATTCTTCAATAAAAATTAATTGCTAAATTAGTGGATATTTTCACATTAATATATACCAATATCTTAATGACAAAAATAAAAATTTGTTATTGAATCCATATGTTCACGTAAAGCTGATAAAATAATTAGTGAGGGTACCAGCTTCATCATATATGGTCTCTATATATTGAAGTTCTCGAATGCACATTTTCTCACACTACAGCCACTTCTATAGCTTCATTTAAGAATGGCACTTTCTCCTATTCGTTCTTCTACTTTCTCTTCATCATCAGCTAATATTGTTACATTAGCTGTGTTACTTCTTCTTACAAGGACCTCTTCAGCTACCCTCTCAAAGAACTTCTATTCTAAGACATGTCCAAACGTTTTCAACACGGTAAAATCTGTAGTAAAATCTGCTGTGGCCAAAGAACCTCGCATTGGAGCTTCTATTGTTCGCCTCTTCTTCCATGACTGCTTTGTTCAAGTAATTTACTCCTAACCTTTATACTGGTGTTTTATTCCTGCTTAGACTAAGACTTTTTTTTAATAACTAATGAGATTAGTGCAGAGTATCAACTTTATTAATTATTAATTTTGGCTAAAAAAAATTTAAGTGAGCACTTTTAATAGGATTTCTCTTACTGACTATATTTTTTCAAGATTAAAATATATTTTATGTTCCTATAATTTATCGCTTTTTAATTCATTTGTATCCCTATAATTTTTTTTGTCTTCATCTTTGTAAAATGTATTTATTTTATGTTTTTTTAAGAACTTTAAATAACGTTTTGAATAATAATAAAAATACCTTGAACAATAAAAAAATATCATTTAAATAATTTTAAGAATTAAAAATAAAATAAACATATTTTATAATGACTAAAGCAAAAAATAATTACTGAGACAAGAATAAAAAAATATTAAATTAAGAATAAAAAATATATTTAAATTTTTTCGACTAAATTAGGAGTTTTGCATGCCATAGATTTTTTTTTCATGAAGTAACTATCTATATTATTGAGCTACATATATAGCTCATCATTTTTTCAAAACTTTTTGGTTTCCATAATTTTGTCAGTTAAGATATCACTCGTGACAAGTACATATAACTTTCACTGATGTTTCGACTTTTAAAAATGCAAACGTTGTAAACAAATAACTAGACCTTTTTTTCACATATTAATTATAATTTTTTTTATCTCTCTATCTTAGTAAATCAATAGTTATATTTATCACTTTTTGTTACGTACCGATCGACTAATATAACACACAGACACTTGTACTGTAGATATAACGTTGCAAGGTGCGTTGATTTGACTCTACCAAATTGATTTTGTCTTCTTTCAGTAGGAATGTTATACAAATATCAATAACGATAGCAGATAGTTCTCTGGTCAATATGTAGTATTTTTCATTCTTTTAAAAACCAAAACATATTAACTTTAAGTATATTTTTTTACTTCATGTTTTTTATAAATAATTATATAAATATCACATTATTTTAAAATATTTCTTTCTTTCAAATTTTTGTAAAAAAAAGTGAAAAAAAGCACATTTTTCAATTCAAAATTTTATGAACAGAAAATCAATAAAATAAAATAACAATTTTATAATTATTTATTAAAATATAAAATAACAATAAAAATATTTTCTCAAGTCGAAATAAATTATCCTAAGCTCATTCAAAATTATGCCCTATTTGTATAAGCTTCTATTACAAGCACGTATATGAAACTCTCGAGTAAACTAAAATTAGCTTATGTATATGAATTTAATAAGTTTTTTTTGGATAAATTAAAATTTTACTAATTCTTTTTCCTTCAAAACACATATGTTTAGATGTTTTGAATCGAATTTATGGTAATTCTTTGGTCATGTTTGATGGTTGATGCTGCTTTAATATGTAAACAGGGTTGTGATGGATCAATACTACTTGATGACACTCCAACCTTCCAGGGGGAGAAGACTGCAGCTGCTAACAACAATTCAGTGAGAGGTTATGAATTAATCGATGATATCAAGTCTAAGGTCGAGAAAATATGCCCCGGTGTGGTCTCATGTGCTGATATCTTGGACATTGCTTCTCGTGACTCTGTTGTTCTTGTGAGTTCAAACATAATTAATTAATCTGCTAAACAATATTGAGTTTAATAATCCTAGATCAGAAATAATTATTAGTATCAGTTTTAAGTTTTAAGATGATTATTATAAAAATCAACAACATTATCATGCATAATTACTTGTGATTAGATCCTAAGTGAAAAAGACCTTTACACTATTAGTATATATTATTTGTGTCTTTCAAAAACAAAGTATATATATCATTTGTTTTATTAATGTAATGTGTTAGTGAAGAGTTGCAATGTTTATATTAACAGTGTAGATCTATCTAAACAATATGATGCATCAATGATGTATATTATTAATTTCTTATATCAATAAAATTGTATATTAGTATGATCACCAATATAATAATACATACAACAATAAAGTTGAATCTAACAAAATGGATTAATTCCTCAAGTGATAAATTAAAGTTTGAATTATATCGAAAGAGGCACTTATATTTAATGTCTATTCGCAAGAATGAATTCAGAAATATATCAAAGGGCATTAAATTTCTTTTTATATAATTAGTTAAATATTTAAGTTCAAATAAATAATTATTTAATAAATAATAAATTTTATAAATATTTATTATTAATTTTAAAAAATTAAGTAAATATCAACTCAAAAGCATATTTTCATAATATTTTCTTTTATTAATATTTTTAATTTTAATTTTAATTTTTTTCCTCGTATATACATAATTGTGCTCCTTAGATCCTTTCTTGTATGTCTATATCTCAAACAAGATTATCTTAAAAAAATATACTTGTGAAAAACCAAAAATATTAAGACTTATAATATTTATACTGATTATTCGATTTCCATTAAATAAAATTTATGCCAAAGAAGTTAAGTCTAATGATTATATATCATTAGCATATAAATTATATTTGTTTGTAGTGTGATTTTGCAAACATAGTTGTTTCTGAACATCTATAGAAGTGCTTAAAATATTTATTTGTTATGTTGGTTTGTTTTGTTGCATTGTGCAGCTTGGAGGACCATTTTGGAATGTTAGACTTGGAAGAAGGGATTCTAGAAGTGCCAATTTCACTGCTGCAAACACTGGTGTTATTCCACCTCCCACATCTAACCTCACCAACCTTATCACAAGGTTTCAAGATCAAGGACTCTCTGCTAGGGACATGGTTGCCTTATCTGGTATTTTTCTCTTTTTTTTCTTCTTTATCTTATTATTATATATTCCCCATCTTTGATCTCTTCCTTCCATTATATGAACAATTACTACTTTTGTCTGTGTTTAATTGAGACTTGAGACACGTTTTAATAACGGTTTTGTTTATAACAGTGAATTTTCCTAAACAAATTCATGCCCGAATGTGACATTTA
Organism: Glycine soja; assembly: GCF_004193775.1. Taxonomy (NCBI): domain Eukaryota; kingdom Viridiplantae; phylum Streptophyta; class Magnoliopsida; order Fabales; family Fabaceae; genus Glycine; species Glycine soja. Next base: position 20,412,290 of record NC_041012.1, on the reverse strand, counting down.
AACAACCATGTGCATTGGATCAAGTCCTTTTTTTTTTTTAAGTTTGAAGTCATGTCTTTCAATAGTAACGCATTTAAGCAACAAGAAAGGCACATTTAACCAACTAAGAATCATCCATAATATTTCAATGTACGGGGAAATAAGTGAATCTAAGAACTCACTACCAGATTTCATAAGAGATATAAGGTGGGAGGTGAGTTGGGTAGTTAAGAGAAAAAGAAAGCAAAGAAACATCATGCATGGGTTTTATTTCCATATGTTAACAAACAAAAATAATAATTAACAACTAATATTTATTGATAAAAAAATCATATTTCATGTATGAACCTATGGTCAACTTAGTGGTGAAAGTTGGAGTAATTTGTACAGGATTTTAAATTCAAACTTTGTTGTTGTCATTGTAAGAGAAAATTAAATTTCATATATAACTAGAAAATATGATTAACAAGCAGTTTCATATATCAACTAAAATTACAGCTACATTGTAATTTTAGGATTTAGTAACCTTGATCTATTGAGAGAGTCCTCCTTATATTTATTATTTAATTTATACATTTATAAAAGTACGTAAACAATATGAATTTAATTAGAATGTAGTACAATACAAAGGTTTTTCTACATTGAAATCTAAATATAAATTGTCATAAAAGACTTAAATATTTTTTGGTCCTTGTAGTTTAGAGTTTTTTTTTTCATTTTTGTTCTTGTAATTTTTTTTTATTTTAATCATTGCAAAATGTATCTATTTTATTTTTCGTCCTTAAAATATTTTAAATAATGTTTCTTTTTACTATTAAAAATATTTTTTTATTGTTCAAAGAATTATCTAAAGCTCATTAAAAATGATAAATAAAACAAATATATTTTGTAAGTACTGAAATGAAAAAAAAATTACAACAACAAAAATAAAATAAAACTAAATTACAAGGATGAAAAAATATTTACATTGTCATTACATTGCATAGTAATTAAACTTATAATGTTAAAGGGTTTTAGATTTTTAGTGCATGAATTAAACTTAATAATTATTAGTGTGACTAGAACTCCATTATGAGACAGACTTACCAACACGTACCAAATCAATTATTGAAAACTAATATTGAACAATTCTATTTATGATATTTTGTGTGGTTTAACATGCAGGAGCTCACACATTTGGCAAAGCAAGGTGTACTAGTTTCAGAGATCGCATATACAATCAAACCAACATTGACAGAACATTTGCATTGGCCAGGCAGAGGAGGTGCCCTAGGACCAATGGCACAGGTGACAACAATCTAGCAAATCTAGACTTCAGAACTCCAAATCATTTTGACAACAACTACTTCAAAAACCTTCTCATTAAAAGGGGACTCCTCAATTCTGATCAAGTGCTTTTCAATGGTGGATCCACTGATTCACTGGTCAGAACATACAGCCAGAATAACAAGGCCTTTGATTCTGACTTTGTTAAAGCAATGATTAGGATGGGAGATATCAAACCCTTAACTGGGTCACAAGGGGAGATTAGGAAGAACTGCAGGAGAGTGAATTAATTAGAAGTGACACATAAATTTGTTTGGTGTACACTTTGTACCCTTCAAAAGGGGGAAGTTGTTTGGTGTGTTGGGTTGTTTAAGTGATTTCTCATGACTTGGAAATTGTGAATTGTTTGTTTAGTTCAGTTTAAATTGTACTTGTGTAACCTTATAATTGTATTATGGAATAAATTATAAGGCATTTTGCCTTTTGTACCAGGTGGAATAATGCACCTTGTTTTACATCTAACTTCAATCTATACACTGCATGAAACATACTATCATATATATATATATATATATATATATATATATATATATATATATATATATATATATATTCAAATTTCAACTATAAACAAAAAAGAAAAGTTTCCTTATTGTAAATAATGGACCGGATTTTACCCAAGAACATTTTTAAATCTTAAGACAGAATTAAATTGTTTTTATTTATTTATTTGAATAGTATAAATGTTAATTTGATTCAGTTTTTAATCAAGTCGTTATAGTTTAAAAAGATTTAACAAAGTCTTTGTAATCTTAACATTTTAATTATAACTAAATTGTTTGAAACTAATAATGGTAAATTTCTTATATTAATCACTAAGATTTTGCTTTTCGTTGATAATGTGCTTCAGTGCAAGTCCTAAAAGAAAAGAACTTTTGTGGAGGGATAGGAATTATTTCAATTCCATGACAATTAACAGAGACTTGTTTATAAAGTAGTTATAGACTAGTAGTTGTAGTTCCTCAAGATGGTCCTTCAAACAACACATTTGATATATAACTTGCTTAAGTGATATGAAATTTACTTATCAAACTGATGGAGTAAAAAATAAAAGAGATTTTGTCTAATGGTGGCTATCACTCTCAGTAACTTTTTTAAATGATATAATATTATAAGACGAGTGAAAATAATTTCTTTTCAAACATTTCCCCTGATGAATAAATTTTGTTTAAGAATTTTTTTTTCTGTATGATGGCTTTCTTCCTATTTATTAATTTTAGGTGCAAAGCCATTGAATATTTTTGGAAGTAGAACTTGATTAAGCCAGTGATTTATGTGATAAGTATCTGTTATTGTTCTATATACTCCATCATGTTTTGTTTATTGGCTATTAATTTCTTTTGTATGACTATGGTTGTATGTATGAATCGGGAGTTTAATATTGGAGAATTAATAGCTATCACCAATACTAAGTTTGTCACACAATCACAATCGATCATATCCCTCACAATCACGTGTACAAATTACATTTGCCTGATTATTGTTTATTTTACTTTTACAAGTTTCTCTTTGACTTCTTTTGTATCGTCATGTCGTCATAATCATTGTTAATAACTATCACAAGTTATGAGTGTTCTAAATTTGACAAAACCAACGAAACCAATTATTTGATTCGATTTTCTAACTAATCTGATTTGATTCTGAAAAACTTGTTTGTATGGTTCCATTGACAATTTGAGTTCCGATTAAATCTTCTTAATTAAATCAAATCACATAAACTTCACAAGGATACAGTGAATATGACATGTGCTAATTAGTGAGATCAAATTCTACTAGTAACATTTGATGCGTGGATTGTGTTGGGCCTTTTTTTTTTCAAGCTCTTTCCTTATCATTCCTTTTTATGGTTAAAATGAAAAAGGGATAAAAATAACCCTTTGCATAATATATAAATCTCAAAGTCAAAGAAAGTTTATGGTTATGGGTGCCATTGCCTATGACTTAAAAGGTGCAACAAGGCTTTTCTTTTCTTAAGCTTGTGTTTGGTTCTGCCTTTTTAACAGCATTTCTTTTTTTAAAGAGGTATTCAATTAAGACTTTAAAAGGGTTTTAGTTTTGAGGTATTCAATTAAGATTTTAAAAGGGTTTTAGTTTTGAGGTATTCAATCAATATTTTAAATAATAGAAATAAATTTTGTGGTATTCAATCAAGACTATTAGGAATTTTTAAGAAAGTCAATAAAATTTATTGGTATTCAATTAAAAATTTTACTTCTTAAAAAAAGCTTTCTAGTATTTAAAAGTATACAGACTTCGATGGATTCTTTTTTAAGATGAATTTTAATGTATTTCATGAGACAGTTTAGTAAAAAATACACATCAAATAATCTCGTTCAAATCCTTGAGATTTCATGAGACTTTCTTTCTTTTTTTATTTTCTTGCCAATCGACATGTTTTTCTTTCTTATCATACATAATCTCTTGTTTATTTGTTGAAAGCGGTAGACATTCATAATTTTTTTTACTCTTTTGACCCATGGACAACATGTCCTAAAATGACATGAGAGATATTCACAATTTGTTGAATTTGGGACATCTTGGTTACATGTTTATTTTTAATAAATGTGAGAAGTTGACTCATGTATAGATGGATAAATATATATATGATTTTTTTTTTTTTGCATATGAGTATTTTCGGTACATCTATAAATGGAGTTTGAAACAATTGTTGAACATGTTTTTTGTTTGGTAGGATCATTATTGTGAGAATGACTACAAGTACCTATGCTACTAGTGGACATTGCGGCATATAGTTTTTATACAATTAAGATGATTAATGATTGAAGGAATATGAGTTTATTGTATTTGTAAATATGTTATGGGAAATTGATTTGTTGTGTAATATGTTTATGATTCTTTGTATAGAATGAATTTTATTTAAAGTTTTAGGTGAGAAAAATTTATAGATCTTTATCAATAATTTTAAATTTTTAAAAAAATTCATGAAATCCTTTAATATTTTAAAAATTCATAATGTCTTTTTAAATCTTATAAATTCATTTTACAAATCCATTAAAATCCAAACTACAAAATCCTAATTATAAAAGTCTTTCAAAAAAATCTTAAAAGTCTTTTAAAAAATCTTAAAAGTCATTACATTTTTACAAAGTCTTTTAAAATCTACATAATTTTTTATGTCAAAATAATCTTTTAAAATCTTAATCTAATTCACTCCCTTAATTGAGTTGTGCTTTTCTGTGTGCTGCGATAGGATTATTTTTAGAGGTGAGAAACTTTGCATATATATTTCATAAAAAAAATATAAAAAAAAAAAACTTTGCATATTATGAGATCATTTTGGAACTTTGTTATTACGTTTTGGTGAAATTTTAGATTTTTTATCCTAACAATGTGAGTTTTTTATATGGAAAAATATGTTTTATTTAAGATAAGATGAAATAAGTTTTTGTTATCTAAACTTTTTTAACTTTTCACTTTAATCTCTAATCAAATAATTGATCGGTCATAATTTTTGAACTGTTCTTCCATTATCATTTTTAGTCCTGCTGATTAAGTCTCATGGTTATTGATGATGCGCCGAGACTTAATGAAAGGGATTAAAAATGCAGACAAAAGTTGAAGTACTATGACTGGTCAATTTTTTTATTAAGGACTAAAAGTGAAAAATTGAAAAAATTCAGAGATAAAAAACATAATTAAATTTTTAAGATAAATTTAGAATAAAAGTTTTAATATTTCATTAAAAACTGAAAATATCAGTCAATATGAAAAAATATAATGCTAAAAATTTAGTCATTTCAAAATGAAGAGAGCGTTTTTGTTTTTTTTTGGTTTACAGAAGAGAGTATTATTTTGAAATGAGTAATTTGTTGGAATTTCTTGAATATTTTTCTGTAGCAACTTATTATGCATTTTACAATTCTCTCTCAAATAGAAAAGGTTAATTTGTTCATTTAGTATTTTTCATTACTTCTATTGTGTGTGCTCACCTTTCCCTGACATATAGTTCATTTATTATGCAATTGTAGAAATTAAACGCAGCATACCAGAAATTGATGAAACTGAAACAAATAATAAAGACTAATTATCTAGTTCGTCAGTTTAATGGTTCACAATTCTCATTGTACAATTCAATTTCTAAAATCTATTAATTTCCATAACCACTAATACCTTGCATTGATAGGCAAAAAGAGAATAACTTTACAATATGGGTGAAGGAGGAAAAATTCTTAGACAAAGTTGACAAACTCTTTTCTTTATTATATTGTAACATGAACAACAATAGTATAAAATAATTGGATTAACAAGGGGGAAAATGAAAAATAGGAAGGCAAGAACCTTCTACATGTAGGATCAAGCATCAATTGGACAAATAATCATGCTTTCTTCAAGATGCATGCCTTGCCTGTTATAAAATCATCCACGCATGAACATAACAGTTTACACCTACATCCCTATCTCAATGAAAGGGGGCAGTTACAGTGTCACTAAATAAACCAAATGTTTTATATGTGGACAACCATCATGCCCTACCACAACAACAAAAACCAGACCTTTTTCTGTTAATACAAAAAAGCTAGACTTACATGTGTAATTTTTTACAACACAGAAAGGTTTTTCACAAAGAGGACACAATCAATCCTCCACAAATATTCTTTTCCCTTCCCAAGCAAGTGAAAACAATACGAAACACCTTTACACACTTTATTTGCACCGTGTAACGTATAAATTGGAGACATTCTATAGGAGTCAATTCAAAACCTTTGGATACCACTCAAGGTTGGGAATTCAAGATCAGCCCCTGCCAGCACTCCCATGCCTTTGACTTCTAAATTGATTGAGGAGAGCCTGGGCCTAAACATAGAAGAAAACCCATCACTTTTTTTGAAAGAATAGAAAGAAGAATTAAAAGGCAACTAAAGTATGAAACTACAAAGAAAGAACCACACCTTTTCTTTGGCCCTTGGAGTGCCTGACTGTGATAAAGCTACTAATGGCGGGACAGCTCCTTGTTGAAGCACCTTGCCTAAAAATTTGGTACTATGCAAGCAAAGATGTAGAAGAGCAGCAGCTGCATTCTCCTTTCCTCTCGCAGAACCCAACTCAACAACCTCAACCAGAACAGGAATACCACCTTCATCACCAATTGCATTTCTTCCTTCTGGAATTGTGGCAAGATTTGCCAAGACAGCCACTGCCTTGTCAACCATTCCAGCTGCTGGGTCCATTAAATCCACAAGGTGCCTCACAGCACCAGCTTGCACAATCCAATTCTTGTTTTCATGAAATATTGACAAATTAAACAAAGCAGTGGCAGCATCTTTCTTTCCCCTAGGGGTTCCACTTCCCAATAACTCTACAAGTGGTCCAATAGCCCCAGACCTCCCTATGAAAATCTTGTTTTCCTCAATCACTGATAAGCTGAAAAGAGTGGCAGCTGAATTCTCCTTGGCTTCTGGGCTCCCAGTCTTAAGCACATGAATCAGAGGTTCAATTGCACCAGCATTTGCAATTGCAGTTTTGTTGTTATCATTGATTGATAAGTTTAGAAGTGCAGTAACAGCATTTTCTTGGATTGTTGTATCAGTTGATTGAAGTAAATCAACTAATACATTAATGGCTCCACAGTTTGCAATCGCAATTCGATTATCCATATTGTGCTTAGCAAGAAGGCGGAGTTCTGCTGTTGCCTCTCTCTGAGTATCAACATCAGAGCTCTTCAAGCCCTCAACCAAATTCCGAACCTGGGTTTCAATAGCAGAAAGATCAGCTCTTGTTTCAACAACAGGAGAAGATACTATCCTAGGAACATGCCTCTCTGATGGCCGCCTCCAAATGGCTTGACTTCGAGACCTTGTCTCCAATCGGAGTGGGAACTCAGGTTCTCTATGCACTGATGCCACAGAAGTAGTACCAGCAGTTTCTGGCCCTGGATTTAATTCACCAGAAGCTTCTCTACTGTGCCCTGCACTTGTTGACAGCTGAGGAGCATTGTTGTTATCATCTTCTGTTTCTTGAGGAAAATTAGCATTTGAAAGTGCACTGGAATCAGAAACAGCTCTAATATGGGTTTGAGATTGTTCAGAGCTAAAGGCACTGGAAGATTCCCTTCTAGATGGTGACATTGATGGATGGCTAGCTGAATCCACACTGCTTTCATCTGAGCTAGCAGACCTGTCATCCAAACCTTCAGGAGATATTCTAGCAAGATCCATATATTGCCCATTAACCATACCACTTAAGGAGCCTTCTGAAGTTGAACGGGGATGCAAAGGTGATGTTCCCTCTCGCTGAGTTCCACCAGAAGTTAAGTTATTAGCTGGTGAACTAAAAGAACGAGAACCTGCTGACTCAGGTGAGGATGGCTGGTTGCTCCTGGAATGAACAAAAACAGGTGATTCCCTGGTTGTACCAGATTCCATATACCCATGAAGGACACATGCTTGATTTAAATTTGTGGATTTTGTGGGATCAACCAGTTGCACATTGTTCGATTCACACCAGTTTGCAATTAGTGCTTTTACAGTATAATTAGGTATTAGGTTGGTATGAACCAGAGTCTGACGTGTCTTTGCACAAACAGTAAGCCCAAGATCAATCCAGTTCTTGATGAAAGCTCGTTCATATGTTTGCCCTGATGCCACAATCACAGGATCAGTCATCAACTCCAAAGAAAGAGGACAACAAAAATCAGCAGGTATTGGAACTGGGCTGATACTCTGGGCTTGTTTAAGCATAACAAGACGCTCGTGCATATGTGTTACAACAGCAATCATTTGATCAATCAATTCAGCTTCTGCAGTCTTTTCAGTTTGTTCCGCATTCTCCTTCAACCTTTCAAGGGCCACTGCCTCAATAAGAACCTCCTGATTAGACCTTAGGCCCAAGCTATCAGCAATTTTTGACAGGAGCTCTGAACTGGGTCCTACATTTTCCAGATGTTCTGTAATAGCTTCCTGAATGACTGGTGAGGTTTCTTCATGTCCCAAAAGCTTAAGTTTTTGTGAACAGTGCTGCAATTTTTACATTAATTATGCATCCAATGTTTTTTTCCCTTTAATAAACATATAAATCCAACTAAATGGAGATCTTAAATTAACTACTTGATCAGTATAATATTTTACCTGCAAATGTTCAGAACTTAATTCATCAGGGAGACAATGCTGAGAATCCTTCAGCTGCAGAAAAATATTGAGCCCTGAAGTGCGAATTCTTGATATCAGGGGTTCAACTTGCATAACCTAGCAATCAAAACAGAGGAAGTAGTGAGAACTTGACATGCAATCAACATACAAAAATCAAACCATGAACATCCAAGAGATGCAGGCACGACAAAAGAATTACTATACATTCTTCTAGACCAGGTGGCAACCCAACTTAAGCAAAGATACTTGCATGTTTCTCACTTCTAACCTGATCACATCACACTAAGGTGGAGAGAAAAGAAACAGAAACCTTTTTGGAAGGACTAGCTAACTAAGTTCACTGAGTTGCAGTAAAAAATAAACTTGATCTTCTGAAGGTACACATGAGGACAGAATTATTTATTTCTCCAAACAAAATGTTAGAAATGATGATGCAGGATCATATGACCAAAACAAAAGAAACATGAAGGAAATTGAAATAATAGAACACAAATTCATATTTGATAAAAGTCGCTGCATTTTGGATGCAAAAAGCAAGCTACATGTTATCACATCCACTACCACCACCACATCTTCTCCATTTACACTAAATAGTATTAGGATCCTGAACCTTTGGTTTTTCCAAAAGTAAAACCACTTCACTTTATTAAAATCAAATGAACTTGAAAAGGTAATTATAATATAGGTGCATAGCAGACACAAACCAAATCATTGATTACGCAGAGAGTGAAACGCTGTGAAGTACTGCTGAAAGAAAAGGCACAAAATGATATAAAGGTAGTAAGGGCAGGACTGAGCAAGAAGATGGCAAAATACACCAATGCTATCATAACCATGATCCTCTATATGAAACCGAAGTAAATAGCATGATTTCCTAACCAACCACAAAACAAAGTATTGCAGACATATTTATACTACAATTGAATCTGCATATAAAGAAATGACAAGGACAACCACCCCATAACTAAGAAAAATATTTCATCTGTATCTACAAACTAAGTTAAGATATTATGATACTTACAAAGTATACTTTGCTAGACAATAGGTGCCAGTTCTCAACATGCTCCTTTAATTCATTAACAGCAAGATCAATTTCTTCCAATATCTTATTAAGAACTTCATCAGAAGCTAACTCAGAATAAACAATTGCATCAATGATTGGCTTCAATAACTTAAGTATCTCCTCTGCCTTCTGGTAATACTTTGGGACAGGTGCAGAGTTCATGTTTCCAGAAAAAGATAAATGCAAAAATGAGGATATGCCATTTACAATCATTTTTAACAATGATATCTCCATAACACCTGCATACAATAATAACAACAGCAACAGCAATTATAAGCTGCAGGTAGATACAATACAAAAGGAGGGTAAAATAGTTCACAATCTGTAATTTAAACGCTCATTTAATATCAATAAAGCCAATTGAGTACAACAGTGTAAGCTAGAAAATTCTAACTCTAATAAAAAAAAAGGTGAAGGTATACCTTCAGGTAGAACACAACCAAAATATAATACATGTAAGTACAAAGTAGAATATTAAACCCTCCTCACACTCTCCACCACATGCATGTAAAAAGAAAGACATATACATACATATATCATCTTATAATTAAGCCAATTAATAAAGGAATCCTAACAAGTTATGTTACATTTCAAAGGCACAAACCAATGAAAAATAAAGCATATGTACATACATACACGCGTGTGTGTACATACTTGTGTAAGTTGTGTCCGTAGGAAACATATCAAATGACGACACTTCTTGTGGTGAAAAATGAAAACTATAAATATAGACAATTAGATATTAGTTGGATTGTAAAGATTAAAGAAAATGCAAATGTTTTAAAAGTGGCTATGTGATCACCAATGAACTTTTAATCTTGACCATTCATGTAGGGTTATATGACTCAGATTTATAGTTCTCATTTCTTAAAATAAGTTCTCACTTGATAACCAACCCCCCCCCCCCCCCAGCAGACACACATAATGTTCAGCAAGGGATAGGGCAAACAATGGCGTGAAGCTGAACCAGGTCAGCCAAGTTGAGAGCTACATACCTGGTGGTAACTTACACCAGTATGTCACATACAAATGATAACAAAAAAAACGATAAAAGGAAAGGCTCATTAATGAGTTTTGTCTAATGGAAAGCCTAGTGCACAACACAAGGGTACCAGCTTCCACTATAGTATGAGGTGGGGAAGGTGAGACATATGCCTCTTTGCTTCTTTGAGAGAAGAGACTTGTGATCAGAACTTCGAGCATCCCAATCATATTGGAATAACATTAGCATCAGTTGGGTCTAATCCATGTACACAAAATCGCAAACCAACTTGTAGGATTGTATGATCCAACATTTTTCTTCCTCCACAAGTCGCCCTTGACCTTCTCTCTCATAGGTTTGTTGTAGTTTGTCAGCCTGTTGTTTCTCTTATTTTCTCCAGTTCTCTGATTTTGCTGGGTGCTCTGTTGTGATTTAATTTCATGCTTTAATTTTCTGTGTTTTCAAAAACTTATGTGACTAATGAGTCATATAAGATCCTATGAATCATCAATCTAAGTTTAATTAAATGTTTGTTGTGATTTAGAGGTTTTTTTCTTATTATTTTACACACAACATATAATTATTGCAATTTAGCTAGAACTTATTCATGTTAAAATCATACCAATTACCATCCTACAGGCCCCCTCTGTTCCAACACTTAAATTTGATTTTGACGACCCTGGTCTAATCAATAAAAATATCTTAAACGACTAAATATGTGAACAGCAAAAAAGGCCTTCCCAAATTATAAGACTGTTTGTGGTAGGAGTGAGCCAATTTGGGTGCAGGCCCAACACCCTTCTCAACCAAAAGAAACCCTATCCTCTTTCTAGTTTCATCTGGCGTCACCCATTATCACCAAGGAAAAAAAAAAAAGTAGCCTCTTCTCCCATCAGCAGTCAGCCCCTATCACCAACCATTTTGCCTCGCCGGATGTTGCAGAAAAGACACAGAACAACGGCTGTCCAATGACAGCACAGATCGCAAAGCCTGTCCAGCAAGGGCACAAATGGAGGAGCCGCCATGAAGCCTGCAAATTGCAGAAATGTTCCATGATTTTGGCCTCAATGATAAGGCATGACGTGACAGCCCTTAGAGGAGCAGCAGGGTGCCGCGGCAAGACACTCCAGTGGAATAGCCCTGCTATTGTGCACGATTTACTACTATGCTTAGGATATATTATAGCCAGTTAGTTTTAGGACTAAATATGACCTACTTACACAATTAAATGTCAATTTATGACATTTGATGGTTTAAAAAGGAAAAGACACGAAAAAGAGCATTGCAATAAATGGAGGAATCAAATATGGCTAATTAAGAAAGATGACAAACTTTTAGTCGGTATCAATATATCATTACAATCAGGAAATTTCAAAGAAAAAAGAGAGCCTAATACCAAATGCCAAGCTAATAACAGGCCTAATATGAGAGTCACACTACTGAGTCAACCCCAACAAGCCATGAAGAATGGTACATCCACACAAGGTAAACAAGCCAGACTGTGGTTCCAAATTTCCGATTGACATGGAGGAATGGACACCCCTAAATACCAATTTGAGAAGAGGAGACCCCTCTACTTCAAGTAGGGGTTCCATCTCCATGTCACACCCAACAAAAAGGTGACTCACGCTCATGCAAACTCACCAAGCATCATTATTCACTTGACAACTTTATCTTATAATATCCATTCCTTGTGCGATACAGCAAAAGAGGCATTCAAGATAACATCACTCTACCTAGAACTTGAAACACCAGCTGAGTCAAGCTAAAGCAGTTCTAGGCTAGTTTGCTTAACTCAACACACCAAAAATTTAACAGTGTGTTTTGGTAGCACATCAATGTAAGATTAGTGCGCATCCAACCGAATCAAATATAACTAGCATCTATCAGTTTTACGCAAAAAACTACATATTCAGACACGCAATAATTTAATTAAAAAAAATCGGTTTCCTCAAATCAAGTTGAGTATATCAAATCAAAGAGAACTGCAGTTAAGTTTGTTTCACATGACTTGGAATCAGTTTTTTCGAAACAACCGAAACTCCTAAATATAGAAAGAAACACTTGGAGCTAATCCAGCTCAACAAGCTGAACTCAACCCATACCAGAAAACAAAACAAATCATAACCTCTTTAATGCCTAACCAGCAACTATATTTCAAACTCTCCTAGTGTTAATCTTCTTCGTTACGTTAACAAACGATGCAAAAACGACAAACTCTCACAAGCAAATTTTCACGATTGGTCAAAGCTAAAATTTCGATTGAACTTCAATCAAACGAGGAATTTACCGATGGAGCGAAAGCCGTTGCCACTGTTTCCAGGACTCCGTTAGATTCGATTGGGCAAGTGATTGAAACTGCGAGCTGAAGAAAGTGAAGCTAAGAGTCTTCGCTGGTTCTCGCTCTACTTTTTCTTAGTCTTGGTTAATCGCCGGCGAGGGAGTGGCACGGCTGGTTTATTGCCGGCGACGGTGGCGATCCGCCGGAGGAATCGGATGCGTGATTAGGGTAAGGTGCTCAATGAAATGGGAAATTTTGGAGACTCCGTCTTCTGTTGGCGTTTTTATTTTTTATTTTATTTTTGTTGAATCCCAATTTCTCATACTGGATTTTTTTAATTGGGATTTGATGAATATAATCACATGATTGGCAGATTGGGCATTGGATAACTAATTAAACAAGCAAAGTAATCCAAAGGGTGTCCCTAATTGTGTATGATCGATTGTGCGTTCACATTAGTATGTTATTTAATGGATTGTATGACACATATGCTATTTGGTAAAAAAAAAAAAAAAAAAAAACACTAACATTACTTCCTGACTTTTTTATCGCAATTAATTATTGTTAGTGAAAAAAGATTTAAATTTGTGATTTCTCTTTATTCCTTTTTTCATTCATCACTAAATCAATTTTATAATTATTCTATTACATGCCAATTTGTGTTTCCTTAGAATCAAAATCGACTTAGACAAGGTTAGAAGAAAAAATGTCTTTTTAAAGGTAACAACATGTTTGGTTTATCATTGCAAACAATAATAAAAGAACTTTTACAAAAAGCACCTATGCATTTCTATTTGCCTTCAATTTTTATTGGATCATTATCACAAAATTCAACCACAACAAATTGGATGATAAATCAAGCATGCTCAAAGTCTTATACAAAAATAAAATATCTGTAAAATCTTGTGAATATTTTACACTAACATATGACAAAAAAACATTAAATAAAATTTATTAAATTTTGTTAAATAAAGTCTCAACTTTAAATATAGTCTAGATAGCAAAAATAAAGATTAGTTATTTATAAAACTAATAAATATTTCACATGTTTTATTACGTATTAATTTTATTAAAAATATCAATGAAAAAGATTAAAATCCATAATTTTTCTTTGTTTTTTCTCCCTCCACCCGCTGTCTTTCTAACTATCATATTATTCTTATATTCCCATAAATACTTCCCATGTATGTCATGCTAAAAGCCTAAAATAAACAAGCAAAGTTGTGTGCATAGATACAGAGTTGAAACACAAAATCGCTAGAGGAATATGTTTGTTTAACATCATTAAAAAAGAAAACAACGATTTTTTTTTTATTTCACAACTTTGACTTTCATGTGTAGCTTGTAAAGAATATGTGTGCTGTTTTTCTTTTTTCTTTAGATCAAATAAATATCTGGATCCACAGAGGCAGTAGGCACATAAATAAAGTTTTCTCTTCTTCTTTTTCTGGGGAATGAGGCGTTCATACATAAGTGATATATTTTAGTATATTTGTAATAACTATTCATTTTATTTATTTATTTATTTGGTGTAAAGTGATCTCTATTCATCTAATTATTGATTCTATTCACTCAGCTTTAAAAGAGAACAAGACAAAAAGTTTCTTCGACCTGTAATTGGAACGGAATAAAAAAGCTTTATCCCTTTCAATGTTTAATAAGATTTATCTCTTCTATTCAAAATAAATAAATAAATGTATAAAATAAAAAATAAATATAACTATTAATAATTTAAAATGGGTTAAATTTATTATCAAAAAATACTTTATTCAAAATAATAATAAATATATTTTTATTTTTATACTTTACTCATTTCTTCATTATATAAAACCAAATTCTGATTAATCGCGCGATCCCTTAACCACGTACGTGGATGCTTCCTATAACCCTATGCCCTATCCCATGGTAAGTGGTATTCATTATTCAAATCAAAGCCCTATGACTGTCTCAAACGAAAAAGATAAATATATAGTTTTTGTCTTTTATACTTTCACCTTTTCAAATGTATGAGGACCTTGAATGTAACAACATTCATCAGTCATCACCAAATTCTTTATCTTGGAGAGAGAGAGAGAGAAAAAAAATTCCTTAAAATAATAAATAAGGAGCAACAATGAGGTTTTCTTGTGTGTTGTCATATTTCTTGTAGTGTTGTTATTTTTTATTGTGTAACTAATTTGGTAATTCTTAAGTAAGTAAATCAGGTTTGTAGAAAAAAAGTAAATCATATATTAATGTAGTCTCTAAAAAAAATATTTAGTAACATAACATAACTTATTTTAGAAAATGTTAATTCAAATCAATGGGCATACTATACTTATTCCGAAAATATATTTCTAAATTATTTATCATAATTTTGGAAATATAATTCCAGAATAATTACATGTTATTTGGGATGAGAAAAAGGAGGTTTCAAGGGATGAAACCCTTCAAGGAAAAAAATAAAAAGGGGATTGGATGTACTTAGCAAACACTGTATGTATGTAAATAGCAAGTGGCAGTGATGAAAACGAGAGAGGTAAACATTGAATCCGGTAAATAATGTTCTAAAAACGAACCTCAAAAAGAAATTTCCTTTCTTCTTCTTCTGTCAACTCGGTCTCATGGCTCACCCTCGACTCACTAACTCGCTCTCTTCTTCATCCCTTCGCAATCTCAATCCCAAACCCAGACTCATTCCTCTCTGCACTTGCTCATGCCGTCCCTTCTCTTCGCAATCCCTAATTCTCCATTCTCACCCTCTTTTCCTCGCCAGACCCAAACCACTCCTCCGGTTCGCCCGCCGAACCGGACCGCCTCTCGTCCTCGCCGCTGTCGGCCAGGCCGAACCGGAACTTCCTCAAACCAGCACCCCCACGGTCATTCCCGAAGATGAAGTATTCAATTCAATAACCAAATTCGAATTTTTCATTCAAATTTGATCCCTTTCATTTGATTAACTTATGTCTGATTACGGTTTATGAGTTAAGTTAATTTGGTCAATAGCGTATTCAATTTAAAGGTCTAATATGCACAATTTCGTATCTTGCATAAAAAATTGTTGCCTGAGTTCCGTGCTAGTTTGTGAAAACAGAGACGTTTGATATTTTTTTTAAAGGACGGAGTTAAAATTTAGTCGATTTTGCTTTGTTGAATTAATGTTAGTTTTTTAATTGGTGAAATAAAATAAAATGCCGTGTGCTACATCCACGTGGTGTCCTGGCTGGAGAGGAGGTGTTCAGTTCAAATATTCAATAACGAACTTGAAATTTTCATTGAAATGGAATTCGTTTCATTTGGTTGTGCATGATTGCGAGTTTAGGGTTTAGGTCAGTAACGTGTTGAATTTAGAGCTCTACTGTGTGCTACATGGAAAAATGTTACCAGAGTTCTGAGCCAGTTTGTGGAAACAGAAATGTTTAACATTTTTTTGAAGGATGGAATTAAAATTGATGCGATTTTGTTATGTGGAATTGATGTTGAATTTTTTAATTGAAGAAATAGAGTGAAAATGCTGTATGCTGCAATCGTGTGGTGTGTTTCAATTTTGTGTTTGAGAAGAGTGTGTAATAGGATGGACGGGTTTTGGTTTTGTTCCTTGTAAAGTGATGAAATTTGAAGTTGGTTGAGTTTTAATATAATGGTGGACTAGAGGCTTGCTGAAATGCTGAGTATTTTGTTATTTTGGAATTAGAGCTTAGAAGGCTTGAATAACTGTTGACAATTTGTGTTGGGTACGCATGCATTTTTTACTTTTTGAGTATGCATGTGGACAGAATGTTGTCACTGAAGTGGGTGATTGTGATTTGTAAGGAGTTGATGGAAGTTGTCATACCATTTGCCTTTGTAGGAGGATTTGCCCTCAAAATCTCAACTGCAAGGTAGTCAGCTTAGGAACCGGGTTGTTTTTGGACTTGGCATTGGGATTAGTGTAGGAGGCATTGTTTTGACTGGTGGATGGGTCTTTGTGGTTGCCCTGGCTGCTGCTGTCTTTACTGGTGCACGAGAATATTTTGAATTGGTTCGGAGTCGTGGAATTACTGCAGGAATGACACCACCTCCACGCTATGTGTCACGAGTCTGCTCTGTCATTTGTGCCTTGATGCCATTGTTTGTCATGTAAGATTGGTTAGTCTGCCTTATTTTTCCATTAGCACTTGCATTTTGCTAGCAATCATGTGCATTAACAGTGAAAAGTTATTGATATTTGTTTTATATGTTGAGTGCAATTCTGCAATTTATTCTCTTGGATTTTATGTTAGCATACCTGTTGGAACAGGATATCTATCATTTAACTTCTGATTTCTTTCATAGCATAGTGGCTTATTTTTTGAACTATAATGGGAAATTAACTAAAAATGGTAGAGGGAAGGATAATGAAATTTGCCTTCTGCATATTTAAAAGTAAATGGGAAGCTTTTGGGATCCATAATCTTCCTCCCTCCCCCCACCCAAACCAAAATAATGAAAATGAAATGGAAAACCTGAATTTTATTAACCGCTGTTCCCTTGAAACTTATTATCATAAACCACCTGAACTCAAATAATCTAACTTTGTCCATTTAAGCTTGTTATGCTTTCTTTGAGTGAAAATCTAATGTGGATGAAGTAGCAAGGAATCGTCCTAGGTCACCTTTGTGGGAACCATAAATCATTTGCTTAAGATTAGCTGTGCCTTTAAGGTACTATTTTTTTCTTCCAAATTATCTTGATTGTTCCTCCTACAATACCCACAGCCTTTTTGGTTACCATTGTTGGGAAAGAAAATGAAGATGGTTTGGGACCTTTCAGATTGGACATGTGAGGCACATTTGTTGCAAAATTCTGTCATCTCTAACAGCCCGTGTGATGATTTCCTTTTTTCTTTACATTAAGGGGTTATGTGTAATAAAATGAAGTTTATGTACCAATCATAAAAATGCCCCAAATTTGGGGGGTAATCTGTATTTTAGCCTTATAAGTTTGCTTTGCTTCTATCTGTATCATGAGAACACTTATGTGGAGAGCTTCTAAAACATATTTATATGTTATAACTTCTGGTATGGAAGGTTGATGGATGTTGCTTACTGATTGATTGGTATTTCTGATACATGTCAGGTATCGTGGTCATATTGATGTTTCTGTGACTTCTGCTGCTTTTGTTTTGGCCACAGCATTACTCTTACAAAGAGGAAGTCCCCGTTTTGCACAGCTAAGTAGTGCCATATTTGGGTTATTTTATTGTGGATATCTTCCCTCTTTCTGGGTTAAACTTCGATGTAGTTTAGCAGCTCCAGCCTTGAATACAAGTAATTGACTTTATTAATTCCTCTTTCAATTTTGGTTCTGCCGGTTGTGGGGCTGGGAAGGGTCACATCTATTTCTTCATAATTAATAAAATAGCTAAAGTCACCTGTTCTACCCTTCATTGCTGTTTAGATCTCTTTGTATGTTGTGGACATTATCCTCAGCTTTACTATATTTTTGATAAAATGGTTTTAATCTAGAATTCTAGATGCTATCTGTAGCATCTTCAGTTACATTTTTTCTATACAATATTCTGATTGTAATATCTCAATTGCTTCCTTTTATTATAGGATTTTGATTTATATTCTGGTAATGTTGTGCCACTGTGTTCACTAACTTTATTATTGCATGGAAATAGGCATAATTCTAATCTGGATATTGAGCATAGCTTGTTTTTCCATTTTGCTGGTAACCATTTGTTGAAGGTCCATTTTTAACAGGAATAATGTAGTATATCACTGTACTCTTCACTTTTCACCTTTGAAATATGTAACTAGTGTGTGCTTGTAATTTATATGTATGATTCCAACCAATAATTTGTGAATCTGATTGCACTCTTGCTTCATTGTAGTTGTTTAGTTCAAAATTTGAATACTTTGTTTGAATGTGTTCTTGCCCATGGCTGAAAGTAAATTAAACTTCAAATAGTGTAATAGTTTGAACTAAAGGGACCATTGCAGCTAATCTGGTAGTTTTTCCTCCTTGTATATGATTTAGTGCCTGGGTTTCTCTAGTTTAGAAACCCGTTTGGTACTTTGGTTATATATTATAGTTATTTTGCTTTCGTGTGCAATGCTATGATGTGAGGTGCTTTCAAATTTGACTAGCTATAGTAGCAGATCTACTTTCAACAATGAATCAAATGCCTGGTTGACATTATTAAGGAAGCTTATACATGTTTACCCGTTTTATGTATGTTACTTTACAGCGCTTGCCATTGATGTCTGTTCCTTTAGTTAGAATTTATTAATGAAAAATAACTTCTGCATATATTAGTATTTATATTCATTAGCATAATTTTAAACTCCCTATTTTCTATGTAGCTTGAATTAGGACCTGTATGTTCTTAATAGATTATTATTTTGTAGAAATAGGAGCAACATGGCCTATACTCCTTGGTGGCCAAGCTCATTGGACAGTTGGTCTTGTGGTAACTTTGATTACCATAAGCAGCGTAATTGCAGCTGATACATTTGCATTTCTTGGTGGCAAGGTATATAGACTTATTGGTTTGCAACTTAGCTATGTTCTCTAATTTATCACTTATTTAAAGAGTATTTATATTTGGTAACTGCCCATTTGTACTGTCAATTCTTTGAGCCTGTCCTGATTCTTAAAATCTTTACTTATTAATGAAATTTTGCATGATATTACTAGTGTTCAAAGTTTATTTTAATGTTAGTATAAAATAAATTGTTTTTAGTGAGATATCCTGGTCACACAGTCTCACAAGTCACATCTTGCAACAATCAACTGGAGCATGTCAATGGAGTGGAACTATGGATTGATTTTATTCGGTTGGAAGACAAAATAATTAATTCTATGGATATAAATAATTACATATGCTTAAGTCTGTTTGCTAATAGTAATTATTTGCCTATTATTGGTGAGAAATGAATTTGTGACGTGCCTCCACATATTCTATGTCAAATTCATTATAATATCTTGAAGTTGGTTAGATTTCACCTTTTAGTGCTCTTGTGTTCAATTGTTTGAAGAGTGGCATGCACCATTAAGCAGATTTTTGAAGGATAATCTTTTGATTAAAAAAATATCCTACACCAAACATAAGTGAGATAAGTGAGTTCATAGACACATCAGTCTGAAGCTGAGTTGTGAAAGATTAGCACACCTCATTTCTCAGTTGCATTAGTAGGTTGGTACCAAAACAAAATCCAGAATTTCAAGGGAGCCAATACTTGCTTGTACGAGGGCAAAGTTGAGAAGTTCTAATTCGGATTATAAGGAATACTTTTTAAATAAAAAAGAAAACAGACTGAGGGAAAAGAACTATTTATTTTTTCCTTTATAGAAGTTTTTTATGTAGCTATTGCATTTTCTAAGTCAAAAATTGGCATCTATCTAACTGATTATTATGAATTTTCATGATGTAAGTTATTAGTTTTTCTTGACTTCACATTCAAGCAGTTACTTTGCTATCTGTTCCAAAAATACACCCTTAATTTGGCCTTCAGTTATGAAATTTCTTTTTGTACTTTCATGCAGGCATTTGGTAGAACACCACTTACCAGCGTAAGTCCAAAGAAGACATGGGAGGGTACTATTATAGGCTTTTGTGGGTGTATAATTACTTCTGTTGTACTGTCAAAAATTTTCAGCTGGCCAATACCTTTATCAAGGTACACTAACTGTTCTTGAAGTTAATGTCAGTGGGTTATTCGGTTTGTCCCACTTGTTTAAGAATTTAGATGTTTTAGTATCATGGTTGTTTTGTTCATTACAATGTTACTTGTCTTCTGTTAATCAATGAATAGACTTCATTCTAGTCTAAGACAAGTGCTCGTTCATTTACCATGCAACTTTGTATCCTGTGAACAGTTAGTTGGTGATTTGTGATTTTTGCATGGATTTGTCAGTGCAATAGGTCTTGGTGTTCTAAATTTCCTTGGGTCTGTTTTTGGTGATCTCACTGAATCAATGATTAAACGAGATGCGGGAGTGAAAGACTCTGGCACACTAATACCAGGCCATGGTAATTTCTCTCTACATAATAATATTTCTATGATAGATTCTGTATTTATTTATTTTATCATTTGATATGAGAAATTTTATTGTGAACTGAAGAAATAGCAATAAATAATCCTGTTATTTTGGTTATCTCTGAATCATTAATAAGTAATTTTGCTTAGAGATGTCATCTTGCCGTCAAACACAAACACCTCATATTAGAATCCTGCCTTTTTTTTTCTTCATTAGAAACTAGTAAGTACTTGAATGGTAAAACATGTTTTATTAACTCCATTCAATGCAGGCGGAGTACTAGACAGAGCAGACAGTTATTTGTTCACGGGTGCTCTAGCATACAACTTTGTCAAAACCTTTTTACCAGTGTATGGAGTATGACATGAAACAGTGGTAAGTGTTTCTTCAAGTTAGAGTTTAAATTTCATCTGCTTATAGTTTAAAACAATATATTATCAGTAAATATCAAGTAACAAGTAACAATCTTTACCAGAGTAATTAAGATATCTTATCAGCTGTAATTTTTTATAAGTTAGGTGGTATCTGCATGGCATGTTCACTGACAACATTGGCGCATATCCGACAACTAATTGAATTTAAATATTCATGGAAACTCCTGGACATTTTTCCTGGGATCTAGTGAGAATTTACATAAATTTGGATAAGCTTCTTGGTGGAAAAGAAATTTTTTCTGATGATCATCAGAAAAGGAGCAGCAGGAATTTTCTTATCATCCCAGGCCAACTTGACCACAGTTCACAGCTGCTGCTTTTTCGAATATGCATGAGATCAGTAGGTCACAGATACGAGGACTAAGTAGGGGTAGTATTTGTTGTATTTTAACTTGTAAATAGCACAATTGGCTTTGAAAGAAAAAGAACGGTTGCAGAGTCGCTCCAATTACTTCGATGTCTTGCTAACTTATAGTCTTATGTTCTAAGGAAACTACTGCAGAACGATCATTGAGAAATGTGGTGCTAGTGAAAATAAATTGTGTTATAAACTTATAATTGATACTAGTCTTTTATTAGTTATTTATATAATTGAAGGCATTAGAAACATTTTCGGGTTTGTCAAATGAAAGGTAAAGTGGCCAAAAAATGTCAAAATAGTTTAACTAAAAATCGAGATTATCTTCTAGTGAGATAACAGAAAATTTTCAGTATACATATTACATAGTAATTGTGCAGCAACGGTACTTGAAAATGGCAACAATTGAATGAAGAAAACACATTTTGGATCCAGGAAATGAGTGAAACCTCAAAAGATGTCAAACCAACTGCTTATTGTGCACCTTGCAGTTGGTCTAGTGCAATGTCCTAGAGTGTGTTTGAATGGAGAAATTTTAAATTCTAAGAAATTTTAAATTTTAAAAATTTCAAATACTTCAATTGAAATTCTTTTATTTTTAAAATTTTGTGTTTGAATAAAAAAATTTAAAATTATGAGATGAAAAAAATGAATGAAAAAAAAAAGAGAAAAAATATGATTAGTGTGCTAGTTATAAGTGTTCCTTTATGCTCACATCCGATCCATATTTTAGGAGTTGTGTTTCTTGAAAAAGAAGATAATTTCAATTTTTCACCTTTTAGAAGGAAATTGAAATTTCAAATTTTTAGTTGTTTAAAATTCTGTTTTAAAATTTTAAAATTTTAAATTCTTCATAAAAAACATTCAAACAATTGAATTCTAAATTACAGAAATTCAAATTCTCTGATAAATTATTTCCCTCAGTTAAAATTCTCTATCCAAACATACATTGATAAGCAGTCTAGGTATTAAACAAGAAAAAAAAATAAAAACCTAACTCTAAAACAGCTGAAAAACAAACATTAATTTTCCATCAGTATTCTATGTTTCACGTCAGAATCACTAGGAAAATGAAGTAATAAATGAAAAGCATATAAACTATAGAAGGTAAAAATCAAGCTTTATCTATTAGATATACAGTTAATTGGATTGGAGCATATATAAAGGCTAGAGGAGTCACTTTGTACTCAACTCTTCTCAGGATCAATATAATCCATTTTCAGTTTATCACACTTTTTCCTACTTCACTCTTCTATCTTGGTCTGAAATCATGAATTCTAGCATTATCCCCGCAAAAATTAATATTGGTGCATGAATTAAGAAAACTAAATGGTCAATGGGACAATGATGATGATAAAAGTAACAATAGATGAATCACAATGCATTTATTCTTTATATGGATACTAAACATATGACCATTAATAGATAAACAAATGAGGTTAATTGAAAAGAAAACAGACCACTAATAGATATATTGATTCTCTAAGGTTCTTCCATTGTTAGGGGAGAGGCGAAGCCAAATCCTGTAAGATGAACCCATTTCCATCCCTGGTTTCTCAATAATTATCATGCACAATATATGGCCATTTTATCCTAATCTCGCAATGAAATAAAATGATTTGCTGGAAGCAAGACTATAGATTATAAGGAAACTTAAAATTAAAACTTGATTATACCTGACAATATTCATACTATATAATTCAATGTTGAGATTTAAGGTCTTTTGACAAAATGAGTGAGTACGAGGTTCGCACCATGCATCATTTTGAGTAGGAGGAGGCAGAAAAAAAAAAAGAATAAAAGTCTAAATGTAAGTATTTGACAAAATAATATATGTGTAGCTTGGTAACAAATCTAGTAACCCTTGATAGCACAAGGGAAATAGTGTAAAAATCATACCTATTTTTTTTATCATGTTATAAGTATAAAATATTGATTGATTTTGTTGATAATTAATTTTCATTTCAACCTAATGATTTTTAAGAGTGCGTAGTATTATTCATATTATATACGGTGTTGATGACAGAGAATACACAAGTTCAATGTCCAGTAATTTTGTGCATGGTGAAATTATACTTTATAGTGATGACTTCATTATTCGCAGAGCTAGCTAGTTTGTTTAAACACGTGAAAACTATTCATTCCACATTTCTTAGAGTAACATATAATTTTTATTATCATTATTTTTGTTCAAAATTATCAATTACTACATTATATCTTGAAGTATTATAAAATGAATTAAATAGGTAGCATTATACTATTCTGAGATACAAGAAGGCATTTCTTATTTACAGGGGACAAAGGCATTGAGTGAGTGAAATGCAAGGCGGTGGCTGAGACCGAGGGATGCGCATAACCGCTCAATGCGCTTGTTTGTTTGGAGCTTATGCTACACAATTATTGCCTATCTTTAAATGGATTTAATTTAGATGTATTGAGAGTATAAATAGTTTTTACACTATAATAATAAATTATCATGCATGATAAATTTATTCTTTTTTACAATAATTATTTTAATGAAATAATAAGTTCAGTCTCTAATCAATCAATCAATTTCTTCTATATATGAATCAAGAGATGGATTACTTTTCAAGGACAATCTCTTAACCATCAATCACCATTAATAACATAATTATTAATGGTCAATCAAGTAGTTCCTATGAGTATAATTTTAAATAGATGTTTACCTCACTTCTTACTTAACAAATATTTTAAAGAAATCTGACATGTTCATGATGAAAGAATCACCACACCTCTCATTACATTATCTATAAACGTCGTTACAATAATCTTATTTAGTTATGTATTATTAACACATTTTAATCATTATTTTACTGAGTTTTAACTTGAGTGTAAGAGTCTTTACAAGCATATTCCTATTGAATTTAAAACATATTAATTTTAGTATTTCATAAGTATTGATGATTTTAACTATCTTGACTTTAAAATCTCAGATATAATCTTTATTCTATCTTCTAATACTTCAAATTTAATAATATATATTCAAAATTAATTGTTGATTATGTCAAGAATTATCTTGAAAAAATGTTTAAAAAAATCTAAATTTGTTAAAATAAAATCAAATGCAAGTAGATTTATCTGTTAAGAGAGATAGAGAAATATATATTTTATTTTAAAATAAAAGAAGAAGAAAAAGTAATTTAAACATCTCAAAAAAAAAGAAATATAATTTACTATTATTTTTAGACTTAATTACAAAAAGAGTTCCCTTATTTTTCTCATTTCATTAAATCGGTCTCCCTATTTTTTAATTCACTATCGGAGTCCTCTTATTTTTTCAAATTCACTATCTGTTACGTATCCGCAATAATTAGTTGTTTAAGAGATATTTTCAATTTACCCTCACCAGTAATTAGGTAACTAACAATTATCTCAAAAACAACAACAACAATTCCTCGCCACTGTTCAGACCAAGCGTAGCAGTGATGGTGTGTGTTTTTACAACCATAATCTCCCTTACATCGCTCCTCCTCCTCTACATTAAACATTGCAACGACTGCATCACAAATAGTGTTGGGGGAAACTCGGCTCCGTGGACGGTGGCGTCGTTCGCTAGAAGGAAAAACTCTGACATTGACTGGTCTATGGTGGAATAGTTACCGGCCTTCAAATTCGAAGCGTTGCGGGGGCCAAAGGAAGGACTCGATTGTGTGGTGTGCTTAAACAAGTTCGAGGCTGCGAAGGTTCTCTAGATGTTGCCAAAATGCATGCACGCGTTCCACGTGGAGTGCATGGACACATGGCTAGACACGCATTCTACGTGTCCTCTCTACGGCTACCGCATGGATTTGGAGGGCATTCTCCTGGTGGAGGATGCAAAACCTTTCCACCAAAGTCATCAACAACGGAACAACGAACAAGAACATGTGCATTTGAATTTGGACATGGAGAAGCAAGAGATAATGGAGTCTCGATGGAGGCATTCGCCCGTTGGGGTGGGGGAAGGAGAAACAACGGAGGAGCAGCTGTTGGATCGAGTGGTCTCAGAATAATTAAGAAGGGGGGGTTGAATTAATTATTCCTAAACCTTTACTAATTAAAAATTTACTCTTCTAAGGCTTTTACTAATGTTGTTAAGAGAATATGGAGTAGAAGAGAAACTTAACAGAAAGTAAAAGCTGAAATTAAATGCACAGCGGAAAGTAAAAGAGTAGGGAAGAAGGAAACAAACACACAAGAGTTTTTATACTGGTTCGACAACAACCCGTGCCTACATCCAGTCCCCAAGCGACCTGCGGTCCTTGAGATTTCTTTCAACCTTGTAAAAATCCTTTTACAAGCAAAGATCCACAAGGGATGTACCCTCCCTTGTTCTCTTTGAACCTAGTGGATATACCCTCCACTAGAACTGATCCACAAGAGATGTACCCTCTCTTGTTCTCAGTCAAACCCAAGTAGGTACCCTCTACTTGTACCACAAAGGATGTACCCTCCAATGTATTAAGACAAAGATCTCAGGCTGTTAAACCTTTGATACTTTGTGAATGTGGATACAAAAGAATTCTCAAGCGGTTAGTCCTTTGAACACTTTTGTATAAGGGAATGGGAAGAATCAAAAGAATTCTCAGACTGTGTTGTTTTGAATTCTTTGACAAGGGAGAAGAGAGACACAAAAGAATTCAGGCGGTTAGTCCTTCGTTCTTTTGGAAAAGGGAGAAGAGAGACACAAAAAAAATTCAGGCGGTTAGTCCTTGGCGAATTGTTTTTGGCAAAGGGAGAAGAGAATGAAAAAGAATGAATAGCACAAGTTTTCAAGGTTCAGAAAACCAGAAAACTTTGGAAAGCTTTTTGGCACAAAGAAGAAGAAGTTCAAAGAGATTCAAGGCTTGTAAAGGATTGTATAAGATTGATTGGAAAAGTATGTTGAAAAGCAAATCAAAGCCTTGCTTTTATAGACTCTTCATGTCTGGCCAAGAGGACCATTTAGAAGAGTTATAACTTTTAGAAAAACTTAAAACCAATTTGAAAAAGTCAAAAACCTTTTGAAGAGTTACATCTTTTGATTTATTCAGAAACAATCACTGGTAATCGATTACCAAATCAGTGTAATCAATTACACAAAGCTTTTAGTGAAAGGATGTGACTCTTCACATTTGAATTTGAATTTCAACGTTCAAAGACACTGGTAATCGATTACCAGAGAGTAAAAACTCTTTGGTAAACATGTTTTGTGAAAAATCCATGTGCTACTCAGTTTTTGAAAAATCCTTTTCATACTTATCTTGATTCTTGAATCTTGAATCTTGAATCTTGATCTTGATTCTTGAAGCTTGATCCTTGAATCTTTAAGTGTTCTTCAACTTTTCCTCTTGAGTCTTGAATTGTTCTTGATTCATTCTTGAACATTTTGAACTCATTCTTTGATTGACCTTTGAGCTTTTTGTCATCACCTTTGTCATCGTCTTTTGTTATCATCATTGTTATCATCAAAACATCTTTGAATCATTCTTGATTCACCATAAAGTTTTGCTTCTACAGCAGCAACAAAGTCGGAGGTGGACGACGTTGTTTAAAAGGTCATTGAATAGCATTCGTGTCACATCTAGAAAGAATAACATTTACAATAATTAAACATTTGAGATAATTGTTAGTTATCTAATTACTGATGAAAATAAATTAAAAATACCTCTTAATGACCAATTATATCCCAACACGTGACCATCAATATTTTAAACTAACAATTAATGTTCAAATTTTTCTTTGAGGACCCAGATAGTGAATTTGAAAAAATAGAAGGATTCCGATAATAAATTAAAAAATAGGAAAATTGATTTAGTGAAATGAAAAAAATAAAAAAACTATTTTTACAATTAAATCTTATTTTTAACAAGCTCGTAATAGAATTGTGGCGGTCATGAGTCATGACCTTCATGGGCTCATATTGTGAACCGCAAGAGATAGACTTAGATATTTTAAAGATATATTTAGAATTTTCTTTTTAAAAAAGAAAGAAAAAGATATACCTTGAATTTGAACGTGTCTTCCAGAGTACAGGTCATTTTCATTGACATTGTGCTACCCTACCCATTTATTTATTATAAGATCTTATCAATGACTAGCTTAAGAATATTAATTAAAAATGTGTAATATATTCTCAAATTTTTAATTTTTAAAATTGTATATTAACCATTTTTATATCTTAATATAACTTATTTTTTATTATTTTAAAGACATTATTTAGTTTTTATCTATCATTCTCCTAATTCGGTCCCAAACATCAACACATTTATCCAAAAAACATATAAAAAGAAAGAATAAATATTAAAATAACTATATTTGCCGCTAATGGATATAAATATAATTGCTTCAGCATTCAAACAGGGGAGTTATCTTTTTCAAATTGTGCTGAAAGCATCGCCAATATATAAACATTATTTGTAAAATTAAGCAAACAGACTTATTTCTGGTTGTTTGTCTTTATTTTCAACATATACCGAAAACAAAAGTTCAAGCTAAAATATTAATAGACATGTTAGTATATCATGCATGTACAGTTGATTGAAATTTAATGTGCCGATATATTTGAAGAGAAAATAGGATATGTATTTACATTATAAAGTGTTTTTATAATGTAAGTTTGTTAACTTTGTTAGTAATTATTTTAAAAGTTATATTAAATATGATTTTTTTATTAGTGAAAATATAATTTTACATTGAGAGTTCAACAAACATATTTTTACAGAGATATTTTAAGGTCCTATTTGAATGGTGATTTTTTTTTCAAATTTATTTATAATTTATTGGACCTAATTAATTTAATACAGTTCCGTATCATCCACATGGATGCTATAGACCACTAGAAAAATTAGGTGACAAGAAAGAGGTAGCATTAGATATCAAAACTGTTTTGTTTTATTTGTGAAATGATAAAAGAAGAATTACTTAACGGTGAATATAAAAATGAAAAAAAAAAACAACAATAAGTTACACACTATATCCATACTATTTTTTAAGAAGAACATGAAGAAAAAACATCATTAATTAATAAAAAAAATTTAAAATAATGAAATAATGGTCATCACCAAAATATCTTTACTTTGATAAAAAAAAAAGAACTTAGGCTTGATTGTAAATTTTAGCACTCAATTTTTATTACTTTGTAAATTTTACCGCTTAAATTTTATTTTTACAAATTTTATCATTCAAATTTTTAATTTTTTTATATTTTACCACATTTGACAAAAGATGAATTATTTTAACGTTTGACATCAATTCTAATGATCACTGGTGTAGGAAATCACTTGTTTATATGGATTATAACTATAATTTTTTTTACAAAAATCTAAAAAAAAAATTATATTATTTTATTACTAAGGTAATGGTAAAATGCACAGCAATATATAATTTATAAAATGTTAAAAACTAGATGATAAAATTCGTTAAAATGAAAATTGAGTACTAAAATTTTTAAAATTATAAAAGTTGTGTGGTAAAATTTATAAAAATAAAACTTAATTGATAAAATTCACAAAATAATAAAAATTTGATGATAAAATATACCATTAAACCAATAAACTTATTCACTACTATAAATTACTATTCACTTAAACTAAACAATTTGGACGTATAAAAGAGAGTCAAAGTAAAGAAATGGACACGATTACACGAACGAAGTTTCTGTAGTTTCAAGCAAAGGGGGAAAAAAGTGAAAAATTGTGAACAAGGATCAGTACCTACAATAAGTTAAGATCCTACGAAAGAGCCATATAAGTATTATTTTGAAATGAAAGTGTGGAAGGTATGTTCCGTGAGTCGCGGTGCGTGTGCTTCTTGCTGCATCAAAACAAATTACAAAACCTATTATAAATTATCAAAAAGTAGTTGTTCTGAGTAATATTAAATTTGGTAAATTCGAGTATGAAAAAAATCATGATTAAGAATAAAGATTTCATTAAAAGTGATTAATAAATTTTTTCACAAAAATTAATTATTAACAAAGTAGATGGTTCTCCGTACTTATGCCCCGTGTAAAAAAACAATTATAAATCAAATTTAATTATAAATTTTCAATTAAAATAATTTTGTAGGTTAATATAGTATTTTAAAATGTTTAATTAGGTAAGTAAATATTAAAAAATAATCAAATCTTTACAAGTTTATAATGTAGTTTTTGTGTAGGTTCTCAATGCATTCTAACATCTTTCATTTTCTTTTCAACGTGAGATTGTTTAAAAAATAGTCTTTTTTCGCAATTAACTATTTGATATTTCTTGAATAAATATTTTCAGTCGTTCACTATGTTTCTGATGTAGGACATCACCAGTTGTTTAAAAAAGTCACTCAACAACTCTACACTTTTTCTTTTTTCTTTGAAAATCAGATGCAATAAACGAGAAAAATTGAAAAAAAATAAAATAAAACGTCACTTTTAAAACTAATAAATCAAGCCAAAACGAATAAATTGTAATTTACAAATTATCAATACAATTGCAAGATGATTTAACTTTTCCTTTTTTTCAACTCTCACGCCAAGCACTCATTGGGTCACACGTCTTGAGCCGGGCCCACTCACACTTATTCATCATTTTCGCGAGATACAGTACATGCTGCCACAATCAAATAATAATAATAATAATAATAATAATAATATATTTAAAAATAATCTTAATATTTATAATAATTCAGTAAAATTAATAATTATAGTGAATAATTAAATTATCAATCAATTCACTATTGTTTCCTAATCCTGATTTGAAATCTTTACTTTATAATATGTAATATATAAATACACACACATCTGTTTCTGGGTTTGTGCAGCATCTTCAATGTGTACCTGCATGTGTCTCTTCAATCCTGAAGGTTAGTAAAATATTTTTTTTGTTTTTTTATATCTGTTAGATTTTCTGGTTCAATTTATTGATATGTACAACTTGAGCATGTTCCTGAATCATCCATATGATATCATCACCTATCACTGTAACTGTGAACTTGGGTTGGTTATTTTATTTCCTCTTTGAGACTGGTTTTAAAAAGCTTTTGCATACTAGGAAGCAAAATTTAGTCATGGATTTTCAGCAAACTATCATAGACTAAAATTGTAGTTAAGATTCTGAGGTTTCTTTATCAGTCTACCACAGTTTCATCTCTTCTCTTTGCACCCTTTTGTATTCTTGTTGAACGAGTAATAACTTTTTTCCATACCTGATGAATAGTGCAGAATTGTTGTTTTGATTCAATTCTCATTTAGACAATCATTTGAAGATCATAACTATAGAAGATCAGTGGATTTACTTTCTGAAATTTTCTATTTGCTTTCATATTTAACTACAAAATATAGATTCTTGTTTATTTACCAGACATTAATAATCAATTAATCATGTCATGGCCATTCTTAGAATCCTAGTTTTCCACCTTGTGTGTTTTTAGATCAGCATCTGATCTGTTTTCATCATCTTAATATATGTTCTCCCTATTTTATTCAGATCTTAACAGTCATTGAAGTGGGTGTTGTACTTGTTCTTTTTGTTTTGCATGATTAATTGATTTAGTTCCTGAAATTTTCTATTTACTTTCATATTTAACTACAAAATATAGATTCTTGTTTATTTACCAGACATCAGTAATCAATTAATCATGCCATGGCCATTCTTAGAATCCTAGTTTTTCACCTTGTGTGTTTTTAGATCAGCATCTGATCTGTGCTCATCATCTTAATAAATGTTCTCCCTATTTTATTCAGATCTTAACAGTCATTGAAGTGGGTGTTGTACTTGTTCTTTTTGTTTTGCAGATTCTCTCTAACAAACTATTATTTTCTGAAAATCAAGTATGCGGCTGAAGTTCATCGATTTATGGTTTCCGTCACATACTCTCAATTGTGGTTGACAGAGACACCACTGGGAATGCCAAAAAAATGTGCCTTCTTGGTTGCAGCTTTGTGGTTGAGATTCATAAGGTGATACCTTTGCTATTGATTCCCCACTTAATGCTTGACAAGAGTGGACCACAAGTTTGTAGTTCATTCATTAGCTATTCCTTGATGCAAAATAGGCACACAAGTTTTTGTAGAGTGCCTGTTCTGCTAATACACGATCCATGTGAAGACGGTTGAAATGCCTTTTTTATGCTATTATGTATATAGGTATAGTTATATACATTTCATAATAGTAAATGATATAGAAATTAAGTGAGCTGAGGAAGTTGTGGAAAATTTCATACTACTTTAAGGTCTCATATGGAGAGTAAGCCACATGTCTTAATGCATAGATATGAGTTAGGAAGATTACTTGGCCAGGGAACCTTTGGAAAGGTTTACTATGCTAGGAGTACAATAACTAACCAAAGTGTGGCTATTAAAGTGATTGACAAAGATAAGGTTATGAAAACTGGGCAAGCTGAACAAATCAAGCGTGAAATATCTGTTATGAGACTGGCCAGGCACCCCAATATTATACAGCTTTTCGAGGTTTTGGCTAACAAGAATAAGATTTACTTTGTTATAGAATGTGCTAAAGGTGGAGAGCTCTTCAACAAGGTGGCTAAAGGAAAACTCAAGGAAGATGTTGCACACAAGTATTTTAAGCAGCTAATCAATGCTGTAGACTATTGTCACAGTAGAGGTGTGTACCACCGAGACATTAAGCCCGAGAACATTCTATTGGATGAAAATGGGAATCTAAAGGTTTCTGACTTCGGTTTAAGCGCTCTCGTTGATTCCAAGAGGCAGGATGGCTTACTCCATACACCATGTGGCACACCTGCTTATGTTGCTCCTGAAGTCATCAAAAGGAAGGGATATGATGGTACCAAAGCTGATATATGGTCTTGTGGAATAGTTCTGTTTGTCTTGTTGGCAGGTTATCTCCCTTTTCACGACCCAAATTTGATAGAGATGTATAGGAAGATAAGCAAAGCAGAATTGAAATGTCCTAATTGGTTCCCACAAGAAGTATGTGAGCTATTGGGCATGATGTTAAATCCAAATCCTGACACTAGGATTCCCATATCTACTATTAGGGAAAATTGTTGGTTTAAGAAAGGACCAAATATAAAAAACAAAAGACCTGTAGTGGAAAATAGCACTGTCTCTTCTTCAAGTACAGTTCTTTCTGATCAAAATGACTGTGATGACATAGCAGCAGAAGCAAATGGGGAGTCAGTTGTGCCCTTAAGTATAAATGCCTTTGACATTATCTCCCGTTCTGTTGGTTTTGATCTTTCTCGATTCTTTGATGAAAGTTTTAAGAAAAAGGAAGCAAGATTTAGTTCAAGGTTACCAGCAAATGTCATCATCTCCAAGCTGGAAGACATTGCTAAGCAACTGAGGATGAAAATAAAGAAAAAAGCTGCTGGTTTGTTGAAATTAGAGAGCCTCAATGAAGGTAGGAAGGGAGTTTTATCCATTGATGCTGAGATCTTCGAGGTTATACCTTGTTTCCATATGGTGGAGGTGAAAAAATCAAATGGAGATACATTGGAATATCAAAAGATATTGAAAGAGGATATTAGGCCTTCTCTTCATGATATTGTTTGGGTCTGGCAAAGTGACCAACAACTGCAATCACAACAGTCAGAGCAACATCAACATACAGATGACCAGCAGCAACAACAACCACAGTCATAACCTGTTCTCAATTTTGAGATGTCATGCTTACTGCATTTCATGGCAATCCCAGTTCTTTCTTTCTTTTTTTTCTTCTAATATCTTCTCATCACACTATGACCTCATTGTAACATTTTTTCTCTCCTCATTTTTAGCTGTTTCACCTTGTTGTAGCATATCTTGTCTCAGAATTTTGTTTGCCAAGTTGAAGTACATCATTTCTCAATTTTTCTGTATAGCACCAGTCTTAGGAACTTTATTACAGTTTTGATTCAATCAAAGTAGAATTTAAATATATGTCTTGGCCTCTTGGGAGTTTATTTACTTTACTATTACTCACTTTAAGGTTTAGACGAACTAAATCCTATATATATATCAACTCTCAACTCTGTTGAGCCAATCCACTCAAGCCAGTATTATTACTCCAAAATGATATATGAATGCTCAAATGTGTAGGAGGGTTGCCTAAGGAACAAGCACACTTGTGTCAGAAGATACTAGGTGAAATTGGATCCCCTACAGTTGATAATTGAATTGCATGAGGTGCAGTTCCAAATCTGATGGTGATTAATTTTCAGAAGAAACATTAACACTTCAATTAAATACAAAACCAAATGTTTTGAAAGGTTAGGAGTTGTGCAGTTAGAAGTGTTACTGCAGAAGATCTCAATCCATATTTGCTTGTGATAGACAACAATAGTTTCTATTGGCTCCATTGCCTCAAAAGTTTTGGTTGTTTATAAACTCTCTCCGGTGGACACTTCCTCTTTCATGCTACTTCCAAAGACCTTTGCTCCCTTCATTATTGGTTGCACATCATGGAATGGAATTTTGTGTAATGGCATTTGATCACAGAATTTATTGATGGTAAGAAAGCATAATGGTGAGGGGCAGAAGCAGGCACTTAATTCTGTTTGCTTGGCATGATTTTCAGTGTACCATTTCTTTAACACGGTGAGCAGGCACAGTAAGCAACTAGAGCTCATTTAGCAGCATGTGAATTGTGTAGGATCTCAGCTCTTCAATGAAAAAGCTACAAGTAAGCATGCTAGTGCAACTCTTGGTTTGGTCTTCTAAACATTGAGCTGTCCTGTGTAGCCATTTTAGTCTTTTAAAGATTTTTGTTAAATAGAAAGTAACAACTAACATGATCGATATAAAAAAATCCCCGAAGATTAGGAAGTAATAACATTAGTTTTAATTAGAATCCAATTGCAAGGTATGATGAGACTCGAGTGTCACATTGGAAATATGGGATCCTAGTGTGCAGATTATAAGGTCTTGGGCTCTTCAACTACAACGGATTTTGTGGTGTAGTTTTATCAAGTTTCCATCAATTTGTATTAGAGCCTTTCACCATGTATTAGTTGCAAAGAGTGGCACGACACACGAGGTAGTGATGCCGATGTTGCAATGTTCATCTGGGTAAAACACAACTAGCCTGCATGGGGTCTAGGGTTATGGAGCATTGTGAGATGTTAGTATCTAATTTTAAGGTAAGAGACTTGAGTTCAATGTTAGAAGTACTATGGAGCATAGTGAGATGTTAGGATCAAATTGTAAGGTATGAGACTTGACTCCTACATTAGAAGTACTATGTAACGTGGTAGAATGTCAATATCTAATTATAAGGTATGAGACTTGAGTTTCGCGTTAAAAGTTACAAGATTCTATCCAACTACAATATTGACCATTTCTAGTATGGTTCTTCCAAAGTTCTCATCAATCTTAAGAAGATTTTGAACACTAAGTTTTAAGATTTTAAAATATTTTCCAACTATAATATATTCATTTTTATGGAGGACTGAAGTAGTGCCACAAAGTGATAACTCTGATGTCATATCACATAAATATTTGAAAGACCAAAGTGATAATTTACTCGACATGGAGGGTCTCTTGTTTATTTTCGAGAGAAAATGATGAATATAAAGCAGTTATCATAAGATGCAGGCTACCCGACC
This sequence comes from Glycine soja, assembly GCF_004193775.1. Lineage (NCBI taxonomy): Eukaryota > Viridiplantae > Streptophyta > Magnoliopsida > Fabales > Fabaceae > Glycine > Glycine soja. Next base: position 20,377,251 of record NC_041012.1, on the reverse strand, counting down.
AAGTTTTGAGGAACCTTATCTCAAATTGTCATCTGCTTGATCCTTTTCAAAAGCATTTCAATCAAAGTCAAATGTCCCATGTGCCAAAAGCATAACAAAGGAAAGAAGAGTCAGGGCCTGGTTTTCACAATCTCGAGGCTATCATTGAACCTCTACAATTATATGATGCAGAATGATCATTGCAAACTTTAGCAATTGTGTTAGCTACACTAGTGCAAGTCATTGATCAACGGTCATCACATATTAAGCGTAAAAAAATTCAGGGCAACAATTATTATTGGCTAGTTAGTAGCGTTATGTATCTCCCAAATGAGATACACATGAATTGAACATTGTGATTAGTAAATTATTGATATGGACTTATGTTTTCATCTTTTTTTCTCAAACAAAGGAAAAGAGATAAAAAGAAAAAAAAAAAAAAAACAGAAACAACAATAGTTTATGGTTGTTACATCAAGGGGATCTAACTCAGTTTATTGAACAGTGTGACAAGTGTTATAAACTGTTTTCCATTCCTACTAATAAAAAACAATTATGGTTGTTACACTTGAAAGTTTCAAACAGTGTAATTTCGTGTTTAGCGACCCTTCTGAATTCCATCCAATTAATGGAATCTAAATTATCTTGGCTAATACAAAAGAAATGTGGTTGCACTTGAAAGTTTCAAACATGTGTAATCATGTGTTTACTGACTCTTCTGAATTCCATCCAATTTGGTAAAACAGACAACCGAAATGGGGTGTTAAAAGTTGGTTGTGCTTGTATTGATGGCAGAAAACACTTGAAAGGTTTCATAATATTTTTCATGTGAATATTTACTAATTCTTCTCAATTATGCGCAATTACATGAAACAAACTCCTTTGATAAGAATATATAAATATGGTAGAAAGAAAATATGGCAGTAATCAATCATTGAGCAAACAAACAAGATAATATTTATTTGTTCAGATTTCTCCATTCTTACACATTCATTGGTGGCCTGTGGAGTATGAATATATAAATATGCTTTGCGTGATCCATATCAGAGAAAGATAATGGAGTATGACAGAGCAGATTATTTAATAGCCAATGTTTTATCATCACATTGGTGTGAAAGGCCAAACAAAGCCTTACAATTCAATGAAGTTGGGGGAGTTGGTTAAGTCAATAAAATCAGTACCAACAGAAGAGGAAACTCTTCTCTTCTTCCTATCCAAAACGCTTCTGCAACTAGGAGAGGGGGTTGACAAATCGATAATTTCAGTTTCATGGGGCACAACAAATGTGCGGCCGACATCTCGATTTTTATTGGCTACCAATGTAGTAGCACCTGATTGCTCTGGTTCTGGTTGACTCAAATCAGCATCACTCTTATTCATCACACTCATAAAATCGTCTTCTTCAATAATCTCAGCTCTTTGTAATGAAGTTGTTGATGATGATTTCATTGTCAGTGGCGTTGTAGAACTAAACAGTTGGCTCTGCTCTTGTGAAGCAAATGAATTACCTAGTGGAGGTTCTCTTGCTTCAGATTCTTTGTTCCACTCAAATGCTTCACTAATCTTGTCCCCGTCATTTGGATTTTGGGGTGAATCAGGAGTGACTAAATCATCGCTCACATCTGGAACAGAACCACTAGTACTAATATTATTATCATCAAATTGTACTTCATCAATAGTATCATCTTCATTCTCTGACAAACCATCAATGCCTTTATTATAACATGGAAGTTCATCCAGTGAGCCAAACTTGGTCTTCATGTGCACTGGCAAGCTCGGGCAACCAGCACAGTGTTTCATGTACTTAGTGGAGAAGAAGTTCACAGTGATATTCATGCTGTGATCATTTATATCAAGTCAGAATCGAGAACTAGATCACACCATTACAGCAAAAAAGAAAGTCCATTCCTAACTCAATAGAGATAGAGACCATACCTCTGCCAGGATGGAAGGGTGAGCATTGTGTATGCAAGTTTAATCTTGTTGGCAATTCCAGAGAGGGATTTAAATTCCACAGCTGCCTTCCTTACAGCCAATGATTCAACAGGGTGCTGCCAAGCCCATTCAAACTGCAAAGTCCAAATCAAATTAACTTATTAACAACATAAAAACATCACTTTTTTTTTTTTGGTCAGCATAAAAACATCACTTAAAAGTTTGGCATCTAAATAGCATAATATGCTTGCTTTCAACCTAATCAAATCATGCCAAATTCCCCAGACAAATAACAACTAGACTAATTTATGTGATGTAAATCCAACAAATTACAAAGAATAAAAAGGTGGAATGCCAGAAACCAAAAGTGGTTGCATATGATAACCACCAACTGCAAGAATTTAACAAGTGCATTTTTTAGTACGACTAAACCCTTTTGGAAAACATGTCAGTTTCCAAGTACTACACATGTTGAAGAAAATTAGTCCAGTTGGCAATTGATACTGAATCAAAGATAGCCATGATCCATGCATGCTTTTTATTAATGGCCAAGTCCATAAACTCGCAAGTTTTCAGCATTAATACAATGTCCTCATGCCTAGCACTTCATGAATTTAACTTGCTCAAACAACCACCAACTCCAATCATAAATCTTCAGACATTTTTAGCCAACAAAAACACTTGACATATAGAAAGCAATATCAGATTCAAACCTGAAGAGCTGAGACATTTGTTGGGAAGCCATAGATACACAAAACCATCTCCCAAGGCCTCCTCTTCTTCGTTCTCCAAGCTCCACACCCAATTTCCCCATTGTGTTGCCTGATCCGGCGCCTCGGATTCACTGTGAATCTGAAATTGCATAGATTGAAACATAAACACAAAGACAAAAAACATAAGATCCATCACACAATAAACAAGTTGAATCAGAAACCTTAAAAAAAAAAGCTAAATTCCCAACATTTCTACCAAAGAAAAATTCAAACATTTTCAGCAAATTAGCAGATTAGCAGCACAAACATTTCTAACCAAACAAGTCTAAGATCCATCACAAAATAAAGAACTAAAGAAGTTGAAGCAGAAACCTTAAAAACAAAATAGTTAAATACCCAACATTTCTACCAAAGAAAATTTGATTAAAAAAAAAAAAACTAGCAGCACAAGAGGATCATCGGATCATAAAGGCACCAACTTGAAATGAAACAGGAACCAAAGAAATTGGTACAGACCCATGATTTGTATGAAGGAAAAACCAAAGGGGTGTGAATGATTTTTGGATCGAGTAAAAGGTAGTGATCAAAATTGGATCTTTGTGAAAATAAGAGAGATGAGATGAGAGAGGAACCCGATGTAAGTGTGGCCTTTGAAGCGGGGGCTGAGAGAGGTCAATAGGTAGCAAGCAAAGAACCCATTTCCTTCACAATCCTCGTTTTCGTTTTGGTTATTATGGCCATGGTTTTGCACACTTTCTTCTTCTTCAATCACAGATGCAACCTTTCTCTTCCGCATCTTTTCTCTCTAATGAAATATGACCGTTGGAGCTGTTTATCTATGAGATCGCATACATAAGGTCACGCCCATGTGACATGATGTTATATAATTATATAATTGAATTATTAAAATAAAATTATAGCATATTCCCGGCAAGTAAGTTAAGTTGGTTTTTTGAAAATTAAATAGGAATAGTTAAATGACTTTGATGTATAATAAATATTTGATTTTTGTGTTTTTAATAAATTTTTATCTTAAGTTGACTCTTTAATAAAAAAACAATTTATTCTTTGGTCATATATATTTTATATTATTCTATAATAAATTAATAAATTTTGTATTTATAAATATTTTTTATTTGTAATGAGTGGAAACTAAAACAAAATTAGTTATTTGGTTCAAAGGAGGTATGTTATAGATTCGTGGTGCTATGTTAGTAAAATGATTAACTGTAAAAATGAAAAATGAGGTATTTGGTTCAAATTTAATTGTCGGTACAAACAAGGAGAAGATTTATATATAAATATAAAAACAAAAATATTATTATTTATTACGCATTTCTTTATTTAAGGTATTTATATCATATTATATATATATATATATATATATATATATATATATATATTCTTTCACTTATTAAACAATAGAAAATAGAATAAAACTATCTTTCTTTATTTTTATTTTTTATTTTATCAAAAAACCTAAAAAATTATCTCCCTTATTTGTTGATTTATTTACTTTTACCTTTCCTTCCTAATTCAAACATATCCTAAACGTGAACATCTTTCTTAACAAGAATTTGAACTTTAATACTTCATTTAATGAAAGATTAATTCCTCCTCTAGATTGAACTCTCAATTATTATCATAAAAAACTTAATTCAATAATTATTTATATTGTTTAATGTAATTTTTCTTGTCATTATTATAAAGGAAAATCGAACACATTTTTGTCACAATTGTTCTATGCATACACCAAACTTCTGTCTAGTCTTGAAGGGAGCATGTACTTAAAATTTCCAATTCAAGCTCAAGCTTGAGGTTAATTCAAAATAATCAAGAGTCTCATTAATGATTGTAGTGATAGCTAACCAAAAGAAGAGAGAAGACATCAAAAGTGAAAGATGTTACTTAATCAATATAGTGTGTATATGAATAACCTCCAAAATCATGATAGATCATGGTGAGGTAGGTCAACCTTGATTTTGACCAAATTTTGCATGTTTGGATTGTTTTCAAAATCATGATAGAATCGATTATGATACAAAAAAAATCATGATAAAGTTGAAGTTAAGTAAGAGTAACTTCAATTTCTACCAAAATCATTTCTACTTGGATTTTGACTAATTTATCCTCACATCAATACCCTCATGCATGTTTATTATTTATTTATTGATTTAAAAATATAATTAAATCTATCAAAATAAAAGATATAATTAAAAGTCTTGTTTTATTTATTTAATTTTGAATGTATTTTCTTATTTGTAATTTTTTTTTAATTTAGATACATTTATGTTTGATGATTATGTTAATTTAATACTTTTAGTATCTATTTTATGCAATTTTAACGTTTTATAAGGGATGTGGTTGTATTTCAAATATTAACATATTATACACATAAAATCTTAATTATAATTATGTCTATTTAATTATAATTATATATATGTGTGTAAAACTAAAAATAAATAAATAAATAAATGTATATAGATATTAAAACTCATTTTGATCATTATATCTTCAAAATCAATTTTGGTTCAAAGTATCTAAACAACATTCTCTAAAAAAAAATACTTTTTTAATATCTGTTATCTAAATAAAAATCACGTTAATTCACAATTACTTTTAACAATAATTAATTCTATAAAATAAATTTGATTCCAAATCAATCAATTCTAACAAATATGTTTTTTGGTCTTAACCCTAGGATAACTAGACAATTATTTTTTTCTTGAGATATTATAAGTAGACTTCCAGTTGAAGAATGAAGATGGGACCAAAAGTAAATGGAAAGTTTTAATGGAGAAAGATTAATGTAATCTAGTCAATCCACTTTAGCAGGGATAAAAAGTTTTAATAGAAAATGATCATTAGCAAGGATAAAAAGTTAAAATCTAAGACAGGAACTTTTCCTCAATCCATACTCGTTACAAGTTCTATGAATGGAAAGGGAATAATCATCTTACTTCATCCTTGATTTTCTGTAAATAAAAAGAAAAAAAAACAATATGATAACAAGGGTAAAAAGTGTTTTAGATACCAATCAATAATATTTTCTTTCCGGTATGTTTGGTATATGCAAAAAAACCTTTCCTCTCTTCCTTTCATTTCAAATTCCGATCACCTTTTAACCAATGTTTCAAAAGTTAGACCAAACAAATCGGTTCAACCAAAAACTAGCCTACTGATTAATCCAAACACTCTTAAAAATTGAGACATTTCAAAACCAATCAAACCGGTCCAAAACCAATAAAAATTGAAGTTGAGCCAACACAGAAAACTGGTATGAAACCTGTCTTCTTAATTTTCTTTTAATTTTTATTTTATTTTTAAGTTTTTATTTAATCTAATTTTTTAAAGATAAATAAAAAATAATAATTTAAATATTTCACACATGTATCAATTATTTTGTCTACTATTATTAATTTTTATCAATAAAACATAATTTATTTTTTTATACTAATTTATAATTCTTTAGAACCTAATTTTTTTATAAGTTTAAATCTTTTTATTATTTAAAATATCATATAATATTAAAAATATTAAAAAGATTCAACCATTAAACCTTGAACCTCGGTGTTTTTCCTAATCCGATTTTAAAAATCATCCTACACCTCTTGCACTACCTAGCGTGCCTTGGGGGAAAAACCAAAGTCAATGGGACATAAACATTTAAAAAAAACCCAAATTGCAATTAAATATCTCATATAAAGAACCAATAACACTCTGGCATAACAAAAGGTGTTACAAAAAAAGTCAAACTTAAGAATTAGCAATGATACTAATAGGGGGAAATATCTTGTTCCGAATGTTGCATAACTTTGGATTTCTTTACCCTGTCATAATCAAGATAAACTCCAATCCTTATTTATTACAATCAATGTAAGATGATACAACTTTCACAAGTCACTGCTTTCCAGAGATGCATAAACTAGATAAATCAACACAATAGAAATTTTCCCAGTTTGAAAGATCATTAGACACTCCTATCAATATTTCATATATATAGGACATTTGTCACCATTACCATGCAAAATCAAATATGATAAAAATTAGCTTTAGATCTTTTGCATTAGTGTCTACTCGTGCTTTTAATACATTTCATTTTACTGACATGACATCTGTACACTACTGGGTGCCAAAGAGAGTCAAGGAAACACAACCTCTCAGAGAATACAGAAATATTGACATTTTGGAAAGAAAAAAAAAATGGACTCCATTAACATGCTAGAGGTTTAAAAAGTTGCTTACACAGTTTATTTTCAATTTCTTCAGTTTAAGCAAGCATTTTGGAGGACCCTAATCAAAGATGTGGATTTGACCACATGAATTCTTGCAGATCAACTCTGAGAAGAGTAATTCTTCCCATAAAACAACAACAACAACAACGCCTTATCCCACTAGGTGGGGTCGGCTACATGGATCAACTTTCGCCATAATGTTCTATCAAGTACCATACTTCTATCCAAATCATTAAGTTCGAGATCCTTCTTGATAACCTCTCTTATAGTCTTTTTGGGTCTTCCTCTGCCTCGAATTGTTTGCCTTCTCTCCATCTGGTCTACTCTCCTCACTACAGAGTCTACCGGTCTTCTCTCTACATGCCCAAACCACCTAAGTCTACTTTCCACCATCTTCTCTACAATAGGCGCTACTCCAACCCTCTCTCTAATATCTCCGTTTCTAATTTTATCCTGTCGAGTCTTACCACACATCCACCGCAAGATCCTCATCTCCGCTACACCTACTTTAGTCTCATGTTGGCTCTTGACCGCCCAACATTCTGTTCCGTACAAAATCGCCGGTCTTACCGCAGTCCGATAAAACTTTCCCTTTAGCTTGATCGGTACCTTTGCATCACATAACACCCCCGATGTTTTTCTCCATTTCATCCATCCTGCTTGAATGCGATGATTCACATCCCCTTCAATTTCTCCATCATCCTGTATTACAGACCCAAGATATTTAAACCGTGTGACTTGAGGGATAATATGGTCTCCTATTTTCACCTCTGAGTTAGATACCCTCCTACTTTTGTTGAACTTATATTCCATATACTCCGATTTGCTTCTGCTTAGGCGAAAGCCATGTGTTTTTAGAGCTCGTCTCCAAGTTTCCAACCTCTCATTCAACTCCTCCCTCAACTCTCCAAGGAGGACTATGTCATCTGCAAAAAGCATGCATCTCGGCGCTATCTCTTGAATTTGTTCCGTGAGGACATCCAGAATTAAGGTAAAAAGGTAGGGGCTAAGGGTTGACCCTTGATGCAAACCAATTGTGATGGGAAAATCGTCTGACTCTCCACCCTGTGTCCTAACACTAGTCGATACCCTATCATACATATCTTGGATAGCTCGAATATATGCAACTCTAACCCCTTTCTTCTCTAGAGCTTTCCACAAAATCTCTCTAGGCACTCTATCATACGCTTTCTCCAAGTCAATAAAAATCAAGTGCAAGTCTTGTTGGTCCATGCGATATTGCTCCATCACCCGCCGTAATAAATAAATCGCTTCCATGGTCGATCTTCCCGGCATGAAACCAAATTGATTTTCAGTAACTTGAGTCTCCTTTCTTAATCTCCGTTCGATCACTCTTTCCCATAATTTCATGGTATGACTCATAAGCTTGATTCCCCTATAATTTACACAATTTTGTATATCTTCCCATAAAAAAATTACAGAATTTTCAAGCACGAAGTTAATTCTGGTACCAGTAGAAAGTTTAAATTCGCCTATGACTGAGAAAGTGAGAACCTATTCCAAATTCTCGTAGAACAGGTTCAGAAAGTTTACTTTTACAAATATAATAGCATTTTTCAAGCACATGTCAGTTACATGAAGAATTTAAGAAGCAATGATTTCGTGTTTATGTTCTTTTTTCGCTTTTCTATAGTCTATACACAGGCATCTTCACTCTCCAGTTTCACACAGGGAAGTTTACTTTACCAAACATCATCAGAAACTCCTTTTTGAGAAACCAATTTGTTCTTGCTTATCTACCTAAGAACCCATCAGCATCCCGATATATTTTTTCAGACATGATACCAACTCAGTTCCCTATCATTATCCTACTATTACTAGTGAATAGTGAAACAGACATACTATCAAGTTTAACCATGCATCAAAACACTCAATAACCCTTTAATCCATCCAGTTTACCATGTTATTCTATCCAGAAATCTCAATTCAATCCTGCTGAAATTTCATTGTCTGTCATGCCTGCCCCACTCCCATATAACTTTTGACTGTAGGAAAAATACAACAACCCGCCTATCCTATTCCTTTATCTACACCAAATACCTTGTATTGCTAAACAATAACAATATGCCTATAACTAAATCTCATTGAATCCAACAAGAGCATTACACCTCTGTTGACACCATGCTATGAAGCTAAGTAGCTAAAACAATTTAAAAGAAAATGTTCCCCCTAATGGACATTGCAATTGATTAATCCAACATAATACCATATTCCTCTGCTTCACCTGCAATAGTTTTCTTTTGCGTGAACCGTGAAAAAAAAACAAGCATCTCACAGAAAATCCATCTTCAAATTAACAATTTTACATGAAAACAAGAAACAACCCAGCAATCCAGAACAGAAACAGTAAAAAGGAAGGCACACTTCACATGATGATATATCAAGAAAATAAGCTTCATTTTCATCATTATCATTATCATTATTTTTGCAGTTATAACACTTTTCATCATTTAAAACCAACAACAACACTATGAACAACATCTATATGATACACAGCATCCAAACTGACCCTAAAAATTACAATCCCAGAGGCAACGTTCAATTACCCAATTTGGGCCCACAGAGATCATGGAACCGAACAATTACAACAACATACAATCGCATCATCACGATCTCTTGGAAGAATTACAGACCAAATGCCTCCAAAGATAACGGCCACTAGCCATATCCACGAAGGTCCAGAACCCAGACTCTACCACAGCGCGAAGCTGCACCCACAAAAAAATTAGGGTTATTAGAAAAAGCGAACTTTTTTGTGAAATTGAGGCAAAAGGGTGAAATGGGTCAACCTTGGAAGTTACATTTGAGGAAGCGTCGGAGGAGTCTGAGATTTTAGGGTTGGGAGGAACAACAGCGTCGCCTTCTTCAATTTGAGGCTGAGATCTGAGGTTTCTGAGAACGAAAAAACCGGCGAGGGTTGCGGACAAGAATATCAGAATGAATCGCAGAGGACACATTTTTTTCTCTTCTTTTTTTCTCAATCCTTTTTTCTCTGAAGAAATGTGTGTGTGTGGCACACTCTTGGACCCCAAAGGGATTAAGGTTGATAATTCCCTTTAATGGCTGCTGTTAAAAACTCATTATTATTAGTTTGTTTTATTTATTGTGTAAGTGCAGTGGACACTACTGAACATCCAATAAGAAGGGTCTCATGTGGTTGGTGAGTTCTGATCATATTAAGAAGTCAAATTCTTCAAGAAACGATTATGATAATGACACTTGCCAAAGTTTAATTTGAGACATTTGAGCACTCCTGTGCATGTCAGTTAAAAATGCTTCTTTTTTGTTGTTTTTTAAATGATTATTTTGATTATTTTTTTAATTTCAATGTAGTCTTCTATCTTTTAAATGCTCATTTTGATTTTTTATCTTATTTATTTTATTTAAAATACTCTATTAACTTTTAAAATTTTACTTTAATTTTTTATCTTATTTAAAAAAATTAAAAAAAGAACATTCATAATATTATTTGAATGATAATGTTGAATATATTTAAATAATTTAAAGGTTATTTTTAACGTTTTTAATAAGATAAAATACTAAAGTAAATTTTTTAAAGAATAAAAAGTCATTTTGAACCAATTAAATAAGAAAAAGGATAAAAATAATGATTTAAAATTATTTTTTATGATAATGACGATGGAAATTTTTATTTTATGACTTGACACTGATTAACTTAAATGACCTTTGAAAGGGTTGTTCTAGGAGAATGTAAACTGATCTAATAATATTTTGTTTTATTTAATTGGAATTTTTTTTCATTTTAAAGTATTTTTTCACATAAATAAAGAACCAAAATGTGTATTTATTTTGAAAGAAAGTATATTTTGAAAAAGAAAATTAATGTCCTAATAGTCTATAAAAATTTAATGTTATCATAAACTTATAGTAAATTTATTAACTTTTATAATAGCTAACATGGTTACTCTAAAGAATGAATTTAACATTCAACTATCTAAAACTAAATGTATGAGTTAATTTTTGATTAGTTAATGATAGTACATATAGGTTTTTCTCTCAAGAGGATGAGATTAAAAAACACTTCTGCACTCCTTGGATATCCTAACTCTTATCACATTAAACTACTAACAAACAATCACATTTTTTACTGTGAATTTTTTTTTAAAATTTCTTACAAATAGACACTAAGCAATGATTATTGAGCCAATTAAATCCGTCTCTAATATGGCAAAGCTGGACCCAGTCTTTATGTCCCGATGTTTGAATATTGGAATTTTTTTATAGGTAAAATGGAACTTTCAAAATTGCCACTTAAGTTGAGTTATTTCCAATCAGCATTAAATTCCAATGCATTAATTTAACTGCTCCACAAGTTAATGGCATTCATTGCTGATCCCTCGAAATCCATTTCTCAGGGAAAATATAATAAATTCAAATATTAAGTGTGGGGCGGCTGAGGGAGTTAGTAAGGTTAGGTCCACGCAGAAAACTAAAGTGGTAAGCATGTCATGCATGCACCCACTCTTTTTGACCAAAAAACTATATGAGTTATTATAAAAAGAAACACCCAAAAAATCATAAAATAATTTCTTGCAATGCCACTAAAATTTAGATGGGAGGCAAAAAAAAAAAAAAAGGTTTGGCCAGCCACGTGGCAAATGAAGTCTGCACTTCAAACAAAGGAATTCACCTCACCAAGCCTATGTGATGTCTTGAATATAAAACATCTGCACCAGAAAGATAACATGATCAGAAAGATAAAAAAAAAAAAGTACATGCACCTAGTCTTCCATGAATAATAAGAAGAAAGGAATAGAATAGCTATACAACTCAATTACCCTTTTAGAATCCATTATTTAACTTTTAACATTCGCCTTATAATATCTTACTTAAGCATAGTTGGTTTTACAGTGGAAACATAGTGCCCTTTAGTATTTGGTTTACCTATAGTATAAACATGTATAATTTAATATGCATACATGGTTCTATGAGCAAAATACTTAAAAAGTAAAAAAAGAAAGAAAGAAAGAATCAGACCACCTTACTACAATCTTCTGGCAAATCGAGTTATGTTGGCTAGGGCCGTTCTCAGGCTTCGAATTCCTGCTCCAGATTTTGAGCTTACCATCATCTGGAATAGACACAAAGCAAAACCCAAAGCTTAATCCAAACAATAATGTCAAAAAAGTGGGAAATAAAATAGTATGAACAAATCTGCCAAAAGAATCAGCATACCACAGGCTTAACTACAGACTTGTTCTGGAAGAGGCTCTGTGATCAAGCATGAAGAAATTTGTTAATCTCCAAAATAGAATGTTAATTTTCATACATAAGGTTAATTTGGATGGTCAGTGTTTACCTCTTCAATTTGCATGGCACGTCTTGCCACATCAATTGGAAAGACCACATCTGTCTTAGTTAATACAATCTGATATTTAGTTTTTGATCTGCAAATTGATATCACTGGTCAAATAAATTTAGGTACGTGACATACCCTATTTTGAGTTTATATGATCAGAATATAAGCCACACTTATATTTGTAACTTTCCCAAGGAAAGAAGAAATAAAGAACAAAGGTGTATGACACCAATGGCCAAAATAAAAGGACAACGACACATGATGCCAATTGCCCGTGTATAATTTACCTTTCCATTAATTCAATTAGTTCAAGATCTCTTGGTTTCATACCCCACTTTGTATCAATCAGAAGGCATACTCGTCTGAGACCAACTCTTGTGGACACATACTCCTTCACCTACAATTAGAGGGTTTCCAGAAACCGGTGCTTAATATAACAAGGCAACTCAAATTCCACTCCATGAACATTTCTACAACAAAATACCAAGAAACATGGAAAATTCCAACAAATATGACCAAATGACGCTTGTATAATGTCCCAGAGTGAAGGCAGAAAAGACAGGTTAAAAACACAGATCCATGTGGCTAAGAGAAAACTTGAAAATATAAAGGATGTGTGGCAACAAACAATGCAAAGTTATTATAGCTCAACCAACAATCAAGTCATATCTAGCATCCACTAAATGGATCAATTGCCAATAGGTAATATAAAGTTTTAATACTAATAAACGACAATTAAGATCTTAATATATTCACTATTGGGCAAGATGAAGTGATAGGTTTCCTATTTACAAGTGACTAACAATGGTAGACTGGTAGAAAAATAAGAAAAGGGTTCCTGACTTCCAGTTTATTCATATGAACAGAAAAGAAACTCAAGGAAGAATGCCCTTACAAGGGGTGTCTCCTTTTTCACTGAGAATGATCAGTTTGTATTATTTTCTAAAAGATAACTTCCTTTAAAATTTTCCTTTATTCAACTCCAGAAGAAACCTTAGCAAACGACTGTTAACCAACTATAACTCCAAATAAAATCAATAGTAACCGACTCATTAAACTTCTAATAGAAACTCTTGTAACTTACTCATGATACATTAACTGCACATTATTACTGTTGATATGGGCACATGAATAGCAAACCCAGAATAAACCCTCCCATCCTTATTCTCCTCATTAATTATTGGTATGGGCACATGAATAGCAAACCCCTTCCTCACTCACTTTTGTATAGACAATTGAACAGTTATTTTTTTATCAAGTGAATAAACCAAAGAAATCTAGCTTAGTATCTAACATGATTTCTATATAAAATTTGGTGAATCTCTAATGTCTAACATCAACATCAAACCAAGTTTTGAAGACTTGGTCAGTGCTAAAGTTTATATCACCATGTTTTTTAATCTTGTGTTAAAGAGGATTACTTTTCCTCCAAACATTTTGCAATTTCTTCTATCTAGTGAAACTCGTTATTTATAACAAAAAAAAAAAATTTATTAACATGAATTCAATCATTCTCACAAGTCAGGACACCTTTAACAGTAAAACTGGAAGCAGTATACCACGGCAAAAAAATCGAATTCCGGGAAACAACTCAATTAGTTTAGTGCACAAAAAATTAGTTAACACAATTATTTTCATCTTGGCGGGTTAATAAAACAGTCCCAGAATTGAATCAATGTCCCTCCATCCCCTGGGGCCTCTTTCTTGCACCACAAGTACAGTAGCTATGAATAGGTAGGTAGTCAGAACTCAAAACCAATTTAGCATGACAAGTGATGTTTTAATCCAACAAACTAGTTATTCGACTTTAACAAATAACCTCGAAGTATGGGAAGACTAGCACCTATGGAATGATATCATAATACTTTAGAGGCTAAACCAAACTTTTAAGAACAACCTGACCTTGAGAGATTAAATATAATTTGCATACTTACAAGCTCCTCCCAAGATTCTTTCACTTCTTCTTTTGCATAAGCAAATCCATATCCTGGCAAATCAACTAACCAATGCTTTGTTCCCAGATTGAAGAAGTTGATTGTCTGCAGAGTATTCATCATTTGTTACAGAAGAACATTTCATCTATCAACACACTTTATCTTTCAAATTGCTAAATGTGCCAAATTTCAAGACCTTACGATACCTGGGTAAGGCCGGGCTTGTCTGATGTCCGCACAACCCCCCATTGTCTAGTGAGTGCATTGAGAAGAGATGACTTCCCGACATTTGACCTTCCTGATAACCAGAACACGGTCAGAAATATCATTTCACTTTTTTCTCTTAGCAAGTACATTAATATCTACCTACTTTCTAAACAGATCTGTTGACTTGATTATCTGAACCCGTAAAATAATGATGAAAACAACCCCAAACCCTTCTGCAAAAAATTTACTGAATTTACCGTATGTAGGTTCAGTTTATAGCCCTAAAATGTACCCTCATAAGGAAGTGAAATACAAAATAATCAACATCACAATGACTTGGCTACAGTTTGACAAATCTCTTATTACAACAAAAAAAAGGGCAGCTTAGTAGATGAGGCTACCACCATTGTTGTTTTCAGGAGGTTCAGATGTATTTTTCCCTGTGAATGGATAAGCTGTTTCCCCAAAACACATGACCACTAGACCACAGCTGGAAGCAAGCTTACCATTGCATCAAGAATGACAATGAAACTTATATTATTAGTATTGTTGTTGTCGTTATTACAAGTACATCATACACTAACTTTTACATAACAGGAATAAAACAGCTAAAGATAATGAAACCAAAAACAAGGCAATAATGATCAAATATAACACCTCAACCAAATAAATGTATCAATGCCATAATACAATTAATGTAAACAAAGGGGCAAAGAAGTAGGGGTTAAATGGTGGTGCCTTAAAACCATACCAGCAAATGCAATCTCTGGAAGATTAGGAGGTGGAAATGATGATGAGACCTTTGCAGCAGCAAAAAAATCCAATTTATTCCTAAAAATCTGTCACAGTCAATCAGAACAGAATGACAAGATTAACAAAGGCAAAGCAACAACAATTAAACTGAATAGCAATGCTTATTCTAGAAGTTTATAATAGTGTTTTTTTATTGAACTAAACAAGCACATACATTTTCTTCAATTTTCTCTCTTTCTGAACTGCTAGAGAAGGGAATATTATCTAAGGGTGCAGAAAGATCTATATTGTAACCTGCCCTTTTTAAGTCAATCATGCGTCTCCTGCCCAAAAGCTGTGAATAATAACCATAGTAGAAGTCAAAATACCTTCACATTAACAATGGAACAACATAATCAAGATAACAATCAAAAGTCCCTGCTCATATAGATTACATTTTTTTCCACAAAGGAAAGTATCAAAGGGCTAGGCTGTATTGCACGGAACTGGGCATTCTTGGACATTTTAGGCTCTTTCTCAGACTCCTTTTCTTTCTCCTTCTCCTCTTTACTTCCTGAAATTAACTTAGGGAATCAAAGGGAAGAAGTTCTGAAGATACTCATGTAAACAGTAAAAAGCATCACATTCAAGATAAACCACAAGCATTTGATGTATCACAGACAGTACAGAAAGACAGTCAGTCAGCATTCATTCAAACTTTAAACGAAGCTTAAATGTTCAGCTGAGGACAATCATCCATTGAGTCTATCCTAAATGAATAGCTCCTCTCGTGTATCCTTTTTTATTAAATTCCAAATTGAAAATACAGACAAAACACAAAGCAGATGTTAAGCATGTGGCCTCAACCTTCAACCTCATCCAATAATTTGTCTCCACAGAAACCTGCAAGTCCCTTAAGAAGTAGTATTGTAGTTTTTTTTTTTTTTTTGTAAGTATGCAAATATAATTCAGTTGAATATATAAAATACTTAATACTGATATTTTTGCAACAGAGAAATGCTAGATTATATATGTGCACAGGAGGGTAAAATCCACACTACAGAAAAAGGTGAAGTGCTCCAGAGGAATTCTAATCTTACTATTTGTAAGCATGAGAAGATCATGCTTACAAAATCAAAGTAATATAATTGCTTTTATTAATTATTTCATTAAATAAACGCAAGCCATTATCTCAGGACAGCTCTAAAACTCAGCTCACAGCAACCATCCTTTGCACATCTTAAACATCATAGATATGGGTGCACGATTACTAAGAGTATTTTATTATTCAGAACTAAAACATATATTAATTACCATTTATTAAAACATAATAATTATAATCATTAGCAAAGTTCTTCCAATCACAAGTATGATTGCATAAAAACAAATAAAGAAGAATTATCAAACAGAACCTATGCTTGTGCAAAGAGAGGAAGATAAACCACCTACCATTAACACCAATGCCATCATCTAGTCTCTTGTTTGAGATATCATGTGGGTCAATCTTTATCACCCTTTTCTTCTTCTTCGGACGATCATGTAGCATCTCAGCATCATCATCATCCAACCCTGTTCTATCTCTGGCTTTTTTCTTGGCAAAACTTGAACCAGATACAACTTCTTGGTTTTTCCCTTTGCTCAATTCAGTTTTCTTGTCTCTACTTCTCTTCACCGAACCACTTCCTTGATCTTCTGTCCCAACTAATCCAATTTTCCCCGCATCCTCCGCCTTGCCTTTCTGCTTTGCAATAGCCAACACAACATCTTCCTTCCTTTCCTTCCTCATTTGAGTCGATCGCTTCACTTTAAAGCCGCCATTCCTTGTCTTATCATGATCCCACATTGTATGGTGGCCAGCATTTCCTTCAACGGGTACATCTTTCACTCGCTTCTCACCGTTCCTAATCAAAGTTCTCTTCTTAGATACTTCCATACCATTCTCTAACTTCACATTTTTATCCCCTCCTTTCTTAGCATATACCCTCTTCTTCTTCCCACCAGAATCCAAAGTCCTCAACTTTCCCCTCTCCAAAACTTCTTCACCCGATCGCATTCCTTTAAAATTCCCCCTTTTCTTCAACTTTCCCTCAGACTCATTTCCTCTGCCAAAAGCCCCATTTTTCTCAAAAGAATTTTCATCCTTCTTAGCTCTAATAAAGTTCCTAGAAGTGCTTACTACAGGTTTAGTGGCATTCTTTCTTAGCTTCTTCCTTAAACTATCCTCAGAAGGCATTTTGAACAATGCTAGTGCTACACTCACTTATACTCTCTCTTTTTTTTCCTCAACAAACACTAAAATCAACACCCCACATGTATTTTATGTGCAACAAAGCAAATAACAGGTTCAGACACAGTTTGAGTTCCCTGAAAATAAGGTTTAGAAACTTAACCTCGTCATGGAATCTTCGAAAGTTGAGAACTTTCGGTGAATATTTGAGAGAGGAGCTTCCAGTGTTGTGGTGGAGTGTGGAGGCAGTGAACGTAGGAAATTGGAGGAGGCGCTCTAATGTGGATCCTAGATTTGGGCTTGCTTTTGGGAACTATTATTATCACCTCAGAATTTTTTATGCGCACCTCCACATGTGTTAAAAAGTTTTCATTCCAGAAATACCTTGTATTTCTATTATATATAACAAAAATGTATTTTTATTGTATAAGAGAAGATGGAAAAAATAAACAACAAAAATAGCTTTTCGATGTATACTTTATACAACAAAAATACACAACGGAAATCTCGTTAATGAGTTTTCCCTGAGTGGCTAACAACAATGACTCTTTTCCATATTGTTAAGTGTCCTCAACTATTGAATCTCCCAAGTGACATGGATCACCTCACTACTCTCACTGAACAAAAGTAAGGCTTAAAACAAAAATTGAGAGAAACTTTTTTATTTAAAAAAATAGAGTGATATGTGAGGTTTTTTAGTTAAAATATGTAACTTTTTTTACTTTTAAAAACTAATAGCACATGTTAGTAAACCTAATATTTAAACTTTTGTTGTTTTATCCTTAAACCGACCTTGCCGGTGAAGATTTGAGCATAGATGATTGTCCTGACTTGTGTAAAAAATGTGAGCCACAATGTGGTGAGTACTGGTCCTTCATCACTCACATCCAACGTCTTTCAATTGGAGAAACAAGAGAAGGGCAACTCTTTTTTCTAATGATATTGCATCTGAGGTTGAGATTGCGCGATTAGTAAAACTAAAATGTTGCACACCATGGAGACCACAATTTAAATTATGATAATTTACTTTTTTTTTTTGTTGCTGCTAAATTGTTCAATTCATTCAGAAAATGTTTGATATGGAGCTAGAGAAATTAACACTGTAACGTTTATAAAGACATGTTCTTGAGACATTGAAATTTATGATGTACAACAGTCTATTTTGTGATGTATGGTTTTATTTTATGTTTTATGCATAGTTTTTTGTGTATTTTCAGCCTGAGGTACGATAATCCATACCTTTTGGAGTGTGTTTAAGCTTTGTAATCATTTTTGGCAGGTGGTGGTAGAAGCTTGTTGTTCTGTTCTGCATTTGCAACTTTAATATTTGTATCAGAAACAAAAAACATGTTTGTTGTTGAATGAAAGTATTCTCACGTTTCTGATTTCAAACACTTGTTCTTGTGTGTCAACACATTCTTAACAGATATTTGCAATTAGCGTTGGTGTCTTGAATAACTCAATTATTAATTTGAGATAGATAAAAAAAATTAATTAATTTCTTTCTCATTACAGATGGGGGATATGGCACAGAACCCTCCACCTTCAGCTTCTGGACTTTACTGTAAACTATATCCACTACTTTGAGCTAGATCTATTTCCTTTTCATGGTTCCCTTTCATTGATTTTTCTACTGTGCTTGTTCTGTTAAAATCATGGGAGAAATATATATATATATATATATATATTAGTTACTTTAATAAGATTTTCTATAATAATAAATGAGGCTTAAATTGTATTTTGATTTCTCATGTACTGTAATTGTACGATTTTATTTTCTGAGTTTCAATTTAACCAATTGACTACCTCAAGTATTACAATTGTTTGATATTTTAATGTAAATTATCAATTAATTGAATGGGGACTTGACATGATCCTCCTCAACATTTTGAAATATATCTATCATCTTTTTATTATTTTACAGAAAAAGACTCATATCACTTCATTTATAATAAGATCAAAGATACAATTAGGAATAAATTAAACTCAAAATTATGCGGATTAACATAAAATCGAGACACCATTGCAAGAGAATGAGTGACTTGATTTAGTTGTCTACGAAAAACTCAATTGATGAGTTTCGCATACAATGAAAACTAGGTTTATATTTCTGAATGATAGACCCAAACTCAGAATTGATCATGATTTCATGTGAGCCAATTGGTCAATTACTTGTTTGCAATCTAGCTCAAAAATAACATCATGCATATTTTTCTGATGAGAGCCCATTTGATCGAACATACTAGAGCAATTAGACCTTGAAAACACGTGTTACTATAACATCATGTGGATACCTAATTTTGTTCGGACAGACTAAAAAAATGTTTAAAAAATTAAAAAAAAAAGGTCAAACAAAAAATGAAGAAAATGCGTGAAAATTAAAAAATGTAATATTTGTTTAATGTACAATTCAAATTCCAAAAAGAAAAAAAAAAGAGAAAATGTTAAAATTAGAGAAAATATATATATACAAAAAGAAAACAAATATTGTAAAAAAATATATAAAATAAAATATCTTGATGATCATTTGGAGCTCTATTTCCTGAGTGTGCTAGCAATTTTTCATTTTCATTTTAGACAATTAATATTGATATTTTTCGTATGATATTTTTATTTGTCACTTTCTTATGTTTTACTATGCTTTTATGTTAAATATCTAGTTGTAATTGTTTTTCTTATGCAAAAAAATTAGTTCGGTAAAAAAGTTGAATCGAATCAGTTTCGAATTGTAGTTTGATTTTATAGACAAATAGTCATATTGAATTGGAAATTGATTCAGAATCAAACTGATTGTTAATCATTTTTAAATTGATTGTAAGAGTTGAATCAATTTTGAATTGTTTTCAAATTATTTTTTTAAAATAAAAAAATATTCAAGTGAAAATCAGTTGGATGATCTTATAAAAATAATTCGGTTAACTGAATTAGTTTTGTAAAACAATGCACTTCTTGTTTCTTGAACTATCTTGGGTATAAACTACTTCGGTTACAATTTGGTTTAGGCCAAACCAATTTTTTTCACACCCTTAATATCTACGTGTGGCAAAGAATACTAAAAAGAAGGAAAGAAAATCTAGATTAGTTGACTAAAAGTTTCTTTTTTTAAAGATGTTTCCTTTTCTACAACAACAATAATAAGTTTTTTTCAATAACAACTTGGATGCACTTTTAATTTGATTATTATGAAAACTACTTAAAAATTAACGATTCTCACTTTGGATGCATTTCTAACTTGATTATCATTAAAGCTTTTAAGTAAAAACTAAAAATATAATAAAAAGTTTTTGCCATAACCACTTTGGATGGAGTTCTAATTTGATTATTGCAAAAGCTATTTAAAAGTTAATGGTAAATTGGTAATTACTTTAGATGCACTTCTATCATCAAAACTTTTAAAATAAAAAAAATTAAAAAGACAAAAACAATAAAAATATCAGTACACAAATATTTTCTTCAAAAGAACTAGTAATTTTGATTCTCCATGTACATAGAAACAAACAATCACTCCTGTCAAACTAAAAAGAAAAAAATTGAAAAAATAAAAAAATACAATAATCATCATCTTTTTAATAATAATAAATTTCTGTTTAATAATAAGTTTCTCTTGTTAAAATAACAATAAATAAAACATTCAAAAATATACTTTTTCATTTTGAGGAATAAAATAAATAATTTTAAAAGTTATTAAAATTTGCACATTTAACTATCTTAGGATCGTCATAGGTTATTAATACATTCCCATTCCTTACGCGTAATTAACTTCAGAATCCAAAATTATGTTTTGAGGCAATTTTTTTAAGATTTTTTTATGTAATTTTCCTTAATAAACTATATATGATGACGACTCTTCTGATTTAACATATTTTTCGAAATCTTGTCGTGACTCTGATTGGACACATCTTGATAAAAAAATTAATTTCCAACTTTACTTTCTTGGCATGGCCAAATTAAAACTATAAACATGAGGCAGGTCTAAACCTCTAAACTCCTTCCTCATGGTAAGACGATCGGTTCAGCTGAACCAATTTATTCCTCTTCCTGAATTATGATTTGAGCCCAACAATTACATCCTCATAAAAATTTTACTTGAGACATTAATAATTAATAATTTATAACTATATATAAAATATATGATTAAGTATAAGTAATTAATACGTTATATTATAATTAAAATTAAATCGTTCAGATATTATATGAGTGTGATGTTTAGCTAAAATAATTATTATTTAGATTTTATTTATTTCTTAATTGAATATCAGATTAGCATGGTTCCTTTTTTCGGGTGAACCAAAAGATTAAGACAAAAATAAATTATATATAAATAAAATAGAGTATTTTGGTGTATACATTTTTATATTGATTTTGTTTCTATAATTAGATTTATAAGTTATTATTTTATTCTTATTAGTTATAATTATCTTCATAAATCATCCACTAGCTTTTATTATTTTTCTTTTTATTTAAAAAATAGATGAAAAGGCAGTGAGGCACAGAGTGCCTGTGTTTTCCCCTTATAATAACTAACAAAAACATAAATATTAGTGTGTCTGTGTATGTTTGTATTTCTATTCGTCTAAATTTAATATTGTCATCATTTTAATTTTGTTAAAATTTATATGTTGTATATTCTAATTGATGTACATCTAATTTATAATCTTACACATGTGTATATTAATGAGTTTAATATACTTTTTTTGTTCTCAATACCCATCAATTTAAAAGCTTTTTTTTACTTGTTGATACATTGTAAGAATTTTATCTTATTATGCATTAGCATGTAATTAATTTTAGTTTAATACTTCACCTAAAATTAAACTAAAACAAATAAAGTTATGTATTTTTTTTAAAAATATTATAATGCTTTTAATCGATAAATATTGAACATAATTTGCGGCAAACTGCAATATAATTTTATAATTTCAATATTTTTTATTTTTAAAAACTCTTTTCTCAACAAAAAAAAAACACTGTATCCTTTCTTTCCATTCACTTACATTATGTCCTTGTGCCTCAAATCAGGTGATACTCATCTTCCTTGTTCCTCTCAAACCCGTTAAAGAAATTATCTTATTAAATCATTTAATAAGCTAAGATTATAATGTCTTTTTCATTTATTTTTACACTGTAAACGGTTATAAAAGGTTAGTACTTAGTACTCCTTGGGCTGAGTATCTTAGTTATATATTTAAAAATAATTATTAAAATAATTTAAAATTTTTATGCTCTAACTGAATAAATTTGTATAATATGTGAAAAAGTACTTATGTTTTTAAGAAAACATATTAAATTTTTTAACAAATTAAAAGGTTCTATATACATGTCCTTTCCAGGAAAAAAAATTAAAAAATAGTGTTTCGATGTGCCCCATTCCTTGGAATGAATCTTTGTTATATATTTAAAAATAACTATTAAAATAAAATAAAATAAAAATAATTTAAAATTTTTATGCTCTAACTGAATAAATTTGTATACTAGGTGTAAAAGGTACACATGTTTTTAAGAAAGCATATTAAATTATTTAATAAATTAAAAGG
Source organism: Glycine soja (assembly GCF_004193775.1). Lineage (NCBI taxonomy): Eukaryota > Viridiplantae > Streptophyta > Magnoliopsida > Fabales > Fabaceae > Glycine > Glycine soja. Next base: position 20,354,414 of record NC_041012.1, on the reverse strand, counting down.
TTCTATATACATGCCCCTGCAGGAAAAAAAAAAAATAGTTCTTCTATGCACCCTATTACATGGCACTAACAACAAAAGAATATGTACACCATAAATAAATAAATAAAACAAATAAACAAAAGAATAGAAAGTAACTGGTGGTACAAGAAATATAATAGGAGTCTCACATTTAAAAAAATAAATAAATAAAAGCTTAGCTCAAGAACTAATTAAGCTTCTTTGGATTTACATGAAACAGCCTATCCGAGTTTGCAGCAACTTTTGGAGATTAACAACAACTTTAATTAGTATAGATTATGCCTTGCAGAATGTAATTTTGTGATAGTTCATGTATAAATTAGGACCTGTACAATAACAAAAGATTTATCACGTGTAAAAAGCAAAATAAAATAAAAACTTAATTCAAGAACTATCACATTAGCGGTACAAAATTTCATTCATCTATCAGGATTAAACATTGTTATAACATCCAAAAAAGAATATAATACCTTACAAATTATAACCTGGTTGAGTTGCTACTAACAAATGCTATTAACTTCTATATAAAAAAAATATGACAATATAAACGGGAACAAAATGTGGTAACTTTCAACCCTATTTCTTCTTAATTTTGTTCAATGATTAAATTCCACAGCCTACATGGAATTTTTTTTAACATATTCATACTCAAAGATAAAAAAAAAAAAAAAAAAAACATAGAGCAAGGTTAATTAAAACTAAGAACAAAATATTACACAAATATATAAAAATTGAAATTTCTATTTCTAACTCAGGGTTAAAAATTGAAATTTCTATTTCTAAAAGTTTAAAGAATTTTATCAGCCAAACAAAAAAAAAGTTTAAACACTAAAAATCTTAAATTTTTTAATGAATTAATGAACATTGATCGGATCAACTTAGCTAAAAATTAATTAACCCGTTTTTTATTATATTATATCCGGTGCAAGGACCAATTCAACCCTATTTCTTCTTAATTTTGTTCAATGATTAAATTCCACAGCCTACATGGAATTTTTTTTAACATATTCATACTCAAAGATAAAAAAAAAAAAAAACATAGAGCAAGGTTAATTAAAACTAAGAACAAAATATTACACAAATATATAAAAATTGAAATTTCTATTTCTAACTCAGGGTTAAAAATTGAAATTTCTATTTCTAAAAGTTTAAAGAATTTTATCAGCCAAACAAAAAAAAAGTTTAAACACTAAAAATCTTAAATTTTTTAATGAATTAATGAACATTGATCGGATCAACTTAGCTAAAAATTAATTAACCCGTTTTTTATTATATTATATCCGGTGCAAGGACCAATTCAACCCTATTTCTTCTTAATTTTGTTCAATGATTAAATTCCACAGCCTACATGGAATTTTTTTTAACATATTCATACTCAAAGATAAAAAAAAAAAAAAAACATAGAGCAAGGTTAATTAAAACTAAGAACAAAATATTACACAAATATATAAAAATTGAAATTTCTATTTCTAACTCAGGGTTAAAAATTGAAATTTCTATTTCTAAAAGTTTAAAGAATTTTATCAGCCAAACAAAAAAAAAGTTTAAACACTAAAAATCTTAAATTTTTTAATGAATTAATGAACATTGATCGGATCAACTTAGCTAAAAATTAATTAACCCGTTTTTTATTATATTATATCCGGTGCAAGGACCAATCTATTAGCCTACAAGTTAATTATATGAGTTGGGTGCGGATATAAAAAAGGTTAAATTAATTTTTTTTCTTATTTATTATTTAAGTTTAATTTGATTCTTTAATTAATTTTTAAAATTAATTTAATTTAATTTTTTAATTTTAAAAACGATTTATTTTATTAAGAAATGTGTATTTTGTAGTGGTTAAGTGATTTTGAATTACTACAAAGTGGGAATTGATATAATTTAAATTGAAGAATCAAATTGAATTGATTTGAAAATTAATGAATTGAATTTAAAAAAAAAACTAAAAAATTAAATTAATTCTAAAAAATATATTAAAGAAGTATAACATAAATTTAACCTTAAAATTAAAATAAAATTGATTTAAAAATCAACAAGTGAATCCATTTCAATCCATCTAAATCTAAAACAGAGAATAATTAATACTCCATCATAACCATTAACAAGATTCAACGTTGACTTCAACAACAAAAAATGATAGTGCAAGCATTTGTTGTCATGGTTGAAAAGCTGCGACATAATTCACGTCCTCGAAGAAGCTCGCATGTTCAAGCGTGGATGGTGCTCCATGTTTTTCATGGATCTCTTCACATTTCTCTTGCACCCTTTGCATTGGCAATAGATATTCATCATCATTATCTCCACTGTCTAAATCATCATCACTCTATTAGCGTATAACAGAATGAGAAACAAAAGTGTTTTTCATTTGACTGACATGTGAGCACTGAGCAACAATATGTACATGTAAACAAATCTCAACAGAATCTTTAAAACAGGAAACAAAATCCCAAAATCAGGAAACTATACAAAACATTCCTGGTCTATTAGAATATATTAAATGAGTTGCAACCTCATTTTTTTATGTTATATCAATTTTAATCAAATATGAATGATGTATTCGGTCATTTTGGATTGATGTCAATTTTTTGTAGATAAGATTAATTTATGCAAAATAAACCTTCAATATAATAGTAAATTTTAAAAACAAAAAATTATCCAACGGAAAGTTATTAAAATATATTGTATAATCCGGATCATGTCTAAATATTTAGGGACCTAAGTTCAAATTTTTTTTATAAAAATTTAAAATAATATTAATTATCAATTCTTTTATTAATATTCTAGATTTCTAAGCTTTAAAACTATTTATTAACCTTTTAGGATCAAATTATTCTAATATCAATATGTGCACGTGTAAGTGTCTACACATGTATGTATTTGTTGTAATCTATAGTCCAGATCTTCTATTTTTATTTTTAATTATTTGTTTCTCTCATCAATTAATTATTAAAATATTAAAATATAACAAAATTATTTTATTGTAATGTACATTAATTTATACTTGCATTCTCGACTGGTATAAGACAAATGGTTGCTATCTACACCACCATGAGTATATGATAGTTACGTTTATTAAAATATATAGTATTATAATAGTACTTACATATCAAAAGATATAGTGAAACAATTGATATAAATTTATAAACTATAATAGTGTAAATTGATTATATGTTAAACTATGCGTGCACGAATTTAAGAAGATCCAGTAAATGTAAAATATAATTCATATCATATATAATATACGTGAGAACGTCGTATAATAGATATATGCAGGCAACATCAATAAACATTACAGCAAAACCACGATAATCTTAGGACATTTACATACTGACACTGACACAGTTCACTCTGTTTAACAGAAAGTTTGCTAACGAATAGTAACTTCGAAGGATGCATGAATTCTCCATTAATACGGAGAAAAATTATTTAAATAAACAAATTACATACGTTTATTTCAAATGTTTAGCACTTTTTATGTTTATTGAGATTGTGACAACCTTTTATTATATTATTTATCATATTTTTGGTGTACGCAATTCTTTAGATATTTTTGTTCTGGAATTATATCTTATTCTCCTATCTTTTTTCAGCTTTAAGTGCAATATATGCATTAACTAAGGGATAAAAAAGAAAAATAAATAAATAAATACTCAATTTAGTCCTTGAATTTGTAAGGTACTGACACTTGGTCCGCTACTAAAAAAATGCAATTTAGCAATCGAAATTAGCAACCGAAAAATTTCAGTCACTGTTAGCAACCGAATTAGCGACCACAAAGTTAGCGTTGCAATTCGTGACGGAATTTGCGACCGAAATTGATCATGATGTGGACCTGTGTCAACAATTGAATTAGCGACCGAAATGAATGATCACTAATACTTCGGTGGCTATTTCGGTTGCTGCATATGTAAAAAAACAAGAGTACTTTAACCATCGAAATAGCGACCGAAATGTAGTTGAAGATAGCAATCGAAACAATTTCGATGGCTATATGAAGATTATAGCGACCGAAAATAATTCGATCGCTGATGATATTAAAGTTTTTAGGTTAGCGACTGAAATAACTTTTTTTCTTTATAAGTGAAGTAACAAAATTTTTATTTATGATAGATTGTAATAAATATATAATGCACTTAAATATATTTTGTACTAGAAAATATTGAAATTAGTATATTAGTAATATTTTTCAATTAAGAATATAATATTTACATTATTTGATTAAGATAAATAAGCCATACTTATCATTAGTCTTTTAATTTGTGTTTTTTACAAAATAAATTTTTAAAAATGATAATAAATACCCTTTATATTCTAAAAATATATGATTATCAAAATTTATAAAATTAAGTAATTCAAAATTAAATATAAGGTATAAGTGTAACACCAATTATTCAATAAGTTTAAATATGACATAAGTAAAATTTATGCATTGATGATTACCCAATTTGACTTTAATACAACATGTGCATTGAACAAGGCCCAATAAGCTGTAATGCGTAATATATGCATTCACTAAATTCCCAAATTTACTTTAATTTAAGGCTTAATTGCAAAATATGTTCCCCTATTTTACCTATAATTTCACCAAATTAGTCCTCCTATTTTTTTTAATTCACTATTTTAGTCGGTGATTTTAAGTAGGGGTGGGTAAACAGGTTTGGGTCCATGGATCGGATAACAGGGTCTCTGGTTCGCGCAGGCGACAAACCATTTTTTTTATAAAATCCATGGCTATGCAAGATTTTGGGTCCATTCAGCATAATTCACAAGCTGTGTGGGGTTGGACGACGACGTTCATGGGTTGACCCACAAACCCACAACTACTAACCAAGGTCAACCCAAACCAAATTAATCCTAAAAGTCTAATCCAAAATTTCTTTTCATTTATGTCAAAAATTTATTTGGTTGTGTTAAAAATTTTGTAATTAAGTATTTGTTAGAGAATTATTAAGATTTTAAAAAAATATATATAATTGAGTGTAATTGACTTTTTTTAAGAGAAAAAATTATATTTATTTTCAAATTTGAGTGTTTCTTTAAAAACTAGTGTCGCAAGGCGGGTGCAAACTAATGTATTAAGTTCTTGTAAGAGTGCGGGATAGATTAGTATGTCTGCTATCAATGTGGGCTTACGAGGGGCGAGTCGACCCGCTTACCCACTCCTAATTTTAACCATTGATGGTTAAATTTCAAACATTGATTATAATAAAAAGTTGACTAAAATTTTCTTAAAAAAATAAAAAAAAAATTAAAATGCTTGAAGAAGGACAAGAATCATGATGTTTAGAATGAGAAACACACTCCTTTATATGACGACATCTAAGTGCTCATTTGAATATTTGGTGTAAAATATAATATTAATATAAATTTTATGCAAAAATAGTTCAAATTCATTTTCTTATTTATTATATTTTTGTAATCTTATATATTATATTTTAAAATATAACATATAAAATTAATTTCTATTTTCACATAAATTAGAATATGTATATTTATTTAAGTTTTATTTGTTTTATATATTATATTTATGTTTTAAAATAATATTTTTGATTTACTGACAATATTTTTTATCTCTATTAAGAAACTCATGATATTTATTGTAATATAAATAAAAATACCATAAAAAATTACATAAATAAATTTTTTAAAAAAGAAAATATTGTCATATTATTTAAGTACATTTATTTACTATATAATTTAATTCTTTTAAAAAAATTAACCACTTGATTAAATAAAGTTAAATATAAATAAAAAATACTATTCTAATAAATAATAAAAATATCTTAATCTTAATATATGTAAAAAAATCATTCACATAAATTAGAATATGTATATTAATATAAGTTTTTTTATTTTATTTATTATATTTATCTTTTAAAATAATGTTTCTGATTTAGTGACAACAATTTTTTATCTATATTAAAAAATTCATGTTATTTATTGTAATAAAGATAAAAATACCGTAAAAAAATTACATAAATAAATACTTTAAAAATAGAAAATATTCTCATTTTATTTAAGTACATTTATTTACTATATAATTTAATTCTTTTAAAAAATAACCACTTGATTAAAAAAGTTAAATATAAATAAAAATAATATTCTAATAAATAATAAAAATATCTTAATCTTAATATATGTAAAAAATATTATTCACATAAATTAGAATATGTATATTTATATAAGTTTTTTATATTTTATATATTATATTTATATTTTAAAACAATGTTTCTGATTCAGTGACTATAATTTTTTATCTATATTAAGAAATTCATGTTATTTATTGTAATAAAAATTAAAATACCATTAAAAATTTCATAAATAAATATTTTAAAACAAGAAAATATTCTCATTTTATTTAAGTACATTTATTTACTATATAATTTAATTCTTTTAAAAAATAACCACTTGATTAAAAAAGTTAAATATAAATAAAAATATTATTCTAATAAATAATAAAAATATCTTAATCTTAATATATGTAAAAAAATATTATCCACATAAATTAGAATGTGTATATTTATATAAGTTTTTTATTTTATATATTATATTTATATTTTAAAACAATGTTTCTGATTCAGTGATAATAATTTTTTTATCTATATTAAGAAATTCATGTTATGTATTGTAATAAAGATAAAAATACTGTTAAAAAATAACATAAATAAATATTTTAAAACAAGAAAATATTTTCATTTTATTTAAGTACATTTATTTACTATATAATTTAATTCTTTTAAAAAATAACCACTTGATTAAAAAAGTTAAATATAAATAAAAATATTATTCTAATAAATAATAAAAATATCTTAATCGTAATATATGTAAAAAATATTATTCACATAAATTAGAATATGTATATTTATATAAGTTTTTTATTTTATATATTATATTTATATTTTAAAACAATGTTTCTGATTCAGTGATAATAATTTTGTATCTATATTAAGCAATTCATGTTATGTATTGTAATAAAGATAAAAATACCGTTAAAAAATTACATAAATAAATATTTTAAAACAAGAAAATATTCTCATTTTATTTAAGTACATTTATTTACTATATAATTTAATTCTTTTAAAAAAATTAACCACTTGATTAAAAAAAAGTTAAATATAAATAAAAAATACTATTCTAATAAATCATAAAAATATCTTAATCTTAATATATGTAAAAAAAATATTATTCATATAAATTAGAATATGTATATTTATATAAGTTTTTTATTTTATATATTATATTTATCTTTTAAAATAATGTTTCTGGCTTAGTGACAACAATTTTTTTTATCTATATTAAGAAATTTATGTAGATGCAATTACTTTTGATGTTTTGATGATGATCATGATGATATGATGCAATTGATGTAAATGGGCTTTTCAAGATTAAATTCAAGACAATACTTCAAGATTACAAGTCACAGCATCAAGATGATCACTAGTATATTAGGAAGGGAATTCCTAATTGAATTAGCAAAAGGTTTGGCCAAGTAATTTAAATTAAAAAGTGTTTTACAAAGGTTTTACTCCCTGGTAATCGATTACCAGAGGATGTAATCGATTACCAGTGGCCAAATATATTTTATAACAGCTACTAAAATTTGAATTCAAAATTTTAGACTGTGTAATCGATTACACAATTTTGGTAATCGATTACCAGCAGTTAGTAAACGTTTTAATTCAAATTTTAAAAGCTGTAATCGATTACACAATTCCTGTAATCGATTACCAGACAAGATTTTCAGAAAAATAATTCTAAGAGTCACAACTTTTCAAAGGCTTTATTCATGACCACCAATGGTCTATATATATGTGACTTAAACACGAATTTGCTCAGAGTTTTTCAGAACAACAAGTGTTTATCCTCTCAAAGAGCAAAATCATTTTATCCTCTTAAGAATTCCTTGGCCAATTCAATTACAATTCATTAATGAATTATTTGAGTGCTCAATCTGTAAAATCTATCTCTTTCTAGAGAGATTCATTCTTCTTCTTCTACTCATTCTCTAAGGGATTAAGAGACCGTGGGTCTCTTGTTGTAAAGGAATTCTAAACACAAAGGAAGGATTGTCCTTGTGTGTTTAGAACTTGTAAAAGGAATTTACAAGATAGTGGAACTCTCAAGCGGGTTGCTTGGGGACTGGACGTAGGCACAAGGGTGTGGCCGAACCAGTATAAATCTGAGTTTGCACTTTCTCTTCCCTTAATCTCCTTTGTTTATTATTGCTTTATATTCATATTCAAATTGTTTTATTTGAATCAACATCTAAGAAGTTCATTATTAAGGGAATTTATAACTTGAATAAAAAGTGAAATAGATTTTTAATTGGGGAAGTAGTTTGGAATATCTTAATTCAACCCCCCATTCTTAAGATATCTGAGGCCACTTGTCTAACAAGTGGTATCAGAACTTCATTCTTGTATAAAGTTTAGAAGCTTCAAGAAAAAGATGGCCTCAGCAAATTCCTTATTTCCAGAAGGGAATTCTATCAATAGACCTCCAATCTTTAATGGAGAGGGTTATCACTACTGGAAAACCCGAATGCAAATTTTTATTGAGGCAATAGATCTAAATATTTGGGAAGCCATAGAAATAGGGCCTTATATACCCACCACAGTGGAAAAAGTTTCAATAGATGGTAGTTCATCAAGTGAAAGCATAACCATAGAAAAACCTAGAGATAGATGGTCTGAAGAGGATAGAAAACGAGTACAATACAACTTAAAAGCCAAAAATATAATAACATCTGCCCTGGGAATGGATGAATATTTCAGGGTTTCAAATTGTAAGAGTAATAAGGAAATGTGGGACACTCTTCGATTAACACATGAAGGAACTACAAATGTTAAAAGATCTAGGACAAATGCACTAACTCATGAGTATGAATTATTTAGAATGAATGCAAATGAAAATATTCAAAGCATGCAAAAGAGATTTACACATATAGTAAATCATCTAGCTGCCTTAGGCAAAGAATTTCAAAATGAGGATCTCATAAACAAGGTGTTAAGATGTTTAAGTAGAGAATGACAACCCAAAGTAACGACCATTTCTGAATCAAGAGATTTGTCTAACATGTCCCTTGCCACTCTATTTGGAAAGTTGCAGGAACACGAGATGGAATTATTGAGATTACACCAACATGAAGAAAATGACAAGAAAAAGAAAGGAATTGCTCTTAAAGCATCATCCTCAATTCAGGAAGAAAGTGATCAAGAAAATGATCCAGATGATGATGATGATCTAAGTTTCTTTGTAAGAAGATTCAACAAGTTTCTTAAAGTAAGAGGAAATCAAAGGCGACCCAATTTTAAATCAAAGAGAAGGACAGAAAACTCATCCTCTACTCTAAAATGCTTTGAATGCAATCAACTTGGACATCTGAGGGTTGATTGTCCCATCTTCAAGAAAAAGATGGAAAAATCTGAAAAGAAAAATCATAGTGAAAAGAAACTGAAGAAAACATACATCACATGGGATGAAAATGATATGGAATCTTCTGAAGATTCTGAAAATGAAGAGATAAATCTCTGCCTTATGGCTAAAAGTTACGAAAGTGATGAAGAGGTAACATCTTCGAATAACTTATCTATTTTTTTTTATGAATTGCAAGATGCATTTGCTGATCTGCATAAAGAGTCAATTAAACTTGCAAAATTAGTTTCATCTTCAAAGAAAACAATTTCAAATTTAGAAAATGAAATTTCAAAATTAAACAAAGAATTAGATCTTCTTAGAAATGAAGTCTCAATTTCTAAAACAAATGAAAAAGTTAATATCTCCACTATTTCTGACAAGAAAATATCAGATTCTTGTAGTTGTTGTGATAAATATGTAAAAGAAATTAAAGAGTTGAAAAATTCACTTGCAAAATTTTCATATAGTAAAAATAATTTAGATGTTATATTAAGTAAACAAAGATATGTGTCAAATAAAAATGGACTAGGGTATAAATCTGAAAAACAACAAAAGTTTCATAAAAACTTTTCCACTTCCACACAAAAATGTAATTCTAATTCTATTACTTGTTTTTACTGTGGAAGAAGAGGACATGGCATATCAACTTGCTACTTCAAGAAAAATTACAGTAACATTAAAATGATATGGGTTCCAAAAGGATCCTCAGTTTATACTAACATGCAAGGACCCAATAAAGTTTGGGTACCTAAGTCAAAAACTTAATTATGTAGGTATCTTTGAGAAAGAAGTGGTACATAGATAGCGGATGCTCAAAACATATGACTGGAGATGCATCAAATTTTACACATATCTCTCCAAAGAAAAGCGGGCATGTAACATATGGTGACAACAACAAAGGTAGAATCCTTGGAGTTGGTAAAATAGGTACAAATTCTTCAAACTCCATTGAAAATGTTCTACTTGTTGAAGGCCTTAAGCACAGCTTGCTTAGTGTTAGTCAATTATGCGACAAAGGCTATCTAGTATCATTTGATTCTCAGAAATGTCTTATAGAACATAAGCATGACATTAATATAAAGCATGTAGGACACAGAGTCAATAATGTTTACATGATAGACTTAAGCATAAAACAAGAAAACAATCATTGCTTTCTTAGTAAAGATGAAGATCCATGGTTATGGCATAAAAGAATTGCTCACATAAACATGGATCACTTAAATAAATTAATTTCAAAAGATTTAGTAGTTGGTTTGCCTAAATTGAAATTTGAAAAAGAAAAACTATGTGATGCATGTCAAAAGGGAAAACAAACAAGAGTCTCATTCAAACCTAAAAATGTTGTTTCAACCACTCAACCCTTACAATTATTGCATATGGATTTATTTGGTCCATCTAGAACCATGAGTTTTGGAGGAAATTACTATGCTCTAGTTATAGTTGATGATTTCTCTAGATATACTTGGACATTATTTATTACACATAAAAGTGATTCATGCCAAGCATTTAGAAAACTTGCTAAAGTCATACAAAACAAGAAAAATCTCAAGATTGCATCCATTAGAAGTGATCATGGGGGTGAATTTGAACATAAAGATTTTGAATTATTTTGTGATGAACATGGTATTGAACATAATTTTTCTGCACCAAGAACCCCTCAACAAAATGGAGTTGTTGAGAGGAAAAATAGGTCATTGGAAGAAATTGCAAGAACTTTATTAAATGATACTTTTCTTCCAAAGTATTTTTGGGCTGAAGCGGTCAATACTGCATGTTACATCATGAATAGGGCCTTAATAAGACCTATTTTAAAGAAAACCCCATATGAGTTATTTAATGGTAGAAAACCTAATATTTCTCATCTACATGTTTTTGGTTGCAAATGCTTTGTGCTTAATAATGGAAAAGATAATCTAGGAAAATTTGATGCAAAATCTGATGAAGGTATTTTTCTTGGATATTCATTACAAAGCAAAGCATATAGGATATATAATAAAAGAACTATGAATATCGAGGAATCCATTCATGTTACCTTTGATGAATCTAATGCTATCTTGTCAAGAAAGAATATGCTAGATGACATTGCAGATTCTTTAGAACATATGAACATTCATGAACAAGATTCCAAAGGAAATGATAAAGGAAACAATGAAGATCCTCCAGAAGAAGTCAAATCCAATGATGAACTTCCAAGAGAATGGAAAGCTTCAAGAGATCATCCCCTCGACAACATTATTGGTGATATCTCAAAGGGGGTAACAACTAGACATTCTCTTAAAGATTTATGCAATAATATGGCTTTTGTATCTATGATTGAACCTAAAAATATAAAAGAAGCCATAGTAGATGATAACTGGATCATTGCCATGCAAGAAGAACTGAACCAATTTGAAAGAAACAATGTGTGGAAATTAGTAGAAAAACCTGAAAATTATCCTGTCATAGGAACAAAATGGGTTTTTAGAAATAAATTAGATGAACATGGTATAATTATTAGAAATAAAGCCAGGTTAGTAGCAAAAGGGTATAATCAAGAAGAAGGAATAGATTATGAAGAAACATATGCTCCTGTTGCAAGATTAGAAGCCATTAGAATGCTTTTGGCATATGCATCCATAATGGATTTTAAACTTTATCAAATGGATGTTAAGAGTGCCTTTCTAAATGGTTTAATTCCAGAAGAGATATATGTTGAACAACCCCCTGGTTTTGAAATTCCTGATAAACCAAACCATGTTTATAAATTACAAAAGGCTCTTTATGGTTTGAAACAAGCCCCTAGGGCATGGTATGAACAATTAAGCAAAATTCTTCTAGAAAAAGAATTCTCTAGAGGTAAAGTGGATACCACATTGTTCATAAAGAGAAAGAATAATAATATTTTGTTGGTTCAAATATATGTTGATGATATAATTTTTGGATCCACTAATGATTCATTGTGCAAGGAGTTTTCCCTTGATATGCAAAGTGAATTTGAAATGTCAATGATGGGAGAACTAAAGTACTTTCTGGGATTACAAATCAAGCAAACTCAAGAAGGTATATTCATCAATCAATCCAAGTACTACAAGGAATTGATCAAAAGATTTGGGATGGATAGTGCAAAACACATGTCCACACCTATGAGCACTAGTTGTTACTTAGATAAAGATGAATCTGGTCAGTCTATAGACATAAAACAATATCAAGGTATGATCGGATCTCTTCTTTATTTATCTGCTAGTAGACCTGATATTATGTTTAGTGTATGCATGTGTGCTAGGTTTCAATCCAACCCCAAACAATCACATTTAAGTGCAGTAAAGAGAATAATGAGATATCTATTAGGGACAATCAATTTAGGATTATGGTATCCTAAGAATTCAACATGTAACTTAATAGGATATTCTGATTCTGATTTTGCCGGATCTAAAACTGATAGAAAAAGTACAAGTGGAACTTGTCAATTCATTTGATCGGCTCTTGTTTCATGGCATAGTAAGAAACAAAACAGTGTTGCTTTATCTACTGCTGAAGCGGAGTATATCTCTGCCGGTAGTTGTTGTGCACAAATTTTATGGATGAAGCAACAATTATCTGACTATGACATCATTCTTGATCGCATACCTATTAAGTGTGATAATACTAGTGCCATAAATCTATCCAAAAACCCAGTTCAACATTCTAGAACTAAACATATAGAGATTAGACACCACTTTCTTAGAGATAATATCCTAAAGGGAGATTGTGTATTAGAATTTGTTGATACTAAGAATCAACTTGCTGATATTTTCACTAAACCTCTCCCCAAGGAAGTGTTCTTCTCTATTAGAAGAGAATTAGGTCTCTTAGATGTAAGAGATTTAGAAAAATAGGGATTGATTGGTTGATTGATTGATTGATTTACTCTTATTTATTGTTTGAAGATTATTTTGTTTGTTTAATCTTGGTTGAATTCTTGTTTTTATGATAGAATTTATGATTTCTTGTGTATATGATAATTGAATGATTGAATTTAGTGTATTAGTAGTGAAAATTTATCATATAGAATGTATTTTAGCATAAACATAGATATTCTCTTAAGAAACTAGCCTAGGATAGGCTCTGGTAATCGATTACCATCCAGTGTAATCTATTACACATGAACAGGCAGCCTATAATCAATTACAACATCCTGTAATCGATTACCAGTAAGCTTATTGGTCATGTAATCGATTACCAATACCTGTAATCGATTACAATACGTCATCTTCTATAAATACTCACGAAATTAGAGCTGCTGCGCAGCCAAAGCCTTCTCCACGTTTTCCTCCATACTTAAAACTTCAAATCTTCGAATCTCACTCAATTCTTCACCAAATCACGTCTCGTAAAGCCCAATCTTCCTCTTTTTCACTCCTCTTTCACTTCCACCGATCAAAATCCATAAAAACTTCATCAAATGGCAGAGCCATCAAAGAAGAGAAAGGGATCATCCTCCACCACTGCCCATCGCCGCCACGGCCCATCCGGAGCACCCACAACACCTATTCATCCTTCCTTGACATCTCCAAGATCATCAACATTGTTTTCATCCGATGATCAGCGTCTACGGTACCTTTCTCAGTTTTCTTCTAGAATAATCTTAGACCCTAAGTACCTAGACATAGAATTCTTTAATGATGAAACGTTTGATTGCTATCAAGTGTTTCAAAATTCTGGTGTTGTTGATTTCATGTCATTAAAATTGCCATATTATCCTGAACTTGTAAAGGTCTTCTACTGCAATTTAAAAATTTAGGATGGCATTATTATTTCTGAGGTGCATGGTATTTCGATGGTCATTGATCAGTCACTATTCTTTTCTTTGACTCATTTACCCAGTCAAGGTGCACCTTTTGAGGGCACCATTGTTGATGACTGGAAATTCGATTATTCGAGTCATGATGCTCGTCGCATGGTCTGCAATGATCAAGCTGAAATGACCGGTAGATTGCTGGCCGGGTCATTAACATTTGATAATCGCATCATGCACTATATCATTGTTAGGATTTTGCTTCCTCGGTCTTCTAATTTAGCACAAGCCTCTGAGGAGGATTTGATTCTTATGTGGGCTTTTCTTACCGGTCGTCAGATCGACTGAGCCCATTTGGTTCAGTACCGAATGCATAAGGCATTACGGGCTAATGCACCTCTTCCTTATCCACATTTGATTACTCTGTTTTTGCGTCATTTTCAAATTCCGCTTGATGATGAACCCTTTGTTCAAGTCAAGCGTTCCTTTGCAATTAGTGTTGGTGCAGCGACCTCCTTTGGGTATCGTAAAGATCGGAATGGTCAATGGCTGAAGAAGGATGCACTCCCTCCTCAAGATGAACGTACTCCTTCACCTCCTCCTCAACGTGAAGATTCCGCACTCATGAATGAAGTCCTCTCTAATTACGGGGTCTTCGTTCTTATGTTGGTGACCGCTTCGACTCGTTAGATACACGCTTTGCCGGTATGGACATTCGCCTCACACAGCTTGAAGAGGATGTCGGATACATTCGTCAGAGTTTCGATCTTCCACCACCACCACCGTCTTCTTAGATTTTAGTTTCTGATTATAAGTCTTTAATAAGCCGTGTATTTTGGCTATTTAGTCTCTTAGAGTTTAAACTATTATGTTAAGTACTTTGCTTATTTATCTTGTGGTATTTAGATTTCAGCTTTTTTTTCTGCTTTGACATTATGTGGTTGTTGACATTTTGAGTTATTTGGATTCTGGTTTGAATATTTCTTGTTTGTGAGTTTGGATGGTTGTGCTTTATACTCTGATCTTTATATCTTTCTACTCCATTGTTATATCTGTGTTGATTCCCTAGTTCTTTGGCTTTTTGATGTTGCCAAAGGGGGAGAAAAGGTTGGTTGTAGAAAAAGCTTAACAACCTTAGAAATCAAGTGATCATAAATTCCGAAATATAGGGGGAGTAAACGCACATTTTATCTATATACAATTGTTTGTTGCTTGCTTGAATCTTGATTTCAGGTATTGTATTGTCATCATCAAAAAGGGGGAGATTGTAGATGCAATTGCTTTTGATGTTTTGATGATGATCATGATGATATGATGCAATTGATGTAAATGGGCTTTTCAAGATTAAATTCAAGACAATACTTCAAGATTACAAGTCACAGCATCAAGATGATCACTAGTATATTAGGAAGGGAATTCCTAATTGAATTAGCAAAAGGTTTGGCCAAGTAATTTAAATTAAAAAGTGTTTTACAAAGGTTTTACTCTCTGGTAATCGATTACCAGAGGATGTAATCGATTACCAGTGGCCAAATATATTTTATAACAGCTACTAAAATTTGAATTCAAAATTTTAGACTGTGTAATCGATTACACAATTTTGGTAATCGATTACCAGCAGTTAGTAAACGTTTTAATTCAAATTTTAAAAGCTGTAATCGATTACACAATTCCTGTAATCGATTACCAGACAAGATTTTCAGAAAAATAATTCTAAGAGTCATAACTTTTCAAAGGCTTTATTCATGACCACCAATGGTCTATATATATGTGACTTAAACACGAATTTGCTCAGAGTTTTTCAGAACAACAAGTGTTTATCCTCTCAAAGAGCAAAATCATTTTATCCTCTTAAGAATTCCTTGGCCAATTCAATTGCAATTCATTAAGGAATTATTTGAGTGCTCAATCTGTAAAATCTATCTCTTTCTAGAGAGATTCATTCTTCTTCTTCTACTCATTCTCTAAGGGATTAAGAGACCGTGGGTCTCTTGTTGTAAAGGAATTCTAAACACAAAGGAAGGATTGTCCTTGTGTGTTTAGAACTTGTAAAAGGAATTTACAAGATAGTGGAACTCTCAAGCGGGTTGCTTGGGGACTGGACGTAGGCACAAGGGTGTGGCCGAACCAGTATAAATCTGAGTTTGCACTTTCTCTTCCCTTAATCTCCTTTGTTTATTATTGCTTTATATTCATATTCAAATTGTTTTATTTGAATCAACATCTAAGAAGTTCATTATTAAGGGAATTTATAACTTGAATAAAAAGTGAAATAGATTTTTAATTGGGGAAGTAGTTTGGAATATCTTAATTCAACCCCCCCTTCTTAAGATATCTGAGGCCACTTGTCTAACAAGTGGTATCAGAGCTTCATTCTTGTATAAAGTTTAGAAGCTTCAAGAAAAAGATGGCCTCAGCAAATTCCTTATTTCCAGAAGGGAATTCTATCAATAGACCTCCAATCTTTAATGGAGAGGGTTATCACTACTGGAAAACCCGAAGATCCATTGATTTTGATACGGGCTTGTGCTGCCAACCACGTCGAAGATCCATTGATTTTGATACTTTGCTGAGCTGCACAAGAGAGGAAGCATCGAAGTATCAGGTTTGGTTTGGTTTCTTAATAAATAATTAGATTTTGTAATTGACTGATAATTAGTTATTATGTTAATGGAGCAATTGATTCTTGGGTTATATGCACGAGAAGTCTTGTCTAATGGGAAAAGTAGTAATGAGTGATTAACCTCTGCATCCAGTGCTCACTTTGCCTCTCTTTACCAGCAATTTCTTTTTCTCTTTGTTCTAAATAATAACACTGTTTTTATGCTTACTCTTGCTTTCATATGGAAAAATTAGTTAGCGTTGATGAATTCTCTGTATCAGCATTTCTCTTAAAAGTTTCTTTGTAGCGAGTAATTAAATCTAGATGCCTCTGGTGTGGAAGCTAGATAAGGATTGCATATCTAATTGCTCAACATTTCTTATCAGTGACTGGTTCGTATCTGGTCTTGTAAGCAAATAAACTTTGTCTAACCCACAAAAGTGTAGGTCTGCCAAAACACAAATGCTACTTGCAATATTACTATGCTAATAATAAGGGGAACAAACTAAATTGTTTATGTCGTGGACACAAATTGTTTTCTTATACATTCATTATTTTGATGAATTGGGGACCATGGGAGTAAATTGAAAATACTCTTGCTCGCGGTTGCTTAACTATTGTTATGTGCAAATGTAATGAAATACATAAGAGATAATAAGGTATTTCATTACAACAAAAATGAATTCTGAAATTAATTATATACTAGCGACCAAAATATATTTAATTACTTATTCAACAGCGATTGAAATAGCTACCGAAAACATTCCAAATTTATTTTATATTTAACTTTAATTATATTATAGCGATGTAAATAGCGACCGAATATTTTTCGATTTTATTTTAAATATAAGATTTAATTACATAATAGCGACCGAATTAGTGATAGACAGATTCGGTTGCAAAACTGGTCCCAAGGAAAATAGCAACCAAATACTCAGCCACCGAAATTAATATTTTAGTGCGTCACTATTTCGGTCGCTAAATTGCAACCGAAAATGAATTCGGTGACAATGAACTTAGCGATTTGGGTTTTTGCGACATGATTGGATCGGTTGCTATTTTGGTCGCTAACACTAATAATGACCAAATCTAACAATTTAGCGACATAATTTTTCGGTCACTAAATCACGATTTTTTAGTAGTGCGGATCCCTAATTTTTTTTAAAAAAATAAAAGAATTGTCCCTCAATTTGTAAAAAGATTGACAAATTCATCACACCATTTATTTCTTATGTTAACATGAACTTTCATATTTTTTACAGCAATAAAGTAATTGTTAATACCCAATGACTACTTATTCTCCCTCAACCATTATAAATTCTTTTTTTTTTTTTTAACAATCACTCCTGATGGAACCTTAATTTGCGAATCTAATTTTTAGCATCAACAAATTGAGGGACCTATCTAGGACTCTTTGAAATTAGGTTAAATAAAAAGAAAAAAATATAAAATTAGAAAAAGAGATGGGAAAAATAACGCTATAATCTTGAAAGATTGATAAATTGATGATGATTGATGATGATTCTCTTAACTGTGTCTAATTTGAAATTTCATAAAAAACGGTTAACAAAGTGTTTAAAGAGACTATTTATATTCCTACTAATAACCTTAAATTAGGTCCAAGACCCAATAACTAATTTAATAATTAAAAGACTTGAAAATAATAATGAAATATCTTGGCAACCCATTACAAGTTCAAAAATAGGTCCAAAATACAATTTAAAACGAAAATAAATCATATTCTAAAAGTTGACTAAAATTTATGAGTTTTGTTTATTCTTTTCTTTCCTTCATGAGAGAACTTAGTCTCTCGTCAAGCTTTTCTTGAAATCTCTTACTTCTTGCTCAAGTGATTGATTCATCCATATTGAGTGTAGTCAAACCAAATTCTTTCTCCTTGGATAGTCCTCTATCATTCCCTCCTTCTTGGCAAGAATTCGCCCTCAAATTGGTATCAAAGGTACTTACATAACAAAGAGTCAAGTCAGTAACATTAAAAGTGTTGCTCACATCATATTCGAGTGGTAAATCAATTTTATATGCATTATAGTTTATGCACTCTAAATCTTGAAAAAGACCATCTCCCCTTTCTTGAAGTTTAGATTTCCTTCTGGAAGTAAACATATTCTTTCTAAAGTGAATCCAAACCCAATCACCTAGTTTGAAAACTGTCTTCTTTTTGTTCTTATTGGCATTTCTAGCATATTGTTCAACCTTTTTTTCTCAATTTTTGCTTTCACCTTCTTATGCAGACTCTTAACAAAGTTGGCTTTAGAAAGTTCATCCCTATTCATCATAGCAGAAGTGTTAGAAAAAGGTAACGAATTAAGAGGGGACAATGCATTGAAACCATAAACCACCTCAAAAGGAGAATAATAAGTAGTAGAGCTTACTACCCTATTATAAGCAAATTCAACATGGCGTAGGCATTCCTCCTAAATTTTCAAATTCTTACCTACCAAGCACTTTAGAAGTTAAGATAGAGTTTGATTTACCAAGATGACAGGTATAGCACATGGGCTCAAAACTTTCTCTAACCCATCCTTTTTTCATCAAGCTCTCCACTTGTTTTTGCTTCTCTTTTGTCTCTTCTGAACTACTTCTATATGTTGGCCAATTTTGTATGGAAATCCCCAGCATGAGGTTAATTTGGTGCTCTGTCCTTCTCAAAGGAGGCAACCCATGAGGGGGATCTTTGGGGAAGATATCCCCAAACTTCTTCAATAATTCTTCCAAACCTAGAGGTAAAGAACTAGCAAAAGAAAACAAACAATAATCATGAGGCATTAGTAAATACATAGGTTGCCTAGCTAGCATCACTCTCTTCACCTCTTTTTCTCTCATGAACAAGCTTGGTATTTTTCTCTCCTCTTGATTTTCATCTTTTTTTTACAGTTTCACTCTTTTTTTTTTTATCTCCATTCTTTTTTTTCTTTTCTCTCTTTTCATGTTTCTCCCTCTTTTTATTAGTTTTTCTTTTCTCTCTTGTTTCTTTTTCACTCTCATTTTAATTTGATCCTCATAAACCTCACTTGGAGACAAAGATGTGAGGCTAACCTTTTTCTCTTTATGCACAAATGAAAATTTGTTTGTGACACCATTATGGACAACATCTTTATCATATTGCCAAGACCTTGCAAGTAAAATATGGCTAGCCTCCATAGGGATAACATCAAACAACATCTCATCAACATATTTGTCAATGGAGAAACATATCAAAACTTGTCTATCTACAACTAGCTCCTTATTCTCACTCAACCATTGTAGTTTTTAAGGCCTAGGGTGAGGGAAAGTTTTCAAAGCAAGCTTTTCAATCAATCTTTGGCTAGCTTTTCAAATAGCATATTTTCCCCATGACCATGCACGTAGTATGAAAAATGTTATCCCTTTGAGTTTCATCTCTATCCTTACACACACTACCCATTAACCTCCTAACCATCAAAAGATCACCTTCCAAGGGTTGTACATCATATTCACTTTCACTCTCAATAGAAGAACTAGAAGAGCTAGAAGAAGATGCACTAGTGATATCCCTATTACCCATAGTCCTTTTGTTAGGACATTGGGAGGCAATGTGACCCTTTCCCAAACACTTAAAACATTTAATAGAACTCGTTTTTGAAGAAGTGGGAGTAGGGCTAGAATTATTTTTACTAAGTGCATCACCTTTCTCGTGAGATTTGAATGAAGATCCTCCTTCCTTCTTGAATGTCTCCTCATCTTTCCAAGTTGAAGAGCCATAGAGGCGATTCTTGTATATTTGCTTCCTCTTTAATTGTTGCTCCACCTTGATAGCTTGATGAATAAGATCCTCCAAAGAGGTATAGTGATGCAACTTTACAATGTCTTAGATCTCTCTATTGAGACCATGCAAAAACCTTACCATGGTGGCCTCTTGAGACTCCTCAATTTGAGCTCTAATCAAGAAAATCTTCATCACTTTGTAATACTCATCCACACTCTTATTTCCTTGAATTAGTCTTTGGAGCTTGTTGTGAAGGTCTCTCCCATAATAGGATGACACAAATCTCTCTCTCAAAACTCTCTTCATGTCTTTTCAAGTATTAATCAAAGGCCTTATCATCCTCTCAACATCACTCCTCACTTGGTTCCACCACACCAAGACATATCCCTTAAACTCTAGGGAGGCCAATTTTGTCTTCTTCTTTTCATTGTAGTTGTAGCAAGCAAATACTTGCTCAACCTTCATCTCTCACTCAAGATACACTTCTAGATCATAAGTCCGTTTAAAAGTAGGGTTCTTCACCTTTACTCCCTCAATTCCTTCCTCTCTTTACCTACCTCCATATCATCTATGATTTCTTCTCTCCCTATACCTCTTATTCCTCCTTCTTCCCTCATCTTCTTTATACCCCTCATCTTCTTCATGAGAAGAATTAGATGATTTGTCCTCTCTTCTTCACTCTATATTTTCAATTCTCACACTTAAAGTTTCATTACTCATTTGTATTCTTCACAAACTCTCCTCATTCTCCTTTCTCATTCTCTCCAACCTTTCTTCATTTTCATAACTCATTTTTCTCATTTGATCACCAAGTTTAATCATCTTTGGCATGAGCCTTGCGGTTTTTGGAAATGGTGGAGTAGCATCTCCACTTGTAGAAGTCATACACACAAAGAAAAGTTAGTGCAAAAGAAATAAACATAATGGGACCTCACCACTCAACTTAGTGTTTCACACTCGTGTATCACTTTGTCAAGGCTTTTTCTTTTATAATATGCACTCTTGCCTTTTACCACTCTTGATCCTCTTCAGTTCTTAAGCATAACCTTCAAGCTCAAAATCATGAAGTATTTAATGTGAAACATGTCACAAATCAAAACTCAACTCAAGAAGTCAAGAATAGAAATACTCTAAGACAAAACTAAGGAATTTTAAAGACAAACAAAAATAATGAAATGAATGCCAAGGAAGACAAACTAAAAGACTCTAGAATCAAGAAAAGGTTTCTCCAAGAATTGAACTAAAATAGATGTAAATAACCAGCAAGACACAATTTTTTTTGAAGTATAGGTATGTGAAAACTAGAAGGGAAACAATTCTGAATGTATAACTTTTTATTTTTTGCTCTTTTTTTTTATCTCTATACTTCTCTTCTTTTTTTTGGCACGAAATTCAAATTTTTATACAAATTAGTGATTGACCAGATCCAAATCTAGATTGTAACATAATTTTGGCTCTAAATTTGAAAACAAATTCAAATCCTAACAAATTTGGATTATGACAGAATTTAGGCTTTAAATTTGAAAATTGGATTTTTTTTTTCACTTCTTTCTTTCTTTCTTTCTTTTTTGCACAAATTTTTTATTTTATATATATATATATATATATATATATATATATATATATATATATATATATATATATATATAAAGAAGACAAAAAGATATTGATACTAGATAGAATTCAGAAAAAGAAAGATAGACTCAATAACATAGAGTTAAACAAAAGGAAAAGAATGAACAAAAAATGAGGAAACACGGAAGAAGAAAGAAAACACAAAGGATAGATAACACTTGATTTCAAGTATCGAAGCTATGATACCAATCCATAGAACCCTAATTTGCGAATCTAATTTTTATCATCAGTGGAACCTATTTGGGACTCTTTGAAATTGAGTTAAATAAAAAGATAAAAACAAAATTAGAAAAGGAGATGGAAAGAACAACATCACAATCTTGAAAGATTGATAAGTTGAGGATGATTCACCATAAAGAATAGAATTATTTGATAAGAACCTATGGTTTCACACAAGAATCAAGAGAGACACTCTCTTAATTGTGTTTAATATGAAATTTCATCAAAAATTATCCACAAAGTATTTAATGAGTTTATTTATACTCATACTAATAACCTTGAATTAGGCCCACGACCCAATAACTAATTTAATAATTAAAAGACTTGAAAATAACAATAAAAGGTTTTGACAGTCTATTACAAGTTCAATAATAAGCCCAAAATACAATTAAAAACGAAAACAAATCGTATTTTAAAAGTTGTCTAAAACTTATAAGTTTTGCTTATTCTTGTCTTTCCTCCATGAGAGAATTTAGTCTCCCATCAAATTCTTCTTGAAATTTCTTACTTCTTGCTCAAGTGATTGGTCCATCCATGTTGAGTTCACCTAATCCAAACTCTTCCTCCTTGATAGTCCTCTATCAACTTCTCCCCTAACAACTTCTTCTTCCCCAACGACCATTCCCTTCTTCTCTCTAACCATGGTTTATATCGTCTTCTCCTCCAACGTCCATCCCCTTGTTCTCTTCTCCCATTGTTATCTTCTTCTGTTGCAAAAATCTTCTTCTTAAGTTCTTATGTGGTTTGTTTATGGCTACTTTAGGGGTGGACTAATTCGTCAACCATTTGTTTATGTAAATTTTTTATACCAAAAACAGAATGCATCCACACTTTAACATAAACATATCGATATAAACCCTAACTATGTTCCAAAAACGAAAAAAGATAGTTTTTTCAACATTAGAAAAACTCAAGAGATGAAACAAACAACAATGAACAAAACTCAAGCCATAGCCATGCACAACCAACCAACTTCCACAAAAAAGGAACAAAAAATGCAAATAGTTCAGTATTGAATTGATGGAGAATGATTGGTTTCATCTTTAAAAGTGGGTTGGAGCACTATTATTGATGACAACTTCCACTTTTAGGAGGATTTCTCTCTCCTTTGACTCTCACTCCCACTTAGAGAAGGCGAGAACACCAAAACACACAACTATTAGGCATTGATGAGAATGCATAACAAATGTTTGTTTCGTTTTGTATTATCCATGTTGTAAAAAAATATTTTTTTTTCAAACTAACAATTTGGTTCATCGAAATTTCAAGTGACAATTTCATTTATTTAAGTCAACAACCCACTTAATGCAATTTCTCATTGTAAAGACGATCCATTTATGTCATGTAAATTACTTTGTTTGTGTTAAGGGAATAAATAGAGGATGAAACAAATTTGTCATCTTTTTACAAATTGAGGACAAAATTTTATTTTTTTATAAATTTCCAAATATTAGCACCTTACATATTCATGAACTAAATTGAATATTTTCCATAAAAAAAATAACAAAACAAAGTTAAATTAATACAAGGATAATTGCCCATTCTCTTCCAAGTGTGTGACAACTTTTTCTCTTCGAACAGAGTAACAGGCACACCAGTAATCCCTCTACTCTCGATAAAAATTGTTTTTCTCAAATTATCTTCTTCCACATACGAAAAAAATGTAACCGCACATTCTCATAGTTTCTACTCAACCTCACCTCTTTGCCTCTTCTCTGGATACCAAATTCAACATGTGAGAACTCAAGTATCAGTCATACCTCTTCTTCCGCCAAACCGCAACACATTGTTCTTCATTCTATACGAATCTCATTTTTTAAATCAATTTTCGGCGTCTGGGTTTTAAATGCTTTATTATTCTAAAGTTCCAGGTTTTGTTAAGATCCCATCGTAAAATTTCCTTTTTTTTTTCTTGAATAAAAAAATGACTTTTTTCTTCACTTTTAAACAGGTGGGAAAAGCGGTTGCTGATTTTGTTGGGTGGTGCTTCACCCACTTGATGTGTTGGCGTTGGCATACTATGTATTTTGTTCTAGCAAGAGATTTTTTTTTTCAATACTCTCCTACGCTTCAATTTTT
Organism: Glycine soja; assembly: GCF_004193775.1. Classification (NCBI taxonomy): domain Eukaryota; kingdom Viridiplantae; phylum Streptophyta; class Magnoliopsida; order Fabales; family Fabaceae; genus Glycine; species Glycine soja. The sequence continues at coordinate 20,329,943 of NC_041012.1, read as the reverse complement.
TACTCTGCATTTTCACTCACTCAAGGATATATAAAAATTTCAGATTCATACACATTAGGGAGAGAAAAGCCAATAAATGGCTTTGCATTGAGCAATTCAAGAAAACCCTCGATCAAAGGTGTGCACTTTTCATACGCAATTTATTTCTCAATTCTACGTGTCACAAATTGGTTGAGCAGTATTTGATTTGACATGTTGGAATTGAAATGCAAAAGAAATAGCCATTGCCATGGGCACGGAAGAATTCAACGCTAATGTGAACAATAAAAGAAAGGCATTGTGCAACTAGGAAACACTGGTGAATGGTGAAGCTTCTAATATGGCATTTTGGGTACCTTGATTATTTTTTCTCGGTTATTTTCAATGAAACTAATCTTTTTTACCATTTTTTTTGGTACTAATCTCTCTCATTGCCTGTGTTTCTCATCATTTTGGACTCAAACACAGTCCTTTTTCTTTCAATTATAGTTATTTGCAATTCTCTGTTCCTAACATTTTAAATGACATAATCTCATATCCACTCCGAATTTAAGTAGAAATATTTGCTTTGACCATGAGTACGGATATAAATATTATCTAAAATCTTTAAGCGAGAATGAGAGAATCTGTGTCAATTTATACCCATACATGTCACTATTATATTTTTTATATTTTTTTTTCACAAAATATATATACATAATATATATTAAAGATTTTATTCTTATAATTTTTGAAAATATAAATCAATTAGTTTAATAATTAAATAAGTAAATAACAAACTTAAAAATATATATTTAACTAAAAATATAATTGAATTCTTAATTGTTTTAACTTTCATCTCTTTGTTATTTATTATATTTATATATTGTATAAATTAAACTACAATTAAAAATTTAATATATAATTTATTTAAAATATATAAGTAAAGTAAAATTATAAGAAAGAGGGTAATGGATTACCCATGAATATATCCTAACCCGCTAAAATCCGACAAAAATGGGAACGGACATTAAAATTTTAAACCGGCCACTTTTGCGCCCGTACCCTGACCCGTCCCATTGCCTCCTTTAGATCCCCAATTCCTTATCCATTTAATGGTAAATTTGATGTAAGAGTGTAGTTCTTCAGGTCTCTGCTCCATAATGCTGATATAATTAATCATTACAAGAGCAATAATGGGAAAGAAATTTGCTTCATTGTTTGTAAAGCTGTCTACTGTAATCTAAAATCTCAGGGAGACTCTTTATCGTTGAAATTCTTGAATATGTTTTTATTATTTTTTTTAAAGCTTTCATTGGTATGTTGTTCGTATGATTGGCATAATTTTGTTTTAAACTACATGTTTCTTTCATTATTTGTCGCTCAGTATTTTGCTTCAGTCCTATCAAGGTTAGTATATAGTTTAATAATATTTCACTCATTTTCACATAATTTTATCTAAACATACTTATATCACATGAATCTATAAATCTGTTAATATTCTTGCAGGCATCTAAACCATCTGGAACACATGCAGTTGCAATCTGACATGTAACTCACATGATGATGATAGGTCAAGATCGTTCCTGTAATCAGGAAGGGACTATATATATTGCACGACCTTAGACGAATTTGTTAAAGACTGAGGAAAAATATATACGGGTGGGGAGAGCCAGTGGCTGCAGAAATTCAATAACTTTTGGATCATTCGGGTGGTTTATAGAGTTGAAGTGATTGAAAATGATTCTGCATTTTATAAAGCTGTCAAAGATGAAAGCTAAAAAGGTATGTTTGGCTAAACGGGATATAGTAAATAGTTTAAAGTTGTATGCCATTATTAATTAGTCTACCTAGGATGATTGGAATAAAATTTCTTTTGTCAAAATCTTTTTATTGAAGTAAATTTGTTAACTTTAATTCTCCTCCTCACAAATTTTTCCACTTTTCTGTTATCTTTATCTTGGGTTTTCTACATCTTTCAGTTAGTAACCGTTAATATACCTTCACACTTGCTCAGTTTGAATTGAAGAAGCAAATGAAGAAATGTAAGTGTTAGTTATGGCGAGGACCTGGTGTTTGGTTTTTAGTTTCTGTATGTTCTTCCAAATTAGTACTTGGTTGAAGAGAAAAATTTAAGTATTCCCTTCTTAGACACCACGTAAATGTGCATATGACAGAAGAAGCATCCTTTGTTTGATAAGCATGTTCAGTTGAGAAACCAGTACTTGTAAGTATTTATTTAGTTTCCTCTTCTCAGTTTTCAAATCCACATATATATAGTTCACCATGTATCCTTTGGTTACCCATCTGAGATCAACAAGTTGTAGACTATTTTATTTTTTCAATTAATTATTTCGTTATATTTATTTAAATTTTTTTTGAGAATGTACCATGTTTATTTTTTATTTAAATATATTTTTATTCCTAATAAATATTTGATTTTTATGTTTGTCTCTTGATAAATTTTTATTTTGTGTTGACTTCCTGCACTTTTATTTCTTATTTTTTATGTTTTATTTTAATTCCTGATAAATTAAAAAAAAAATTATTTTTACTTCTTAATAAATTAACAAATTTTTTTAGCCTGTATTAATAAAAAATAAAAAATATTTATCATGAAACAAATACAAAATTTACTAATTGATTAAGAATTAAAAATAAGTGTCAAAAACCAAAATTAAAATTATTATTTTAATAGAGACTCATTGTAAAATAAAAATTTATTAGAAAAAAATATAAAATTAAATATTTATTACAAATAAAAACATATTTAAACCTTTATTCTTTTAAACTAATCTAATTTCACTTTCATTTGCTATAGGACATGGCTTTGGCTCTTTTAAGTGAAGAAGGTACCATAAACCTTCAGTTTTGATACATAAACCTTATTCTATGATATATTTTTTATAAGAAAAAAGTGATAGTAGGATAAGATCTGATTAAATTTTTATTTGTCCATACTTCAATAACATAAAACTAGTCACTAAATTTTAATATCCTGTCAATTATTCAATATCCTGACACCTCTGGAGTCTGGAGCAGGAAAGTACCTACTGAATTCATCATATTGGAGATTTGCAGGGCAATAAAATTCTATGCTTCCTATTCTCTATGTCCACCACATATACCATTAGACATTCTACTGATGACCAAAATGCAGAAAGAAAAGGCAAAAACACAGTCAATGATATACAAAACAAAATTATGTGGGCTAATGAGGAACCATAATCCTCACACCCTGTAAAAGCACAAAGTTTAACCATGCTCCCATAATGTGGAGAAGGCTTTCCAAGACTTACATTCAATTATACACATTATGTTTTGTAAGAAGAATAAAGGAGCAAATTCATTTCCCCACAACAACTTCCTCTCTCGCAGTTGCAGCCCCTCAAAAAAAAATTAAAAATAATAATACACTCCTTTTTTTTATTCAATAATATACAAAACCAAAAAAACATAAAATAATATATAATCACTACCTTCCAACCTCCATCCATCTCCTCTTTCCAAATCCTTCTATTATGCAACACAAACACCATTCCCCGCCAATTTTCATTTTTTTTTCCTTTTCTTTTTAACTTTTGTACATTTTGAATTTCTTTTGGATTTAACCCAAGCAATTCAAATTTCCTTTGACTTCATTCACAGGCAACCTTCGACTCAGGTTCTTGTTCCTGTTTTTCTTCTTGATGTTGTTGTTCTTCTTCTTGATGTTGTTGTTCATCCTCACTACTATTACTATACGACGTGGTTGCACCACCAAGCAACAATGGCTTCAACCTCTCCTCCCACACACCCCTCACCGCGGCGTCGCCTCCCCTCTTCCTTACCTCCACCACCGCGAGCTCCGCCGTGAGCCGGTAAACCTCCACCCCAATCCCAAACCTCCCATTAAATCCTTCCAACTCCACCCCACACTCCTTCTTCCACCTCACCGCCATCCCCGCCGCCGCCCCCGCCTCCTCCGCCGCCTCCAAAACCCTCTCCGGCGGCTCCCGCGTCACCAACCTCTCCCCCCACTCCCCCCCAAACATCCCGGACAAATCCAACCCCGAAGAAAAAGATATCAAATCAAAAGCGTTCAAATTCACCACCCTCTCATCCTTCGGCCCGAAAAACGAACCCGACCCGGATGCATGGTAATCCTCTTCGTGAAATTTCAATTCTTTATACCCTTTTTTGAACCACGGGTCCCGCGTCATGCCATCCACCGTGATCCTCGTTTCTGGGTTCGTGTCGAGCAACTTCGATATGAATCGCCGGAGCTCCGGCGACATCCACCGCGGACACCGGAACTCGCCTTTGTAGATTTTCCTATACATTACCATCAAATTCGGGTCGTTGAATGGTAAGTAACCTGCGGCGAGCACGAACAAAACGACGCCGCATGACCACACATCAACCTTGGCACCATCATAACCTGCAAAAAATGTCATTTTGTACACACAAAATTTTATAATTAAGACAAAGTGATTAAGAAAGAACTCATATATAATAGTATTTTTTGTCTGTAATTTCCTGTAACAAAGGTTTTAAATTATAAACTGATAGTAGTTTCATCTCAAATTCTTGACTGTTAAAAAAATCATACTTGCAACATCAAGAATCCCAATGAACCATTAAAATTTTTGGACAAGATTTTTGATAAAAAAGAAAAACCCTTGCAGCCACAATTACACTCACAATGAGTAAAAAATCTTAACATTGCCACTTGCAATTACGGTTGTTGACATTTTCTAAAACTATGACCACAGTCAATTTTTTAACTAGCTGTGATCCCGTAACTGTACCATATCTGTAACTTATAATTTTTTAACTATTCTATTTTTTTTAACTATTTGTGATCCCGTAACTGTATCATATTGGCTGCATTTGACGACAAAGACGGGACCGATATTTTAAACCTTGCCACAATATATAAGAATTGAGGCGAAATCACATTTCAAAACCATTGGTAGAAAAGTTATTGTATGAGTTAACCTTTTTTGCCTAAAATCTCTGGTGCCACGTAAGCAGGGGTTCCGCAAAGCGTGTGGAGCAAGCCATCGGGTCGGATCTGATCCCGAACCGCACTCAACCCGAAATCCGAGACCCTCAAATCGCCGTTCTCGTCGAGGAGGAGATTCTCCGGCTTGAGGTCGCGGTGGAATACGCCGCGCGAGTGGCAGTACCCCACGGCGGAGATCAGTTGATGAAAGTATTTGCGGCTGAGATCCTCGGCGAATCGGCCTTTTGAGATTTTCCCGAACAGCTCGCCGCCGCGGACGAAGTCCATGATGAAGAAGATTTTGGTCTTGGTGGCGAGGACCTCGTGGAGGCGCACGATGTGGGGGTGGTGGAGCTTGCTCATGATCGTGATTTCGCGCTTCACGTTTCCGGCGAGGCCAGTTCCGGCGAGTTTTTTTTTGTTGATGATTTTCACGGCCACGCTCTGCCCCGTTTGCACGTTGCGCGCGTAGTGGACTTTGGCGAAGGCGCCGCAGCCGAGGATGCGGCCCAGCTCGTATTTTCCGAACAGGGCGGTGTCATCCGCCGCCGCAGCCACCGCCGCCTGGCCGATCTCCGGCATGGTTGCGCCACCAGAGACCGAACCTTAATTCTGAATTTGGGGGGAGGAATCACTCGGAAGCGAAATTGAAGGGTGCGTTGAACGATTGGAAGGGTGAATTGAAATGGGTTGATTGCAAAATTCGATTTTGGTGAGTCGTTGCAAATGGGTGGTGGAGGTGTTGGTGTTGCTGCGTTTTTTTGGGGGAACAAAAAATGGGAGGGATTTTGAGTTTTTTTTTTCTTTGGTTGTGGGGTACGGCAGGTTCGGAGAGACAGAAGGTTGTGAGGTGGTGTGGGACCCATGTGCATGTCGACCATGTCATGCGATTTTGACACGTGTCCTTGTGAGGACCCTTGGTGTTTGAAAACTGAAATGTGAAAATATGCTAAGATGCTTTTGCTTACATTTTCGTCTTTGAATATTTGAATAGACGGTGGATTGTGATTGATCGTTCTTGCACGTTGCAGAAGTTTTGAATCAGCTTCAGTTTCGTGTTCAAGCATTTGATAAGATAGGCGTCGGTCGGTGGTAAAATAAATTAATGAAAATTAAAAACAAAAAGTCTATTGGTTTTTTGGGTGTATGATTTTATTGGAAGACTAATTATTGAGTAAATAATCTATGTTCTTACAATGTAAGTTAATTACAAATCATACTATATGTTAACTTTGTAGAAAACAGAATCTATAGCTTAAATTTGGTCTTCTGTTTTGCCAATGCAATTTGTTTATGACATCAAACCACGGTTAGTAAAAACCAAAAACTATATGTTGGCTACACAAATTCTGTTCTTGTTTTATTCAGAGAAAATTGTGTTATTGTTGGAACTTCGAATATATTGACTACATGTAGTTTTTTACTTCTTTTTTTTTATTTTTTTTGTTTTATTATAATTGTTGTGTAAAAAAATATTTTTTGTCTAAATATAATTGTCTTTTTAATGTAAGATTAATTATGTTTAGAATAGAGTATGGAATTTCTAGAAAATTCCAGATATTCCATGAGATATGTCATATTCTACGATTTAGGTTTCAATTTCTTCTCTTGCAACTGACTTTCCTCTCTTTTCTTTTTCTCGTAATGAATGCCAATAACTTGCAAACAAAGACATTTCACGAAATTTATGTTTTTCTCTCTGTAAATTGTCTACATAATAAAATAAAACAAAGAGAAAATCTTAGTGTTTTTTTTCTTTATATATCTCTGTGTATGGTTTTATTAGTTTTATTACGCAAAAAAACAATCATTTTATACACATTTTATTTCAAAATTAACATAATCAAAATAAGCTATATAGCTGCTCGATAATTTTGACAATCTAACCAATTATATGTTTTGAATGCACAACTAGGTCAGTAATACAAACTAAACCTAAAAAGTTTCAAATCACAACGTAGAGTGAAGTGACTTTACTAAGGAATCTAATTTGAGATTGAACATGATATATGAGTATTATAAATTTTCTAGTATTGTATTCAATTTTTATAGATAAAAAAATATAGCAAAGTAGATTTTTAAATATAATGTTGGTAAATTGAGAAACATATATTGTTCCTTAAAAGCTAATAATGTGGTAGTATACATTATTTGAAAGTGTTGGAAAAAAAAAAACACCTTCATATTTTTATTATTCGAAAATCACACAACTAAGAACAAGAGATAACACCATAAACAAAATAGAAAAAAATTACAAATTTGTTTAAGATGGTTTAGGGTTTAGAGTTTAAATTTTTATTCCTGTATCCACACCAGAAATTAGATTAAATCGATACATCCACATCCTTAACCTCCATTTGTTTAATGTGGTTTAAATTTTCATTTCTATATCCACACCAGAAATTAGATTAAACTTAGATTAAACTGATAATTTTTAAATTTGCTGGGATGATTTTATGTTCAAACTGGTTTGATTCAGATTACAATTTGTGTTTCTAAAGTTGAATCAAGCCGCAAAACTTATTTACTATTTTAGTGTTATGTTTTTTTATACATGTATACCAATACCACTTGAGTTTTAGGACGTCTTATAATATTATTTTATAAAACTTATATAATGTATACTATTTTTTTAGACTACCTTTTTAGGATACATTTGATTTAAAATTAATGAAAATTTGATAGATTTTTATTATAGAATTTTTAACATGTTAACAAGTTTTGTATATTGTTATTAGTAATTTTTTTATATAATTTGATTTTAAAAATGAAAATAAAGTATATAAATTGTAATAAAATAATATTTTAATAAAAATCAATTTTTTTCCAAACCAAACTACAAAAGATTAACTTGATTTGGTTTCAATTTAATAAAAAATTCAAATCAAATCAAACCAAAATGTATATAATCTATGTTTGATTCGGATGACCTCTTGATAAAAAAAAAATCAAAACAAATCCCACCACAAGCCCCTAGATATAACTATATGAGACATTTTAAGAAGATTTAATTTATTTAGTGTTTTGCATTTGAATTTAATTGAAATATATTAATTAATAACATAAAAAAATTATACAATCATCTAATCAAATATCGTTGTACATTATAATTTTGTTAATTTTTATAATAACTAATAAATTATCTATAAAATGGTTTTTTAATTATTAGATACTATAAACAATTTCAATTAACAGTGTATATGATAATTAAAATATTTATATTTATATGTATCTTCTTGTAGTTTTATTAGGTAAAAAATATGAAATTATTCCTTGATCTTATTTTATAGGTTAAACTAACGTGGGGCCCGTGTCGATGCACGGGCTGGAACTTTACTGTAAGTGGTATAAATATTGTGTAGATATTGGTAATTGCAATTACAACACAGGATATAGTTAGTGAACAAAAGACTCATATACTTATTATAAACAAATTTTAAATTAGAAATGCATAACAGTTACCCTTTTTTTTTTTCAGTTTGACCAAACAAGTAAAAAGCAATTTGTGTTGAACTTTGTTGTGATCCTGGTGAAATAGATTTTGTTGGCCAGTCTGAATTAGTGGGCGATATTCATTCTGATGAAGTGAAAAACAAATGGAAGTTAAGCTAATTGATGTGGCACCAAAAGAGGAGTGTAGTTTAGCAAATTGGTTAAAAATAATTGCTTACCAAACTACTGAATTCAAAATAAAATGTATCTGAATATATAAGGAGTTAGTTAATGTTGCTTCAATCCAAGTTTAATTTCAGTAAATAGATATTAAGTTTATTACGTAATAATTCAGGTTGAAAAGATAGATACGTATATCAAACCATCTCCTATACCACTAAAAAAGCATTTGCTATCACGATTCCATGCACATACAGGCACTGCTGGTATAAAAATGATGATGAGAGAGGGATAAATATGGCAGAAATTTGGTGGAAATCATAAAATGTAAAAGGCAAGAGGAAAGAACATAAAAAGAAAAGAAAGGAAGAAAAGGGATGGGCCAAAAACACAAACCTTCTTCACTGAAGGTGGAAGCCAATGGTGAACTTAGGAAGACCTTGCAGAGCAAAGCAAATATGAAAATCTCCACTTGACAACATGTTGGTCCACCTGAAAAGGAAAACAATTTATGGCAAAGAGGATTTGTATGTCGAGTCCGTACTCTTTGCAGAATTTGCATAAAAGTATAAGGAATGAACATTTGAAGTAATATAACAAATAATATATAAGTGGTTAAATTTGAGGATGAGGATCCATGATAACAACAAAATACAAAAGATTGTTCAATATCCTAAGGTATTTATGTTTTTTTAATAAAATACAATAAAATTTTGTTCATAAAAAAGAAGTCAGTCTTCAAGCTGGATGTCCTCCTCCTCCCATTCAATTTCTTTCCTAATCAAAAGTTCCCACGTATGGTCATCAAACTAGAAGTAGAAGACAACTTCATCCTCGACCATCAATTTTTTTTCACCAAGGTACCGGAACCATGGGTCAGCAATTGATGGCACACCATCGTGGATGGTGACCTTCCATTGGGTGCATTTTCCCAACCCCCGCTGAAGCATAATATATTCTTTGGAACCATAAAAAAATCTGGAAGCCGCTATTGGAAGAAACTGTACCAACACCGAAAACAATGGTCACACAATTTGAACAGGAAGGAATGAGCAGGCATTGCAATATTAAAAAACAATTATAAAACACACAAGTTTAATAGATCGGACATTTTCCAATGATAGAAGGCGTAGTAGAACCCACCAAAGGGAACCTGTGCTGAATCATGTCATCTGTGACATCAGTTGTAAAAATATGTCTCTTGGTTGACACAACAGACCTTACACGCACCTGCCTGTGTATAGGTCCCATAACATCAACAGACAAAGTTGTATTTATGTCAGAAGCAATAAAATGAACCATGACACTCTCATTTACATTGTGGGCTCTTTTGAAATCCTTGAGGCCATCAGCAAAAAAACATCTTCTACCATATCTCCTCACCCTAATAAAATGCTTGGTGCTATCACAGTTGAATAAAACATAGTTTGGGTAACGGTACATCCATTGCCTATGAAAAGATAATGGGACCTCCACAACGTTCTGCACCAAAAACATGTCAACACAAGTATGTTTTTTAAAAAATTTAGAATGACGTTAACTAAAGGATGTTTGTGGCTGTGAATCCTGACCCTGTCAACACAGAATGGCGTTGTAAAACGGATGCTAGCCAACCAATTTGATGAATGCTACAGGCAAGAAATAAAAATAGTGAGCACCGAAACCAAAAGAGGAAAATAGCAAAGGTAGGAGGGTACAAAAAGGGTGTGAAAGAAGAAAATAGGAAATAATAATGATAAACTAAATGAAAAACGAAAAGAACAAACATCAGAAGGAGAAATGTGTGAAAGAAACTTACAGCAGTTGAGTGGAATCTAGAAGGTCTCATGTTTGTGTGTGAACGTAAAATGAGTTACACAAAGGAGTTGAAATACCATTTTGTCACTAACCACAATAGATGTAGTATATATATATATATATATATATATATATATATATATATATATATATATATATATATAAATGGATGTATGTTTAGCGTTTGTAATTGGTGGAGCAGTTACTTTTTTATAATCGCGAATTAATTCGAGACTCCTCGAAGGTTGCTGCAGATCTCAGTTCCGAACAGTCACAACCAATAGACATTAATAGTGCCTTTATTGATTTTTTTTTTACGCTCCCGTATTGTTTACATCAATTACGTAAATTAGTGAATATGAACGCATGATAATCATCACATTTATTAGGCCATCCACCATGATTAGACAGGTTGTATGGCACCACAGGGAAATATAACGCCAGCAATTGTGCAACACATTTATTAAGTAGATTCTCATATCTAAAATAATGATAATCGTAAACTGCGACGGTTGGACTAAACTGTAAATGCAGTCAGGAATAGGATGTGTGGGCTTCAAATGAATGTCAATAAATCAATGTCAATGTACAACCAAATCTGCTAAAGAAAAGCTCCCCAGAATCTAATCCAAAATAAAGAAATGACATACATAAAAATCAAGAATGTATATATAATATATATTTTTAATAAGTTGGTGGATTGATCAATAAATTAGTTTCTGTATAAAATTTGACCTGCAACTAATAATTAGGAAAACAATGAACCAAAAGAATAGCATGGTTCCATGACAGGGAAACAAATGACAGGTACATTGAGCACTCACATCACATATATCCAGACAATTCCATAGACTTATATCTCATTCCACCCCTTTAAATAAAAGCTATGTTTCCTCCTTTTGTTGTCAAAAAATAAAGTTAATTTATTTTCCAAGTGCTTTTCTCCATGTGTTGGGCTAAGGTTCTCCTTTTAAAGTAACACGAATCTGGAAAAAGTTGGGTCAAACACTACTTAAAAATAAACCCTAAACAAAAACACAACAATCCAAACAGAGGATGTAACCTATCCTGAAAGCCAAAATCAATTGCTTTTGCAATCCACCTTCAAATGTGAGAATTGTGTTGTCTGTGATAGATGGCATGCAGTTCCCCTGTTTCAAACATATGATGCATGGACCACCTGTTTGCCCGTGAATTCAAATAATGACCACATTCACAGAATAGACACATGTCACAAATTTTCAGTTTTAAGTACAATATAAGGGAGGTTCACAGGAAAAAGAAACAATAAGGAGGTAGAAAACATGTACCTTGTAGTGGGAACACAAATGGGCTGAACAAAATCCAGAAAGAAGGAAAATTGTTAAAACCTATATCCTTGGAATATCCCTGATAGGTAGTCAAATTAGTAAGACATGCAACAAAATAAATGGGCTGAACAGCACCCAGATCATCAACTTGCAAGCTCGTTTCGCTTCCAAAATCCAGAAAGTGTTACAAGACAGGAAAAAAACTTAGGAACTTAGGGGCACTTTGGTATTTTCCGGATTGGCAGGGGCCTTGTCTGTATATAGCAGATATATCAAAACAGGCAAAAAACACAATGTGATAAACAAAATACTTTTTAGTATATGGGCCTGCCATTCATAAATGTGGTTGAATAACAAATGTATACAACACATATATACAAATAATCAGTTGTGTATAACATATTGAAAGTTTAATTAGAAGAACAAAAAAGCTTAAACTGAATGTTGCCAAATAGAGGAAAATCAAATTTTCAAAAAGGAGAAATGTTGGATTTGTTGTAAGGACAAAGAGGTCAGGTAAGCCTCAAAAGCTAATTCAAATTACCCTAAAAAATATAATTACAATAAGTTACCCCAGAGCCAAGTAGGAAAAATATTCATAGAAGATTATGTGCATCTAAAAAACATGTTATATGTTTATCCATGAAGTGAGCCACCTCATGATTGGTTAGCTGCAAAAGTGAGCCATGTCTAAAATTATGGCCGGCTAAAATATTGACAACAGCATAATCCAACCATCAGTAAGCAGTGAAAAATGGCAGTTTGGGAGTTGTTTTGGAGAGAAATTGAACTTCAAAAGGCAAACCCAAAGGACAAAAATGATGGATCACACAGTACCACACATGGCCCTCTTGATCTATTGCCCCATTAGAATCCTGAGGCATAAGAAAAGCCATGAACACAACGGTTAGCCATTAAGCCAAACAAAAATGTGATTAAGTCAATGCGAGTGTTCATGCAATGGTGACAAAACCATCACGATAGTTTTTTTTTTTTCTGCACAACTAAAGCCAGTGAATGTGCTCAGTAGATAACAAACAATTCCGACCACATAGAAAATCAATATTGATCAGTTTTAGTGAATACTAAAATCTAATTGGATTTCAATAAATATTGTAGTGTCTAAACATAGGATTAGTTGCAGGCTTTGATCCCATGGGTACAATTAAAATGACTCTAAGAAGACATTTTGATGGTATCTACTTTCAGGGCTATATACTTAATTTACAGAATTCAAAGGCTTTTAGTGTCACCTACACGTCCTTACCCCATACCCGCAGTTATGCAAATTACTCATAATTTTTAAACAGAAGAAAGGAAATATATAATGGACAATACTGAGTCAAATAAATATGTCATTGACAACAATAAAGATGCAGGCTCACAAATAAAAACACATACTGATTGCAACTTGTCATTACCCCATTCACTTAGAGATACCCAGATGAATCTTGCGGGCTCCAGTAAGTACCTCATGCGCTAGTTGTGTGAGTTTAAATACATGGACATCCACCATGTCGAAACCAAAGCTGGGAGGCTGTAATCCAAAAGAAACCAAGCAAAAAACCAAATGATGTATTTGTTACAAATGTGTATCCGATTGTGTCTTGAAACACAACCAAACGTTTTTTCAGGAGTGGAAGTGCTCAGTAGATAACAAATAGTAATGGACACATAGAAAAGTAATATTGATAAGTTTTAGTGTGATCTTAAACCCAATTGAATTTGAATAAATATTAAAGTGTTAAAAACATAGGATTAGCTGTAGGCTTTCATGAAATGGGTACAATAAAAATGACTCCAAGAACCACACATCCTTACCCCATACCTAAAGTTCTGCAAATTGCTCAAAGTATCTAAAGAGAACAAAGGAAATATATAATGGTCAATACTGAGTCAAATAAGTATGTCATTGACAGTAATAAAGATGCACGGTCACAGATAAAAACACATACTAATGGCGACTTGTCATAACCCCATTCACTTAGAGATACCCAGATGAATCAGGCTGGCTCCAGTAAGTACCTTATAGTGCGTGAAAGGCAACTTAGTTCTGTGAGTTTAAAGTCATAGACATCCACCCTGTCCAAACCAAACCTGGGAAATTGTAACCCAAAAGAAACCTAGGAAAAAAACAAATGATGTATCTGATACAAATGTGTATCATCAAGTGACTTGAAACACAACCAAATGTTTTTCTAGGTAAAAAGCTAAAAATAGGAAAGCCAAAGAAATGTACACTACCCCGTGCCTTCAAACACCTCTAGGTCCATGATATTGCAGCCACCTCAAAAGAGCAAACGTTAGAACCTGGACTTGCAGAAAGCTGTGGTTATTTTTTTTAGCAAAGGAAATAATAGCAAACATCGATCCCAAAATCAGGAAATAATAGTAACCATCGATCCAAGAATCAGGCAAACAAATAAACATTAGCTCCAACAAAAAAAAACAAAATTAAAATACAGAAACATATAGATCAAGCATCAAATCCATACCCTCAATGAACCTAACAAAGTGAAAACGGCCCAAAATAAATCGTGGAAGATAAAAAAAATACACAAACAACAACAACACATTTTTTTCTGATGCAGGGTAATAGAAAGTCGACATATTTAGTATCCAGCACAACAACAGAAGTCCACAACATCGAAAACAGACAAAGGTCATGCCTTTTTTCTGTCGAAAGCAAAAAAAAAAAATAAAGTAAAAAATAAATCGATCAAAGAATAGAAGGCTCATAGTTTTTGGGACCCAGCGAAACACAAAGTTGAAAGCTTTAGTCATAAAAACGAACACAGAGGTCAAACCCACAGAGAAGGCAAGACAAACAGGTTGTGTGATCGTCACAAACATAAAGGTCGCAACTTCAAAGTCGGACATAGCTACATTTGTATGCAGCACAACAACAGGAGTCCACAACATCGGAATCAGACAAACGTGACACCTTTTTTCCATCCAAAGCAATATAAAAATCAAAGCGGGAAAAAAAATCGAAAAAAGAAGGGTCTTGCATGGGCAAAGTGCCGTCAGCCTCAGCACCACCGTTAGCCTGTCACAAAAATCACCACAAAAAATTAGACAAAAAAGGGGGAAAATAGATAAAAATGGAACCTTTATTCTTCAACACTGTTGGTGAACATCTCTTCTGTAGAGGAGACCACAACTTTAGATGTAAAAAAAAAAAAACAACGCAAAAGAAGGAAGAGAAGGAAGGCAGAAGGAAGGAAGAGAGAACGGGGAGATAGGAATCAGGGAGAGAGAAATGAGAGAGAACGGGAAAATGGAAAATGAAAGGGCCTTCTAAAAGTAATTAATTAATTTAATTAATAAAATTAAAAAATGGCATTGCGACAGCTGGCACAGCAGGGGCCTTCTTTGTATAAAGGATATAGATTACTCATTTGGTCCATATAGTTTCATGATTCTTAACTTTTTGGTCCCTATAGTTTGAAAGTGGTTTTTTTAGTCCCTATAGTTTAGATTTTAATTCTCTTTTAGTCCCTATAGTTTTGAAAGTAGTTTTTTTAGTCCTTATAATTTGTATTTGAATTCTCTTTTAGTCCTTATAGTTTGAAAGTGATCTTTTTGCCAAATTTCCCCCTTTGGGGCACTTTTACAGAAAATTTCCCGAAATGGGGTTGTTTTGTAAGTATTTCCGGCATGGGTCTATTTTACACGTAAAACACATGCATGCACAAAGCAAACCGCCAATGGAACTGGCGAGTTTGCTGTTCGTGATGGACTCTCCATCCCCATTCGCGATATCGCCATGCATGGGGAACCGCCAGTCAAACTGGCGAGTTCCAAGCAGGAGGGCGCAGAGGCTAGGGCTAGGTTGCAGTTGGGGTTGGCAGGCTTTGTAGGGGGAGGGTGCAAGGCTGTCTGCACGCAGGGAAGCGTCATTCGCGCTGGCGACTTGCAGGAGGAACTCGCCATTACCACTGGCGAGTTGCCTGTTGAAAAAAAATTGCCCTTATAAAGCACGACCACAGGGAGCTGCTCCCTTACTTTTATGCATTCCTTTCTTCTCTTTTGATCCCTCTTTGTAGTGCATTCCTTTCTTCTCTTCCTACTACGGGCTTTGTGTTCTTGGTAAGTATTTTCTTAACTGGTAACTTAAAATTTTTTTTTGTGTTATATATATGTTAAGTTAATTTTAATTGATATATTAATATTATTTAGGTGAGGTTTTTTACCCTCTTTGCCCTACATTGTTTGATTGCTCTTCCTAGTATGTGCTTTCGGTAAGTGTTTCTTACTAACAACGTAAAATACTTTTGTGTTATATATATATATATATATATATATATATATATATATGTTAAATTAATTTCAGTTGACATATTAATATTATTTAGGTTAGGTTTTGTAAGTTGTAAGTTATTAGTTGTGTTATATACATATGTTATGTTAGTTTTAGTTGATTTGTAAATATTATTTTAATAATATTAGTTGGGTTAGTATACATATGTTAAGTTAGTATTAGTTGTGCTTTCGGTTAGTTTTTCATAATATTATTTTGTTTAGATTTTTTAAATTAGTATGGTATTATTTATTTTACATATGTTTACATTTTGGTTAGTATACATATGTTACGTTTGTTTAGCTTAGGTGGTAATTTTAAATTTTAAGTAGTACCTTAAAATATTAAAATTATTTGTGTTATATGTATATGTTATAATTTTAGTTGGTATCTAATTATTTGTGTTATACGGTACGTTAGTTTTAGTTGATTTGTTAATATGATTCTGTTGAGGTTTTTTAAATTTGTATGTTATTATTTGTGTTATATATATGTTTACGTTAATTTTAGTTGGTATGTTATCATTATTTGGTTTAGATTTTTTAGCTTTGTATGGTATTATTTATGTTATATATATGGTATGTTAGGTTTAGTTAGAATGTTAATATTATTTAGTTTACTTATTTTAAATTTTTATTGGAATATAGGATACGTTGTTAATTTATATATATATATATATATATATTGTTTAAATTTTTGTTTCCATAGTAATTTTTTGATTTATCTTAATTTATTTGTATAATATATGTTATTTAATTTAAATTTTATTAATTGGAAAAAAATTGGTAATTTATTTAAATTTATGTATGTATTTTAATTTTTAATTTTGTTATTTGTAGAGTATTTTAGTTAGTATATTAAATTTTGCATGTATTTTAATTTATTTGGATAGTATATTTAAATTTTATTATTTGTATCATATATTTTGTTGTTGAAATTTATGTATTTTGTTATTTATTCAGATTTTAATTATTTGGTATGTATATTTAATTAATTTGTTGTAAGTGTACTTAATTTTTTTAATGTTAAATTGTTGTTGTCAATTTTTTATATTATATTTTATTTTACAGTATCAATGACATCTTCGCCGTCATGTTCATCAAGTATACAAATTAAGTATGGTCTAATAGATGGAGGCGTTTTATGGATGCAACCTAAACATGTTTCAGAACATGTTTGGAATGGGGAAGCATACACAAAATTACACATCAGATAAGCTGCCCCCATTTATCAAGGTCAAGAAGAAATACCAGAGGAAATTATTCCTCTGCTTCGACAATCTGGTTTTTATTGGATAATGAAGATGAGCTACCTAAAAATAAATTCGTCATTAATTACTGCCTTGATTGAAAGATGGAAGCCCGAAACACATACATTTCACATGAAATGCGGATAGTGTATGATTACTCTTCAAGATGTCTCTGTATTATTAAGTTTGCGTGTTGATGGGACACCATTAATTGGTCAAACTAATCTTGATTGAGCTGAATTATGTGGAGAATTGTTGGGAGTCAGACCACAGGAAGGTGAACTTCAAGGCAGCGTGGTTAAATTAAGTTGGCTGGCTGACCATTTTTCACAAATAAATAACCATGAAGGTAACGTAGAACAACTACAAAGGTTTACTCGTGCATGAATCCTTAGATTCATAGGAGGTGCCCTATTTGTTGACAAAAGCAGCAACAAAGTTTCCCTAAGGTACCTGTAATTTTTACGTGACTTTGAACTGTGAAACAAGTATGCATGGGGACTTGCCGTGCTTGCTTTTTTATATAGAGATGTGCAGCACCATCGATTACAAAATAAAATCAATCGGAGGTATGTGAATCTTAATCCAAATGTGGGCATGGGAACGATGCACGACTTTGGCTCCAAAGAGGACTCCTCCCGTAATAGAAAATAAACCACTCGGACACAGGTTAGTTGTTTAAAAAATAAGATTTCATTTGAAAATAATTAATAATGTAACGCATCGCCACTGATGATTTCATATTTTTTTGTAGGTGGCTGCGACGTGGAAATCAACATATTGGAAATGATGATTTGATAGTTTTTCGTCGCAAATTGGATATCATGAAATGACATGAGGTAAGAAGATCGTAATGTATTCGTTAAATAATAAATAAAATGTCATGCTTAAGTGAAAATTAACAACTGTGTTATTGTATGCAATTTCTGTGGGAGCCTTACACAGCAACTGTTATGTCAGCGTTGCCTCCAATTTGTTTGGTTGGTAGTGTAGCGTGGTGCGCAGTGGTGCCACTCATTTGTTTCCATGTTGTTGAGTGACACCAACCCGATAGAGTGTTGCGACAATTTGGAATGCAACAACCTATTCCCGAGTGTCCTTCGTAACCACTGAATATCCATGGCCTAACGCTGAAAGACAAACAAGATGAAAATTGGTTCCAGCTGTTGGCCCAATGATCAGTCAATGGAACAATTGAGCTGAGTTTAGGATCGACGTTTATCCTCGACAGGAGGGCCTATTGAGTTTTAACTCCGACTACATGGTCTGGTATAGGCGAAAAACGAAGATGTTTGTCGACCCAAAGAATGCAAACACAACTACATTGGTATTTTTTTTAATATTTAACTTCAATTTATTTTTTAAAGCATCGACATTAATTTCCTGACCCTACTAATTGCAGGCTGAAGTTGCGGAGACATTACAGTATATGGTGTCACCACAAGGGAGGAACACATGGACAATTGATGATCTCGTGCCTTATGTGGAGAAGATAACGATTTTATCCGAAGAGCAAGAGAGGATCACTGAGCCTGTGACACATGGTCTAGCATCAGAGCGTCGATTTCCACCACAAGAGTTTCACATGCTTCAGTCAAGTGTTGAAACTCGGGGTTTTGGCAGACGAAGGGAGGTTGTTGAAGCGGAAGAATTTTCCTAACAAATGGAGCAGCGTGGCCATGAAATGTATTACACGCCACCAACATTTTCTTAGTATCCTTCACAGATATATCAGTATCCTTTCGAAAGTCATGACACTGATATGTCTGCAAGCGAACATTCGTTTGGTGGTATTGCGAAAACACATCCTCATTTTTCATGGCCGACTATGACCCCTTCACAGCAACATGATGCCCCAATGGCAACACCTAACACCCAATTAGCTCCGCAATGGAATGTACCCGGAGCAATACCTGATATGGGTGACTTTTTGGGTGTTGATTTGCATCACGAGTTTTCTGCTGAGGCTGAGCAAGTAGAAGCGGGGAGACATCGCGGCAGAAGAAATCTTGATCGTCAAGCGCGAAGATGGGATCGGCCATGTGGCACATCCTCACGTCATCACGGACACAATAATGAATGATTTTCATGTCTCTGTTTAAATTTGTTGTTGTATGTTTCTCATTTGAATTTGACACTTAATCTATCGTATCTCATTTATTTTGATTTATTAATGGATACAGTTTATGGCGCGCATCAAACTCTAATAATAAATAAAGTTAAAAAAAACTAAAGTAGACAAACGAAAATAAGTAATGGTACTAACTAACGATGAACACCAATTTCAACTTCTAAATGTAATTTTATTTCATTACATGCATCAGTCTGGACTTTTTCCACCTACCTATTTGCTCAAATTATAAGGTTCATCATCAGAAGCTACATTGATTTCAAGGGTTAGCATTTACGATTTATGGGTTACGAATTAGGTTTATGGTTTATGATTTAGGGGTTACATGTTTAGGGTTTAGGAGATAGGGTTTAGGGTTTAGTGTAAGGGTTAGGGTTAGGGGTAGGGTTTAGTGTAAGGGTTATGGTTTAGGGCTTAGGGTTACGGTTTAGTGTAATGGTTTATGGTTTGGGGTTTAGAGGTTAGTGTAAGGGTTTAGAGTTTAGGATTTAGGGTTTAGGGTTTAGGGTCAGGGTTTAGTTTTTTCTGCGTAGGGCTTAGGGTTAAACTACAGAAGCCATTAAGAGACTACTACATTCCAAAATAAGTAATGTTAAAGACATAACTAAACTACACAAACCAAAATAAGTAATGTTTCTAACTAACGATTTCATTGAAGACCACAAAGTAAATACATTCAAGACAACTTAAATACAAGTCACTCGTGTAGCATACCTAAATCAATTAAATGAACAACTTCCACGGTCAGATTGCATTGGACATCGACGCCTGTTGTGCCCTTCTGCTCCACATCTACTACATTTTTGTCGATGCTCAGATGGTTCAAGCCAATCCATCTCATTCCTTATCCTTATTGATTTTGGCCGACCTTTCGCACGAATTGTAGTTGGGTCAGGGATAAGTGTCCATGTGTCATCAGAAGGAGGAATAGCCGCTTCATTCCCAAGAGGCCACCATTGTGCGAAGTAAGCTTTTAATATGCGCTCATTTGTGTAAACAATATCTATATATTGGTAGTAGTTCATGCTCACGTAACCACAAGCTGCAATAATGTGTGAACATGGATAGTGAAGTGCAGAATACCTTTCGCATTGACAATGACGACCATTCAAGTTAACTGCCCACTTTTGTCCGCCACATTGCGTTATAGGGTTGAAGGTTTCCTTTACTTCAAACTTTGTGGAGTGGATATCATACACGCGAACGATGTGCGAACAAGCTTGTTCTTGATTTTTTCTAAGTTCTTTAACAATCTTAGAATAATATACTTGTTCTTCATTTAATTGTCTTTGGGCTTGGTGGCCACGATCAACAAAGTACTTTCGACAGCAACTGTATGTTGATTTGACCAACGCTATTATGGGTATGTTGCGACAATCCTTCAAAACCTTATTGATACATTCTGAGAGGTTGGTTGTCATGTGGTCATATCGACGTCCTTCTCTATCATAAGCCATCGTCCATTTTTCCTTTGAAATGCAATCAATCCATGTTGCTATCGCTGGACTCAGTTGACGAAATTTTTCTAAATTTTGATAAAAAATGTGCTTGCAAGGAGTGTAGCCTGCATAAAATTAGTTAAGAACAACAATTTTAAGTATATATGAAACTTAAATTAACGTGACCATCATAAATGAAATCTTACCCAATTTCTTCAGCATTTCTTTTTGTTTGGCATTATTGAATTTGCGATTGAAATTGCTTGCTATGTGTCGGACGTAGTAAACATGATAACCGTGGGGAGGTTGCCAACCAAGTACTTCATTAGCCACAACAGACTTTATACTCGCGTGACAATCAGATATGAGACAAATATCATTTTTATTTGTGACGTGTTCACACAAGTGTGCCAAAAACCACGACCACGCTGTTAACGTCTCACCTTCGACCACATCGAATGCTAAAGGAAGGACACCACCATTTCCATCTTCTGATGTGGCCATTAAGAGGGTCCCACGGTATTTGTCGTACAAATGTGTGCCGTCAACTTGTATGATTGGCTTACAATACTTGAAAGCCTCTTTACATTGATCAAAAGTCCAAAACACTCTATGAAACTGACGGTGTTTGCGACTAACCGTATTCCCAATAATAAAATCGTCATGTAGTATTTGAAAAGATGATCCAGGAGAATGATTTTGCATGTGTGTTAGCCACAAGGACAGTTTCGCATATGACTCTTCCCAATCGCCATATTTTATTGCAATGACTTTTTGTTTAGCCAACCAAGTTTTTTTGTACGACACCTTGTAGGCAAATTCAGTGTTAATCCTCTCTTGAATCAAAGAAACTTTTATTGATGAATCTTCTCTGATCATGCCTGTCAATACAATAACAAAATTTAAATGACAATTAACGCAAAAATAGCATAATATGAACATAAAATACGTACCTATTACACAAGTGGCAATTAAATATGAATCAAGCTTCTCGTGATCTTGTGTCATGGTCATATTGAGACATGTGTGTGGTCCACCCCATTGTGTGACTTTCCATGAATCAGTTTTTTTAGATAAAATTGCCCTCATATAGAAAGGGCAAGGACACTCTGCACTTTTATTCAAGCAGCAAACGACATACTTGTTCGATTTGCTTTCAACAACTTTGAAACTTTGATGCACCTTCATAACATATTGTTTGACTGCATTCTTGACCGCATCTTTACTATCAAAATCCATGCCAACATATAATTCTTGGCCAACATTAAAACTCGATGACATCTCCAAACCACAAATGTCCTCCTCATCAGGATGACTCCAATTGATATTATTATAATGCAAAGCATAATTCCAAAATGGATTTTGAATTCCTTGTATACCTAATAGTCCAAAAAACAATAATTCAAATCATACTTATTTAGCATTAAATACAATTATCATCAAATGATAAATGTATTCACCTATGTTTTTTTTAGAGAAAATTATACCTTCTGCTGGGTGAACAATTCTTACTGGTTGAATCATGTCGGTGACTTCATCGTCTGTATCAGATATACCATCAATACTATCATCTTCGTCTAAAGACTCTTCCACGTATGAGTTAGACACAAGATAATAATAATAATCATCATCATCATCACCATGTAAATTGCTCACATTTCTTGGCGGTTGCGCCTCATTATTAGATAAATTATTTCCACATGATGAAAGAGAATTTGCAAAATGAAACATAGAACCACCAGCCACATCCTTTTCTATGCACAATTCCAGAACTGACATTTTATCTTGTTGTTGAAAACTTTCGAGCATGGTTTCAACATCTTCGTCATCACAAATTTGTAACGCAACATATTTTCCAGATACTAAAAATCTACAACTGATAGCACAAATAATTTCATTATTTTCTAACTTTATCTTATCTCCAATTTTTTTCTTCAAAGCATTGAAACTAATTCCACGTTTAATCTGAATCGCTTTTTTACTGCCTTCAAATATTACACCATCATTCTCTTCATATACCCTTCCATTGAAATATAACACTGTTATAACCGAATTCATGATGTACCTACAAAAATAATATTTTAAATAATTAATCATAATAAATTCAAAATAATAAAATGTAATCACAAAAAGTCTCTTTACTGGAACTTGACATTAAAACTTTGTTCTATACAAAAATTATTAACTTTAAATAAATATAATGGTAGACACTTAAAAAACATAAACGATTCCAAGGTACTAATTTTAAAGGCAAAATAAACCATAACCAAAGTTAGTATTATAAATAATTAATCTTAACAATAATAACTTCAAAATAAAAAAAACAATTACAAAATTACTACAAATACATTAAAATAAAAACAATGCCAGAAACTTAAAAGTATAAATTTAAAAATGCAGAACTAAACAACACTTTAAAAGTACACATTTTAATTACATACTACACACTTCATATTGAAATTTTAAATACCATTCAAGTTCAATGCTCATTACTTTTTAACACATACCAACAAACCATGGACATCAACCTAATCTAATTAAAAAATTACTACAACCTCATATTAAAAAAAATTTCCACACTCAAAATACTTCAAAGATGCTACAAATTTTTTTAGTTTTAAACACTTTTAAAAGTACACGCTTGATCAATTTTTAACACACTAACAAAGCATCAACACCAACCTAATCTAATTAAAAATATACTAAAAACTTCATATTCAAAAAAAAAATTCGGACTCAAAATATTTTCTTTAAATAAAGATGATGGCACAAATTTCTTTTATTTTAGACACACAGGAACAACCATATGAAATATAAACCTAATTTAATTAAAAAAATTATTAAAAAATTCACATTCAAACCTATTCTGGTCTAAAAAATTACTTCAAAAAAAAATTTTGATGACAAATTATTTGACTGGAAATTTCGAATCTAACAAATTTAAACTTGAATCAAGAAATTTCGAAACCTTATGGCTGAACAAATGTAAACCTGAAGAAGCAAATTTTGAGCTCAGAAGTTTTGAAAATATTGAAAATTTTCAACACACACTGAAGCAAATTTGAAAAGGAGGGACATAAATAAATACTCTAAATCACCAATGCCATTGGCAACTCCCATGTGCCTAACTCGCCAATACCAATGACAACTCCAATTTATTTGCCTAACTCGTCACTGCCAATGACAACTCCAGTTTAGGCTAACTCGCCAATGGCAGTGGCGACTTCCCTTTAGCCTGCCAACTGAAAAGCCTGAGCCTACGCCTCCTGTGCTGGCACTCGTCAGTTTGACTGGCGGTTCCCCATGCATGGCGATATCGCCAATGGGGATGGCGAGTCCATCACGGACAGCAAACTCGCCAGTTTCACTGGCGGTTTGCTTTGTGCATGCATGCGTTTTACGTGTAAAACAGACCCATGTCGAAAATACTTACAAACCAACCCCATTTCGGGAAATTGTTTGTAAAAGTGCCCCAAAGGGGGAAATTTGTCGATCTTTTTAGTCTCTATACTTTATATTTTAATTACATTTTAGTCCTTATCATCAAAAAATGAGTAATATTATCAATTACAATTAACTACAAAAACATTAGCAAGTAATTCGTAACTAATTTATCGTAAGATAATTTGTAAAAAAAAATTTGATAATTTATAACTAATTTGTAGCTAATTTTTTTATAGTAAGGATTAAAAGGTAATTAAAATATAAATTATAGGGATTAAAAATATCATTTTCAAACTACAGGGACTAAAAGAGAATTAAAATACAAACTGTAAGGATAAAGAAGAATATTTTTAAACTACAGAGACTGAAAGAGAATTAAAATGTAAACTATAGACTAAAAAAATCACTTTTAAGTTACAAAGACTAAAAATATAAGAATTATGAAACTATAAGAACCAAACGAGTAATTTATTTTATACGGACACATTTTTTTTTTTCAGGTTAAGCTGCTCAATTTAATGTTGACAATCTAATCAATTATGTATGTTTCCAACGCGTAACTACGTACATTATTAATACAGACGATTTCTTCTTTGGAAAGACATAGTGCAAATGAATAATGAACCATGAAATCAAAATATTCAAATCACAATAATCTAGAACAACAATGGGTCTTCAAATACATTGTCCGCAAATTGAGAAACATATTGCTTGAAAGCTAATAATGCGGCTTTTGAAATGCAATCAAACAGTGGTTTGAGTACGTACAACTCATAATATGGATTATTAGTAATATTTAACTTTCTGCATTATAGTTAATATTAATTTAAACATAAATTTAATTATGTTTAAATACACTAATTAAGGGTCAGCCCATTTATTCAGTTTGGAAGTTTAAAATTATTTATTTACTGCATTATGAAAATATATGAGGCTAAATTTTTTAAATCCACATATCACATCTTGATTGTTGAGCACATACTAGAATGTTGATTGTAGATTATAATCTAGTATTAAAATGTTTATAAAACACAAAATATAATAAGCTTACAAAAAACTATTTTTTAAAAATAAAAATAATAAATTTACAAATAAGTGAAACAAGTCAAACTCAAGCTGTTTTTTTTTTTAACAAAGTATACTCAAGTTCTTATGCTAGCTAGCTGTTTTTTATTTCCTTCTATTTTCATTCTCACACCTTTATTACCATCATTTTCGTCATTCAATTATTTATTAACCTTTGCAAGTAGAAAAACTTACTAATAAGATATTGGCAACTTGAACTTTAAGCACACCAATGAATATTTCTCTTCCTATCACTATTTGTTTTTAAATTTTTTTCATTTTTTTCATCTCGCATCTTAGCGAAACAATACACATGTTCCTCTTCTCCTATTTTATGATAATTTAAAAGTAAATTATTTTTCATTGATTGTTGGCTACGTTTATCATAAAGTATATCTGGTGAGTAGCATGATTTATTATGAGTTCGTAAATTTTTATAGCATAAATAAAAGGGTTTTTTCATGAATATATATATAAAGTACCAATTCTTATTGTAAATGTTTGAATTTTAATTTTATAAATTATTGAGTTATAATTAAGTATAATATTTTATTTTGTCAAAACATGCTAATATGATGATCCATTTAATGATACTTCAACTCACTAATATGAAAATAATATAAGTCTAACCACTAGACTCATAATGATAAATGTCTAAGGTTAATAAATAGTGTGATGAGATATCTTCTATCGTGAAGCCATCCAATTGTTTTTTAGAGTTTGCACCATTGAAAATTTTAGTATTTGAAACATATGATCAAGCGTAGGCCGAAGACTTAACTTTCTAGGTTTCAAGGATTCGTGCAACACAGACAATTTCAATACATTCAATCATATCTTTAACAAATAAGTAATTTTAATATGTGTTTTAAATTCATGTAAATTGTGTCCTTCTTGATATTGTTTTTCTTATAGTAAAATCATTAAATATTTTAATGATTGTCAGTTATTGTAATCTTGGGTTCTTAAAATATATATTTAATTTTTTCATTTAAGTAAATATGTTTCTATTACATGTTGTTGGGTTATTTTAAAATTAAATCACATAATTATATATAAATATTTTATACATAAGTTTGTCTATTGATCCAAGTAAAAAATTAGTGCTTATATTTTTATTGAATGAATTTTATTTTTTACCGTTGGCCCGTGAGATGTGACATCCTATAATCTATCATCTAAGTCTGACTCCATTCTTGTTTGTGAAATCGAGAGTGATGAGAGATTTTTTTTTTTTTTTTTAGAAAACAATGTGATTTTCAATCAATATGTCTTGGCTACATTTTTGGGTTATGTTTGTGACATATTGGTTACACATTTTTTTCTTTTAATTAATGTGTCAATTTTTTTTAGGTAAATGTTAGTTTATGTGTAAATATTAATTTTGTTAATTGTGGGAATTAAATTCATGATCATTTTTCTTTTTTTCTTTTTTCTCCTTTAATCATCTAATTCACCTTATATATTAATATATCTTAATATGTGTTAGAATATCTATAATTGTTTAAATAAGTTACTTATTTTAAATTTGTGAATCTTATAATGCCACATAAATTTAAAAACTTTATACAAAAATATATTCTAATATAATACTAAAATTGTTAGAACGAGTACTTTAACAATTATATTGATACAAATAAGTTAAACAACATTACTTATCTTCTCAACTCACTTAAACATCACACTCCATTGGAAAAAATTGTAAAACAATATTATTTTTTCTTAAACAACTTATGTTAGCACTCATGTTTGAAATACTTGTTAGTAACTTGGCTATAAACAATTTAGTTGCATTTAAGGAATTATTGATTCATAATTGATTGCTTTGGCTGTTTAACTCTACATGATATTAGTTTATATTTTAGATGTGAATATAATCTTATTTTATTGTCTTGATATGCATGAACATGCAAAATTTTGATCTTTCTTATTATGGGTCAAGCACAGCCAATCTACGCATAAGATAGTTAGACACAACATTCTGTTAAAAGGAGAGCAAAAGACATATTAAATTTTATATGTTTGGAAAATTATTAAAACCACTACTAATTTTTTTTTTACGATATATATTTTAAGAAAGTTATACGAAATTATTTTAAAATATTAAGTGGTGACAATTTTATAAATATGAGATTAATTGTTGAATAAAGACAATATTAAATATATATTAAGCAGAGCATCTTGGAGAATGAGTCAAATGGTGTAGAGGAGAATGTGAAGGGGACTTGATAGAGAAATATCTATATTTATATGTCACTATATACTTAATTGTATCTATATTTATAATTTGTATTTATTATATTTCTATTTTCTATGCTGCTTGCTAATTAGCAAACAAGCGTGAAGCGGCACAGTGCATGCAAATTGGCTTAAATCAATTCAAACAATGAATATGAGCAATCCAACCACTCAATCACTTCTATTAAATAGGACTACATGATGGTTTGAGGGGTGGATCGCATTGACAAAAAAATTAGAATATTTATCTTATAATTTTAGATATTTTTTCAAAGGGTATAACTATTAAGGTTCTTGGAATATTGATTATTTTTTTTTTCAAAAATATATTTATTATAAAAATCATAAAAAAATGTAAAATTAATCATAAATATCATAAATTTTCATTTTTTAATAAAAGTATTTATTTTAAAAATTTTAATTAATATATTTAAGACGCTGATTAACATTATTTTGTTTAATAAATTAACAAATTAATGTTTGTTCATAAAAAATAAATTAGGACATCACCACCTCCCATGCATGATGTGACCCGCAGCATGTACAAGGCTGGTGATAGGGTGATTAATTATTAGCCCACATATATTATGGCAAATAAAGATTGTTTTGTTGTTAGCAGAAAAAGTAGAAGTTCCAGAGTGGTCGTATTATCATTGTCTCTAGAAATGAAATAAAAGTATATATGTTGCTAATTAATTTGAAAATTGAGATAAACCAAAGTAGCATGACATGGCAATTTATATATACCTAGCAAGATAGACCCCAGATGAGAACTTTCATTAATTCTAACAGATACCCAATGCAGTAAAGCAGGGGCTGGGCGATTAGACACTCACAATATTGCAGATGCATGCATGCTGAACAGTGAAAAGTGAACTCTGAACAGTGTTAGGTTATCGCGCAGATGCAGATGCATGGGGTAACAGAATATGAGGGGTCATTTGATGGAATAGGTTATAGGGTTTGAAGTAGAATTTAGAGCATTATGGAGTTGATTTGCCTTCTTCAAACAGAAGATATATAATCAGTTGTATATTTTTCTTATGCAATCTTGTATTATGCATTTAACGAAATCTAGATCTCCAACCCTTGTAACAAAAAAAAATTAAGAGATCTGCACAACTTAATTAGCAAAATATTCAAGATAATTTTTATGATGCCATTGTTTCTAGTTTTATTAATTTTTATAAAGTAAATTAACTTTATAATTTTCTTTAATTAATTTTGAAATGTGATTTTTGAGATATGTGCATAAAAAAGAGAAAGATAAATATAATTATATAATATCAATTTATTTGATCATATATATTATTAGTAATCTGATTGTGTGATTAAAAAAAAGGCTTGAATGATATAAAAGCCTCTTTCGGGATCTTAGTTTGATTTTATTTTTTTGCCATAGAAACTATATAATATAAAATATGTTGTATAAGGTCGGTTTTAATTATTTCTTCGAAGCAGCAATGAATGATATTTAGAACCTTCGGGTTCCTTCATAAGGGTTCTTGGCCTTTTTTTTTTTTTTTTTTAGAATTCATCAACGGAGTTAATTGGTTGATTTTCTATAATTCCTTTCTTTGTGATTCATCAGCACAGGAATGGCATCACTGAGGGAATAAACTGAAACTCCGAACAAATATGAGGATAAATCACATATAATATTAGGTGTCGGTATCATAAGTTCGATTTCATTGTAAAACAAAACTTCTATTCCTATTCAGTAACATGCTCAATAGATTCCGGATAATGTTTTTCTACCAATAATTTAAAAGTCTTTCTATTATTATAATTAGGTCCACTGGGTGCAACCTAACTTATAATGTTCCTTGAATTAACGTTGTTTTAGGATCATATATATACAACTTAATTTATCCAGAATATATATATGAGATGTATTAAATGATAAAAAGTTTAAAATGAGAAATAAGAATGATTGATTTTAACTGTTACATAATAGTTAAAAAAATTGATGGTTAAGATTAAAATTCTAATTTTTAATATCACATCTAGCTAAAAGAATATTATTAAAAAAACATTTTAAATCAATTATAAAATCGATGTCTTTACAGACGACTTAGAAAATTAAATTAAACTTTTTAAATATGTTCTTAACCGATCTTAAAAGTTAATTTTTTAATTTGAATTTTAATCTTAACCATCATTTTTTAATTATAATTTAACGGTTAAAATTAATTCATATATATATATATATATATATATATATATATATTTGTGTGTGTGGGGAGGCCAGGGGAATGCTAATATAAAAAATCATTGAATGTTTTGCTTTTCAAAATTTAATTTAAGTACATTATTGTATTTTAATATTTAACTTAATAAATAAATAAATTATATATATATATATGGGAAAATCGTGAAAAAGATAGAATCGAGAAAAAAGATTTTATTTTTATTTTTTAAATTAAATGATAAAATATTATAATATTCTTAAATTAAATTTTGGAAAAAAGAGAACCCATAATTTTATAGTTAAATTTTTTTTTTATATTAAATACTAATACATTCTAACTAAAAAGGATATTAACATTTTCCGTTAAAATATATCGAGGTATTTAGGTATTTGAAACAGATACATCATGACAGTGAGTTTAAGTGATCCTTCAAGCAATTAGTGATGGCAAGCTAGATACCGCAATGGAAACGAGAAATTACACATTCAGTGGTACACTTGATGTAGCTTAAAAGGTGGAAGTGAATGGCCGACACACTGATTAACACAACAATACCAATCCATCTAATTAACTCAGATTTGTTTTATATCGTTGTATTGTCTTAATCCAACAGTATGTGTATATCTCATGGAATCGACTATACGTGAGTGAAGAGAACTGAGAAGCTACCCATGATCATGAACATGTGAAGGTGTACGTTTTGAAAAGAAAAAAAATATTTATACATGATTTTTTTAATATATTTTTAATTAAATTTAAATGTATAACCAGTATAAAACATTTTTGTTGATGTATGTTGTAATTTATACATGATGTATGTTGTATTAAATGTATAACCAGTATAAAACATTTTTGTAATTCAGTTAGTTAGTTAGTAGTTAGGAGCTAATTAGTTTGACAGCTATGAAGGTTGTTAAAGCTATATGTGCAGTGTATAAAAATATTAGTGATCATGAATGAGGATGAGAGTGTAGAAGTTTTATTCAGAATTCTAAGTTCCCTCTATTTTCTCAATCAATTCTTTCATCTTCTCTTATTCTCTAAGATAGAGTGAGTGAGTGCATAGTGTGAGTGTGTCTGGAGAGCTTCTTTGTTCCAACAACTGGTATCCAGAGCAGAAGTTCAAGATCCTTGGATACTGAAATTGAGATGGCTTCGAATGGAAATTTTCCAGCATCCATGCCTGTTCTCAAAGGCAAGAACTATGATGATTGGTGTGCTCAGATGAAGGTAATCTTTCGATTTCAAGATGTGATAGAAGTGGTGCAAGAAGGGGTTCAAGAACTTGATAGGAACCCAACTGATGCACAGAAGGTGGCTCACCGTGATTTGATGAAAAGAGATGCAAAGGCGTTGTTCATTATTCATCAGTGTGTAGATGTAGATAATTTTCAAAAAATTAGATCTGCTGATACTGCAAAGAAGGCATGGGATACTCTAGAGAAATCCTATGCAGGGGATAGCAAACTCAAGAAGGTGAAGTTGTAGACCTTGAGAAGGCAGTATGAACTTCTACAGATGAGTGATCAAGAAAGCATTGGTGAGTTCTTTTCTCGAATCTTGGCAATTACAAATCAAATGAATGCTTATGGTGACAAGCAATCAGACTTGGGGATCATTGACAAGGTATTAAGAACCTTGACACCAAGATTTGATCATATAGTGGTGGCAATTGAGCAAGGCCAGAATCTTGAAGAAATGAAGATTGAAGAACTGCAAGGAGTTCTTGAAGCTCAAGAGATGAGGCTCAATGAAAGAAATTCACAAAGATCAGTTGAGCAAGCTATGCAAGCCCAAACAACCAAAGGGAACAACTATGATGGTGGCAAGAATAAGAAGGGAAAGGGAAAGTGGAAGAACAATAAGTGGAAGGGGTCAAGTGAAGGCTCTAGCAGTTCTGGAAATCATAACCAGAAAGAAGAAACAGACAAGAAAGGTGGAGGGAATCACAAAGTGGGCAAGAAGAAATTCAACAAGAAAGAGATTCAGTGTTATAACTGTCAGAAATGGGGACATTTTGCAGATGAATGTAGAAATAAAAGGGTTCCAAGAAATGCAGATGAGGCTCAATTGGCACAAGATGAGGATTCTGACTCTGATAAAGTGTTACTAATGGCAACAACAAACTCAGAAGAAGACAATGTTAATCTGTTTTATCTTGACACAGGCTGTTCCAATCACATGATTGGACATAGAGAGTGGTTTGTAAACATTGATGATAAGGTGAAGAGCAAGATCAAGTTTGCAAATAACAGCTCTGTAATTGCAGAAGGCATTGGAAAGGTGATGATTTAGAGGAAGGATGGACAACACTCATTTATCAATGATGTGTTATATGTTCCCAATATGAAGAATAATTTGCTGAGCTTGGGACAGTTGCTAGAAAAGGGCTACTCAATGCAGATGGAGGACAGTCAAATGAAGATATTTGACAGCAAGAGGAGGCTAATCCTAAAGGCCTCTTTGTCAAGAAACATAACATTCAAGATTGGAATTCAGATTGCAGAATTTCAATGCTTGACTGCTTCCATAAGTGATGAAAGCTGGATGTGGCATCACAGGTTTGGTCATCTAAATTTCAGGAGTTTAAGTGAATTGAAAAGTAAGAAAATGGTTCATGGTCTTCCCCAAATTGAGATACCAAAACAATTATGTGTTGAGTGTTGTGTGTCAAAGCAACCAAGGAATTCTTTCAAGTTAGAAATTCCAATCAGATCCAAAAGAAAGCTTGAAGTGATTTATTCTGATGTGTGTGGTCCTTTTGAAGTGAAATCCCTAGGAGGTAACAATTACTTTGTGTCATTCATTGATGAATTTACTTGAAAAATGTGGATCTATTTCATTAAGCAGAAAAATGAAGTGTTTAACATTTTTAAGAAGTTTAAGTTGTTGAGTGAAAAGCAAAGTGATGAGGTGATCAAAGTGCTTAGAACAGATGGAGGTGGTGAGTATAACTCACATGAATTTCAAGTATTTTGTGATGAAGAGGGGATAATTCATGAAGTGACATCTCCCTATACACCTCAACATAATGGTGTTGCTGAGAGAAGAAACAAAACCATTCTGAACATGGCCAGGAGCACGATGAAAGGGAAGGGAATGCCTCATTATTTCTGGGGAGAGGCAACTTCTACTGCTGTGTATATTTTGAACAGGTGTCTCACTAAGAGATTGCAGGGATACACACCTGAAGAAGCATGGTCAGAAAAGAAGCCTAGTGTGAGTCATTTCAGAATATTTGGTTAACTGTGTTTTAGGCATGTGCCTGAGCAGAACAGAAAGAAACTTGATGACAAGGCTGAACCAATGATACTCATTGGATATCATCCAACTGGTGCCTACAAGTTGTATGATCCTAGAATGAGGAAGGTTGTGATTAGCAGAGATGTCTTGATAGATGAAACAAAGGGCTGGAATTGGGAAATAAATGTTGTTGACAATGGTGAAAGAAAGGTGATTGTGAACCTTGAAGACAAACAAAGTGAAAAGGATGTACCATCATGTGGAGAGCAACTCAGAAGGTCACAAAGAGAGAGACAAGTACCACAAACACTTAGAGATTATGAATTGTATCCTGATACAACAATCACTGTAGAAGGGGATTTTGTGCACTTTGCTCTACTTGCTGAATCAGAACCAATGAGTCATGATGAAGCCTCACAAAGTTCACATTGGAGAGCAGCTATGGAAGAAGAATTGAGATCAATTGAGAAGAATCAGACTTGGGAGTTAGTCCATTTGCCTCAAGGAAAAAGACCAATTGATGTGAAGTGGGTCTATAAGACTAAAGTAAAGCCTAATGGAGATGTGTCCAAGTATAAGGCAAGATTAGTAGCAAGGGGATTTCTACAAAAACATGGCTTGGATTACAATGAGGTTTTCGCTCCAGTTGCAAGACTTGAAACTGTTAGGCTCATTGTGGCAGCTGCTTGCAATAGAAATTGGTCTCTATATCAACTGGATGTGAAGTCAACATTTTTTAATGGGCCACTTGAAGAAGAAGTCTACATAACTCAACCACCTGGTTATGTAGTTGCAGGACAAGAGGATAAAGTCTACAAGTTGAATAAGGCATTATATGGCCTCAAGCAGGCTCCTAGAGCCTGGAATATGAAAATTGATAGCTTCCTAGTACAGCAGAATTTCACCAAGTGCACTACTGAGCATGGAGTTTATGTCAGAAACACAGATTCTGGTGAGTTTTTGATAATATGTCTCTATGTAGATGATTTGCTAGTGACTGGCAGTAGTAAAGAAGATATAAGAGTGTTCAAAGGAAGAATAATGGATGAATTTGAGATGTCTGATCTTGGTGAACTATCATACTTCCTGGGTATTGAATTTGTTTCTACCAGTAAAGGGATTTTCATGCATCAAAAGAAGTATGCAGAAGACATCCTAAAGAGGTTCAATATGATGGATTACAATTCTGTTATCACACCAACAGAAACTGGAATTAAGCTGCAAATAGAT
This sequence comes from Glycine soja, assembly GCF_004193775.1. Lineage (NCBI taxonomy): Eukaryota > Viridiplantae > Streptophyta > Magnoliopsida > Fabales > Fabaceae > Glycine > Glycine soja. The sequence goes on along the minus strand of NC_041012.1, from coordinate 20,295,745 downwards.
GGGGATGAGAAAGAAGTTGATCCTACTTTGCACAAGCAAATTGTAGGCTCATTGAGGTACCTATGTAACACCAGACCTGATATTGCTTATTGTGTTGGGTTGATAAGCAGGTTTATGGAGAAACCAAAGACACCTCACTTCTTGACAGCAAAGAGGATTCTGAGGTATGTAAAAGGAACATTGAATTTTGGCATTTTATATCCTTACAGTCAGAAGAATATAGAAAGAGAAGTGTTTGGTTATAGTGATTCAGATTGGTGTGGTGATAAGGATGATAGGAAAAGCACTACTGGTTATGTTTTCAAATTTGGAACATCACCAATCTCTTGGTGCTCAAAGAAGCAGAGTGTAGTTGCTTTGTCAACATGTGAAGCAAAATATATTGCTGCTGCTATGGCAGCCTGTCAAGCTCTATGGCTTGAAGCTTTAATGGAAGAACTAAACTTGAGAAATTGCAGTCCTATGAGGTTGTTGATGGATAACAAATCAGTAGTTGATGGATAACAAATCAGTAATTAATTTAGCTAAGCATCCTGTAGCACATGGCAGGAGTAAACATATTGAAACCAAGTTTCATTTCCTGCGTGATCAAGTGAGTAAGGAGAAGCTTGAATTGGAGTTTTGCAGGTCTAAAGATCAAGTTGCAGATATACTAACTAAGCCATTGAAATCTATCAAGTTCAAGGAATTGAGAGACAAGTTAGGAGTGACATCCTTGACAAATCTGAATTAAGGAGGGATGTTGATGTATGTTGTAATTCAGTTAGTTAATTAGTAGTTAGGAGTTAATTAGTTTGACAGCTATGAAGGTTGTTAAAGCTATATGTGCAGTGTATAAAAATATTAGTGATCATGAATGAGAATGAGAGTGCAGAAGTTTTATTCAGAATTCTAAGTTCCCTCTATTTTCTCAATCAATTCTTTCATCTTCTCTTATTCTCTAACATAGAGTGAGTGCATAGTGTGAGTGTGTGTGAAGAGCTTCTTTGTTCCAACAATTTTCATATTCTCATTTAATTTAATCATATGTTTATGTATGATTTGTTTGTTAAGTTTTAAACACTTATTTTAAAAGTTATATCTAACATGATTTTTAATATTGAAAATAATCTCATTAAAAAAATAGAAGAGAGAAAAAATATGACATTGACTAATGTGATAGAAAGAAAATATATTATATTAGTTACTATATCATTTTATTATATGAATATAATATAAACAAAAAGAATGGACTCAAAGGCTATATAACATCATGCATATATATTAAGGAGTGGTTCATGTGCAATTTTGCTAGGCCAATTCCTTAATTAAAGTTCAAATGCAACAAGCTAGTACCTGTTTGAGTCTCCATTGGGGTCCTCAAAATTGGGTTTTTAAAAGGATCCTTGAAGTATCTTTTGCAAATGGCTGTTGAATTTGTTTGGAAATACGCATAATGAATGACACTCCAAACATGGTCTTAGAGTATCCACAATGGGAGATTGTTGATATATATTAACACGGACGAATGCAACTCTTTCTGAACGTTTGTTGGAGTACGACATGAGATTAATTGCCAACGTGGGAGATCCATTTGTCACCACGAACTCTAAAGAATGTGTTGGTTAACAATAAAATAGTACTATTTTTTTCTTTCAAAAACACAACAAATTAAAGAGGGGAGAATAATAGTTGGAAAGATGAATGAAAAATCAAAGAATCTCAACAATTCAGAATCAACACTGAATATGAGAATCAAAATCAAATTGAGGATTCACCTAATAAGTATGGTGGCCGTGTCACACTATGAGATATGAACTAATATCTAAGTGACTTATGAAATAAGATACATGCGTAATGTCATGTAATGCGCTACCACTGATTAGAACTTAAATGAACGTCAATATTATAAGAGTTGTGTACTAAAGTCTAGTTAGAGAAGATATAATTCAAGACAATTAAGTCATTACATTTTTCTTGGGGGAAGTTCATAAACACTAGGTATAAGGCTCAAACCCGAAAGATTCCTTATACTGAAATACAATATCACATGCTCTTTCTTTTATGTTTTTATACAAATTATACATACATATATATATATATATATATATTATATGTATATATTTAAATATTTAATAATTTTAAATTATGTGGGAGAATGTTAGTAAATATTTGTTTTATAATTTAAAATTTATAAAGATATATTACTTATATTAATTCTGTTTTTATAAAATGAAATATTTATTTTAAAATCTGTTACGTAAACTTAGAATTCCTATCTTTTTAAGATTTTGCTTTTAATGGGTTAATGTGGTTTGTTATGTGTTTGTTTTGTTCTACACATTTTGTTGTTGTATAAGGTGGTCTATGCCTATGTATCTCTCTCCTCCTCTAGCAAAAAGACACGAAAATAAAAAATAATTTGCTTTCTTTTTCCTTTATATTTTTTTTTCTCTTTTCTTATAAAAAAATTATCCTTTTAAGAACAAGATCATTGGTGTTCAGAAAGTTTGAGAATCCTTTCACTGCACACGATTGAAACTAACGAATTATTGTATCTTGGGAAAGGTGAACGATCAGAATTGTCTACTAGTGCAGTGGGGGCATTTTCTCTATGAGGATAGCATTTGCGCGCTTCAACTCAGACTAATTAAAAATTTCTCCCTTAAATTATTTTCCTTTATGCTTATTGTATGTTATATTGCATTGTTGATTCATGTTTTGTCATATCCTGAAGTTACTTTGCTACTGTTGTTTTGTTATTTAGTTTAAAACTTTGCATTTTCTTCTCATTTATTTTATTTTAATTTTCTAACAGTATTAGAGAGGAAATCTACTTTCTTTTTGCATAGTCTTTTTTAGCATTTTGTTTTACCAGAATGTCTGTCATGGATATGATTGAGTCCCTTTCTAGCAAGTTTAAAAAATTAATGGATGGAAACACAATGTATTATGCTCCATTAAAATGTTTTTATTATATTATTTCATTTCTTTAAATTTTAAATTGGTGGGAGATTGTTGGAAAATATATTTAAAATTTAAAATTAAATTTTTTTTTTATCAATTATATTTTTTTAAAGATAAAATGCTTTTAGAATTAGTCTATGTGAAAAACTAAAAGCATCTCATTACTTTTATTCATATATTTTAGGAAGTTATCTTTTATTTGGTCAAATTCCTTTGTGAACGTTAAAATTAGGAAGTTTATTGTTTGATTTTTATTTTCTATTGTTTAACGTTATTGCTGCAAGTATTTTGTTGCTACATGTTGGTGACCGAATGCCTCTATATATGTAGCTCCTTGTTAAAAACAAAAACATGTAAAAATACAACACACAAAAGTAATAAAATGAACACTTGGGGTGAAACTTTATAGTCTGCATGTCATATTCTTAATAGAGCACCTTATAAAAATTTTGAATAACCCCTTATGAGCTATGAAGAAAAAGAAAACCAAATTTGAAATATATTAAAGTGTGGGGGTGTCTAGCAAAGGTTAAGATCTTTGTTAATAAGAAAAGGAAAATTAGACCAAAAATTGTTGATTGTGTTTTTGTTAGATATTCTTTGCATAATACTACTTATAGATTCTTGGTTGTTAATTCAAAAGTGTATGAAATTTCTAATGATACTATTATGGAATCTAGATATACCACTTTTTAAAAATGTTTTTCCTTTGAAAAATAAATTGTCTAAATATGTTTGTGATACTTCTTGTTCTAATTTATCATCTTGTAGTAATGCTAATAAGGACATTGTTTTTGAACCTAGGAGAAGTAAAAGATCTAAAAGGTTAATGATTTTGGTTTTGAATTTTACTCTTTCTACTTGAAGATGATCCTAAAACTTATGGTGAGGCCATGAGGTCAATTGATGCATATTTTTGGAAAACAAGCTACTAATGATGAAATGAGTTCTCTTAAAACTAATAAAACTTGGTTTCTTACTAATCTTCCCCTAGTTGTAAAAGTATAGGTTTTAAGTGGGTTTTCCAAAAGAAACTAAGAATTGGTGGATCTATAGAAAAATTTAAGGCAAGACTTGTTGTGATTGGTTGTAAACATCAGGGTTTCTAAAGTTACTACTATCAGGGTTTTAATTGCATTTGTTTGTGTTTTTAATTTAGAAAATCATTAAATGGATGTAAAAAATGCTTTTTTAAATGGTGATTTAAAAGAACAAATTTATATGAGCCAACCTAAAGGCTTCATAGAATCGGGTAAGGAAAAGAAAGTTTGCAAACTTGTTAAATCTTTATATGGTTTGAAACAAGCTCCAAAGCAATGATACAAAAAGTTTGATCAAGTGGTTCTTTCGTATGATTTTCAAATCAATAATAGTGATAAATGTGTGTATGTGAAATAATTTGATGATAATGGATGTGTCATTTTATGTTTGTATGTGGATGACATACTAATATTTGGTAGTAATATGCATTTCATAAATGATATGAAGTCTTTCTTATCTAGTAATTTTGATATGAAAGATCTTGGTCATGTAGATGTGATTTTGGGTATTAAGCTTATAAGAAAAATGATGACATGGTTTTAACCGAATCATATTATTTTGAAAAGCTATTGAAAAAGTTTAATTATTTTGATGTGAAACATGTTTCTACTCCTTATGATTTATCCATTAAGTTAAAGAAAAGTTTGAGTAAAGGAATTTCTTCACATAAATATTCTCAAATTATTGGTTCTTTGTTGCATTTGACAAACTTCTCTAGGCCTCACATTACATATGTAGTTGGTAGATTAGGAAGTAATTGAGGGGTTTAGTGATGCAAATTGGATTTATGATTCTGATGAAACAAAATCGACAAGTGGTTATGTCTATACTTTAGATGGTGGTGTAGTACCATGAAAATCTACTGAACAAACTATTATTTCACATTCTACAATGGAAGCATAAATTATTGCTTTAGATACTTCTACAAGTGAGGCTGAGTTTCTGAAAAATTTGTTATGTGATTTTCCATTGTTGAATAAACCTTATACATCCAATTCCAATGCATTGTGATAGTCAAGTTGCTATAGCTAAAGTTACTAGCAAAACTTTTAATGAAAAAAGAAGACACTTACGAGCGAGACATAAGTCTATCAAAAATTTGATTTCTCAAGATGTCATTTCTCTTGACTTTGCCATGTCAGAAAATAATATTGCGAATCCACTTACAAAAGGGTTAACGCGCCAACAAGTACTTGAGTCATCGAGGGAAATGAGACTAGAGCCCATTATTTAGTTACAACAATGGACACCCGTCTCTGTGTGATTGGTGATCCCATGAATGAAGTTCAATGGGTAACAACGAAATTGCTTGTTGACTAAAGTACACCAAAATAAAATTTTGTGAAGTTGTTCCGTTTCTCATTCCTATGACATGGTATATTATAAATTGTGGCAATATTGAGGTTGATGTATTTATATATTTGTATTTTTCGGTAAAAAAAAAATACCTCTTAATGAATCCGATGACAATTATTGTAGGAGTGGGGTCACAAACCACTCTTTGAGGATTCACCTAGTGAGTGTAGTGGTGGGGCTGCCACTGTGAGATATGGTTTAATCTCTAAGTGACACTCATGAAAAAAGATACATGTGCAAGGATGTGTAACACGCTACCAATGATTAAAACCTAAATGAACACTAATATTGTAAGGGTTGTGTACTAAAGTCTGGTTAAGAAGGTGTAGTTCAAAATAATTAAGTCACTACATTTTTCTTGGGTGAAAGTTCATAAACACTAGTTATAAGACTTAAACCCGGAAGGTTCCTTATACTAAAATACAATATCACATGCTCTTTCTTTTATGTTTCTATACAAATTATATATATATATATATATATTTTAAAATATTTTAAAATTTTAAATTATGTGGAGGAATGTTAGTAAATATTTGTTTTATAATTTAAAATTTATACAAATATATTATTTATATTAATTTTGTTTTTATAAAATAAATATTTATTTTAGAATCTGTATGTAAAATTAGAATTTCTATCTTTTCAAGATTTTGCTTTTAGTGGGTCAATGCAGTTTGTTACGTTTATTTTGTTCTACACGGTTTCTAACGGTCATTTAGTTTTACTTTGAAATTTTTTGTTGTTATATAAGGGGGTCTATACCTATATATCTATGTCTCCTCCTCTAGCAAAAACACACAAACAAACAAAACAATTTGCTTTCTTTTTCCTCTAAATTTTTTCTTTTCCTTTTCCTACAAAAAAATTATCCTTTTGAGAACAAGATCATTGGTGTTCAGAAGGTTTGGAGTGGGGGTGTTTTCTCTCTAAAGATGGCGTTTGCGAGCTTTAACCCAGGCTAATTAAAAATTTCTCCCTTAAATTACATTCTTTTGTGCTTATTGTATGTTATATTGTATTTTTTATTCATGTTCTGTCATATTCTGAAGTTACTTTGCTGCTAGTGTTTTGTTATTTAGTTTAAGGCTTTGCATTTTCTTTTCATTTATTTCTTTTATTTTATTTTAATTTTCTAACATGTGACAGATCCATTTGTCACCACAAACTCTAAAGAATGTGTTGGTCAACCATAAAATAGTACTATTGTTTTTCAAAAAATGCAATAAATTAAAGAGGGGAGAATAAAAGTTGGGAAGATGAATGAAAAATAAAAGAATCTCAACAATTCATAATCAACAATGAATATGCGAACCAAAATCAAATTAAAAATGAATATGAAGAAGGAAACCTAAGATCAAATCAGACTCAAATTAACAATGTATTTGAAAAAGGAAACCCAAAATCAGATAAAAAATCAAATCAATAATGGATCTATTAGCACTAAGGGGGTTCATGGATTGGGTTGGATCAGTTGTGAAGAAAAAACTCATCTGATCCAATCACATTGATTTTCTTAAATAATCGTCCATCCAATGAGTTTGATTGAAGATTACAATTTGATCCAATCCAATTCAATTTAAAGTGGATTGAATTGAATCAATTTTTGGTTTTATTCTTTTTTTTTTTTAAATTTTTCTTTGGAGAAAAGTATTAAAAACACATACTATTAAAAGCCACTAACTTTTCTTGACTATCACATGATCAAACATTTGTTGTGCCACCCAACAACTTAGCCACTTTGTGGGTAAACCCATATAAAGTTAAGATCAAGCTACATTATGAGAACTTTGACTTGCAGATCCCTTGGCTTTAGTGATGTTGATTAGGGGAGATGTGTTTCTAATAAATGAACACTTTCAAGATTCACAAATATGCTCACAAACTAGCATAAGACTTTTCGTTCAATATGTTTGGTCTCTACTCATGCTTCCTAAGAAACATCCTAGGGATCATTCATTCCAAAATTGCTCCAAGTCAAGTAAAATGTGCTTAACTATAGAGTTTTTAAGTTATGAATTAATGAAAAATAGATATATCGTGCTAGTGTAGGTACTACTAAATGGAGCATTTGATTTATTCTAGGGTGTATTTGATTCATTCAACTATATAGTCTCATATCTAGATAACTTTTGGATCTTTTTCATTCTAATGTGTATTTGATTCATTCACGAGTCCCTCTCACTAGAAGCCTATAAGGAGTCATTACTTGTTTGTGTCTTATCTCTTTTACATTGATGATCACTCCTTGTCCTCGTAAGTGCCCGAGATATCATAGTATTGACACTGTCACCCACTCTTTAAATATTTCTTTTTTCTTGGTTATTCTTTGATGACTTGGAAATCAAAGAAACTAATAATAATATATGCTTCCTTTTTTGAGAAAGAATACAAAATTGCTCCAATTAATGGTTAACATTCCTCATTTTGTGTTTGATGGGCAAATGTTAGTGTTAGTATTGTTAGTTTTGTTAGTAGGAGATTCAAACCCACCACCCTCTCCCTTCTTTCCTCCATCACTAGAACTACTTTATATCTTATTTGATTGATAAATGTTGTTAATTTTGTTAGAAATGTCAGTTTGAAGATTTGAACTTGTGATTTCTTCTTCTCTCTTTTCTCTTCACTCTTATCCACTCATTAGATCAACCTTATATTTCATGACAAATTTTCAACAAAATTTGAGTCACTCTTCCATTATCAACTGTGAGAATCAGTGCACTCGACATTATAGCAAATTTAATTTTTCATGAACAAATTAACAAAGCTTTTAGACATCAACTGTGATCATGTAGTTCGAGAGAAACTTTATTCAGGCTGTCTCGTGTGTCTTCTTGTAGTCACTTCTCATGCGCAAGTAGTGGACATGTTTACGTTTACTATGGCGTCTACATCATGAGTATTTCTAATGAAGATCACCTTTCTAAACTGAGAATGATAATAAACATCTTCCATCCTTCAACTTAAGGGGGGGGATTAGTTCCTTCGAGTAATATGTAATAAAAGCACGTGACCAAAAGTTTGTTGAGTTGTAACTTGTAACCGAGGTCTGTTAGAAAATTACGAGAATCATAGTTTCATTATCTTTTTTAATTAATCAAATATGAAAATCATAATTTTTCAATGTAAAATTCCTAAAAAAATGAAAAATTTTCGTCTACCAAATACCCCTGTATGACAATGTTGCAACAATTAGGGCCACCTATCATATAGTATATCCTTAGACTTCTGGTGAAGGAAGTCCTTTGGTTTCTATTCTGACCAGAACCTCTAACATTATTGTTGTTTCTTTTTCATTTGTACGTCTTCTTCTTGTTTTCATGTATGTGCTCATTAAATAGTATATAGATTTAAGAAAGCTTAAATATTATTTTTATCTTTGTAATTTATTACTTTTTTCATTTTTGTTCTTGTAATTATTTTTTCTTCGTTTTAATACTTGTATAATGTGTTTGTTTTATTTTTCATCTTTAAAGTGTTTTAGATAATATTTTTTTACTATTCAAAATAATTTTATTTATTATTCAAAGTGCTATTTAAAACACTTTAAGACAAAAAATAAAATAAATATATTTTACAAAGAATAAAACGAAAAGAAAAAATCACAAAAACAAATAAAAAAGCTAAATTACAAATAAAAAAATTATTTAACCCATTTAAAAATTTAGGAATGTAATTATTTTTAAAATATTTTTTAACCTTTCATTATATATGTTACTTATTCTATATTTTTTTCTTTATTTTTCTTTCTTATCACTTAATTTATCTTATTTTTTATTTGAGAATTAGATGAAGTATAATTAAGAAAAATATAATTTAACTTATATTGAACTTCGAAAGGATAACTAAAATAGAAATAGATTTTGAGTTTAATAGACATATATTATTAGTGTAATTTTTTTTTACATTATCTACTAATTAAAAATTATCTTTTACATGACTTACGAAAATTATTATAAAAGTAAAAGAAAATTAGCATGGATCACAGTTTGAAAATGGATAAATAAAACAGAAATGAAGTAGTAACAGAAATGTTTTCTCCTCTGTTTTCAAAATCTTTTGTTAATGCAGCTAATTGAAATAACAAATAAAGAATAAATCTAAGAGAAGCAGCAAAGAGAAGGCAGCATTTTCACTTTTCAGCTAGACCACCTCTGTCAACCAAAAATCAACCGACATTGGATTTGGGTCTATTAAATGAACTTGTGGCCACCACTTTATGCATTAACCTTCAATAAAACAGAGGAAGAGACAAATGGAGGAAAAATCCAAGCGTCATAGCCCAATGTAACACCATAATTCTACTGCCACTAATTTGGTGTTGTCCACATATATTTTCTGTTGTTTTGTTTTTTTATAGCTTAAACATGTCTTTTTTCTTCTCAAAATTAGAAATATATGTTTTTGTTACCGTAAAATTTTTTTTAGTATATTTCTCATTTTCATAAAATTAAAATATGTTATTTTTTTACTTCAAGTAAAATTCGGCATCTAAATTTAGAGTATTTACATCGGTTATACAGACAAAAGCTATAATCATATATTTAGATGCAACTAAATCTTACTCTAAATAAAAAAATAACATATTTAAATTTTACAAAAACAAAAAATATACTTAAAAAAGTTTTATAGGAACATAAAACATACATGATATGTCCAATTTTATATGTTCAATTTTATGAAGATATACATTTTAACCGATTCTTTAATATCAAAACAAGTCGTACGTGCTGTTGTTTTGATATCCAATATCAACCATACAATAAAGTTAAGAAATACTAATTAAAGTGGAGTCTCTGCACAGTCAATAGAAACATCTGCCTAAACAAAAATACATAATCTGACAAAAGATTCGACTCCTCTGAAGTGAACAATTTTCTTTAAAGTGAAAGTAAATAATTTCAACCATTGATGACAATATTAATAGTCAATATTACACACATATGCATAATAAGTTAGGGATATGTTGAAATATTAACCATTAATTTTCTAGTCAACGAGTAAAATCACTTCCTTTATATTAGACACTTTACAAGAACTAAATCCATGGAGAAATTCAAGGCATGCTCAGCTTGTTGCCACACTTACACCTCCACGCTTCAGGGTAGTACTCTGCGGTCACCGGAGTACCCGGCGGCACCGTCACATGGACCGGCCTGCACGGTGTACATTTGCCACACTTAGAGGTGCATTGTGGTGGGGATGACCCTGGTCCACCTAGGAACCTCCTTGCCCAATCTAGGGAAACTTTTGTTTTGCCTTCAAAGTACACCAAGCCATGTTCAATTCTCCGCTCATATTTCTGATAAAAAAAAATAGCCACTTAATAATTAGTGCTTAGTTAATAATTAATAAAAGCTTAAATATATTTTGGTCCCTACAATTTTTTTTTATTTCTGTAATTTTTTTTTGTTTATCCTTACAAAATGTTTCTGCTTTATTTTTCGTCCTACTTTAAATAATAATTTTTTAGTGTTCAATTTTTTTTTCCACTATTTAAATAACTATATAAATCATTCTAAGAACGAAAAATAAAACAAACACATCTTATAAGAATTAAAACAAAAAAAAACAATTTTACAAAAACCAAAATAAAAAACTTTAAATTTCATTAACCAAAAATATATTAAGTCATTAATGAAATTGAAACAAAGACACGAAAGCCATTCCCCATACAAGCACAAATTTGAGTGTACGTAACAAATTATATGTTTTCTCTAATCTCTAGTGGATGTGCATGTGGGACCATATATGAAAAATGCAGGATCCTTAATAACATGCATGGATACTGAATAGTCAGTGATCAATTCAGTGTACTGTGGACCCAGTAAGGAAGCACATGGTCCACTGACCCCTTGTGCTACCCAATCAAAGTGAACTCAATGTATCGGACGGCTCACATTGCAAAGGTCACTGCACACTGCAACTATTTTGGCGCATTGTATGTTCTAAGAATGTGTTTAGGAGGGTAAAATGTTCGAGATTTTAAAAAAATGCTGTTGTCTGCAATTCCAGAATTAAAGTTATACTATCGTATAGCTTAATTACCATTAAAACAAATTCTGATGTGGTAATTTCTAGTTGGATGCCACACTAAGTAATTAATTAGAGTTACTATAAAGTCATAGGAAAAAAGTAACATGGGGGGACACATAATTTTGGTTAAAGTAAAAGAAGTAAAGAACAAATATGGGTTAATGCTATGTGAAAAAAATGAATATTTCTACCTGATGATTTGTATCTCCTTTGGCAAACATGGGACATTTGCTTGCATCTGCATTGGAGAGGGGATGAAGGGATGTGACTTGTGAGTTAGACAAAGCCTTAATAAAGGTGTAGTGAATTTATGATTTTGATTAGTTTCATTTCATAGTTTTAAAATTTTAAGCAAAAGTAGAGAAGTGGAGAATAGAGATGGAAAAGTAGAAATTAAGGGTGTGGTGTTGCTTACCTAAACATGCATTGGTGGTGCCAGTAGTTGTGCTGCTGAAGATAAGTGATAGGATAAAATAGATGGAAATTCTGGAACAAAGATTGGTTTTGTTTATGAATCTGTTAGCATTTGATCTCTTCCTCTCCATTACAAGAAGAAGAAACACCCTTCAGGAAGCCTATTCGATGGTTGCAGGTATATATGCCTGACACACTCTCTCTCTGACCAATTTAAAGAGCCTCTCTTCACTCTCAAAGCTAAGCAAGTTGTAGGGTTTACAACACCAGAGACTTGTACGTACCATGCAAAAGTCAAGCTAAACAAACACCTAAGTGCCCAACACTTGAGCCCATTTGTCTGATTTGTCTAGGACTTTAAAAGAATGGATGTCATGAATTTTAGAAATTATAGGGTAGGCCATTATGTAAATTAACAAATAACATTAATGTAAAAGCAAAACTATCACATCAAGAATTTAATTTCTATGACTAAATTTTTATATTGTGAACCTATATAAGAAACTATACTAAGTGTAAAGTTTACAAATATCATTATAAAAATAAATAAATTTATTATATATATATATATTATAAATTATGATTGAATTGATAATATAATAATTTTATTTAAAATAATTGAATTCTTAAATCAAAAGGGAGAACTTAAATTTAAATATAGTATGAGTTATCAATATATTATTGGTTCCAATTTTCTTAAGGAATATCTCATATTTGAATCTTAAAAAAACATGATGGAAAGAAAAGATTTCATTAAACATAATTAATCAATTTTTCTTACTAAGATTAATCACTATAAAATGAAATAAAAATATTATTTATTATTTAACACGGTATTTTCAATCAAGCCGAAATATAAGTTAAAAAATTAAAAGAAATATCTGTTACATTCAACTAAGAATATTTAAAACCTATGTTGTTCAACATGAATGTTGGACAGCATTCACACTAGCTTGATATAGGTACAACTAGTATCTTGAAGTGTACATATTTTCTTATCGGATCAGAAATCACCCACGTTTCCTTTTCACTCTCTCACTCCATAATTTTTCTCTGAGGTGTGTCTTGCGATTGTGATAAAGACGCATGCTATTAGAGAGAGAGAAGAGAAATAAGGAGTAAATAATAATAGTGATGCAAGACGGAAAAAGTGGATCGAATATGACACGGCTTATCTAATGAGGTGTGTGGGTTGTGGCAGACGTGTTTGCACTACTCAGGACAGATTAAAAGCAAGTAATAAAACAAATGTGAATCTATGCGAATCATAGCTTCCTAGGCTATATACCATGTTTGGGTGACGGGTTTGTTTGAAATTTTCAATGCATAAAACCTTACTCCCCATTTGATATTATAACACCAACACGTACACCAAGTTTAATAAATGGAGACATGTTTTTACTTGTCAGAAGAATAATTTTTATCCAAAAAAAATATAGTGAAACAAGAACAAACTTTAATACTATCAAGTAAATGATAAGAAAAAGTTTATAGAGACTCGATTGAAAGATTATTATAGAGACCCACGAAGCGAGATTTTAATAATGTTAGAAAAAATTGAACTTATATAATTCATGAAGCGAATGCGAATTAACTTTAGATCTTTAATTATATTTGTCAACCTGTATTCGCTAGAGAGAGAAGATGTGTAAAATAAAATAAATAAGAATCTATCCAATATTATGTTTATAAAATAATTTAATTTAAATTTTCAGTAAAACGTTTTACTTTTTTATCGTACACATTTTCCTTCACTTTATATGAGTTAAATTCGTAAATCATAATGTTTGATCACGTTTTAGATCATCTTCTTTGTGCCTAATTTGTCACGGCAGTTATTCAATGAGACACATAAGAAAAACAAAATGACACCTGCGTAGTGGGCTGTCTCTCTCTAGTTTTTGGAAATGTTGTTATTGATTGGATTAGATTAGATACGGGACCTTCTCACAGAGGACTATGTCTTCCCATAACATGTTCAAGCAATTAAGTATACACTTAGTTATTCAACTATGCTTATAAAGTAAGATGTTAAATTCAATGTAATTTATATCACGTATTTGTGAAGGGTAATCATTTGTGAATGATTTCAATTTCATCTGGGTTTGTGCATGTTTGATTTGTTAAGATGTACATTTTAATGCAAATTTAATGAATAAAAATATAATAAACACAAAAATAAGAGTCATGATCTGTTGATAAAATGACTTTTGCCTCAAATAATTTTTGTCTCAAACATAATTTTATAATCGGATAATCAAATATGCACTTTGTTTTTTTATGAAAACATTATGAAATAAATTCATCAATGTAAGCCCAGTTGGAGATTTTTCTAACAGGATTCTCTTGCAGGCTTTTGTTCTGTCTACCAACGATTTCCAAACCCAGAGAAAGTAAGAACCACCCCCAACCAATTCCTCTGCCGCTTTCTGCTCTCACTGTAACTACCCTTTTTCCCACTCTTACTTTGTTTTTTTCCTTTGTTTTTCCCCTTATCTATATAGTTACTGTTCTCACGGCACAACTTGGCAGAAACATTTTAACAACCCCAATTTTAACATATTTGGAAATGAACTAATTATGATGATATATTTTCATTTTAAAAGTAATGTAAAATGATAATACATCTATAGGTGGGATTTACTTGGTTTATATAAATTATGTCTAGGCAAATTCTTATTTGAATAAATGTGATTTTAACTCCATCACTAACTTTATACAATGTGAGAATTTAGACAATAATATAGCCGAGGCCTAAGGACAAGCTTTAGAATTAGTAGTGACCATAGTCTAATATAGAGGCCAATGAAATCTCAAAAGTGCATATCTTTGTTCTCATGTGAAACACATTGTTTGGCCCTAGCTAGTGTTTCCCTTACCATTTTCTACCCAGTCTTTCAGAGATCACATGTAGTGTTCCCTTCATTTCATTTGGTAGCAATCTGAAAGCTATCACTCTTTGAAAATGAGGGTCCTCTGTCTTTCACTTTTTTGCTAACAATTAGCATGTCATACACGAGCTGCAAACTTAGTCGACTCAACTAAAATTATGCTATGCAAAAGCTGCAATGTGTCTAATGTCTATGGTCGAGCCAAAGCTTGTTATTAAACACTTTTGTCAAGTTTATAGATACAATTTACAAACGTTTGAATAGAATAAGTTACTTGAAGTACTGACAAATCGTAATTTAATATCAGTACTCTTTTGGATATTTTACTGATATGTATAAGAGAAGTATCCAAACCTTTAAAAAAAATAAAAAAAATCTAATATAGTTACATACGAGACTAATAAGCATGAATAATATTAAAACATAAAAGTGTTATCTCTTGATCTTTTATTTTTTTACTAATCTTGATATAAATACGAAGTTATCCCATTGGAAATCAAGATTTGAACTCTAGACTACTTGGTTAAAGAACACAAGTTACTATTACTTGTGTTGGGTAATCAACACTCCTATAAATAAATTATTCACACTCATACTCACAAAAGATCGTAAGAACACAACAAAGATTATACCGTAAGAAAAATAATAACAAACACAAGAAATTTAATGTGGTTCGGCACCTCTTGCCTACGTGTACGGAACTGTCTCAAAAAGTATTTCACTATCGCAAAAACGATTACAAGATTGTAACCCACCCCAAATAGTGTATCACTCTACAAGAGTATCCCACTCACTGGTTATAAGAAATGATAACACTCTCGGACAAAGACACTTTTCTCTCAACAAAGTGATTTTGTTTCGCAATCTCTCTTCTTACGCACTCTCTTTTCGTGTGTTGTTTTTCCACTAAATCTCTTCTTTATTTATAGTGAAAATTGTCACCAACTATAATAAATAAGTTTTATTGAAAGTTGAAACAAAAATAACTTTCAATGCATCCATTCAACTAAGATTCATCTAGTAAAATATAATCTTTCACTTTGCATTTAAATCACCTAAACCTTAGTGAAAAAATCTAATTTCCAATATGCATGTATCTTATCTTTTGACTTGAAATTCTACAACTTATACCAACCCTTGTTAATAAGTATCATCCCTTGATCAATCAAACATAAAAGTTGTCTTCTTTATAAATGATCTCCAAAAAGTAATGAGATTTGATACTATTCTTATCTATAGAAAGTGAGAAGTGATTTATGATGATAATGATTTATAAAATTTATTTTGTTTTTAGTAATGTCCAAGTTTTTAAGTTGGGAATTGCACTTATATATTTATTATGCTTGATAAAATTTATACATATCAAGATATATATCTTACGCAAATATATCCTCTATACTTTTAGAATAATCGTGTTGCCTTATTAGATATGTACCCTATCTGATACATGAGTATCATAGCTTACTCAAGATACTAAAGTTGAAATTGGATGTATGAATGATTACATTAATAAGAAGAGTTATATAATTTTAACACCTTTTGTACAACACTTTTTTTTCTTAGTATGCATATTACCTATTTTGTTTTACACTACTCTCTTTTCTCTTCAACTTTCTCTCTTATTGGTAAAAAGTAATTCAAAGTGCTTTAAGTCCATTCATATAAATCAAACCAAGCTAGCTCTATGATACTGACAAAGCTCAATATGAAGCATTTTCCATGTCAGGTTGACAGTGAACCAAAGCCTTGTCTAGTTTCAATTAGGTCCATATGGAATTGACTATGGAGACAAACAACTAAAGGAGGTAAAATCTAAGACATGACCCGCTTGTTAAGGTCTTGAATGGACAAGTAGAGCACTTTTAAGACACTACACAAGCACAATAATACATACTGCAGGCGTTATATATGTAAGTTCTTTTGTTCTTGTGTGTGCACCCTTGTTCTGCACGATAGAATTTTTGGTGCAAAAGCTTGAGAGCAAGTGATGAAGGCAGAACCAACCCAAGAATAAAGCAACTAAAGCTTGAACTTTAGGCTTACCAACATTTACTATAAGTTTTTTAAAGTAAAAAATGTCACAAATGTTGATAAAAGGCCCCACATATCACTCTTTCCTTTAAAGTAAAAAAAAAAAAAAAATCTCTCTCAATTTTTGTTTTAGGTCTCACTTTCCATTGGGCCGACCCTGGATGAAGGTTGACAGATGATAGAATCATGGATCAATCGACGTGGAGAAAAAAAAAGAATTACTGATCACTACCCTTAGAGTGTGGCTAGGTTGTTCACATCCTCTTGTTTTCATGCAAGGTTCTTTCAATGCCTGTCATAATAAGCAAGATATGATGTCTCCAGCAGCTTCCTTCGAATCACAAACTTTGCATGCAAGGCTTGAGACTAATCCTTGCCCCACCACACGTTGGAGGAAATGTGATGGTGACATGTGCAGGCAACTGTGTCCTAATAAGGTTCTCATTCTCTCAATTATTCAAGCTTGGAATAAATGCAAGCTGACAGTTTTTATTCTTTCCTTTGTTTTTTTCCTTGCCCTTTTCCTTAACTCTTTTGAATTTTGATAGATGAATGTATGATGTATCATTCCCTGATCTCTTTCTCTATCGTGCGCTATGATTTTTTTCCCACATTGAGGAAAAAGTATAATCCACAAGATAGTGATGGATTGTAGTGCTTTATGGGCAATTCATATGTGAAAATACAGCTTTTCTGTCACTAAACTATCACTGAATTATAAACTTCCCGAATAAAAAGAAGTGACACTACTATTAGCTTAACTCTTTCATTCTTGTAAATTGAAAATTTTGATTATATGTTATGGTGGTCCCAGACCATATAATAAATTCTCACTTGGTGCTTACTATATTCCTGTGTTCTCGGAATTCGTTTGGATCAAACTTATAATAAGTAATCACGAAGGAAAAAAATGGTAAAACAAGTTAAGGAGGTAAAATATAAACTTCTATTGAGATGTTTATGATCTTAAAATGTATCTTGCTCTGATTGGAACAGTGCACGTGCATGGGGATCAGGTGATCCAAGACTAAAACACTCAAGGGTACTGTTTAGTGGCAATTATTAGGTAGGCAATGTAACAAAGTCCCCTAAATCATTAAAATAAAACCATTAAAAGTTCTGCTTGACAAGTGTTTGAAAAGATTTCGAATCCTAAGAGTGCATTCTAGTCACAAATTGTCCCTATTTCTGTTTCATGTCTCATTCTGGAAAGCAATTCTAGATGTATAATTTATGGTTGCTGATACTGTGTATGTATGCTAAATTAGTAAATTCTAGGTCTGCAGAGTTGAGAGTTATCACAATTCACTCTTGTAAGGTTCTGTCTTTCTTTGTTTTGTTGGCTGAATGCATTTTTTCTCTATTATCTTCTGCAGCCTTGTTGTGCCTAAACTCTTTTAGGTTTTAGCTAATCCTTAGCACCATTTGTGATTCAGGTTATCTCTCTTTTGCCATTCAATAAAATCTCTGTGTTAGGAATTAGGGAGAAGAGAGTGCTGGCTTCGAGGGCCAAGTGGCCTCCTTAAAACAGAAAATAGAAGAAAACAAGCTTTTTCATTGTTGCCTTTTATTACAAATGATTCTGCTTATTTATAATGGCTGGTCTCTAACCGAATTTGTCTTTTTGTGCATTTACAGAATCCTATGGTCTAGCACGAGAAATCCCAAATTGCAACAATGTGGCCGACAAGGCCAGCTCAGTAGAGAGGACCATTATACGTAGTCCCGCAAATAGCCAAGTATGGTCAGCTTCCTCGTTGATTTCTCCCTTGTGGTTGGTTCTGTATCCTTTGTGGCTGGTTATGCATTTTTCTTTTCATTCCCGCCAGCATTGAAAAGGACCTTGTCCTCAAGGTTGTAAGTGTTCCCAGTCTTCCCAGGTTGTGTCATCTAGAGGTAAGCCCTTCCACTGAACCAAGACTTGGACTTTCGAGTTTGCACAAGAGGGGTCTTGGCGGGTCCCTAAAATGAACAATGGTGTAACTAAGGGATGATTATCAATGAAGTTCTTAGGGAGTTGCAATGGAGAGTCAGTGGTGTCATTGGAAGCATGAAATGGTTTGAGTAGCGAGCAATGAAAAACAGGGTGAATGCGGGCACCCTCAGGCAATGCCTATTTGTAAGCAGCTTTGCCAATGCAGGCCATTATCATATAAGGACCATAGTAGCGCTTGTTCAATTTTGAAAAAGCAGGAGAATTGCCGGCAACAGAGGTTTGGCAGTGAGGACGGAGCTTAACCATGACCAGCTCGCCTACCTTAAATTGAACATCGCATCGTTTCTTATCTGATTATTGTTTCATCTTGACTTGAGCCTTCAAGAGCTTATTTTGAACGGCGGCAAAGACAACTTCCCTGTATGACAACATATCATCAATGGCGGCAACGGTAGACATTCCGACAAGATATTCCGGCAAAGTAAAAGGCTTCTTCCCAAAAGTGATCTCATAAGGAGACATGGTGGAGCTCGAGTGACAGGATGTATTATATGGCTTATTGTGGACGAAGGCGCACAGTGTTTGTTCGATGACGCGATTCAGCACCTCCGTTTGCCCGTCTATTTGTGGGTGATATGCGAAACTCATACGCAGGCGAGTGCCACTTAGTCGGAACAACTCTCGCTAGAAATGGCTAATGAAAAAGGGGTCCCTATCGGAGACCAAGCTTCTGGGCATTCCGTGAATCTTGCTGACCATGTCAATGAAGAGCACTACGACTGTATGTGCTGTGTGGCGGGTTGGAAGCATCCCTAAGTGGATTCCCTTGGAAAATTGGTCGACCACGACTAAAATGGTGGTGTGGCCGCAAAACTCCGGTAGGCCGATGATGAAGTCGAGGGAAAGGTCTTCCCAGGGCCGGCATGGTACCGGTAATGGGTACAACAGTCCGACAGCCTTCTGGGTTTCGTACTTTGTATATTGACAATCCAAACAAGCTGCCCCAAAGCGCGCAACATCTTTCCTGATTCCTGTCCACGTAAAATTTTCTCCCATATGTCCTCCGATTGGCGAAGAGTGATATTCGAGCAAGAGGGTTGGGATAAAGGAGAATCCCAACGGTAGCCAGATGCGATCATTCTTGAGAATGAGGTCCTGTGCCATCGAATAATCAGGATATGCCTTTGTGATGTGTCATCATTTTCTCCTATTTCTTAACCATTTTTGTCACCATTTTAATTACTGATTAGCATTAATTGTCAATTTAATTATGTAGTTTTATCAATTGGGCCTATTGGACTAATTTTGTATTTTTAATTTAATTTCAGGAGAATTATAAGCAATTGGACTTGGATTTGAAGAGAGCAGATAATTTTATTCTACCAAATCTTATCTTATCTAGATTTTATCTTATCTAGATATTATTTCATCTAGATTTTATCTTATCATATCTAGATTTTATCTCATCTAGATATTATTTCATCTAGATCTTATCTTATCTTATCTAGATTTTATTTCATCCAGATATTATTTCATCTAGATCTTATCTTATCTAGATTTTATTTCATCTAGATTTTGTCTTATCTTATCTAGATTTTATTTTATTTATAGGCTTGGACTTAAAACAGATTTGTAAGCTTTGCGGCTGAGAACTATATAACAGCACCAAGGTTCTAGTTTTAGGGGCTCTCTTCTTTTCGTTTTAGTCACTTTTCGTTTTAGGGAGAAAGAATAATTTTAGGTTTTGCAATTCCAGTTTTTACTATTCACGTAGCAATAAAATTTCATTTTCTGCTTCAATATACAATTTCGTTTCTACTGATTAATGGAAGGTTAAGTCTCCAGCGTTGTTTTCTCTTGAGGATCAAGCACAGCTCTCTTTGAGGTTTTATTAATTCTATTGAATTCTGATCAGTTTTTCCTCTTCACCAATTACTCTATATTTATTGCTATTAATCCATGCATGCTTAGTGCTTGATTAATTGTCTCTGCGCTTAATTTACGTTCATGCTTAATAATCAGTCTCGTTCATTATTAATTGGTGTATGTGTTGCTTAATCACACAATGATAGCCTTATGTTAAATTTCGCTTAGTAATTTAATTTAGGGTTGGATTAAGTGGTTGAACTGATAAAGGATAAATTCTTGTAACCTAGGATAAAAGACTTGCTTGTGAATCAAGGGGAAACAACGTGTTTTAATTATGATATTTTCTAATTCAAATTTACTTTCTGTTTAATTTACAAAAACAAACAACCCCCCCCCCCAATTCGTTACTGTTTTATTACTATCTGATATGAACGTTTGGTTGACCATTGTTCGTTGGGAGATAACCTAGGATCACTTCCTAGATATTGCATTTTTAATGTTTATTTTATTCGGGTACGACCTCGATCACTTTGGGTCAATGAGGATTGCCTGCTTGAGTTCCACGAAGGCTTTGTCTTGGGAGAGCTGGTGCTTGAATGTGTCTAAAAATGTCAAGGATGGTACTGACAAGATAAACATGAAGCTGTCAATGGGGTTCGAGATTCTGGATAGTGTGTCGGCGACGACATTGGACTTGTCGGAGCGGTATTGGATGGAGTAATGAAACCCTATGAGACATGCCAGATACATCTGTTGTTCAGGGGTTTGAACCACCTGAGTTAGCAACTCTTTCAAGCTTCGATGGTCTGTGATGATGGTGAATTTGTGTCCCAAGAGGTAGTGTTGCCATTTTTTCACAACTGCAGTGATGGTGAATAATTCTCTGACATAGGTTGAGGCACGGAGGAGCTTGGGACTGAATTGTTTGCTGAAGAAGGTGATGGGGTGGCCGTTTTGGGAAAGCACTGCACCCATCCCTATCCCTGAGGCGTCTGTCTCCATCGTGAACGACGCAGTGAAATCAGGAAGAACAAGAATTCGGAGCTGAAGTCAGAGCACTCTTGAGTTTATCAAACGCAGACTGAGTCGTTGTGGACCATTCAAAGGGATCTTGAGTTGTCAAATGGGTTAATGGGGCCACGAGGGTGGCATACCCTTTGATGAACCGGTGGTAAAATCTGACCAGGCCTAAGAAACTGCGCAAGGCTCGAGCAGTACGTGGAGTTGGCCATTGTTGTATGGCTTGTATCTTTTGGTTGATTGGTGCGACACTGTGGCTTGAGACCACATGGCCCAAGTACTCCACCTCATTATGGGCAAAAGAGCACTTCGAAAGCTTAATGAAAAATTGTCCTTGCAATAATACCTGAAAAGCCAGTTCCAAATGGAGCAAATGATCATTGAAGGATTGACTATAAATCAGTATGTCATCAAAAAACACAATTATAAAGCGACGAAGGTATGGACGGAAGAGGGAGTTCATTGTCGCTTGAAACGATGATGGTGCATTGCATAAGCCAAACGACATCACCGTGAACTCATAGTGGTTGTGATGGGTTTTGAATGCGGTCTTGTAGATATCTTCTTCATGCATTAGGATTTGGTGATATCCCTACAGAAGGTCAAGCATTGTGAACCATCGGGAGCCGCCCAGCTCATCCAAAAGTTCGTTAATGGTTGGGATCAGAAAGTTGTCTTTAATCATGATTGCGTTGAGTGCTCTATAGTCCACACAGAAACACCATGTGTCATCATGCTTCTTAACAAGCAATACTGGGGAAGAAAATGGACTTGTGCTGGGACGAATAACCCCGTGTTCGAGCATCGCGTCAACTTGTGCTTCAATCTCTTGTTTCTGGAAGTGGGGGTAGCAGTATGGCCTGACATTCACTGGATTGGATTGGGGAAGAATATGGATATGATGATTAGTTTGCCACGAAGGAGGTAGTGAGGTGGGTGGTTGAAACAGAGCTATGAATTTAGTGATTAAGGTTTGTATTTCCAGTGGCAACTGGGTGGGTGTGGTTTGGTCTGAAGGGATTGTCGTAGGAAGGATACGGATGTGGAATAGGGCACTAGCACCACTCTTGCGAACCAGACGACAGAGCTGAGGTGGTGTGAGTAGTGAAAGGGTGGAAGAAGTGTCTCCGCAGAATTCAACGACACGGCCATCACGGGAAAACTTCATAGATAAGTCATTATAATCCATCAGTATTGGCCCAAGAGATTTCAGCCATTGAACTCCTAGGACTAGGTGAGCACCGCATAATGGGAGAACATGTAAGTCAATAACAAAGGCGAAGTCCTAAATTTGAACGTTAAGGGCAGGACAAATATGGCCACAGTCTAGGCGGTGCCCGTTGCCCACCATTACACTGAGAGGAGGTGTAGCTTGAGTGTGAAGGCCCAGTTGGTGAACCCAGTGTTTCTGGATGAAGTTGTGGGTGCTACCCCCATCAACCAGGTCACAACTTGGTGGCTTGCAATCGAGCCCAACAATCTCAAGGTTTCAGGAGCTAAATGACCCGAAAGTGAGTAAAGACTTATCTGGGCCTGGGTCGGGTTTGGGTCATCTGGGGGTTCGGGTATTAGGTCTATATTAGGGTCCGGGAGGGGGGAATTGGTGTCATTCTCTTCATCATATGCAATAAGCAGAAACACCTTCTAGAAGCATTTGTGGCCGCGATGGTATTTTTCATCGCAATTAAAACACAGGCCATGCTCACGATGAAGGATTATTTCATCTGGGGATAATCGCTTAACCAGTACTGGGGTTGGTGATCTTGAAGTGGTGGGAAGAGGGGACGAGGCCGAGGGGGTAGGGTTTGGTTGCGAGGAGGAGACAGAGTCAAGGGGGAAAAATTTGTGGCAGGGGTAGAGGTTGTGCGTCCACAGAAAGGGTAGCGCATGTCTAAGAACTTCTCTTCCTGGAGTCGTGCTAAGCCAGTGGCCTGGACCAGTGTTAGAGGTTGCAAGGCCTAGACTTCGCGGTGGATGTTCGACGACAACCCTGAGATGAAATAGGACAACATAAACGATGGCAGTAACCCAACAATGCGATTTGCAAGTTCTTCAAATTCTGACAGGTAAGCCGCAACAAAACTTTTTTGGGTAAGTTTAAATAAAGCACCTGTGGGGTCATCATATTGGGTTGGGGCAAATCGTGTTTGTAAGGCTTGTAGGAACCCTAGCCAGGAGGTTAGCTACCCGTTGCTGCTAATCCATTGGAACCAAGCAAGGGCGCGACCATCCATATAAAAAGAAGCTATGGTGATGCGCTGAGGCTCAGGTGTAGTGTGATAATATAAAAAAATTGGTTTATTTTGAAAATCCACTCGAAAGGGTCTGTGCCATCAAATCTGGGGACTTCGAGTTTCATGCGGTTAGGGGATGAGTAGGTTACAGGGGAACGGGGTTGTGGAAGAGGACACGGGTGAGTGGTTAGGGGTATCGGGTTTCGGAAGGTGCTGGATGAGCTCATTGAGCTTATGGGTTAAATGTTGAAGGGAGTCATTGAGGGATAGTTGGTGAGTGGCAAGTTTGGCTATGGCATCTTCAAGTTTGTTGGAATTGGCTTTGGATCGTGTGGCTTCTACCATTAAAGGGACAACAAGAGCACTAGTTTGTTAGGAATTAGGGAGAAGAGAGTGTTGGCTTCGAGGGCCAGTGGCCTCCTTAAAACAGAAAATAGAAGAAAACAAGTTTTTTCATTGTTGCCTTTTATTACAAATTATTCTGCTTATTTATAATGGCTGGTCTCTAACCAAATTTGTCTTTTTGTGCATTTACAGAATCCTATGGTCTAGCACGAGAAATCCTAAATTGCAACAATGTGGCCGACAAAAGCAGCTCAGCAAAGAGGACCGTTATACGTAGTCCCGCAAATAGCCAGGTATGGTCAACTTCCTTGTTGATTTCTACCTTGTGGTTGGTTTTATATCCTTTGTGGTTGGTTCTTCATTTTTCTTATCACTTTGCTTATACAAAAAACACTAATTATGCTCCTAGTACGACAAAACAATTATGTTGTCCTCTCTAATAATAGTAGGCTTTAGCAAAACTGAAATCATCAAAAGAGAAATTAATCAAGGCAAGTTCAAAACAAAAATGAATTTAGGGGGGAAAATGGCTGAACTCGTGCACCTCTTATAGTTTTTACCATACAACACTGTGAAGGCAAGTTCAAAAGAGAAATGCATTTGTTTATCACTACCATTAAAATATCTACTATATCTCTGAATTAATGTACAACAATTTGGAGCCTTAAATTAAATAACTCTAATTTCTAATGTGTCAATACTCATTACATGCTTGAAGGAGCCATGAGAAAAAGGTCTAGCAACATACCTTATCAGCAACAGCTAGCATCCAAGCACACTTTGTTGAAAATAGAACATAACTTTATCAACAAAGTTATCTTGCTAGCCGATTTTCTTAGATAAATACTGCAACTCAAGCCATTACAATTTATAAAGGAACTTTATCAGGAAGCACACCACAACAATATCAACTACAATGTTCATAGTAGAGATTAAAAATACATGATAAATTAAGCCTTACACATACACACTTATCCCCCAACAAGTAACATATCACACAATCACCAACAGTCATTCAATCTTCAAAACTTGGATTCATCCAAGGCTCCACATGGAGCACTCTTTTAAAGGTTTCAATTTTCAATCCCAAACGATGTCATTAATGAAGCCTCTTAATAGTAAAAAAAAAGGTCAAGAGACATGAAATGTGCTGCTTAAAGAGAGTTTTTCCCTTCCCCAATTGTAATAGAATTAAAATTATATTTAATATAATATGAATATTGTTAGGATATATGTCAATATATCTTTGTATCTAGTTTCCTTATTATAGCCTAAGATCTCTCTTGTGTATAATTAGTTTCCTTATTATTAGTTTCTTTATCACCCTGGAGATGGAAAACGTCCAATATGCGACTGTTGGATCGAGTGGCCTCAGAATAATTAAGAAGGGGGGGTTGAATTAATTATTCCTAAACCTTTACTAATTAAAAAATTACTCTTTTAAGGCTTTTACTTTTGTTGTTAAGAGAATATGGAGTAGAAGAGAAACTTAACAGAAAGTAAAAGCGGAAATTAAATGCACAGCGGAAAATAAAAGAGTAGGGAAGAAGGAAACAAACACACAAGAGTTTTTATACTGGTTCGGCAACAACCCGTGCCTACATCCAGTCCCCAAGCGACCTGCGGTCCTTGAGATTTCTTTCAACCTTGTAAAAATCCTTTTACAAGAAAAGATCCACAAGGGATGTACCCTCCCTTGTTCTCTTTGAACCTAGTGGATGTACCCTCCACTAGAACTAATCCACAAGAGATGTACCCTCTCTTGTTCTCAGTCAAAACCAAGTAGATGTACCCTCTACTTGTACCACAAAGGATGTACCCTCCAATGTGTTGAGACAAAGATCTCAGGCTGTTAAACCTTTGATACTTTGTGAATGGGGATACAAAAGAATTCTCAGGCGGTTAGTCCTTCGAACACTTTTGTATTAGGGAAATGGAAGAATCAAAAGAATTCTCAGACTGTGTCGTTTTGAATTCTTTGACAAGGGAGAAGGGAGACACAAAAGAATTTAGGCGGTTAGTCCTTTGTTCTTTTGGAAAAGGGAGAAGAGAGACACAAAAAGAATTCAGGCAGTTAGTCCTTGGCGAATTCTTTTTGGCAAAGGGAGAAGAGAATGAAAAGATGAATAGCACAAGTTTTCAAGGTTTGGAAAACCAGAAAACTTCAGAAAGCTTTTGGTACAAAGAAGAAGAAGAAGTTCAAAGAGATTCAAGGCTTGTAAAGAATTGATTGGAAAAGTATTCAAGATCCTTGAAATGCAAAACAAAGTCTTGCTTTTATAGACTCTCCATGTCTGGTCAAGAAGACCATTCAGAAGAGTTATAACTTTTAGAAAAACTTAAAACCCATTTGAAAAAGTCAAAACCTTTTTGAAGAGTTACATCTTTTGATTTTTTTCAGAAACAGTCACTGGTAATCGATTACCAAATTAGTGTAATCGATTACACAAGGCTTTTAAGTGAAAGGATGTGACTCTTCATATTTGAATTTGAATTTCAACGTTCAAGGGCACGGGTAATCGATTACCAAAACATTGTAATCGATTACAGCCTTTTGAAAATAATTGGAACGTTGTAAATTCAGTTTGAAAACTTTTTCAAACTCATTTTGCTACTGGTAATCGATTACACCAATATGGTAATCGATTACCAGAGAGTAAAAACTCTTTGGTAAAGGTTTTGTCAAAAACTCATGTGCTATTCAAAGTTTTGAAAAAACTTTTTAATACTTATCTTGATTGAGTCTTTTCTTCATTCTTGAATCTTGAGTCTTGAATCTTGATCTTGATTCTTGAGATCTTGAACCTTGAATCTTGATTCTTGATTCTAGGCTTTCTTCTTGAGTCTTGAATTCTTCTTGATTCTTTTCTTGAACTCTTAACTTGTTCTTGATTCACTTGAGATGTTCTTTGATTCACTTGAGTTGTTCTTTGATCTTTGAGCTTTTTGTTCATCACCTTTGTCATCATCTTTTATTGTCATCATTGTTATCATCAAAACACCTTTGAATCACATTCACCATGAAGCTTTGCTTCTACAGCGACGTGGGTGGAACTGTTCAAGATTCATGCATGTTCTCACAAGGTCTTCCACCACATTGTCCAACCAGAGAAAGGCAAGGAGAAGATGCCTAAAACCGATGAAGAAAAGGAACTGTGGTCGACCCTTGATGTTGCGGTCCTCCAATGGATTTATGCAACAATCTCACATGACTTGTTGCATACTATTCTGGAACCCGACGCAACAACAATGGAGGCGTGTGTCAAACCCTAATTATGTTCAGGTCCAAAAACAAAAAAAAAACAAAAAGAAAGAAAAAGAAAAAAAAAAGAAGAAGAAAAAAAAGAAAGGAGACGTATAAAAAAGGAAAAAAATAGTAAAAAAGTAAAATTCAAAAACAATAAAAAAGAAAAAGAAAAGAAAAGAAACGTATAAAAAAAAGAAAAAAAGAGAGAAAAGGAACGTAAAAAAAAGAATAGTTAAAAAAAACAACAGTATAAAAAAAAGACAAGAAGAATAATAAAAATAAGAAAGAGAAAACATGCAAAAAAAAAGAAGCAGAAAAACTATAAAAAAAAAGAGAGAAAAAATATATATTGGTGTGACCTGGGCTCTCAAAGGGAGTCCTTTAGGTCAAGATAGAGGGTAGTGTATTAAAAACGAAAAAGGAAGGTCTGAGAGAAGAGGAGAGAGGCACGAATCCCGAAAAGAAAAATGAGCCAATCATGCGGTGCCATTTGGCGAGCTCTGTCAGAGAAGAGAGAGGGGTCATCAGGTAACCCCTCTTTCTTCACTTTCTCACGTTCTGGCCCTTTTCTCTCTTTCTTTCTTCTACCTCTTCTTCTTCTTCGTCTTCTTCTTCTTATTTCGTATCACCGCACCGCGTCACCATTCATGGTGACTCTATCATGGCCTCCGGTGAGGCCTATGCGGTCTGTCTTGTTTTTTTATCCCTTTATTTGGTCTGACTGTTCAAATGATTAATGTTTTTCTTCTTTCTATTGCCAACTCCGGCGAGCCTACGGTGCCTCTATCCTTGTTGCTATCATTTGTCGTTATCCTGTGGTAGCTTCACGCCCGTGGGCCCTATCACCTTCATTTATTTCATTTTTTTTCTCTCTTTTTTGTTTGCACTACCGCGAAACCTTTGTTGTCATCGTGTTGTCGCCTCCCTTGTGGTGATCTCTTATTGTCCGGCCCAACACTAGCGGTGTCGGGGGCTGCGTGCCACCCTCCGTGGTGGTTCCCTTTTGGTTGTGCCGTTTTCTGCGTGAGGCAACTAGGGTTTTCCAACCCTGTTGCATAATCACAGGTTGGGCTGGGTTTCCCTGACCCGATTCCAACCCAACCCTAAAAAAACAACAAAAAAGCGAACATAATAATTTCTATTCACACCACCTTTTTAATACATGCTCCATTTTTTCGTTTTGGGCCTAGCCCATTTTTGCAAAGTCTGTAATTTGACAGAAAGGCTATTTACACCCCATTTTATCATACATGCACAATTTTTTGGACCTAACCCATTTTTGCGATGTCTAAAATAAAATGAACAACTGCTATTTACACCTCTATTTTCCACACATGCATTATTTTCAATTTGGGCCTAGCCCATTTTTGTGAAGTCTGAAATAAAATAAAATTGATGGTTACACTCCTTTCTTTATATGTGCACCCCTGCCACTTAGTTTGGTGGCTAGGCCCACCATGTCAACACTCCGTTAGTGTTGACTAAGTCCAAGTCAACCCTTTGACTTTGATAAAAAAAAATAAAAAAACAAAACAAAGAAAAAGAAATAAAAAATAATTATAAATATTAGTGGATATATTTTTTTTGTCTTATTTTTTTATGGTCTCTATCATTTATTTTTTTCTTCAATGTGATTTTCTTTTTTTTATCATAACTTGTTAGTTAGTTTAATTAATATTGTATTGTAAGTATCTCGTTATTCATTTTATTTTTCCCAATGTTTCAATCATGCATCCATAATTACTAAGTGTATTCCCTACTTCTATTCTATTCCTTTTCATTTCCATTCTATTTATCTTATTTCGTAGCACTATGTCAATTATATATTTATTTTTGCAAATCCACATTAGCATTCTTTAGTACACGTGTGCACTCCATGCTGGGTCTCCGACTTGCTTCGTGGTGTTTCAATAAAATGTGAGTAAATTTTGTGAATGACATGTTGGGTTTTCGACTTGCTTGAGTTCACAAAGTTTACCACAAAACTAAATTCTTTTCCAAAAATGTAACATTCTCAAATAAATGATCGCTCAATTCTCTTTTTTCTGTGCACTTCATGCTAGGTCTCCACTTGCTTGGCAGTGTTTCAATAAAGTGTGAATAAATTTTGTGAATGTCATGTTGGGTCTCCGACTTGCTTGACTTCACAAAGTTTATCACAAAACTAAAACCTTTCAAAATAAAATAAAATCTACTCAACACGCGACCTTTTTTTCTACAAAGAATTACGTAAATCTAATTTTCTCATTGCACCTGGGGATACATAGGAGTGAGGGCAAATCCCCGTCGGCCCAAAAAAAACTAAAAAAAAATAAAAGTCCCCTTTTGTTTCTAAAAATAAAATTTGATTTCCTTTTCTAAATAAAAAATATAATTCATGTTTTCAAGGGAAGATAAATAATTAAAAGTCACTTTATTTTTAGCGCACTCGATTAAAGCTGGCATTTTCATGACGGACACGCGAGGTGTTAACACCTTCCCCGCGAGTAAACGACTTCTGAATCCTTTTTCTCCAATCGTAGACCATTCCTTATCCTTTTTTGTTTTTTTGACGTTTTACTTAAATAAACGTTGGTGGTGACTCCCCAAGTTTTTCATTTTTTTGGAAAAAAATTTATTTATCTAAATATTTTATTTCGTCGTCCCGTCGTGACCCACGTTGCGACAATGTGGAATAGGTTGCGTGATATATTCCAAGACAATAAGAATTCTCGGGTTGTAACTCTTGAGCAAGAATTCTCCCATACCAACATGGAGGATTTCCCGAATGCCTTTGTGTATCGTCAATGGCTCAAGGAATTGTCCGATCAACTCAAGAACGTAGGCGCACCAGTGTCGAACAACTGTCTTGTCTTCAAATGGTGGTCGGCCTCACCGAGGCTTACAATGGGGTTGCCACACTCATTTGCCAAAGCGATCCTCTTCCACCATTCTATCAAGCTCACTCTATGCTCACCTTAGAAGAAGCTGGTCTCACGAAGAAGGTTTTAGCTGGCGGGGGTGCTGCCATGGGGGTTCACGACAATGATGACTCACTCCCTCTCCAAAAATTCTCATCAAAATTGGAATCATGGTGGTAAAAAGGATCAAAATCACAACAACGGTGGCAAAAACAATGGTGGCAATCGCGGTGGCTCAAGAGTAGCGATGGTGGTGGTCACAATAGTGGCTGACAACAACAATCCAGCTAGCAACAACCGGGGCACCAGCAATGGCCTACCGGACAATGGCAGTGGCCATGGATGCCTTGGGCTCTTCCACCTTGCCCATACCCTTCATCCAATGGCCCACCCCCTCCTTCATTGGGTCAGGCTTAATTTTCAGCAAGCCCAACAGCGCTAGAAAGGCATCCTTGGGCCAAAACCACCACAGACCTACACGGCGACAGCAGCTCCACCCACTTTGATAGCATTGAAGTAGCGATGGACACTCTTGGGCTTAATCCTTTGGATGCCAATTGGTACATGGACACTAGTGCCATCTGTCGGTAATGGTCATTCAGTTCCAATTCATGATTATGGTCACACCAATTTGTCTCCCCCGACTCCACCCTATGCCTTGAAAAATGTCCTTCATGCCCCTCAACTTATTAAAAACTTAGTGTCGATTTGAAAGTTTACAACTGATAACTCAGTTTCTATTGAATTTGACCTTTTTAATTTTTCTGTGAAGGATTTCCAGACGGGGATATGTCTTATGAGATGTGAGAGTCGGGGCAACCTTTATCCGATCATCACCACCATCACCACCAATCAAGCCACTTCACCATCTACTTTTGCCGCTTTAGCACCATCATTATGACATGCTCGTTTGGGTCATCCGGAAGCACCTATTTTTAGCTCCTTTAGGCTAAATAAATTTATTGAGTGTAATCAAACATGTAGTTCTCATGTTTGTCAATCTTGTTCTCTTGGAAAACATGTTAAGTTACCATCTGTTTCTTCTCATTCTTGCACTATTATGCCTTTTGATATTATCCATAATGATATTTGGACATCTTCCATTTTGAGCTCTTCGGGCCATCGATATTATGTTTTGTTGTTGGATGATTACTCTAATTTTTTGTGGACATTTCATTGTCTAAGAAGTCTAAAGTTTTTTTTTTCCATATTTCTATCTTTTAGAGCTTTCATCTACACTCAGTTTGAATGGGAAGTAAAAAATATTCAATGTGATAATGGTAAGGTGTTTGATAATGGACCCTTTTGGGAATTTTGTAAAGTAAATGGGTTAGCTTTTCGCCTCTCTTGTCCACATACATCATCACAAAATGTGAAAGTCGAGAGAAAAATCTGTACCATTAACAACATTATTCGTACTATACTAGTCCATGCATCTTTACCACCTTCCTTTTGGCATCATATCTTCTCAACATTCTTCCAAGTAAACAATTAGCCTAACAATCACCTCTCAAGGTTTTTTTTTATCAAAAGGACCCTTCCTACTCTAATCTTCGGGTGTTTGGGTGTTTATGTTATCCACTTTTTCCCTCTACTACCATAAATAAACTTTAAGCCCGTTCCACCCCATGTGTCCTTTTGGGGTACCCATCTGATCATCATGGGTACAAGTGCTATGATTTGTCCTCTCGTAAAATCATACTAAGTCGCCATGCCATTTTTGATGAAACCTAATTCCCTTTTGCTAAGCTGCATACTCCACAACCTCACACTTATGGTTTTATGGACGATGGACCCTTCCCTTATGTGGTCCACCATTTGACCTCTCCGCCAGGCTCAAACCAACTGGCCCAACAGGTCTTGCCCAACCCACAACTTGCTGTCTAGCCTACACCTTTATCCGGCCCACCCACACCTAGCCCACAATCACCACAACAACCCTCACCTAGCCCAGTGCCTGCACCTTTACCTCCATATCAGCCCACTCCTTTTTCGGCTCCCAAACCTGTGACATGTAGTCAGCATAGGATTTTCAAACCCAAATGACATTTAAATCTTAACAATAGTGTCACTAAATCCCTCTTACCGCGTAATCTCATGTCTGCCCTTCGTGACCCAAATTGGAAAATGGCTATGGATGATGAATTTAATGCTTTTATTGAAAATAAGATGTTGGGGTTGGTGCCCTGTCCACCTGATGTTAATGTGATTCGATCTATGTGGATTTTTACTCATAAAGAAAAATTTGATGGTGTTTTTGAGAGTTATAAGGCCTATCTTGTAAGGGATGACAAAACACAATAGGTTGGCGTGAATTGCGGTCAGACTTTTAGCCCAATAGTCAAACCGGAAACTATTTGCATTGTTCTCTGTTTAGCCATCTCTAAAGCATGCCCTCCATCCCCCCCCCCCCCTTCCCCCATTCACCAACTTGACATGAAAAATGCTTTCTTGCATAGAGAACTTAAAGAGATTGTGTACATGCATCAACCCATGGGTTTTAGGGACCCGAATCATCCTAATCATGTATGCTTGTTGAAGAAATCTCTATATGACCTCAAACAGACCCCTCGGGCTTGGTACAAGAGATTTGTTGATTATGTTTCTACTCTTGGGTTTTCTCACAATACTTCTGATCATTCTCTCTTCATTTACTAACAAGGTACAACTATGACTTACATTTTTTTGTATGTGGATGATATCATCTTAACAGTTTTCTGTGATGCTATTCACAAGTCTATCATATCCTTTCTTAGCTCAGAGTTATTTCTTGGGTATAGTTGTAACATATCATGCAGGTGGTCTATTCTTATCTCAACAGAAGTATGCAGTTGAGATCATTGAACGGGCTGGCATGTCATTATGTAAGCCATCTCCTACTCCGGTTGACATGAAACCAAAGCTCAATGCTAATTCCAACACACCATATATCGATCCATCTCATTATCGAAGCCTTGCAGGGGCTCTTCAATATCTTACCTTCACGAGACTCGATATTGCTTATGTTGTACAACAAGTGTGTTTATTCATGCATGACTCAAGGGAAGAACATATGCACGCTCTCAAGTGCATTATGCGCTAAATTCAGGGTACTTTTGATCATGACTTGCATCTTTATCCATCTTTCACATCCACTCTTGTTTCTTATATAGATGCTAATTGGGGTAGGTTTCCAAATACAAGACGCTCTACATTGGGTTATTGTGTGTTTCTTGGTGATAATTTAATTTCTTGGTCTGCCAAATGGCAAGTTACATTGTCATGATTTAGTGCAGAGGCAGAATACTGAGGTGTTGCCAATGTGGTTTTGGAGTCTTATTGGTTACAAAACCTTCTTCTAGAGCTTCATTGTCCTATTCGAAAAGCTACCCTGGTATATTATGATAATGCTAGTGCGATATATCTCTCTACAAATCTTGTTCAACATCAGCGCACTAAACATATCGAGATGGATATTCACTTTGTTCGTGAAAAGGTTTCTCGTGGGGAAGTTCAAGTCTTACATGTCTCGTCACGTTATCATATTGCATATATTTTTACAAAGGGTATTCCCTTGGTTCTATTTGAGGATTTTCGGAACACTCTCAGCGTACAACAACCTCCCGCTTTGACTGTGGGGGTATGTTAGAATATATGTCAATATATTTTGTATATAGTTTTCTTATTATAGCCTATGATATGTTAGAATATATGTGAATGTATTTTTGTATCTAGTTTCCTTATTATAGCCTAAGATCTCTCTTATGAATAATTAGTTTTCTTATTATAGTCTAGGATCTTTTGTGTAATTATGGTATATAACCATAATTTTACTAATGAAATGAACATGTTTCAAATATAATATTGCGATTAAGATGTAAGACCCCAATAGAAACCTGCCAAGTGTGTGAAATTCTAAAGACTATCGAAACTTTACAGAAACATACAGGACATGAAAAGTGTATTTACATTTTTTTGTCTAATTCTATTTTCATACTTGATAGAGTTTAAATTTTTAAACCATATATCTCTAGAGAATCAAAGAATCCGTGTATTCTTCTGTGTTGCAAGAAGTTAGATTAGGTATGTGCCTATTTGGTAAAGTCTTTTACTCCGTTTTCAAATTTACTTCTGAGTAGAAATATCAGAAAACTGATTCAATTTCTTATTGTTTTCCATGCTAAAGATGAAAGAGAATGAGTTAAGAATGAGAATGTGGTTGTCCAAAATGATTTTTTTTATAAAAATAAATTTTCGGCAAGACTGCTTGTATTCGTTTAAGTGCTTAAAGATTCATCTATATTCTTTGTATTATTGGTCTAACTCTCATTGGATGTAGGGTTGTGTGACTTGTGTCAAGACTATCAAGGTATTAACCATCCTAACTAACTAAGTTTGTTAGTTGTTAGTTACCTAACTAACTAAGTCTGTTATAATTAGTTAGAGGATAGTTAGAGGTGGTTAGTGACGTGAATCTTACGGGGCGGAACGTTTGACACAGGATTGTTGACGGAGAGGGACGCCACTTCCAGAGATGAAAGATAAGTCATGGTAACACCACAAGGAATCAACCTTGATAAGTCAAAATTTGGTTTAACAGGAACCCTGAGAAAAGCTTTCTCACGTATTTGAAAAGAATGTCAAAAGTTCCTTCATTCATTTTGACAAAAATATATATAGTTCACCAAACCCTAAAAACAAATGAATTGGTGCAGTTGAAAAGGGATAGGTTTCAGCCACAACCACCAATTTATTTATTTAATTGCAATAATTAAATAATAAAATAAAAATAAAAATTATGGAAACATGGGTCTTCAATCATCATCAATGGCAGCTATACAAATGACCAGCCTTATCTCTATGACATGTTGGGCCTGTTTAAGTCTACCTTTGGTCATGGGCCCTTCAAGTGCTTCATGGTCTTTGCCCTTAGTTGTGTCCTCATCAGTTAGTTCTATGTTATGGTAGTTATAGAGTGTATATAAGTAATGAAAGATACTTTGTATGATACTTGGTAATAATAATTCTGAACCATTTTCTATGATCAAATATTCTTTCTATTCCAATAATTTTCTTCACTAGCTATCTCTTCTTCTTCATTTGAGTTCATCCATGGCATTCCTTTATATCTTTAATATGGTATCAGAGCTCTTCAATTGAAGAACTCCATTGTGCTATATCCTTCCTCTTTCTCTTGTTTGTACTCTGTTGATTCTTCAAGATGAATGAAGAACAAGATGAATCTCTCAGTTTTCATAGTTCTTACTACCTGCACTCTAGTGAAAATCCAGCAATCGCATTAGTTTCGCCTCTTCTGCATCCAAGGAATTACAATTCTTGGAGCAGATCAGCTCTCACGGCATTGAGTGCAAAGAATAAAGTGGAATTTGTTTATGGTTCCCTTCCTCGACCAACCTTGAATCATAGATTGTACGGAGCTTGGAAAAGAGCAAATAACATGGTGGTTTCATGGATTGTACACTCAGTTGCAACTTCCATTCGTCAAAGCGTCTTATGGATGGACAACGCAATTGATATCTGGAAAGATTTGAAAGCCCAATTACTCATAAGGTGATTTGCTTCAAATTTATTATTTACAACATAAATTAGCTTCAATTAAACAAGGAGACATGAATATTATTGATTATTTTACAAAGCTAAGAAAAATTTGGGATGAGCTTGAGAGTTATCGACCCGATCCTATGTGTACATGTGCTTCTAAATGTGGCTGCGATGCTCTTGTTGAAGTAAAGAAAAGGAAAGATCAAGATAGAATAATGGAGTTTATGTGTGGTCTCAATGATCAATACAATCATGTTAGATCAAACATACTCATGATGGATCCCTTGCCATTGATTAACAAAGCTTTCTCTTATATGGCACAACAAGAAAGGCAATTTGCAAGTTCTAATGCACTTGGCAATCTGAGTTTAGTTAATGCTGCTGCTAATACAAGATTATCTAATTCTTGTAGTTATTGTGGTAGAGACAATCATACAGTAGAAACATGTTATAAGAAAAATGGTATTCCACCTAACTTCTTCTCCAATAGAGGAGGTGGAGGTAGAGGTTTTGGTAGAGGGGGGACAGGAGGCAAAAGCACCAATGGTAAAGTTTGCACCCACTATGGTATCACTAATCATACAGTGGATGAATTCTATAAGAAGCATGGTCATCCACCTGGTCAGAAGTTCTATAATCCTCAAGGAGCTTCAATTAACAACACTGTTAAGGAAGAAGAAAATGTTTCAAGTTCAGAGACTAGTAATCATGGCCAAGACATTAAAATCACTCAGCAACAGTATCAAGCCAACAATAATAGTTCTCATGGATCACAGGTTAACCAGATTGGTACAAGTTCTACTCATACATCAACCATAGCTAATACACTATCTTTTGTTTGCAATATTCACAAGTTTGAAGCTCCAACATGGATTTTGGACTCTGGTGCTACAGATCATGTTGCATCCTCATTGACTTATTATTCTACATAAAGAGAAATAAATCCCATAGTAGTTCACCTGCCTATTGGTCAATAAGTCATAGCCACACACTCTGGAATAGTCAAACTTACTGAGTTTTTACACTTAGAAGATGTGCTATACTTGCCATCTTTTAATTTCAATTTAATCTCTATATCAAAATTGGTTTCTGCATTGAATTGCAAGTTAACCTTCCTTCCTAATTCATATTTGATTCAGGATATAAGCAGTCAGAGGATGATTGGTACAGTTAATGTAGTGGAAGGTTTGTACAAGCTTAGAATACCTACTGCCAATTCAGTTCCCAAGGCTAACAACAATTTCATTTCTATTAAATTTGTGTTGTCTTGTAATAAAGAAGTCATTGATATTTGGCATTTTCGTTTGGGTTATCCTTCATATGATAGGATGCAATTGTTGAAACAAACTTATCCTATGTTGAATTGTGATATAACCTTTGTTTGTGATACTTTCCATAGAGCAAAACAGAGAAAACTTTTATTTCCCAATAGTGACTCCTATGCTTCTAGTCCTTTCTCTTTGATACATGTAGATATTTGGGGTCCTTGTACCACAACTGCTTTGAATGCCAAATATCAATGACTTTCAAGACTTTCACACTACATTCACATCAGTTATTACTGGTCAATTCTTAGGTACTCGTTATCCTTTAGCTTTTGTTTTATCTTACAAAAATTTGTCTCCTACATACCACAATTTTATTATGGCTACATCCTCTAAGACAGAACCTAATTCATTTAAAGAAGCTTCCTAATCAGACAAATGGATCAAAGAAATTAATGTTCAAATTGAGGCTTTAGAGGCTAATCATACTTGGATTTTGACTGACCTCCCTCCTAACAAATATGCTATTGGATGTAAATGGGTTTATAAAGTCAAACACAAGGCTGATGGGTCAGTAGAAAGATATAAGGCTAGGTTAGTAGCCAAGGGGTATACTCAGATTAAAGGTCAAGACTACCTTGATACTTTTTCCCCAATGGCTAAGATAACTACTGTGAGATTGTTACTTGCTTTAGCTGCTGTTAACAACTGGCATTTAAAGCAATTAGATGTGAATAACGCCTTTTTGCATAGAAACCTTAATGAAGAAGTTTACATGACTTTGCCTCCTGGTATGCACTCAACAAAATCTAATCAAGTTTGTAGATTACAAAGATCTTTGTATGGCCTTAAACAAGCCAGTAGACAGTGGTATGCTCGATTGTCTACTTTCCTTATCTCACATGGCTATAGACAGTGCTCTTCTGGTCATTTTTTGTTTATTAAGCAGCATTTTCAATCTTTTACTGCTTTACTGGTTTATGTAGATGACATTGTCTTGTCAGGCAATGATCTTCTAGAGATTAAGTACATCACTCAGCTTCTGGATGAAGTCTTTAAAATCAAAGACCTTGGTGACTTAAAATTTTTTCTTGGACTTAAAGTGGCTCATAGTAAACAAGGGATCAATATTTGTCAAAGAAAATATGCTCTTGATATATTGCATGATGCAAGCATGTTAGGAAGCAAACCTGTCTCTACTCCAATTGATTATGTTGTAAGACTACACCAACAATCTGGAACTCCACGTGATGATACAACAACTTCATCATATTGTAGGCTCATTGGTCGCCTTATTTACCTCACCAATACAAGGCCCGATATCACATATGCAATGCAACACTTAAGTCAATTTGTAGCTCATCCTTCTTCAGCTCATCCACAAGCAGCCTATAGGATTCTTAGATAGTTGAAAGCAGCACCAGGTTCTGGTATATTTTCTCTGCTTCCATCATATTGTAGCTCAAAGCATTTAGTGACTCTGACTGGGCAGGATGCATTGATACCAGGCAATCTATCACTGGCTACTCAGTTTATCTTGGTAATTCTCTTATTTCTTGGAAATCCAAAAAGCAGGCCACGGTCCCTAGAAGTTCTTCCGAGGCTGAGTATCGGGCACTAGCCAGTGCTACATGTGAATTACAATGGTTAATCCATTTGCTTAATTATTTTGGGATTGTTTACACTCGACCAACTCTTTTGTTTTATGACAATCGCTCCATTCTTCACATTGCTACTAATCTTGTCTTTCATGAACGCACGAAACATATTGAGATAGATGTCACATTGTGCAAGAGAAACTGCATTCAGGCCTTATCAAGTTGCTACTCATTGCTTTTGCTCAACAACTTGCAGACATATATACTAAAGCACTTCCACTAGGTGCCTTCAATTTTCTTCAATGCAATATGAGAATGTCAGATATACATTCTCCAGCTTGAGGGGGGATATTAACCATCCTAACTAACTAAGTTTGTTAGTTGTTAGTTACCTAACTAACTAAGTGTTATAATTAGTTAGAGGTTAGTTAGAGGTGGTTAGTTTTTTGTTATGGTAGTTATAAAGTGTATATAAGTAATGAAAGATACTTTGTATGATACTTGGTAAAAATATTCTGAACCATTTTCTATGATCATATATTCTTTCTAT
Source organism: Glycine soja (assembly GCF_004193775.1). Classification (NCBI taxonomy): domain Eukaryota; kingdom Viridiplantae; phylum Streptophyta; class Magnoliopsida; order Fabales; family Fabaceae; genus Glycine; species Glycine soja. Next base: position 20,256,528 of record NC_041012.1, on the reverse strand, counting down.
TCCAATAATTTTCTTCACTAGCTATCTCTTTTTCTTCATTTGAGTTCATCCATGGCATTCCTTTATATCTTTAATGGTAGGTAGTTGTCTTAAACTCTTAAGCCTCATTAACATTAATGCAACTTAATAATCATATATGTTTTGTTATGTTTTAATATTTCAATAACTAATTAGTGAGACAAATAAATTAAATAATTGAGAGTGCAAATTGAAAGTGTATGGTTGTGTTGTGTATCGCAATTTGCAACGAATACACGTAAATGCACATGAGCACATACATGTACACACACTCACATGGACACATGCAGGCACGCACACTATATTATAAATATATATATATTTTTTTTTTACTTCAACCGATTTTAAATTTGTAATAGAACATTTCTCAAATTGGATATTTTTTATACAGGGTAGATTAGCCAATCTATTGTACTGAGACTCGATTTGGAATATTTTTACTATATAAAACAGTTTTTTTTATTTGAATCCAAAAAATTTAAAATTTTCTGTGAGAATGAATTGAAATATTATTGTAATAATCTTGACTTTTTGAATTAAAATTTCTAATGTTGAGAAAATTTATTTATTTTCAAAATTAAAAATATTGAAAGGAGTATTAAAATAAGAAATTAGCACTCCAATATATTATGAAAATATATCAAAAGATTAAACTCTTTTCTAAATGTACGGATTACTTATACAATATCTGCTGCAATTCCTATTTCCAAAACAAGAAGTTTTTGAAAATTAAAAATGATTAATTTTTTCCTAGTTAAACAATGTCATAAGATAAATCGAATGAATTAGCAATTGAGAGTAAAATAAATTAAAATACTATAAAAAAAAGCCAGGAGATTAATATGACGATTGATTATTACATTTGAGTTTCTTTATAAAAAAATATGTGGACCCTCAAATTTCTAGACATAGCCATGTTTGGATGTCTTGATTCTTTTTGTTGATCTGACTATAATTCCAATGGCATGAGCTTGTTCAGATTAGTCATAAAAAAAATCGCTTTTAATCTAAGTAGACTTACTTTTAGTTATTAGATTTGTGAATTATAACTGATAAGCATATATGTTTTAAATGGTTAGAAAGTAGAAAGAATGTAAATGACTTGATTTATTGCTTGCTGCCATCTGCATGACTGTCCATGTTGTGGTGAACAAGTGGTTTGCAAATTTCAGTTCTTCTCTATTTGATGTCAATGTGACACCCTCTACCCCTCACATATATACTAATAAAGGAATAAAAATTCAAATATTAATTAAAAGTATTTTTAAAACATTTTTAAATACAAGCATTTCAAAGGGGTAAAAGGCTCACGTTCACTTTCTTCTACATCATATTCAAACTTGTCCAAATAAATAATAAAGTCATCTCGGCTCAAACAAGGTCGTCTAAGCTTCATACAATTAATATAGAACCTATATCCTAATGTCACATCCTATCAGAGCGTTATGTTCCCGTGTCCTCTAGCATGAGGTTCTTCATAGTCATCCACCTATTCATCTGCTCCCCCGAATACAAAGTTCAAGATCATCACAGGATCCAAACACAAACAGCAAACCGGGAGTGAGTTATCACATTCCTAACTACTAGAGAGAAACAAGACAACATATAGTAGCCAAATACAATTTACTTAGCATATCTCACATTATTTCATCACTTTGTCATTCAAAATTCACTTTTCAATCATCAATCACACCTTTCAATCATCAATCACAATACACAAGAATCACACTCCGATCAAGACATAATAGCACATCAATTTCATAATAAATAATTAGAAAGCGTATGCAACAGTTATGCTAAGATTCAAGCCTATATGCAATGTGGTACCATGCCAGTGAAAAACCTCGTCGGACGCCTAGGAGTACATGACAAGACAAACCACACACTAGCAAGTCAAGTCACTTTCACTAGGTAATATCATAGGGAGACCAGTTAGGATCACAGTGTTTTGCGAGAATGCTCCAACCATATGGGATCAACATAGGCTTAAAAGAGCACTCAAACCGTGTGACCCCCAAGGCCTACACTCCGAAGAATCCGTCAGGGCCTCTCCCTCCTGATTCAGGTCCAACCCAGAAAACATTTTAGCACACAGACTCTATCTATGAACTGTACAAAACACACGACTCCTCAATTGTTCTCAAAATAGTTTTAACTTGTCGCCCTTAAAGGGTCTTATAATTAACTCACCGCCCTTAAAGGGTCTTAAAGTCGTGTGATTGTACAATCCATAGTTTACAACTCAATGCACACAACATCTCAATCACGTGCATACTCAGTTTATCACATACACTCGATCTCAATTACAATGATATAATCTCAAAATAGCATGTTATCACACCTCATGAATCATATTCACTTTACCTATGAACAATGCAATACACACAACTACTCAATTATTTTCAAAATCATTTTAACTCGTCGCGCTTGTGATTAAACTCGTCGGGTTCCCACAATGGATCACATCACAATACTCGTCGTGTAAAACTCGTTGCCCTTAAAGGGTCTTACAGTTGTGTGATTGCACAATTCATAGCTCACAACACAATACACCTCTCAATATACATGTATTCCATCATTCATCACATGTTCAATTCACCACATACTCACAATTTGAATCATCATTTCATATCCTCAATATAACAATTTATATAAAAGACTACCACAACCTGGGGACTAAAACCCCTCAAATAATATTACACAATTATATCAAAATCATAGGTCAAAATGTATAAATATCAAGAGCATAATTTATCAAGCAATTCTCATCAGAACATCAATATTTTATTTATAATTATAAAGGAAAAATTGCAATTTAATAAGCATCCCAAAATAAAACCACAATTTAATCCTCAAAGGATCCCTACACATGTTCTCACTAATCCCCAATTGTGAATAACTCATCCCTTACCTCTAAGCGGACTCACGTGTCTTCCAACAGTGATAGCGGCATCTCTAGCGGTTCCCTGAGATTCCTCCAGTTATTCCTCTGACTGCTCCGATAGAATTCTGATGAGAATCCTGAAACTGGCCAAATACAGGCTAAAGGCCCAAGTGGAGAAGGAAGAAGGCCCAAGTGGAGAAGGGCAAAGCCCCCGAGTGGAGAAGGATGAAGGCCCAAGTGGAGAAGGATGAAGGCCCAGAGGCAGAGACACTATCAAAACTATTAATTGTTGCTGAAGACCTATACCAAATATGTTCTATTTTTACTAATAATTTTTATTTATTGTAATTTTGGCCCAAATTGTTTAGAAGGTCTATGTCTATTTTTATATTTTTGTTCAAGTACACTATAAGTATTGGTTTTTGTTTTCAATAAAAGAAACTTTTGACATTTTCATAAAATTGGGTGAGAGCCTCCTGCCATGATTAAGGAACAAAGAATTTTGCAGTAAATTAAAAAAAAATTAAGGACCTCACCACACTCTACTCACGTGTTTCTCTCTTTGATGGTAATTCACTCGTGTTTAATGCTCTCAATATAGGCTTTTGTGTAATGTATTCCCTCTTGTCTTTTACCACTCGTGTTCCCTCTTAAGTTCCTGGATGGACCAAATTAGACACACAAGGTAATATAAAATTAAAGGAAAGACAATATAATTATCACAGACTGAGTAACAGATTTGATTTGGGATAACAACTTGGACTTGATTTGGATAGCAGATTGGATTTGATTTGGATAAAAGATTAGATTTGATTTGGATAATATATTAGATTTTATTTGGATAACATATTAGATTGGATTTGGATAACAAATTAGATTTAATTTGGATAACAGATATGATAACAAATAAGATAACAGATATGACCAGTAAACTTCAAATGCTCATAACTTTTGCTACGGTTGTCCGTTTGAGGCCCACTATATATCAAAACGCTCAGAATTCAGAGAAGAATCCAGATGAAGGGATTTGGTACACGATTTTCTGCCAAAAAAGCCTCTAAATTCCTCAAATTTGTGTTCAAAGATCAAACACCCACTTTCTTTCTTCTTTTTTTTCTTCTTTTCTTCTCTTTTTTTTTTCAAAATTTATGTAACTTTTTTTTAACTTGAAACAGAGTTTTTTTTTATACAAAGTCTGAAAGAAACAAGAAACAAGAACAAGAAAAAAAACGTGACAAGAACGAAACAAAGACACAAACAAGAACGCAACAAGACGCAAACAAGAAAACAAATAACAGAACAAGAACAAAAACCAGAAAGCAACAAGACGCAAACAAGTACGAAACAAGATGTAAACAAGAACAAAACAAGACGCAAACAAGAATGCAAATAATAGAACAAGGACAAAACACGAACCTGGACAAATTACAAAGAAAAAGAATAGGATAGGATAGAACTTGTATCAAGAGCTGAAGCTCTGATACTAGATGATGTCAACCTTACGGGGCGGAATGTTTGATACAGGCTACGGAGTTTTGGATGACGCCACTTCCAGTGAAGGAAGATAAGTCAGGATAGACGCCATTTCCGGTGAAGGAAGGTAAGTCAGGGTATACGCCACAAGGATTACCTTGATAAGTCTAAGATTGGTTCAACAATGAACCCAGAGAGAAGCTCACACCCAATTTTATGAAAATGCCAAAAGTTTCTTTTATTGAAAACAAAAACCAATACTTATAGTGTACTTGAACAAAAAGATAAAAATAGACATGGATTTTCTAAACAGCTTGGGCCAAAATTACAATAAATAAAAATTATTAGTAAAAATAGAACATATTTGGTATGGGCCTTCTTCTCCACTTGGGTATTCATCCTTCTCCACTCGGGGGCTTTGCCCTACTCCACTTGGGTCTTCGTCCTTCTCCACTTGGGCCTTTAGCCTGTGTTTGGTCAGTTGATTGAAGCCTCCACTCGTACTGTCTTCATGCGATTCCTTTTTCTCCCTCCAAAAATATTATCTCGTAAATCCCAACGGTGAAAGTATGCGCAATTAAATTTCGAACAACATATCCAAATTTCATGAAAATCCAACGGTTAACGAAACGGGGATTGTAGTTTTACTGAGACCGTTTTGGGTTTCTACGGGAAAAGAGAAAGCTACGGTGCGAAGGGTATTTCTCTTAGCTCTAACATGTTTTTGCAATTTCCAACGGTGAGAATGCTTGAAATTGGGTTGTGAACGTGGTACTCAAATTTCACGACGGAGATCATCATTTTTCTGAGAGAGGTTTTGTGGGCTGCGGGAAAAAGAAAGAATTTTAGAGAGGAGAAGAGGGAAAACGAAAATGAGGGAAAGAAGAGACATCGTCAGTCTAAAACTGACCTAACATCGCTATTTATACTTAGGTTACACACAACTTATTATTACTCTATTTATTTATTTTTAATATTTTATAAAAAAGAAATTATATTTTATTTCCTATCAAATTAATAAATCAAATATCTTTTTTTTTTCAAACCATTATTTCTCATTATTTATTTCTTTATAAAAACATGATTATTTTTTTAAAACTCTATTTATTTATAGATAACAATTATTTTTAAATTATTTTATGAAAAATGGAATGTTACCGTCAACATTTTTCTCAGGATCTAAAGTTGTTTAAGGCTTAGTTAATGTTCTAAATAGCATCTACTATTAATAATAGAAGTTGAACCATGCATGCTAGACTTCAACCTTGTTTGGTTTGATGGAAAGCAAACACACATTATAACTCTCAATTAACACAAATTTCAGGTTTTATTTTCAGGCCAATCAATATAAAGCTTTATTACAAATTGGACCGATTTCTACTTGCTTCCTCTGTTTTAGTAGTCCTTGTTTTCTAGCATACAGATGAAAAACAAGCACCATTTGCTCTGTAAAGAAGTTGAAACAAAAGATTCAGCTGTTAAATTAATGTTATGTTCTGTTAATTGATACTACTTTGTATTTAAAGTTGAGAGTATTTTCTAAACATATGGCCATTGAACAGCTGCAGTGTCATGACTCACGAACATACTGCATATTTTCAATCAATGGTAGGTATTAGACAGTCATCTGTTTGATAAAATGTCGAAGAAATATTGATCTGAATTTGAAGTTAAGGACTTTAGGTTTCGATCTACACTGCTTTAGTGTAATTTGAAGTTTTGATTCATTGTTCATGTTATTAGGCTTTTTTATATCTAATTTTTTTTATTGAACTTCTGATACGTTCAAATGGACTATCAGCTATCCCAAGTCAAAAGCAAGCTACTAGTCAAGGCAAAAGATATGGTGCAACACTTGAAATTCATAATGGCTGAGCAGCAAATCTTTAGTGATTTTGCTTCTTCCTCTAACTCTTCTAGAAAATATGGTGTTTTTCTAAGCTTTCGATGTGAGGACACCCGTAAGAACTTCACAAGCCATCTTTATGAAGCTTTGATGCAAAAGAAAATTGAAACCTATATGGACTACCAGCTTGAAAAGGGAGATGAAATCTCTCCAGCAATCGTTAAGGCCATCAAAGATTCTCATGCATCAGTTGTCATCTTCTCAGAGAACTATGCTTCCTCAAAGTGGTGCTTGGTTGAACTTAGCAAGATTCAGGAATGCAAGAAAAAGCAAGCACAAATTGTCATACCGGCTTTCTACAATATAGATCCATCCCATGTGAGGAAGCAAAATGGGAGTTATGAGCAAGCCTTTTCAAAACATGAGGAAGAACCTAGGTGCAACAAATGGAAAAGCTGCTCTGACTGAAGTAACCAATTTAGCAGGATGGGATTCTCGAAATAGGTAAATAAAATTAAGCCTGAATAGTTTTCTTGGAAGAAAAAATTGAGAAAGATAATGTACTAGTATTGTTTTAAATTGAGTTGACCAAATTTGTTTCTAAATCCAACAAAAAGATAAGAATGATAAATTTTGAGTTTTTGACACAAATCATGTGATACAATTATGACACCAATCGTATGATACATAATCGCATATTCATTACACCCTGACTTTTAAAAAATAGTATTCTATCAGTATCCATTACATTCCCTGTATGTTTACTTGCTAACTTACATGCATGTGAGTATACTTTCGTAGTATAACCACTTTCATAGTATTTTGCTTAATAAGTTCACTGTATAGAGAAAACAGAGGCATTGATTATCTTTTACGGGTCATTGGATTTTTATTACCCAATTACTTTTTTTTTTGTTTTTCTCTATTACACTACCACATTGGTCCTTGATTATGTAATAATTGATAGTTTTTTAAAAAAAAAATTGAGTTTATTAGACATACAACACATTATTTATCTCATTTGTTACCCTTTGTCATATGCTAGGACCGAATCTGAACTCCTTAAGGACATTGTTGGAGACGTCTTGCGAAAATTGACTCCTAGATATCCTAGCCAACTTAAAGGACTGGTTGGAATTGAGTACAATTATGAACAATTGAATCATTTCTAAAAATTAGGTTAAGTGAAGTTAGAACCCTTGGAATATGAGGCATGGGAGGCATAGGCAAGACCACCCTTGCTACTGCTCTATATGTCAAACTGTCTCATGAGTTCGAAGGTGGTTGCTTCCTCACAAATGTAAGGGAAAAATCAGACAAGTGTGGCCTGGAAGCTTTACGCAATGAACTTTTTCCAAGTTGTTAGATAATAAAAATTGTTGTTTTGATGCACATTTTTTGTACCCCATTTTGTCATGAATAGGCTTGGATGTAAAAAAGTTTTAGTTGTGTTGGATGAAGTGGCTACCTCAGCAATTAGAATATCTAATTGAAGATTATGATTTCTTGGGACCAGGAAGTAGAGTTATTGTTACAACTAGAAATAAGCAAATATTGACCCAAGTTGATCAAATATATAATACCAAAGAATTGAGTTTTGATCATAGTCTTCAACTTTTTCGTTTGACTGTTTTTAGAGAAAAACAACCTAAACATGGGTATGAAGATCTATCAAGAAGTGTAATTTCCTATTGCGAAGGTATTCCTTTAGCTTTAAAAGCTCTGGGTGCAAGTCTTCGTATAAGAAGTAAAGACATATGGGAAAGTGAATTGAGAAAACTTCAAATGATTCCTAGTACGAAAATAAATTAATGTCACATTAAAATTAAGTTATGATGGCTTAGATAGCTCTCAACAGGGCATCTTTTTAGACATTGCATGCTTCTTTAAAGGAAAAGGAAGAGAATGGGTAGCAAGTATACTGGAAGCTTGCAATTTCTTTGCAGCATCTGGGATAGAAGTCCTTTTAGATAAATCTCTCATAACAATTTCAGGTTGCAATAAGATAGAAATGCATGACTTGATACAAGCAATGGATCAGGAAATTGTTCGTCAAGAATCTATCAAAGATCCTGGAAGACGAAGTTGATTATGGAAACCTGAGGAAGTGTATGATGTATTGAAAAATGAAATGGTAAGTGGAATATTCAATTATTTCTTTCTCTTAATGCATGTATTTTTTTATAACGTGGCTAGTATGATAGTCCTACTAACTATTATTCTAAATTTTGTTTGTCAGGGAACTGATGTTGTTGAAGGCATAATTTTAGATTTGGATACATTAACCAGGGATCTAGGTTTGAGCTCTGATTCCCTTGCAAAGATAACTAACGTGAGATTTCTTAAAATCCATAGAGGGCACTGGAGTAAAAACAAATTTAAAGTATATTCACAAGAGCCGTGCCTAGGATGATGTGCTTCTATGTATGCTTAAGTTTCTCTTTTAGTTAAGGCTCATGATTTTGAACTTAACAATTTCTGAACAATTTCACGCATTGTTTTTATTAGAGAATCTTGTTTTGAAGAGAATTGGCCTTTGGGACTCCCAAGACCTGATTGAGATCCAGACTTATCTAAGACAGAAAAACTTGAAAGTGTTTCTCTTCGTTATTGTGAAAGCTTGAGTCAGCTGCCTCCATCTATGTTATTTCTCCCCAAGCTTAAATATTTTTATTTAAGTGGCTGTAAAAAGATTGAAAGCCTTCATGTTCATTCAAAATCTCTCTGTGAACTTGATCTTAATGGTAGTTTATCTCTCAAGGAATTCTCAGTGATATCAGAGGAAATGATGGTCTTGGATTTAGAAGACACAGCTAGATGTGCATTGCCAACCTCAATTTGGCACAATAAGGAACTTCGTTTTGTTTCTCTAAGGGTTGTAACAATCTTAACACTGAACTGAGTCTGTCATTCTTACAAGCACTCCCTCACAAGATTGCCAATTTATCGTCTTTACAAATGTTAGACCTTGATGGAACAAATGTTGAGAGCTTTCCTACAAGCATAAAAAAACCTTTCAATGTTGGAAAGGCTTTGGTTAGATGGTTGTAGGAAACTTATGTCTCTGCCAGAGCTTCCATCATCCCTGAAAGAAATGAGGGCCTTTAACTGCACTTCTTTGGAGACAGACTTCACTCAACGGCTAGTGTTACAACACATGTTACAGAGCCACCTGCACAACTTACCTGATGGCGAGGATTATGACAGTGGGTATTTCATCTTCTCGGGAGACCATGCCACTGATGAGTGTTGGTTTCGCACAGAAGAGAGTTCAATAACAGTTCCTTATCTCCCACTGCCAAACTTTTGTGGTTTCATTTATTGCATCATTCTCTCCAAGGGACAGGAACTCCATACCTTGCACAAATTTAATTTCTGATCATGTGCTGTTTTCATATGTTAAAATATGTGATTTTTTCAGCAACATAGAATTTAAATTTGAATTTGATTGCTGTCACCGGTTTAGACATGAACCCGATCAAGAAAGCATAAGAGGGTGTGGGGTCTTCCCAGTGTATCCCTCAGAATTGGGGTTGAAGCTGTTTGGTAGTAGTAGCAAGGAAATATTTGAATTGGAAATCATTACTCAAATCTCGGATAATGAGTCACAGTCTAGAGCAATTGGAAATGGAGTTGGAGGTTCTAATACAGAAAATTAAGAAAGCATGGAACAACTTCTTCCCACGACCAAGAGGAGGAGGACTTCACCATAATTTGATAGTATCGTTGGACAAGTTGTTATGGTAATGGATTGATGCCTAGAAATTAAGGTCAAAAGTGAAATCAAATGTTGTTCATGACTTTTATCTTTGTTTGTGTACTCTTAATTTGATGATGAACTTGTATTCAGTTGTTTTGTGTCATATCTCTGTTGGAATTATTGTGATTTTGGTATTATTCGCGGCAGTTTTATATGACATGATGGTGTTACAAGTTACAATTTTTTGCCATTCATTTCCTTTATATTAGATATCTAAATAAAAGTTGGGATGGTTTGGCTTTAAAGTTCATGAATGCATGATATGAATGTTTTTCTCCTTTGGAATTCTTCACATATTCTATAACTATCCCGGAAACTAAGATCTAACATCCCAAGTGGTTACATGATATTGCTAACTCTCTGTGCTCTGTTATTATAAACATGAATGATACTTTACCAAGAAGCAAACTTGAAACTCTTAATTTGAAAGACATGCAGAAAATATCCAGCATGCATTTGACAATTAACCCAAATTTTATTCTCAAACCATCATTTGTTTATCCATAAAGTTGATTTTCTTATCCGCTTATCTCTTTTAATCTACCCTTTTCATCTTTATTTATAGATTGAATTTCAATATTTTATTTACACATCAATAATTAAAAATAATCTTTATGACAATATAAATTACAAATTATTCTGATAAATGCATAATATAATTTATTTGTTCAAAATATTTAATCATAATATAGTTTATTTATTTATAAATTTTAATGTTAATTGATAAAAAAACATTTATCCTATAAATTTCACTTACTAAGATACTAGTTAATAATATTTTGAAATAACATATGACAGTCACATGAAAGTCCGCCAATGCCTACTGGCAGCCGTGGGTTATTAACCAAATAGTGGAAGGAGAATGAAGGCTGCACAAACATTGAAACATCAAATATTGCTAACATAAAATAGGAGAACAATGATGCAGACTAAACGCAAGTTGTTTTACAAATGAAGTCACGATATACTACTGTTAGTGTCTCTGTTTTCCTGAGAGAAAAAAAAGATTAATTGAAAACGGATGGACATAATAACCTTTATGACTTCTACAATGCATTATGTCAAATCCCATACTAAGTGAAAATTCATTGCTGATACAAACGGGGGGCATTTAAAAAAAAAAAAAAACAGAGAAACATAAGATGAGTTCATTGCTGATAATCAGATTCACGAATTTCTACAAGCACCATTAATGTTAGTGGTGAACAATTGCATTGCTTTGGCAGATTCGAGGAAGAGGTTGTTATAGTTTGAGCATCATATCCTGAAAATTGTTCCATTAACTATGCTCCTACAAAACATATTTGGTAATTAACCAGTTAAAAACATGGAATGAAACACAAATTGAAGCCAGTAATATGATGTGTATCCAACTACATAAAATGGGCATGCTGTGCTATGACTTCAGATACAGTGCATAAAACTAGAGAACTAGCAACATATCAATAGAATACATTCAATTCAGAATTTGTATATAGAAATACTTACTAAACACGACATTTTAGAAGCCTGAACACACAAACAAGGACTCATTCTTCACGAGTAGCAGGATCCATTCCGGTAGAAGGACTATCAGCAAAATATTCTTGATGCCTTAAATTCACGCCATACTGTTCATAAAAGATAATAAGTGGACTAAATGTAAAGTAATATTTACATATCAGCACAATTTGCTCTAATCCTAGAGCTCAATTAACACCATAACATTGTCATAACTTTGTTAAGGCCCTCTGCCCACTCCATGTAGCATCCTATCCTATTTTTCGTAAAATAAATTAAAAAAGATTTCATTTAAAAATAAAGAATTTTAGAAAAATAATAAGATTTTTATAATTAAATAAGGAGAAATAATTTTATTAATTAAAATAATAATTTTAAGGTAAATAAAATAAATACATGTTCTTAAAAAAATATATTTTATTTATTCATTTGATAGGGAGTAAAATAGAATTTTTTTTATAAAATGATAAAATAAAGAAAAATAGAATAAATAATAGACCTTGCGTACCCTAATTATAAATAGAGACATACTAGGTCAGTTTTCACATTGACGATATGTCTATACGCTTTCTCTTCCTCTCAATTTCATTTTTCTATCTTCCTCTCCCAAAATTCTCTCTTTTTCCTGCATACACTCAAATTTGTCTCAGAAAAACTACGATCCAAAACTCATTAACCGCTAGATCGTCTTGAACACCAAGTTCAGAACTTATTTTCGTGCATACCCACGGTTGGGATTTTTGAAATAATGTATGTGACGAGGGGAATGTCCCTCACACATAGCTCTTTATTTTTTCCGTATACACCCAAATCTATCCCAATAAAACTACGATCTAAACTCGTTAAACGTTAAATCGTCGTGAAATTTGGACACCAGGTCCGGAACACATTTTCTCACATCCCCACCGTTGGAATTTGGGAAATTATGTTTGTGGTGAGAGAAATTTCCCTCACACGTGGACAGTGGAATGGAGTTTCAATCCCTTCTCCTTCTCTCTAATGTTTGAAAACCCTAACAGAGCAACCAGAAGAAAAACTTGAGAGAGAAATCTTAGGAAACCGCTAGAGATGCAATTATTATTGTCGAACTACACACGTGACTCCGCTTAAAGGTAAGGAATGAGTTTATCGCAATTGGAATTAGCATAAAGATATGTAAAAATCATTAAAGGATCAAATTGAGGTTTATTTTGGGATATTTATTATATTGTAATTCTTCCGATATGATTATGTGAAATTGTTTGAGGGGTTTTACTTCACATGCTATGAGAAGTGTTTTCATATAATTTGTTTGTATTTTGGACAAGATTTACTAGATTAGCGTGATAAATTATTATATTGGGATCATGAAATTATGTGTAATGAATAAATTGAACATGCGTTGATTTGTGAGATACACGTAAACATGTGATAGTGAATTGTAATGTGATATGTTAAAATTATGAACATGAAATTTGATTGTGAATAAGTGTGTTGTTAATACTTGAAGTGATATTATTTGTGTTATGAGTTGTGAATTATACAATAGTCCAATTGGTGTTTACCTTGAGAAAAAATATTTATGCGCGAGATGTTAAAAGGAAAGTGTAGGATTCCAAATTAGGAACCTGAGGTGTTAAATTGTAGCGCAATGCACAAGGTGTTAAAAGGAAAGTGTAGGGTTCTAAGTTAGGAACCTGAGGTATTAAATTGTAGCGCATTACGTTAAATGTGTTTGAAAATAAGTGTGAGGTTGTGGATATTGTATAATTTATGAGCAGTGTCTACATGCAAAAGTTGTTTTAGAGGTTGGATTTGAATCGAGAAGGTGAGACCCTAACGGATTCTTTGGAGTCTAGACCTTGGGAGTAAATATGCTCGATTTGAGCGCTTCTTTAAGTTTATGTTGATCCCATATGATTGGAGTATTCTTGCAAAACAGAATGACCCTAATTGGTTACCTTATGATTTTACTTAGTGAAAATGACCTGACATACCCATTGTATGACGTGCCTTGTTATGCACTCCTAAGCGCCCTGGTTTTTCACTGACATGGTACCACATTACATATAGACTTGAGTCTTAGTATAATTGTTACATAACGTCTGTGAATTGTTTATTATGAAATTGATGAGTGTTGTTACGTCTTAACTCAAGTGTGTGATTCATGTGTAACGTGATTAGTGATTAAAAAATGAATTTTAAATGATAAAGTGGTGAAGTAATGTGAATTGTATTAAGTTGAGTTATGTTATAAATACTTCTATAATTTATATTGATTATGTCTTTATTTATCTGTATTTTAATTAGAAATGTAATAACTCATTTCCTGTGTGTTGTTTGTATTTGGATCTTGTAATGATGTCGAACCTTGTGTTCGTGAGAGCGGATGATTAGGTGGAGGACTTTAAAGAATCTCATGCTAGAGGATGCTGGGACACAATATTTTGATAGGATGTGACATTCAATTGCATGATGTTATTTTACTTTATTTTATTTCACTGTTTAACAAGATTTGTTTTGTAACCTTTGAAGGCCTTATCATGAATGATATATGTTTTTAATAAGTTTTATTTAGTAATAGTAAAGCGAATGTGATCCTTTACCCACGTGAACTCCTTTATGTTTATTGAATAAAATCATTTTAATTAATTTTGAATTTTCATGCATGATATTATATAGATATGTATGTCGGGGTAGAGGATGTCACACTGGGCCTAGTGAATATTAGCCACAATCACCATCTTTTTCTATAAACTTGCAACAGAGCAGCATACTAAGAAAAGATGAGCAATAGGCTTGAAGAGAGTGGAATTGCTGATGCTAAGACCCAAAGACCAGGGGTACCGACTGTATGCAATAGCTAGGTAAGCTAACAAAGCAAAGGCTTAAAGATGGCTGGTGTGTCGGAGTGAATATATATAGCCAGGAGAAGAGTGGATATTACCTAGTAAGGGTAAACATCTATAATACAATAATCGATTGCAAATTTGCAATGACTCCTACGCAATGCCTTTGAAATAGAGAACTATTCTTACCTCACGCAATGCCTTTGAAAGGTCTTCCATTGTCAAAACAAGGCGCTTATCCTGTTATAGATGGAAAAAATGTAAGTACTCTACACAGAATGATTGTAAAGACAAAACCAGTTAAAAGCAATCAAAACCTTCTGCTGCTTGTCTCTTTTGTCTTTTGGAATTGTTGCTTGTCTTGCTTTGCAGTGCCTACAGTTAGCATCTAGTCAACTCATCACGCCAGCATGGACACGTAAAAGAAAGACAGGGCAACTGAATGACTAATAATAATGCACTTATGACTTAGCCAAAAAAGAAATAGTAATGCACTCATGTATGTGCATTTCCTACATAATGCCTTAGACATGCACTCATTAAAGAAAAAAATTTCCATCAGACACTTCTCACCTTTGCTCACATGCATGAACTAACTTTTGCCAAATGTTCAATACATTTTAGGAAACCAGAAACAAATTTCAACAGAAGAATAGCGCCCAAATTTACTATGCACACAAACAGTTAGCTGTGATGCAGTGATTCAAGGTTAAATATAAATCAAATAAAACCAAATAAAAGATAGAAGGTGAAGATCCAATAAAAAAACATAGGTAGAATGAACATACTGAAGTGCATCTCCTGCAACTTCAGCTACAAACTTCTGAGTGGCAACAGCTACCAACCTAGTCCTGAAATAGTTATGAGCATTTCAAGTCAAGCACACAATATATGAACAAGACATGCAGGGGCTAAGAATCAAACTTAATGTAGAAATAAATCAGTCAACAATAGTCAACCAAAATGGAAGAAGTGTTGAATCCCAATGAACAAGCACTTATTTTCAATGTTATTAGAAGTTCAAAACAACAATAAACAGCAAGAAATCCAAATAAACCTCAGTAAGAGTGGAAAGAAAAAAAAAATAGCTAGAAAATCAGAGCAACACAATTTGCATATTTCATCTGGTGCAGCGGTAAAGTTGTGCCTTGGTGACTTGTTGGTCATGGGTTCGAATCCGAAAACAGCCTCTTTGCATATGCAAGGGTAAGGCTGCGTACAACATCCCTCCCCCATACCTTCGCATAGCGAAGAGCTTCTGGACAATGGGGTACGAAGTTTATCACTCTCTGACTTAAATTGCTTTAACAGTCAGCGCTCATTCCCAATATAATGACTGTACCATGTTAAATGATCCCACATAAAGAGTAAGATACATTAAAAAAATAAAGGCAAGAGTCAATGTTTTGCACAGAAAGCGTAAATGAAATATAAACTGTTAATCTCTTATATTTTTATATGTTTTAGATAATGCGTCTCATATATCTCTAAACAACTTAAAAACTCTCAGATTGCAGGCTAAAAGGCCAGAGGTACACAAGGCTGTGATGGGTTCAAAGAACTGTGGTTCTTTATTTCCATGCAAAGATCAGTTTTCTGCCTTTAATTTTTATACATCAAATATGTAAAGATATCCAACAAACTTATCATAATATCGTATTGCACTAGCACTCAACTTTTTGCAAATACATGGACTTTCAGTTTATCTCCCTTTTATTTACATCGTTTAGCATGATAACCACATTAACAGCCAAAAACTCAAAACAGACAAAGACTTACCACAGAGAGAGAGAGAGGGAGCAAATTAGTTGAAAACAAATACTATATAGCTCAGTCAAAAACTGCCACAAAAGGGTTAATTTTACATTCATTAGCCAACAGTCCAAACTCCAGCAAGATGCAAAAAAGTAATTAACCAATCTTGGTCGGTCTTAAGAGGTTTCCTACACACCCTTAACCCATCTCTCTCTCTCTCTTAAATGTTAAAATTAGGGCAGAGAAAGATGGGAAACAAATTCATTAGTAAGCATCATTCGAACCATTGAACCCAAGAAAGGGCAGGAGAGAACCATAGCAATTAATAATTTGTTTCATCACAAGAAACCTTGCACAAAATTCAATTCCAGTGTTCCAATTTTCTGAAGGAGCTAATAACAATTATGAAACAGAAAAACAATGGTACGAAAATAAAAAATAAAAAATAAAAGAACTGATTTATAGTGAATAATAAAGAAAAGAAGTACCCACAATCGAACATCGGGACATTGAAAACCGCTCTTGGCCAAGTAATGCTCCACCAATTCATCGGGTATCTAAATGAACAAAGGGGGTTGATTAAATATTGTAACATAGGGAAGAAGAAAAGCGAGATAAAATAAAAATAAAGGAAGATGAAGGGAAAGTAGGTTACATACAGTGGGAGTATAATCCATTAAGGAAGCGAGGAAATCAGAGAGAGCAGAATCGTCATCGTTCCTTCCATCACTTGATTGCGGGTTCTGGTTCATCTTTCCAATCACTACTACTCAATGCTCAGTGAATCACTGTTTGCAGCGAAGCAGAGACTGTGACAAGAAATTCGAAGCAAAATTAATTGGAGAATTTTGGATAAATTGATTTTAAAGTGACTTTATTCATGTTGAAATGTTTTTTTATTATAAAGTCAATTTAAAGGTAAAATTTATACAGTATAATTTATTTTTTTAACTTAATAATTATTTAGAATCATATCAACTTAAAATCAATTTTATACTTAATCAATTCTAAAAAAAAAATTTATACTTAATCAATTCTAAAATATGTAAAAAATTATCTAAAATAAAGTAAAAAGAAAACTTAAAATTAATTCTCCATATGAAATCAAACATATACTAAATTCATGAACTTTTCTTTTTCATATAAAATAAGAGAGTGAAGCTTGATACAACTAAGGAAACCCCCAACTAGGTTGGCATCCATCCCAAAATGGCACACAATAACACCCCTCAACAATGGGATTAAAAATAAGCAAAAAGAAGAGAACACAAGTTGAGTGGGGACTAGCTGGGCCAAGACCCAACAACAAAGTCAGCAAGACCTGTAATTAGGGATGTTTAGTCTATTTTTTAGGAACTCTTTCTTAACAAAAGAGGGGAATAGTTCCACCAAGTGTAAGAATTGCTAGTAAAAACACTAAAATTAGCAGATTTGCACAAGAATTACCTACCTTTCTTATAAATATGAGAATAAAATAAAATAATATTTTTACAAGTGTTTTTTAGTTTTATATGGCTTAAATAAGCCCTTCACCCCTATTAAATAATGGGTTTTTTTTACTTTAGTCTTTTAATTTTTTTTTAGTTTAAAAAAAAATCGTTAATAGTTTTCACACGGTTGCTTTTGGAATGTGTAAGCAATATTATGCTCGTGTAGGAGATGTCATCAATAAAGCCTTCCTGGAGTATAAGGAAATGTGATAAATGGTTCATTTCCTGATACTCACCAATCACCATAACCAATAAATAATCAGCATAACAGATTCAGATGATTTTTCAGATGAGTTGCAAAGGTTAGGTTTGGACAAGGCAGCATCTGAAGCAGTTCAAAAGATGGATACGACCAAATCAATTGGTGAAAAACCAAACAAAATGAAAATTTATTATAGCTTGCAGTGTAGACAAAAGGGAAGCTTCTCTTCAAGTGGAAGACGCATGCAAGAAATTTGAGAACTATTTAGTGGAGATGGTTGTGGAAGAAGGGAAGATGAGGGACTTGCTGTACGTGGAAGAACTTCTACACTGCTTGGAAAAACCTCAAGTGCCCTATCTTCAAATACTTGTTTTCTTCTTACAGTGAGGAAGGTAGTTCCATTCCAACAAATGGCTGAGAATATACACTTCTACCCGTGTCCAATCTTTGACGGAAACAATTATTAGTTAGGCTTTATTTACCTTTTAGCCAAACTCCGGATTAGTTAGAAGCTTTTTCTGCTGATGAAAGGGAGAGTTAAGAAAAAGAAAATATCCACTTCTCCATTAGGCATAAGTGAGAGAGAGAGAGAGAAAATAGATAACATATATACTAATTTTTCTTATTTTAGTTTACCATTTAGTGACTCTTTAGATGAATAATTTGGTCTCTGTATATCAGTAAGTCAAATGCTCAACTTCTATTCAATTATGTACCTTCGTTCCTCTCTGAAGAAAATTAAGGACATCAACTGAAAAAAGAGGCAAATTTCTCAAAAGGGGTTTGTTTTACAAACTATTTTCGCAAATAGGACTCTTTTCAAACTATTTTCTATATGGTGTCATTTTTTACGTAAAAGCCATGCAAATCGTAGAAGGTATTGGCGAGTTCGGACTGGGGGTGACACGTGGCACTGGTCTCGCCAGTGCCACCGGCGATTTGAGCTCAGTTGAGCAGGTTGGGAATTGCCAATTCAACTGGCGAGTTGTGCTTTATAATGCCATTAATTAAGGAGCTTGAGGGAATATATACATGGAATATTTTCTAATGAATTATGTTTTTAACCTCTTATTAATTTATCCAGCATCAAACTAAAACAAAAATCCTATCTCTATCGATACATATGTTTTTAGAATGTCCGAAAGAGAAAATACTGACTATGCTAGGGTTTCACGACCCTTGATGGTGGAAAAGAAGGATTTGCTTGGCCGAAGTAAGAAGAAAATTAAAGGGGACGGGGAAGGTTTCTTTGGGGAGTCTTCTCAGCATGTCTCTTATGCTGGTATTCATGAACCCATAGAAGATAAGATGGTTGGGCTTAAAGGAGATGAGTATAAAAATGCTCTATTAGGGGGTAGTGATGAAGAGTTTTCCTTGCTCATTGAAGAGGATATGGATGATGATTGGAATGTAGATGAAGAAGAAAATAAGGAGTTGGAGGATATTAAGGTGGTAGAAAAGCCTTCATTCTATTTGAGAAGGAGTAGCAGAGGATTAATAGGTCGTGGAAGTCAGTAGTGGTGATCAAGCTTCTTGAAAGAAAAATAGGTCATAGGGCTTTGGAGACTAGATTGAAGTCAATATGTGTAAGGAAAGATATCTTGCATATGATTGACATTGGGAATGACTACTTCCTAGTCTACTTCTCTCATAAAGAGGATATGATTAAGGCACAAATTGAGGGGCCATGGCTTATATATGACCATTATTTGGTTGTTCGTGAGTGGATGCCAAACTTCCATCCTTCAAGTGAGGCTCTAGAAAAGGTTGTTGTACGGGTAAGGTTTTTTGGCTTACCCATTGAGTGTTATGACTCCAAAATTTGGAATGCTATAAGGGATCGTATTGGGAGAACAATGAGAGTGGACCAAAATACTTTAACACGGGAGAGAGGGAAATATGAAAGACAAGGGGAGGTTCTATCATTAGTAATCAAGGAGAGGATTACCCGATGGTCCAAGAAATTGGGAAGTCTCAATTAGATCCCAAGAATAGAAAAATGGACTTTCAAGAAGGCAGGGAGGATCTTCGTCATTCCTCTAGGTCTCCTGACCAAGGAATTGAGACTTTGGATAAGCTTCCTTTGGACTTTCCTAACATTATTGTGGGTAGGGTGAGTTCAAGGATAAGGGTGATGAATATTGTGATGGAGACAATTCCTTTGCAAGGAGCTGATAGGTTGGAATCTTAACTTTGTGTTTGTTATGATAATTAAAAATCATAATTTATTTGTCTAGAATTGTAGAAGGCGGCTAACAAGTCCTTTCTGTGATACTATTGACAATATGTGGATGTTTATCATCTTGATATTGTAGCCATTTTGGAAATAAGATGTAACACTGGCAAGTTGACTAGAACTATCAACTTGTTAGGGTATGATTCTTTTGATTTTGTTGTTGGGCAGGGGTAGGTGAGAGGAATCCTTGTTGTCTAGAAGTCTTCAAATGTTTAGGTTATGGTTGAAAGTAAACACCCTCAATTTATGCATCTTAAAATTCTATATGATGGAAAAGAGCCCTGGTTTTTCACCTTGATTTACGCCAACCCAAATGAATCATAGAGAACTTTGATGTGGGATTCTATTTCAGAACTAGCAAAGGATATGTAAGGCAGTTAGCTTTTGGCAGGATATTTAATGACATTATGTCCCTACTAGAGAAGAAGGGTGATGTGTTGGTCTCCAACAGAAAATGTAAGAGATTTGTTGATAGAGTTAATGATAATATAATCATAGGGACCTTGGTGCCATTGGGCCCAGGTTTACTTGGAGAGGCCCAAAGCATCATGGGTTGGATAGTATTTATGAAAAATTGGATAGTGCCCTTTGTAATGATGGGTGGAGGCTTTCTTTTCCTCAAGCTAGTGTTGTGTCCTTTCTAGGGTGGAATTCTCGGATCATCATCCTATTTTAATTTCCCTAGATGAGAAGGTGATGGGCCTCTTTCTAAACCCATTTAGATTTGAATGTGCTTGGATGGCTCATCCTAGTTATCTTTTGCTTCTTCAGAACTTTTGGCAAAATGACGGTCCATTCATGAATAATATTCAATTGAAGAATAATCTTGTTGTGTGGAGAATGAAGGTGTTTGGAAGTATTCGAGGCAAGAAGAATAATCTTATAGGTCGCATGGAGGCATTCTAAGGAGGATCTATAAAGGGAATGCCAACCTATTTTTGTGGAAGTTAGAAGAGGATCTACAAACTGAGCTAGTCTAAGTTGTTTATCAAGAAGAATTGAGTTAGTTTCAAAGGTCCAAGGTCTTTGGTTAACCGAAGGAGATCAGTGTGACACCCATACCCCATACATATATGTACTAATAATAAAAGGAATAGAAATGTGGAATTAATTAAAAGTTTTAAAACACATTTAAATAAAAAATATTTCAAAAGGGTAAAAGGTTCACATTCACTTAGTGAAATCATAATAGAACTTGTCCAAATAAATGATAAAATCATCTTGGCTCAAAACAAGGCCGCTCATTCTGAATGAGAAGAAGTCAAGCTAAAAATGGAAAACATAAAACAACTATATTATTCATGGAATTATAACATATGAAATGAAACCTTATGCCTTGATGTCACATTTATTAGAGCATTTCCCTAGCACAGGCTAAGCCTCTCCATCTCCAGCATGAAACTCATCATATGTTGGTTCACCTGAAACAAAATGACATTCAGCCCAAATACAAATACACACCGGAAATGAGTTATCACATTTGTATATAATAGAATACTAGAGCATGTGAAACATATAATACTTAGAGCTGAATTTACATAAACAACCTCACTACACAAAATCAC
This sequence comes from Glycine soja, assembly GCF_004193775.1. Classification (NCBI taxonomy): domain Eukaryota; kingdom Viridiplantae; phylum Streptophyta; class Magnoliopsida; order Fabales; family Fabaceae; genus Glycine; species Glycine soja. The sequence continues at coordinate 20,234,971 of NC_041012.1, read as the reverse complement.
ACACATTATTCACACTTATTCAAGTTCACACACTCCAAAAAATAACACCAAAACCTCAATCGTTAACTCAATGAAAGTCAAACACAAGCATTATGCAACAGATACACTATACTCAAGCCTACATGTAATATGGTATCATTTTTAGTGAAAAACCTCGTCAAGCACCTAGGAGTACATGACAAGACATGCCTCACAATGAATAAGTCAGGTCACTCTTACTAAGTGAAATCATAGGGAGATCAGTTAGGCTCACTTTGTTTTGCGAGAATGCTCCAACCATGTGGAATCGGCACATGCTTAAAGGAGCACTCAAATCGAGTATATTTATCCCCAAGGCCTAGACTCTGAGAAGTCTGTCAAGGCCTCCCCTTCCTGATTTAGGTCCAATCTAGAAAATATTTTAATACACAGACTCTGTCTATAAACTATTCAATACACACAACTACTCAATTGTTTTCAAAATCTCAATTATTTTCAAAATTTATTTTAACTCGTCACGCCTCAAGTGATTAAACTCGCCGAGTCCCCACAGTGGAACCCATCACAAACTCGTTGCGCATTAACTCGTCGTCCTTAAAGGATCTTACAGTTATGTGATTACATAGTTCATAGCTCAAAACTCATTGCATACAACACCTCAATTTATCACTTAATCCACCTCACGTTCATTTATACATCTTCATAACATTTATAACAATATTCATAGGTCACAACATACACATACACATATATAACAATCAAACCATTATTTTTCCAATTCCATGACAATAAGCATTTTCAAAATCATGTTATGATAACACTATGATGTCCTAAATATCAATTTGTAATATAAATAATGTAATGTACATGTATAATAATAATAATAATAACTAAACATATAATAATATATTATGATAATATACACGTTAATGTTAGGAATATACGTAGGTACATTAAAAAACTACGGAATTCAATGAATATATAAATGCATACGTATATTTAGGAATATTATAATATAATATTAATTTAAATCAAAACATGAAGCAGCAGCCTACGTATATTTAGGAATATTATAATATAATATTAGTTTAAATTGAAAACATGAAACAACGTGGAATACTTATCGGAATTCAATGAATATATGCATATCAAATGAAAAACTACAACAACCAGGCACACATCAAAGCCATTTGGCTAATTGAAAAAGGGTTTTAACTAAAGACATAATTAAAACTATTTAACCCAAATTTAGGCAAAATTGCAAGTATGCATGTTTCTTTCATGCAACTATCAAAATCTACATAGTTATGTTCCATTCTTGTGTAATCAAATTTGTACGAGTGAAAATCAATCACAATAACAAGCGAAAAATTTAGGAAAAACAAAATTAAATTTCAAGAAAAAGAAACAACCCAAGATAATCCAAAATTGATCTTCTAGAGATTCCTACACATATTTATTTTAATCCTCAAGCGTGAGTAACTCATCCATTACCTCGATTTAGTCACTCAAGTGTTCTCCAATAGCAATGGTGGCATTTCTGGTGCACTCTAGAGCTCCTCTTCCGGTTGCTTTATTAGGATTCTTGAGCGTCAGACAAAAAGGAACAGAAAATGTTTTGTAAAGCTGCTCATCGTTAAAAGTTCCTATATATAGCGAGGAAACTGATGACCTAAATTTTATTCTTATTTTTATTTATTTATTTAAAGAAAAACCAAAAGGAACAGGCTGTTACAATCAGAATACTAAATATTACCATTTCAAAGTTGTTAATAGAAGAAGAAGAAATTGCACTCACATGCTTTAGAATAATGAAAGGGTGTGGATGGATAGTGAGGAAGAAATCAAGTAGCTTATGAATTCCTTTTACAAGAAACTTTTTGTTGAAGGAGATGATCAACATGAGTGGATTGATACTCCATATACTTTTCCAGTGATGGATTCCTCTGAAGTTGGTAGATTGAATGTTATGTTGACTTTGGAGGAGGTTAAAATACCTTTACTTTATATGAAGCCTTGGAAATCTCCTGGGCCATTGGCTACCGGCGAGCTTCTACCAAAACTCTTGGGACAAGATTGGGAGGGATTTGTTTGAAGTTTCTCTCTTTTAGTGAATCCTTAAGATATTTGTTTGATTCCTAAAGTGGAAAACAAGAATTCATCAATTAGTTCAAACCTATTTCTCTGTGTAATACTATGTATAAAATTCTTACTAAGGCAATTGTGAATTGATTAAAGTCTATCATTCCATTGATTATACCCCCCAACATATCGGGTTTATCCCTTTTCACAGTATTCATGAGAATGTGGTGTTCACGTAGGAGATGATGCATAGTATGAGGCATCTTTAGAGAAGGTGTGGTTACTTTATTATTAAAGTTGATCCCTCTAAGGCTTATGATTGAATGCGATGGTCCTTTATTGATAAAAATCTTGAAGAATTTGGTATCCCTTTGGCTCATAAGAATATTATAATAAGTTGTCTCTCTTGATAAGAGAACACTTAGGATCATCCTGAAAACAAGTATAAAAAGAAAGGAACTTGACCCTAACCGCAACCTGCCAATAGAACCAAAGTTATCACAATGAGCATGACCCTAACCGCGACTTGCTGGTAGAACCAACACCATCAAGTTCTTAACCCAAGAATAAAGAAAAAAACTCTCAGAATAGAGAAACTCTCAATTTCATCAATGTTCAAATTCTGCCTTTGGAGAGTACAAGAGTTCCCTATTTATAGGCTAATCTTGAAATGCTATAATAAATTCCCACTAATATGCATTTACCAAATGCATTTATAATTGCATGCCACTAAATGAAAATAAATGACAATAAACATGAAAGTAAATTTTCACTAGCCACAAAATGACCTGGAGCATACTAGAAAACATTTAGTAAGGCTAAGAGAAAATGAAAAGTCACCAGAAAATTAAGCCAAAAAACCACTACAAAAATTACAAATAAAATGACAGAAATTGGACTTAGTTATTATCTAATCGACCCAATATTAATAGTCCATCCAAATTGATTAACTCAGCCCAAGAATGCTTCTTGTCTTGTAAATTGGGCTTTCCAAAGTGATTCTTCAAGTTGGCCTCAAAGCATCTTCATCAATTTGTAGGAAAGTAACCCAATTAGGTGCAACCCTTAATTCACATTGGTTTTCTTTCTCTTTGATCTTTAGAATCAGGCCTTGCAATTCTTGCTTCATCCTCTTAGTCTTAGACCTTTTCATAGGACCTTCAATCCTATGTAAAGGATCATTAGACGGGTTGGTTGCACATCTATCATCTCCTCTGTTCAAACTAATGAGCTCTGGAAAGGTAATAGATCCAATTATTTCTCTCTTGGCTCAGGCTTAAGACAAGGAGATCCCCTGTTGCCTTATCTTTTTGTGTTGGGAATGGATAAGCTTTCTCACATGATCTCTAAAGCAATTGAGGATGGAGTGTGGAAGCCTTTAAATATTGGGAGAAATGGTCCTGGAGTTTCTCACCTCATTTTTGCAGATGACCTTATTTTGTGTGGCCAAGACAGTATAAACCAAATGGAGTGCCTTAATCTGATTTGTGACATTTCAGGTTAGGTTGTTAGTGAGGAGAAAACTCTTTTTTTTCTTAAGGAATATTTCTACTCATATGAAGAAGCAATTGGTCAGAGCTAGTAGTTTTTTGGATGTTTCTTCCATGGGATCTTATTTAGGAATTTCTCTTTTAGGTAAGTCTCCAGAGGGATTTCCATCCTCTTCTTGATAAGGTGAAGACCAAGCTTGTCGGTTGGCAAGCGAAGCAATTGTCCATGGTAGGTAGAATAACTCTTTACAGGACTGTTATTCAATCTTTACCTGTTTATTCTAAAGTTGTGTTAAATGAGATTGAGAAAATTGAGAGGTCTTTTATTTGGGATTATCAGATTGAGAAAAGAAGATATCATGTTATATGATGGAAAAGGATGAAAAGATCGAAGCATAATAGGGGTATAAGTATTAGGAGCTTGGAGGAAATGAATAAGGCCTCTCTTATGAAGTTGGGGTGTAATCGTTAAAATGGTGATCAAAATCTCTGGTGTCAAGTTTTGATTGTTAAGGATAATAGGGGGAGTTTAGATAATGATGTTATTCAAGCTAAGACTCATAATTCGGCTTTGTGAAAACCAATTGCTAACATATGGAATCTTTTAATTGAAGGAGAGTTTTGGGCGATGGGAAATGGTCTCTTTGTTGATATTTGGAATCATATGTAGATTGAGCCAAACTTGAAGCTGAAGGGTTTCAAATCTTCATGTTCCAGATCAACTTAAAGGGTTAAAGTGGGTCAACTTGTTGATACCAATGAGGATTGAAATATGCCCTTTATATCTGATTTTTCTCTCAAAGGAATTGTGAGAAAGATTGCATCTATTCTCCCTCTTTTTGTTTTAGGAAGAGTTGATACTAGAATGTGGGCAGGCACTAAACAATTAGAAAATTACAAAAATGAAGCCATTCATTTTGAACAACAAAGAGTACAACAAGTGCTTATAACATATTAGAAAATTGTCACACTCTTAAGGCTGAAGAAAGTTGGAAAAAGATGAGAAAAATAAAGGCTCTTGAAAGAATGTGAGAGTTTATTTGGAAGATAAAGCATGACAGATTAATCACTAATTAGAAAATTGTGAAATGGGGAATTGTAGATCCCTTTTGCCACTATTTTCAAGGTATTTAAGACTCCACTTTACATGTCACGAGGGTTTCCCTTTGGCGTTGCAAGTTTGACACCATTTTGTGGAATCGAGTCACAAATTCCAATTCTTCACTTATGATTTGCAACAATGGATTAGTGAAAAATTTGTGCATAGCTATGGATAAATCAAATTTGGAGTCTTGGATTTCTGTTTGGACTCATGGTTGTTACTTTTTGTGGTATTGGAGGAATAATGTGTCCATAATGACTCATTTGTAGTTGTGATTAAGCCATGGAAATTCATTGCTCATCAAACTGTCATTTATGGGAGGGAGCATAAGAATCTGACTCATTTTGTTGATAAGCACTAAGATTAGATTCTCATAAAGTGGGAACCTTCCTTATTGAGATAAACGACTCTAAATACAAATGGTTTGGTTCAGGGTCAGAATTTGATGGTTGGGTGTGGGGGTATTTTGAGGGATGTTGCAGGGAATTGGAGAGGTGGTTTTGCTAAGAAGATTGGGAGTTGCTTGCTTTTGTAGCTGAGCTTTGGGGGTTGTATGAAGAGTTAAAGCTTGCATTTAGTAAAGGTATATCTTGTTTGGAAGTGCATGTTGATTCAAAATCTATGGTGGATAGCATAAAGGGAGGTAAGAATGGTTGTGTTGTAGGTCTGAGGCTTATTAAAGGAATTCGACAACTTTTGGCTCAGGAGTGGACAATTAAACTTGTTAGTATCTTCAAGGAGGCTAACAAGTGTGTAGATGCTATTGCTAATGAAGCATGTGAGATGGAGGAGGATCTAATGATTTTTAGCAATCTCCGGCCTTTCTAAGGCAGTTGCTTGTACTAGACAGTATGGGAAGTGTGATTCCCAAACTTGTTTTTGTGTAGTTGTTTCTTTTCGGGCCTTTGGGCCCTTTTATTAAAAAACAGAAATCCTAAAATATTTTGGGACTAAAAAATAATAACCCCTAGGAGATTCTAGATATGTATAAATTCATTAAATATGATAAACAACTATTTGTAATTCTACATATCTAACTAATAGCAACCAGTACACAAAACAATAAGTCAAATATAACATATGATATGAACATATATATATTTTACAACAAAAAAATATTAATTATGCACTTCGTGATTAACAAAGTAAACAAATAGAATAGTCAAGAGTGTGTATGACATCAAAGAGTCAGTTGTAAATTGTTGTCAACTTACACTTTAATATATAATTATAATTGTATAACATAATAAATATGGAATAATAGAAAATTAGGAAGACTTTAATTTACTTTTTGCAGCAACTTTGGCTTTGCCTTGTTGATTTATGCATTTCCTTGAGTCCCATTACCCAATTCTCAATGGCACCTTGTTCTACGATATTTTTTTTTTAAAAAAAAAAAGAATTCACACAAGTAGGACTTAACTTTTTTTGGTTTTCATTATAATTAAGTTCCCCCCTCCCCCAAAACCAAAACATGTTTGTCCCTGGTAGTCACCCTGCCATTGCTCATCGACAAAATGAGAGGAAGAAAAAGAGTGCAGAAGAGAGTGCCAAAGTGGGGGAGAAGGAGGGGGATATGGCCAATATAAAAAAGGAATGAACGATGGCCAAACCTAATTTGATATGAATAAACAAAGAAAGAAGAAATAGAAGATGTTGTTTACTAAAAATTAATTTGCAAATATCATGAATTTAAAATGAATAAATGGAAGAAAGAAGAAAAGATGTTAACTTTAGCACCCAAGATCAGAAAAAAAAAGTGATGGCTTGGCCATCACTTTTATTTTAAAAAATTAAAATTTTATCCTTGAATGACAACCTAACTGTCACTTTCATTAAAAATATTTTACTAAAAAACTATTTTGAAGCGACGGCTTGTCACTAATAATTTTAAAACATTTTTTTTAGAAATTGTCAATGTATTTTTTGGTGGGGTCATGGCTGTCGAAAATTACCCTCCACTTTTCGGTCAATTTCTTGGAGTGCAATCTAATAACCTACGCAATTTTCTCAAATAATTATTGTCACTCATAAAATTCACCAATTAATGCAGCCAAAGGTTTAACTCAACTCCAATTTAATTCCAAAACATCAAGGCTATTTCAAAAGACTAAAATTGTCTCAACAAAAAAACTTGGTTTTTTATTTTTCTTCCAAAATAAATAAATAAACATAAAAAAATTTAAAACAATCACGAGAAGAATCAAATGTGTAACCTAACCATAATAAAAATGAGGCATACCAAAAAAAAACACGAGAACTTATGCTATACAACATCATGTTTTATATATAGCACAAGGATCCCTACATTTTTTATCGTCTTCAAAATTGAAATGGGTTGTTTCAGATCTGTTACAAACCATGGAAACCCAACGATTTTCTGTCATTTTTTATGCCAAACAAAATGTTTCAAATACCCAAAATTATAGATTTCTTGTTGATCTTTAATTTTATTTTTGATTAAAAACATTTGAAACACGTACAATACCCATACATCTATTTTCCACTCTTTCTTCGTCCCTAAATTGGGTTGTCATTGTCACCACTCATCAAAATGACATCCTTCTCCAGTAGCCACAACTGTTAATCGCAAAAAAAGCTTGGTTAAAACATCATACACACACACATAACTCAAACCACATAGATGGGAGAAATGGGGGATTTGCACTCGAACTCGATGACACACCATAGATACGAAAAATGGGAGCAATGTAGTTAAAGGATCTGCACTCAGGTCACCTAAATCCATTTTTCGTCATCGTTGCATAGGTCTTATACGACTTGTGAATTGATTCTTGGATTTTTTGGATGAACCATAATTATTCATTAATGTTAATGTTAACAATTTAGTTATAATTAATTTTAAAAAGAAATGACTAAATTGCAATTTGAATTTTTTTCACGAAATCCTTATATGATTTCAATAATAAAGTGTCTTCAATATATTGGTCCATGGGGATGGTTTATATTAAAAAGGAATATGAGTGATGGCCAAACCAAATTTGAAACGAATAAACGAAAGAGAGAAGAAATTAAAGACATCACATACTAAATTAACTTGCAAATATCATAAATTTAAAATGAATAAATGGAAGAAAGATGAGAAAGTGTTATCCTTGAACAACAACCTAACTATCACTTTCATTAAAAATATTTTATTAAATTTTTCTTTGTAGTGGTGGCTTGTTACTTATAATTAAAAAAATTGTTAAAAAAATGTTGATGTATTTTGTGATGGCACCATGCTTGGTAGAAAATCGTCCTTTACTTTTGGACCAATTTCTTGTAGTGCAATCTAATAATATACACAATTTTTTTAGATAATTTTTGCTGTTTATAGAATTCATATTGAATTAAAAAAACATTTCATAAATTAAAAAATATTACATAACATCAAAACTAATGAGTGCAGCCAAAGGTTTAACTCAACTCCAACATAATTCCAAAATATCAAGGCTATTTCAAAAGGAATAATAGACTAAAATAGTTTCTACAAATTTATGTACAAATATTTAGGGGTTGTCATATTGAATTAAGCCTACTATCAAGCACATAGATAACTAATACAAAATTGTAGCTTTTTTTTGTCATGTGTGTTAGAGACCAATCTTGCTTGTGCAGTGCATGGCTATCGTGCACTAGCTCAAGAAAATTTTGCATATGAAGGGAATTGAACAAAAGTTCTCCTAAATAGATCGTTCTCTTATATGTGAATGCAACGGAACCTTACACCATTACGTCAACCCTATGAGTTATATAAAATTGCAACTTAATTGGTGGTTTTAAATTTAAGCATTGATATATAATTGCATTAAATAATCAAACATGAGATTTTTATCATCTATAGTGGTTTCCTAGTTGAGTTGGATTGCTTTTCAATGAGGATACCTGTATCCATAAAAATAACATTATATTAAATTGATTTTGAAGATAATTTCACTAGTATCAATCACTTTGGGTTTGTTCTTTGATTCTTTTGATTTTAAAATGAAATGCAATCCGATCCAATTTAATCTTTCCATTTTTATTGAATTGGTTTTCAATTTTCAAAGAAGTAAAGGTGACAAAATGGGGTGCTCGACCTAGGCCAACCCGAATTTCTTGAGTTTCATTTTTTTTGCCCATTGTGGCTCTTTAGGCTGGGCAAATCAAACCAATTTTTTAAACCTAATTTTATACATAATTTACCTAACAAAAGTAGGGCATTGTTATTCCCACCAAGATTTTTACTCTTCCCACCCAATAATTAGTTTGGAATATTTTAATTTCAAAAATGCCCTTCCACGGAAACATATTTTCATTGTACAATTTATACAACAAAAAATGATTTCCCTCTATGTTATGGGATGTCAATATTGTGCATGATGCAAACCAATTCTTGTTGTACAATATACATAACGAAAATACGATTTTTTTATGCAAATAAATGGGTCTTCCAAATCATAGCAAAAATACATCTTTGTTATGCATGTTGTTCTGCATTCTTGTTTTACAACACATGATTAACGAATAACACATTTATGATATATTAGAAAAACATTTTACTACAATGCAACGAATATGTGTTGTCATTGTTCAACATGCATAATAGAAACACAATTTCTTGTATTGTTTAACAAAACTTGTTAACAAATTTAACAGAAATTTTTTTAATATGAATTGTAAACATTTCTAAAACTCATTTAAATGATTTCAACTAGAAGTGAAGAATGTAACATTAATGGTCATAGTTCTAAACTAGTCTAACAATCAATGACCATATTATTCAATGCATCTTTAGTATTGTCTAATATATAGTTATATCTCCTAGTTTGAAATAAAGAATAAAATTCTTCTATGTGGTTCACATATGGAGTTCGTCAAGAATTAAATTCACTTTGCAACAAACCATTATGTTATGCAAAAACCTAAATCCAATAATATAATCCTTTATCAGTTGAAAAACATGGACATAACAAATATCAAATAAAATATCTTATAAAATGTAATCAATAATTAGTAATTACTTGTTTAATGTACATTATATTTGTAGTGGTGAAAAATTCACTGTAGTTGGGATAGTCTCGTTGGGGGTTCACATTCAACTCCTCAATCTCATGGTTCTTATTTAACAGATTTTCCAAAACATAAAATCAGCTTTTGTAACATGCTCAAAAGTATCATCTTTGATCACGTTCCCAACAACACTTGACATATATACTTCATCGAAAATAAATGTATTCCATCTTGGACCCATAATGTAAATCCTACAATAAACAATTAACATAAACTTTGATAAGAAAATCAATAATGTATCATTAAAAACACAATTTTAATATTATATAATTAATTTAATAATTGTAAATATTGTGTCCAAATGCGTAACAAAAACATGATTATGTCATGTAACCCAATTATATAGTGGAATTAGGATTTCATTATGTAACCTAGACACATAATGAAATCACATTATAGTTATGTATCTTAGCTCAAATACATAACTAAATCAGGATTTCAAATTGTAAATTAAAAATAATCATTTATATTTCAAAGAATAAATATACAATACATAATATATGAATTTTAATTTTAATTTAAAAAATTTCAGGGGGTATTTTTATAAGTTGCTCTTTAAAAAAACATAGAAGATAAAAGTGTTATTTGCTGGAAAAAAATGCATAATGCTCAATTTGGTCCTCAAATTGTATTAATGTCCAATCAGGTCTCCATATTTAAAAAAACTCAAATTAAGTCCTCATCTTTTTATGAATGATTCAATGTTACCCTTTCCGTCAATTTTAACTAATACCGTTAAAAAAACATTTAATGTTGGTGGCCCTCCACCTAACACCTATGACCCCCACCAAAACCCATGCCTCTCTAGCACACCGTACCACCAACACAACACCGACACTCCTTTACCTCACCATCGCCAAACATCCATATTCATGACACATCAAACCCCAGGGCCAATACCCAGAAACCCAACAACTTCCTTATCTAAACTTGATGGAACCCTAATTTGCGAATCCAATTTTTAGCATCAGCAAATTGAAAAATCTATTTGTGATTCTCTGAAATTGGGGAAAATAAAAAAAAGGAAAAAGCGGAATTAGAAAAAGGAGATGGAAAGAACAACACCACAATCTTGGAAGATTGATAAGTTGAGGATGATTCGCCACAAAGAATAGAATTTTTTTATAAGAACCTAAGGTTTCACACAAGAACCAAGAAAGACACTTTCTTAACTGTGTCTAATATGAAAATTCATCAAAAACTGTCAACCAAGTGTTTAAGGAATCTATTTATACCTCATACTAATAACCCTAAATTAGGCCCAAGGTCCAATAACTAATATAATAATTAAAAGACATGAAAATAACAATAAAAGGTCATGGCAGCCCATTACAAGTCCAAAAATAGGCCCAAAACACAATTAAAAATGAAAATAAATCCTATTTTAAAAGTTGACTAAAATTTATGAGTTTCACTTCTTCTTCTCTTTCTTCCATGAGAGAATTTAGTCTCTTGTCAACCTCTTCTTGAAATCTTTTACTCCTTACTCTAGTGATTGGTCTATCTATGTTGAGTCCACCCAAGCCAAAACTCTTCCTCCTTGGACAGTCCTCCATCATTCCCTCCTTTTTAGGAAGCATTCTCCCTCGAATTGATGTCAAAGGTACCTACATCACAAAGAGTAAAGTCAATAACATTAAAAGTGTTGCTCACACCATAGTCAAGTGATAAATCAATTTTATATGCATTATCATTTTTGCACTCCAAAACTTTAAAAAGACCATCCCCCCAACTTGAAGTTTAGATTTCCTTTTGGAAGGAAACCTATTCTTCCTCAAGTGAATCCAAACCCATCACCCGGTTTGAAAACCATATTCTTTCTGCCTTTATTGGCATGTCTAGCATATTGTTCAACCTTTTTCTCAATTTGTGCTTTCACCTTCTCATGTAAACTCTTAACAAAGTTGGCATTAGAAAGCCCATCCCTATTCATCATAGTAGAAGTGTTAGGCAAATATAACAAATTAAAAGGGATCAATGGATTAAAACCGTAAACCACCTCAAAAAGAGAATAAGAAGTAGTAGAGTTTACTATCCTATTATAAGCAAATTTAGCATGGGGTAGGCATTCCTCCCAAGCTTTCAAATTCTTACCTACCAAACACCTTAGAAGTGGAGATAGAGTTTGATTTACAAGAACGACGGGCATAGAACATGGGCTCAAACTTTCTCTAACCCATCCTTTTTTCCATAAAGCTCTCAACTTGTCTTTGGCTCTCTTTTGTCTCTTTCGGATTACTTCTATATGCATCCTATTTGGTATGGAAACTCCCGACATGAGATCAACTTGGTGCTCTATCCCTCTCAAAGGAGCAACCCACGAAGGGGGTCTTTGGGGGGAAGACATCCCTAAACTTCTTCAATAATTCTTCCACACCTAGAGGAAAAGAACTAGCAATAGAAGACAAATAGTAATCATGAGGCCTTAGTAAATACATAGGTTGCCTAGCTAGCATCACTCTCTTCACCTCTTTTTCTCTCATGAACAAGCTCAGTATTTTTCTCTCCTCTTGATTTTCATTTTTTTTTACAGTTTCACTCTTTTTTTTATCTCCATTCTTTTCTTTATTTTCTCTTCTTTCATGTTTCTCTATCTTTTTTTTTTTATCAATTTTGCTTTTCTCTCCTTTTCTCTTTTCACTCTTATTTTTATTTGATCCTCACAAATCTCACTTGGAGACAAAGGTGTGAGGGTAACCTTTTGCCCTTTATGTACAAATGAAAATTTGTTTGTGACACCATTATGGACAACATCCTTATCATACTGCCAAGGCCTTCCAAGTAAGAGCTGACTAGCCTCCATAGGGACAACATCTTATCAATATATTTTCCAATGAAGAAGCATATCAAAACGTGTCTATCTACAACTAGCTCCCTATTCTCACTCAAACATTGTAGTTTGTAAAGCCTAGGGTGAGGGGAAGTTTTCAAAGCAAGCTTTTCAATCAATCTTTGGCTAGCTACATTAGTGCAACTACCCCATTAATAATCAAAGAGCGTATTTTTTTCATGACCATGCACCTAGTATGAAAAATGTTCTCCCTTTGAATTTCGTCTCGATCCTTACACACACTATCCATTAATCTCCTAACCATCAAAAGATCACCTTCTAGGGGTTGTACATCACATTCACTTTCACCCTCACTAGAAGAACTAGAAGAGCTAGAAGAAGATGCACTAGTGATATCCCAATTACCCAACACAACCATAGTCCTTTTGTTAAGACATTGAGAGGCAATATGACCCTTTCCCAAACACTTAAAATATTTAATAAAACTCATTTCTGAAGAAGTAAGAGTAGGGTTAAAATTATTTTTACCAAGGGTAACACTTTTTTCATGAGATTTGAATGAAGTTCCTCCCTCCTTCTTGAGTGTCTCCTTATCTTTCCAAGTTGAAGAGCCATAGGGGGACATCTTGTATATTTGCTTCCTTTTTATTTGTTGCTCCACCTTGATAGCTTGATGAATGAGATCCTCCAAAGAGGCATATTGGTGTAACTCTACAATGTCTTAGATCTCCTTATTGAGACCATGCAAAAACCTTGCCATAGTGGCCTCTTGAGACTCCTCAATTTGAGCCCCAATCAAGGAAATCTTCATCTCTTTGTAATACTCATTCACACTCCTATTTCCTTGAATTAGTCTTTGGAGCTTGTTGTGAAGGTCTCTCCCATAATAGGATGACACAAATCTCTCTCTCAAAACTCTCTTCATGTCTTGCCAAGTATTAATCAAAGGCCTTCTCATCCTCTCAACATCACTCCTCAATTGGTTCCACTACACTAAGGCATGTCCCTCAAACTCTAAGGAGGTCAATTTGATTTTTTTTTCTCTTCACTGTAGTTGTAGCAAGCAAAGACTTGCTCAACCTGCATCACCCACTCAAGATACACTTCTGGATTACAAGTCCCTTTAAAAGTAGGGATCTTTACCTTCATTCCCTCAATCCCTTCCTTTCTTTGCCTACCTCCATATCTTCTATGCTTTCTTCTCTCCCTATACCTCTCATTCCTCTTTCCTCTCTCATCCTCTTCATACCCTTCATCTTCTCCATGAGAAGAATTAGATGATATATTCTCAGTTCTTTGCTCTGTATTTTCAATCCTCACATTTAAAGCTTCACTACTTTTGTGTATTCTTCTAAAACTCTCCTCATTCTCCTTTCTCATTCTCTCCATCCTTTCTTCATTTTCATAATTCATTTTTCTCATTTGATCACCAAGTTTAATCATCTTTGCCATGAGCCTTGCGGTTTTTGGAAATGGTGGAGTAGCATCTCTGCTTGTAGAAGCCATACCTACAAGGAAAGTTAGTGCACAAGTAATAAATAGAATAGGGCCTCACCACTCAACTTAGTGTTTCATTTATGCATTCTTGCCTTTTACCACTCTTGATCCTCTTCAGTTCTTAAGCAGAATCTTCAAGCTCAAAATCAAGAAGTATTCAATGTGAAATATGTCTCAAATCAAAATTCAACTCAAGAAGCCAAGAATAGAAATACTCTAAGACAAAACTAAGGAATTTAAAGACAAGCAAAAAAAAAAATAACGAAAGGAATACTCAAAAGGAATGCCAAGGATTGAACTATACTAGATGTAAATAACCAACAAGATACAATTTTTTTTGAAATATTGGTATGTGAAAACTAGAAGGACTCTGGATGCAAAACTTTTTATTTTGCATTTTTTGCTTCTTTTTTTTTATCTCTAGACTTGTTTTTGGCACAAAATTCAAATTTGAATGCAAATTTATGATTGGATAGATCCAAATCTAGCTGTAGCAAAATTTTAACTCCAAATTTGAAAACTGGATTTTTTTTTCTTTTTTTACTTCTTTCTTTCCTTTTTTTTTTGCAAGATTGATAATATATATAAAAAAGAAGATAAAAAGATATTGATGCTAGATAAAGTTCAAAAAAGAAAGATAGACTCAAAGAAATAAAACAAAGGGAGATGAAACAATAATATAGAGTTAAACAAGAGGGAAAGAACAAACAAAGGAGAAAACACAAAGGATAGATAACACATGATTTCATGAACTGAAGCTCTGGTACCAATTGATGGAACCCTAATTTGTAGATCCAATTTTTAGCATCAGTAAACTGAAAAACCTATTTGGGACTCTCTGAAATTGGGGAAAATAAAAAAGGAAAAAGCGGAATTAGAAAAGAAGATGAAAAGAACAACGCCACAATCTTGGAAGATTGATAAGTTGGGGATGATTCACCACACAGAATAAAATTCTTTGATAAGAACCTAAGGTTTCATACAATAACCAAGAGAGACACTCTCTAAACTGTGTTTAATATGAAAATTCATCAAAAATGTCAATCAAGTGTTTAAGAAGTCTATTTATACCTTATACTAATAACTCTAAATTAGGTTCAAGTCCCAATAACTAATCTAATAATTAAAAGACATGAAAATAACAATAAAAGGTCGTGGTAGCCCATTGCATGTCCAAAAATAGACCCCAAAATATAATTAAAAACGAAAATAAATCCTATTTTAAAATTTTGCTAAAATTTATGAGCTTTGCTTCTTATCTTTCTTCCATAAGAAAATTTAGTCTCTTGACAAGCTCTTCTTAAAATCTCTTACTCCTCGTTCTAGTGATTTGTCCATCCATGTTGAGCCCGCCCAAGCCAAACTCTTCCTCCTTGGATAGTCCTCTATCAAAACCACCTCTGGTTGTTTGTGTTGCATCATGAAATGAATACTTATCGATGACACTTCTCCACCCAAATCTTCTTCCCGCTTTCAATTCCAACCCTTTAACCTTTCCATCCATCAAAGTCAAACCCTCACCCACACTCTCCTTCTCAAACTCACACTCACGCTCACACGCACCTCCTCTAATTCCCACATGCTTCAAGCTCTCATGTTTCACGATGACGAAAACCATTCTAGTCATAGAAGACGACCCTCCCACTCCCAAACTTGAGGTGGTTCTCTTCTCACTTTCCATTTTCAATTATGCTTTCAGTTTTTGAGACAAATTTAGGTTTATAGGTATTGACCATGGTGTACCACAGATATGGGTGTTTGGCGATGATGAGGAAAAGGAGTGGCAGTTTTTTGTTGTTTTGGTGGTGCCCTGCTTTGGAGAGGGTTGGGTTTTGGTGGGGTCATTGGCGTTATAAACATTTTTTAACAGTGTCAGTTGAAATTGATAGAAAAGGTAACACTAAAGCATTTTTAAAAATATGAGGACGTAATTGGAGTTTTTTTTTTTAAATATAAGGACTTGATTGGACACTTTAATACAATTTGAGGACCAAATTAAGCAAAAAAAAGGTTAATAAGAGCATTATTTTTTCTTTTTGAGGAGACTTGGGCCTAATTGACCAAATGATTTGGAACCAGTTTGTGTCATGGACAGGGGGTGTAGTAGTGTAGATGAGATGAGCATATGGTAGACTCAATAAGGGTACCATTTTTTCCTTACAGAAGAACAAGAGTGGGCTTCCTACTTCCACCACATCCCTTCCCAATCAAAATCCGCAAAACATTAAGTACGGCGCTTTCCCTTTGCGAGCTGAGACTTACAAATAAATCCTTTGCTGCCAAACCACGCTCACTCTCATCATCACTTCATTCCCACTCTCCCCAGAAGAAGAAGAAGTGTCTTATAATAATGGGAATGAAGGGTGCCCCCGTCTGTCTCTCCGTCGACGACAACGTCGTTCTCAAGTCCCCAAACGACCGTCGTTTGTATCGCCTCATCCACCTCCCCAACGGCCTTCGCGCCTTGCTCGTTCACGATCCTGAGATTTACCCTGAGGGGCCTCCCAAGCATGCTCCAAATGAGGATGAAGTTGAAGAAGAAGAAGAAGATGATGAAGAAGATGGAGAATATGATGATGATGATGATGATGATGATGATGATGATGATGATGAAGAAGAAGAAGAAGAAGAAGAAGAAGAAGAAGAAGAAGAAGAAGAAGAAGAAATGGATGGGGTGAAGGGTGGTGGTGCTGTTGCTGCTCAGAGCAAAAAGGTTGGCTTTTTATTCGTTTTCTTTTGTTTTCTGCATTTTTGGTGAATGCCCATTTTGATTTTATCTTTGTTTTGCAATGTGCTGCTATCTTGGCTTTGTTGGTAGATCGTTTTGGTGTAGATGGGATCTGGGTTCTGTGTGAGAATTTGGTGATGTGAGTGGGGATTGGGGAATGATTATGCTGTGTGTTGCTTTGTTTTTATTTTTTCAATGTGAGTGAATGAATGAGTGAATTGATGTGTTTTTGTTGTTTGCAGGCTGCAGCAGCTATGTGTGTAGGAATGGGCAGCTTTTCTGACCCGGATGAAGCTCAAGGACTAGCGCATTTTTTAGGTTTGGATATTTACCTCATTTAGTTGCTGTTTGGATAAACTTCTTTGTAAGTACTTATAGGAGAATGAAATGAGAAGGTAAAATGGATTAAATTTTTCTCATTAGTTAGAATCAACTTATGCCTTGCAATTTTTATAAAAGCTCTCCCGTCTTAGTTCTCTGAAAGTTGAGGTGTATAAGTTGATGAACTTATGGAAGAAGTTAATTTGGTTGACTTTCTTGCTTTCTTCTTCTATAAGTGTTTATTGAGAAGTTTATTCAAATAGGGCCTTGGGCTTTTTTCTTTTTCGATTTATCATTGGATGGCAATTTTTTTTAATATCATGGATTAAAAATTATGATTCTATGTATTTGGTTTGCAGAACACATGCTCTTCATGGGGAGTGATGAATTTCCAGATGAAAATGAGGTCTGTTGGGCTATGTCATATATAGCTTATTTATGTCTGCTTGAAAATGATTGAATTCTTATATAGTATCGAGAAAATGATTTATCTGAAATATGTTCGTTTTGGTTTAGAAGAATGGTGTGAAAGTGATAAAACCTGAATATCTGCTATTATGACATAATAGTACTTTAAGACAAGATACAGCTAATGCTACTTATGCATGAGTGTACTCTTATTGCCTTTTCCTTCTTCACATATTGATGTGTGCCTGAAATCCTGAATTCAAATTCAGGAATATTACCTGTCTTCTGTCAAGAAAGTGTTCACTATGTGAAAGTTAAACTTTTGATTCAAATGTATTACTTTATTTCACGTTATGTAGGATTCCAATTTTATAGTTTTGTGAGCAATCTTGACATTCTTTCACTGAATGCCATATCGCCCTAGGAGGGTCTTTCTGAAGTTTCAACTTCCTATCGTTACTGATATGTTAAATGATAAATTTAAATGCAGTTCTTAGTTCTTACTATTATTAACTTTCCGTATTGTAATCTAAATAATCCTTCATTGCTTCTACATGTCTGATGTCACATATTGTGGTTTTATACCCTGCGCAGCTAGGTTATATTCCCAACTGATTCCCCCTCTTATTCTTCATAGATACTTAAAATTAATTAAGATTAATTTGATTAATTTCTTTGTATCTATGGCATGAATTGTCACTTTTCTTGTGGTTAATTGTGCTGGTACCCTTAATGTATGTGAAAGAAGCATAACATAGGTTAATGGGACTAGGAGTTGACACTTTGACTCTTCTTATTGTTAGTATGATAGCTATTTGTCCAAGCATGGTGGCTCATCAAATGCATACACAGAAACTGAATACACCTGCTACCATTTTGAAGTGAAGCGAGAGTTTCTGAAGGGTGCCTTGAAAAGGTAAACTCTGTAATGCATTGTATTGACAGCACAGTTCATTAGGTGATTTTACACATGTTGCAGATAGGTTCTGCTTCCAAATTTTTTTGTACCTGTCTTGTGCCACTGGTTACTAACAGTCTAACACATAAATCTATGCATATATTGGATATACATTTTAGCTACTGTAGTTTTATAGAAGTAAAAAGTGATTTTATTTTTTTATTTTTTTACTGTTAATTAGATTTCTGGCCAGTGGCCACATGTGTTGTAAAACTGAACAGAATTAGTATTTGTTGTAAAGCGTAAAACAGAATTAGTATGCATTTCAACACAAGATTTTCAGATCATTAATCCAGTAAAATTGGTTCTGTCTTTGTTATTTTAGTCATCTCAGTGTTTGGTGAAATACAATGCCTATTGATCATCAATCCAGTGACCTATTAGTAAATTATCTGTTGGTAATATTTTAATTATCATTTGCTGTTGGTTACATTTCATTATTGGTTTCTTTCCTTATCAGATTTTCTCAGTTCTTTATTTCACCTCTTGTAAAGATGGAGGCAATGGAGCGAGAAGTACTTGCAGTAGATTCAGGTAGTCTAATTTTAGTCCAATTCTACAGATTTCCACTTTATCTTTCATTTTAAAAAACAAATTTTATCTGTCAGTTTGCTGATGAATTGTGTTTTTGGCTTACAATTGTATACCATACCATAATGGTGTACAACACTGAACATAGAATTTAACCAGGTTTTACAAAGTGATGCTTGCCGCCTTCAACAACTTCAGTGCCATACTTCAGCTCATAATCATCCTTTAAATAGATTCTTTTGGGGTAAGTTGTATTTTGTTATTCATCCATTTGTTGGTCAATTAGTTTTCAGCTTATTTTGTATGCTTGAAAAACTATTTTATTTCTTTTTCACATGAAGGGAATAAAAAGAGCTTGGTTGATGCAATGGAGAAGGGTATTAATTTGCGCGAGCAAATATTGAAATTATACAAGGATTATTACCACGGTGGATTGATGAAGCTTGTTATTATTGGTGGAGGTGAAGATCTATTTCACTATCTAGTATATGGTTATTCTATTTGCATTCAAGAAGTTACCAGGTTTACTATAATCATATTTAGTTCCAGGCAATAATGTGCCTAGTGTTTCCTGAGTAAGCCTAACAAGGGATACAGGTTTGTAGCTAGCCACTCTTGATTTATCGGAAGTTGAGAAATCATTGCATCAGCCTTGAGATAGATTTATTTGTTCAAAGTGTATCTCAGTCTGATCTTAAGTTATGTTGGAAGCTGTTGTTGTGCATGAAAGCTCATTTCTAAAAGACAGGCTGTTAAAACATGGAGTCTCTGGTTTTGTGTCTCACTGACTTACTAATTGGCAAGAGGAGTGAGTCAACAAAAGATCGGATCTAGCCTGGAGAGAAAAAAAGTGCATAGAACTTGTTCTAGTGTAGCAAATACTAACATGTGGGCAATACTGCCTCTCCTTGCAACAAATTTTTTTACATTTCTTAATACAGTGCAGTATGGTAAAAACAATAAGGAAAATTGAAACTCTTTTCTTAAGAAATACTGTAATAACTTTGATTCATAATACCTAGGAAAACCTATAATGTTGAAGAAGTAATTGCTGACCAAGAACCCATGTTTTACTTTGTGTCCTTGTTCATAGAGGGAAAATGGTGAAAGAAATTCACGTGAGCAATCCCATTCTTTTTATTCAATATATGGGGAAGCCCCAATTTTTAGCATGTATGGCTTCTTTTCATTAGTTGTGGTCTTTGTATGATTAGTTTTTTTTTTTTCTGGATGAAACTCGATGCAAATTCTTACTGAAACTGAAGTGCATACTGAATGCTAATTGAAAGATTTGATGCATCTTGTTAATGTTGATAAGATTTTATTTTATTTTTTATTGAATAATTGCACCTGTAAAAACAGTTATCATCATATTAATATTTAGACAATTCTATGTAAATAATTTTGTTAATACACTATTTGAAACAGTGATTTGTTCTATTGGCTCTAGTCAGGGCTCAAGAGTAGGACTAACATAGTAACATTGATATATGGTGGTATGATTTGAGTAATATGCTTATAAATAACGCAGAGTCTCTGGATGTGCTTGAGAGTTGGGTTGTGGAACTGTTTGGCGCTATCAAGAAAGGTCAAGCAAACCCAGTGTTCACAGTGGAAGGTCCTATCTGGGAATCTGGTAAAGTTTATCGGCTAGAAGCTGTCAAAGATGTTCATATCCTTGACTTATCATGGACATTGCCCTGTCTACACCAAGAGTATTTAAAGAAGCCAGAGGATTATTTAGCTCATCTCCTTGGGCATGGTAAGATACCTCATTATGGATAAATCCTATGATGTATTATTGTATCTATTATCATTCATTTTTATGCATCTTATTGTATGTCTCTGTTGCAAATTAAAGTGATGCACTTGTACGTCAATTAGCATTGGAGAGTTTCTCTTCTCTAGCATTTCTCTCCCTTTTCTTGTGATATTTCAAAGCTTGTCAACAAATTTCCTGCACAGCAACTGCCAGTTGTCATCTATTTGGTTAATAATATAATATAAAAAAGGATAGTGTTCCCTGCCTGCTGAAATTTTTATTTTATTTTAAATACTTTAGCCCCAACTTAAAATGCTTGATAAACTTCTGAAACATTGTTTTCTGCACTACCATATTCTCATTTCTGGTTAATGGTAATATAGATTGTTGATTCATATGTACTAACTATTTCTCATTTAAATCTAAAATTCTAAGATTGAAAGTTTTATGGTTTTCATTAACAAGAGCATACTTAACCCTTCAGAGGGCAGAGGAAGCTTGCTCTCCTTTCTCAAGTCCAGAGGATGGGCTACATCTCTATCTGCAGGAGTTGGGGAAGAAGGAATTTATCGGTCATCTATAGCTTATGTCTTTGTCATGTCCATACACCTCACAGACTCTGGTATAGAAAAGGTAATCCCAGTTTCTTAACTTTTATAGGCCATTCAGATGGAAGAGTAAGTAGCTTTTTGTGTTTTTAGAAAGCCATCACTGGTCAAGTTATAAGGTTAGATTCAGTTTCAGCTTTATTATCATTTGGGAGTTTTAATGGTTTAAAATTTTCATGAATAAATTATAAATTATAAATGTAAGGTTGAAAGCATTATTGACTATTTTGTAACAAAATTAATACATCTTTTTCAGTATATGCTTTCAGGAATTCAAGTTTCAGCATTTGTTACTTCAATATGGCTTAACTTTTTTTTTTTTTTTCACTTAACAGATCTTTGATATCATTGGCTTTGTCTATCAATACCTTAAGTTGTTGCGTGAAGATACTCCACCAGAATGGATATTTAAGGAACTTCAAAATATTGGAAACATGGATTTCAGATTTGCGGAAGAGCAGCCTCCAGATGATTATGCTGCTGAGCTTGCAGGTTTCTAATTTATTTTCTTGAAGTTTTCTTGGAATATAGAGTCAAACTTTTTTTTTTCCTGGTATGAGTTGAAGTTTGTTTAATATGGGAGGAGATATTCTCTGATGTTAGTGGCTTTTGAAAATCGTGGTGTTTGAAATGATGCAGTTTTGGTATAAGAACATATCTAAATCACTACTATTTGAGTGGATTATGATGTTAGTTTATGTTTGATCTTTGTCGTAAAAGGATAGTAAACTACGTTTTTATAAACATAAGATTTAATTGAAGTACTCAGCTAATCTATAATATTTGACAATCAATTGTACATGAAAAAAAAGAAGCAAACTTAAGTATAGATGAAAGGAATATTATTGTCATGTAGTTACTTAGTAAAACCTGAAGATCTATTTGTTATGCTCTCAACCCAATTATAGGAAAGAGTTTGCTGGCCATGTCATATTTGTGGTTGTTTCCTATGTGGGTATTGCTATTTAGAAATCCGATATGATTTTTTACAAATTTATTGTCCTTATTTGCTTATTCTTTTTTTATTGTGCAGAAAATTTGCACTTTTATCCACCGGAGCATGTAATTTATGGTGACTACGTGTTCAAGACATGGGATGAACAATTGTTAAAACAAGTTCTTGGTTTCTTCGTTCCGGAAAACATGAGGGTAGATGTTGTTTCAAAGTCATTCCTCAAGTCAGAAGGTGCATTTTTTTTTCTCCCTTGTCTAATTGGAAATTGCTTGTTGGCCTTTTTCCTTTCCTGTATCATTGACTGGCAAAGGTCTAAGCTACTGACTAATGGCTATCGTTATGCACGCTAATAATCCTATTCAATAATGATGTTGTAATCATAGCTTTTTTTTTTGAGACTGGGGGGGGGGGGGGGTGAATGGTAACCAAAATTTCACTGTTCAGAGATTAGTTCTGGAAGTTATATTTTCACCACAAGGCAATTGAACTATTTTTTTCAGATTTCCAATATGAACCTTGGTTTGGTTCTCGTTACGTTGAAGAAGATATTGCTCAAAGTTTCAGGGAGTTATGGAGAAATCCTCCAGAAATTGATGCCTCACTGCATCTTCCTTCCCAAAATGAGTTTATTCCTAGTGACTTTTCTATACGTGCTAGTGACACCTGTGTTGATGATTTTGCAAATTCAACTTCTCCTAGATGTTTAATTGATGAGGCATTGATAAAATTCTGGTACAAACCGGATAGCACTTTCAAAGTTCCTCGTGCAAATACATATTTTCGAATTACCATGAAGGGTGGCTATGCTGATGTAAAGAGTTGTGTATTATCCGAATTGTTTATTCACCTTCTTAAAGATGAGTTGAATGAAATCACATATCAGGTAAATTATCTATCTTTTTTTGTTTATAAGAAACAGAATAGGACAATAAAAGAGGATAGAAAATTCTCCTACAACAAGAAAGAAGTAAACAAAGCGCAGAAGCAAAAGACAACTTGTGCTCAGATACAGTTTTTCTATTAAGGACATAATACAGAAAAATAACTAAAGCTTAAAAAATGCTTATTTTTCATGAGATTCTTCATGAATAAATTATCCATTTCTATTGTTTCTGGAGCTCTTCCTAAACTAATCTTTAAATCAGATAACCATCGGTTTGCCTATTGTCAATCATAAAAATGCTCTCATTTTTTATTATTTGTGGAAAGTGAGTCCAAAAGAATGCCTTTATAACTTTGTAGAGTTCACTTTTATTCTCTTACAATTGAACTAAATTTGCTTTTTAGTTTTTAATGGAAACTGGTCTCTAATATCACTTCTAGGAAAGAGCTGGCAAATTGGCCTTATTAAATACCTTTAATGCTAATACCTGACTTTTGAAGGTGCTTTAACCCTTGTATAGTATCACCCAAGTTATGTTTCTCTACAATGTTAATAAAGGAAGAAAGCAGTACTGAAGGCATATTAAAACACTTCTTTAATATTTATTAAATAATTAAATAAAGTATCCAATTATCCATATACCACAAGTCAATCAATAGAGAACAGTATCTTTAGCGTTGCGGCTATTCAGTTATTGACACTTCTTATTGCCTATTCACATCCCAACCAACTTTTAATTGCAGTTTCTTAAATTGAGTATTTGAAGGCGATATAAGAAATTGTGTTTAAAAGTAGTGGAGGCCAAGGGTGTGCCAATTGTCCCATCCTCTTTTTAGGTATTATTTTAAATAAATCTGTCTATGGATGCAGGCTAGTATTGCCAAGTTAGAAACTTCTGTCACTTATGTTGGTGACATGCTTGAGCTGAAGGTCTATGGTTTCAATGAAAAGCTTCCTGTTCTGTTATCTAAATTCTTTTCAGTGTCTAAATCATTCATGCCAACTGATGATCGGTTTAAGGTATGTGACATGTTTATTTGGATTTTTTTTTATTGTTGACTTTGTTTTACTTTTTCTGTCTTCAATTTTCCTACATTCTTTGCTGTTGTGACCCAATAATTATCTGAACAGGTAATAAAAGAAGACATGAAGAGAGCTTTAAAGAATGCCAACATGAAGCCTCTAAGCCATTCAACATATTTGAGATTACAAGTTTTGTGTGAGAGTTTCTATGACGCTGATGAGAAGCTGCATCATCTAAATGATTTGTTTCTTGATGATCTGAAGGCATTTATCCCTGGGCTTCTCTCCCAGGTAGATATGAAATATTTAATATTAGTATTTTCTATTATACTATTTACAGTTTTATTGTCTTCCAAATTCCAAATTCCAATTATGATGGTTTTAGGAGTAAAACAGATGTTGTCAATACTATTAGTGATTGGTGAGCAACATGCACCTGAATGTGTCATGTGTGTTGTGCCAACGCCTGAGGTGCACATGGATGAGCAATTGTTATTGTGCTTGAAGCTTGTGACTTTATTTCTTGTGCTGTACAAATTGCTCCCTATTTTGACACTTGTGCATATAGAAGTTTTATGCCATAGGTTGATAATGCTAACAACTGCAAGAAAACAACTACTCCTCGATGATTTGTTCTATATTTATTGGTTTTTAGTTGATTTGTAAATGAGTTCTGTTATGAATATTGATAAGTCAACATAGGTTAACTGTAACCTTTTTATGATTAGTGTAGTTTTGCCTTTAATTTGTAGTTGTGACATTGTTGGAGATTTAGTCTTTATATCTAAACTTTACAGATATACATGGAGGGTCTTTGCCATGGAAATCTGTCAAAAGAAGAAGCAATTGGCATAGCAAAAATATTTAAGATGAATTTTCCAGTTAATCCACTCCCTATTGAATTGAGGCATGCTGAGCGTGTTATTTGCCTCCCATCCAGTGCCAATTTAGTTAGAGATGTCAATGTGAAGAATAAGTCGGAAAAAAACTCGGTGGTTGAGGTAATTTCAGTTATATTGGTTTTTGTTTATATTTCACCGTGTTCCATAGATAATTGGTTTTCAATGATCCCTGACAAATTTCTCCTGCTCCTTGCATTGGTTTTGGTATTTATGCAGCTTTATTTTCAAATTGAGCAAGATTTTGGTCTGGGGTCAATCAAATTGAAAGCTTTAATTGATCTTTTTGATGAAATTGTGGAGGAGCCATTTTTCAATCAACTGAGGTGACAATCTGTTGCTCAAAGTTTCTTATATTTGACATCTGATATTTGTTAATGATGATTGGTTCTCTCTTCTCCTATTTTCTCATGATTGATGCTCTTTGCCCCAATGCACTTGTACTGACATTTACTTGAGCGTGCTACACTGGGTTATTGATCACTTTTAAACTCCATTCTTTTTAAACTAGTTCCATGCATAGGTTATTGAAGACTTGATAATGAAGTGGTCTTGATTTGGTCTGGAAATTTCTATTCTGTTATAGAATCCTAGTTTCACTGAAAAGCACTTTTAAATTCAATGAAACCATTCACTTGCAGTCTTTCACTAGGTTGAGATTGCCGTTTCTTCATCTTTCATTTCTCTCTCTCGCCTTCTTGTTTTGTCTGTTTGGGGACTAAAATTCATGTATCTGGATACAGGACAAAAGAGCAGCTTGGTTATGTTGTTGAATGCAGCCCACGAGTAACATATCGTATCTCTGGGTTTTGTTTCTGCGTTCAGTCATCTGAGTACCACCCAGTTTACTTGCAAAGTAGAATTGAAAACTTCTTAAATGGCCTGGAAGAATTGTTGGTAAGTGTTCCTGATTCCTTCAACCTCCATGTTCTTAGCCTATTTGCTTCCTTGTGAACTGCAATTAAGTTAACATGACTTGGGTTCTTAATTCTGAAGAGGTTATAACCCACCCTTCTATTTTTGAGAAAGGAGGAAATGGATGCAAATAGTAAAAATGCGAGGAATTTGTAATTAGCAGAGTCTGAAATATTTTCTCCCCCTCAGATGATGGCATTAACGTTGTTATAGCCCGAATCTGAATTGTTTATTGTTTAAATCACAGACAATGAGAAATCCTATTACCTGTTTTAATGCTTGTTATATAGTAGTTGTCTCAAATTCAATGAAAAACAAGAGGTTGTGAAAAAGAGAGACAGACAGACAGAAGCTGCTATTCTATGAATTATTTCTCATTTCTCTTTGTAGCAAAATTATCTTTCTCTGTTGAGTCTTCATCTCAAAGAAAATAAAATGTCAAAAGAACTTGTTCCAAAAAGGCTTTTTTTGTTTCTGACTAGATTTGTTTATTCCCTTATCTAAAATATTATATTGAAATGTAAATGAAGACTTATGCTTTGGAGAAATATTTTGGGATTGCAGGATGGGCTTGATGGTGATTCCTTTGAGAATTACAAAAGTGGGTTAATGGCAAAGCTGCTGGAGAAAGACCCTTCACTCACATATGAAAGCAATAGATTGTGGAACCAAATTGTTGAAAAAAGGTATTTTATATTTTGGGGTCTAAATGTTAGTGTTAGACTTTAGTTATTTAAGTTGTCAGTTATTGTTTAAGTATTATAACCAGCAGCCACTTATTCCTACATGGTTCAGCTGCCAGATATCTTTTATGCTCACATTTTGTTATTTCTGGTTACTGCTGAATCTGCTGTTTATGGAACATTTTCTGCCAAGTGATGATAGAAGTTTAAGGAGGACTAAAAGGGGCTAGCCTTGTAGGAAATGTCTTTATTAGCTGCATTTTGTTGCTATATTGATGCTATAAAACATTATTGTTTTCAGGTATATCTTTGACTTGTCAAAGAAGGAAGCAGAAGAATTGAAGAACATAAGTAAGCATGATGTTGTTGAATGGTACAAGACTTACTTAAAACCGTCGTCTCCAAAGTGCCGACAACTACTTATTCGGCTATGGGGTTGCAACACAGACTTGAAAGAAGCTGAAGCACTACCCAAATCTGTGCAGGTAATTACAGATCCAGCAGCTTTTAAGATGCAATCCAAGTTTTATCCAAGTTTTTGTTAACTTTGAAGATGTAGTTTGTTCAAATGTTGAAATTAAGGCAACTAGAACCAGAGATGGTCCTCATTTGAGTCATTTCTCATTTATTGGTTGTAGTCTTGTCATGACTGCTGGGGTACCATCCATATACTTATAATGAACTAAAGTTTAAGGAGGGGAATACAGAATTTGTTACCTGGAACCACAGATTTTGTTGATGTAAATTACATTTATTTGGGAAATATTCTTTTTATCAACAAGTTATTATAGTTCATTGACTGAAAGCGTTATACATTTGGTCCTATGTACATGTTTGTTCCCTTTCGTACGAGTTGCTCCTTTTTAGTCTATATTTGACTTTTTTCTCTCTAAAAAGTTAAAAATAAAATATTTAAGAGTGCGTTTGGATGAAGAATTTTGACTGAGAAAAGTAATCTATCAGAGAATTTAAATTTCTGTACTTTAAAATTCATCGTTTGAATGTTTTTTTTATGACAAATTTAAATTTTTGGAATTTTAAGACAGAATTTTAAACAACTAAAAATGTGAAATTTTAATTTTTTTCTAAAATATGAGAAATTGAAATTCTCTTCTTGATAGAAGAATCGTCTAAAACGTTTGCGTTATTTTCTTTATAACCTTCATCCTCTCTTTCATCTGAAAAATTCTCGAAATTTCATTCTCGAACTCACGACTCTTTCCTCATGCTGATGATCCTCTTCTTCAAGAAATATCGTCTCAGCTCGTGGAGTATTGATCGAATGTGGGCGTAGGGGGACACATAGAACTACACCTGCTAGTTAGGGGAGCAACCGTCACTATCTATCATGCGGCGGAGGTGTTCGCTGACGCGGAGGGCCTAGGTCATGCCTTGTGTCGTTGACTGAATGTTATGGTCGGATGTGGTGGGATACACCGTCGTGTCCTGATTCTCCTGCGACTTCCTATGTCGCATCAATGTTCTTCTCTTTGGAAGTACACCAATCATATTTTTTTTTTTGCATTCATTTTCTTTCATCCTCACAATTTTAATTTTTTTTTATCCAAACACAATTTTGAAAATAAAAGAATTTGAATTGAAGTATTTAAAATTCTTGGAATTTAAAATTTTCTCATCCAAACACACTCTAAAAATAAAAGTTGTTTGATAGTTTTATTTTGTTAGCTTGAAAGATATCATTGGAGAGTGAGGAGAGATGAGATAACAAGGGAAGATGGACAGAGATTAGGAGTGAGATAGAGAAAAGAGTAGAAATAGGTGAAAATAATACAAAGTGTGATCCAAGATTTTGTTTTAAAAGAAGTGAATTTAATATCACTTAGATCAACGACTCGATTTGTGGGACCAATTTAATATCAAGTTATAATTTTTAATGATTAATTTGATATTAAATTATATTTTTTTAAGACTAATTTGATATTTAATTATACGGTTGGACGTAATTATTGTATTTTTTCTGAATTCACGAACTAAAGTAGAGATTTGGTTCTTTTCAATAAGACTATATTGTCAATGCTGATATTTTCAGGACCCATTATCCATTTTAAAAACTTTTGCTAAGCTTTCTTTCTAATGTTAATTTTTTTTTTTTTTAAAAAAAAAAGGTAAAACCATACCTAGGAAATTTAATTGTTTTAGCATTAAGAAACGAGGACGAGGGCATAATAGGATCATGACAAAAAAACAATAATAAAATAATAAAATAAAGGAAATCTTAAATTGCTGTGACCAGAAGTTTTGACTATTTTGCAAACTATGACATACGGATATTGTATTCATTGACACTTTCAAAGAAAGACAATAAAACTAAGCATTGCTGAATTAAATGGGAAAGACAACTGAAACACTTAAAAGAACATAATTTTTTTAAGGAGACATAACATCCCATCCCCAATGGCACCATTGATAAATTCCATGGATCAATGTTGCTTTTTCTTGGTGTCCATGTTGCTCTCCAGCCCTTGAACATGATTCATGTGTCCTTCATTTTCAATCACTGGTATCACCACTTCTTGGATTTGGAGCATGGTGATCTTCTTTTCTATTTCATTGAGGTTCTGATCAATCAACCATGAGAGATCATTCAAATCCACCAAGCTAGGATTGCCAACAACCTTTCCAGCGGTCAGGTATTGAAGCATAAGATTGGTCATCTCTTTCTTCCTGTTTTCATTCCTTTGTCTTGTCAACTGCTGTTGGCCTTTGGTGATCATTTGCCTCAAAAAGCTCTCCTGATTCAACATCTTTCTGCTTTGTCTCACTTCAGGCATTTCCATGAACCTTGAAAGCACCCTTTGGACTCCAGAGTCAGATGGCCAAACCTCTGGCTGAGGATCATTTGGACTATAGATTATAGCACATGTTTCAATCCCACAAAGAGTGCTAATTTCATTCATCTTCTTCATCAAACCTTAATAAAATATGAAGAGAATTTAGAGAATCTGAGTAGTGATGTGAAATTGAAACTTTATTAAATGGTAAATATGCATGCTACAACGTTTTTTTTAAGAAAAAAAAAAGATGCATGCTACAAGGTTAATAATACACAGAAATATGCATGCTACAACGTTTTTTTTAAGAAAAAAAAAAGATGCATGCTACAAGGTTAATAATACACAGTTTATGTACAAAATAATATATGAAGTAAAGAGAAAACAATCACTGACCATTCTTTCTTTTCTTCAATGTTGTCTTCCTCTTTGAGTCATTGGGTATGTATGTAAGATTCAACTTCTTTCTAGCCATGGTAGTGATCAGAAAGGAGAAAAAAAAGAAGCAAGAAATCGATTCTGAAAATGTGTTTAATTTGATGTGCCCTTCTCACATTCGTTGTTGTGTTGTTTATATAAACAAATTTAAGAAGCAACTATGTTCAATTTAGGGAAAGCTTTGCTAGCTGCATTCATTAGAAAATCTGAATTACCAAATTGGGTCCATATATGCGCATTATATTAACACAAATTTATAATTAAATCCATGTATATGAACGAGGTATTGTACTCTAAAATTTACATTTAGAAGTCTAACTGATCAAGCATGGTTAATGAATTATTATAATTTTTTTGATAGGAAGATAATTCTTATAGATAAAAAAAAAGTATTCTAAAGTTTATGGAAGAAGAAAAATATGATGAAAAATAGAGGTAATAAAAATTAGGTTTAATTATTTTATTGGCTCTTATGGTTACAAAAGCTTTCTCTTGTACTTAAAACATTTTCTTTTGAACCTTATACATATTATTTTTAATCTTTTTAAGTCTTTTTATATATCATTTAATATTTTTTGGTCTCTATGATGAGAACTAAAAAAGACTAAAAATAATATGCATAAGGACTAAAAAAAATGTTAAATATGGAATCATAAAAAAAAAATTATTATTAAATATATACAAAATGGATACGTTATTATTAAATATAAAATAGCAGTGCTAGGTAATCACTAATTATTTAATATAAAATAATAATGTATGAATTATTTATTAATCTAGTACGATATTAAATATGTTATTCACAGTATTTTTATGTTAGTGTTATTTACAGTTAATTACAAGTAAAATTATCAAATTTAAGAGTTTATATATATTCGTGAGAGTTCTATAAATTCAACTGGTAAAAGTCTACTTTATATAAAAAATATCTATAAATAATATAATAATGAATCATTTTAATATTATAATAAAATAAAATAATAAATCATAAATTTTAATATTATAAAATAATTAAGTCTAGTAGTATATCACTACTAGATAAGTTCAAACTACACTAAATAAAACAAAAAATTAATTACTATTTTAGTCCTTGAATTTCGGGTGTATATTTTTTTTTTCATTCTTGAAATTTAAAAATATTTTTTTAGTTCTTGAATTTTAATAAATTATATTTTTTAATTCCTGATATAATAAATTGACATTTTATGTTAGTTTTTAACACTTTGTGGCAATTTTTTTAGCATTTTGTGGAAGTTTTAAAATGCAAATTCAAAATGAACAAGTATTATGATTTAATTTGGAAAATCAATCCATTTTTTTCTCGAACGATTTCAACAGCTTTTAAAATAAGTATAAAAATTGGTTTTTGGTATCAAAACTAGTTTTAAATAAGGTTTAATTATTATTTTAATATCTAAATTTTAGGTGTGTGGATTTTTTAGTCCTTAAAATTTAAAACTATTTTTTTCATAAATTTTGATAAATTGTTCTTTTGAGTCTCTGGCATAATAAATTGATACTTTGTGATGGTTTATAAATGTCATAAATTAATTTTTATTTTTAGTTGCTTAAATTTAAATTTTAAAATCGTCAAAATGTGTTAAAAAAAATCACTACAAAGTGTTAAAAATCACCATAAAATGTTAATTTATTATGTCAGGGACTAAAAAAACATCCCCCAAATTCAAGGACTAAAAAAGTAATTAATCTTAAAACAAATAATAAGTTCACACAATAACAAAATATAACTTCTTAAAATAATAACACTTAAATAATGTAAAAAGCACAAATGTCACTTAAATAATCCATAAAACAACTTAAATAAATAAAATACAATACATTATGTGAACATTTTGGATTGAATTTCTTAATCCCGCACACTTAATCTTAAACTTGTGAATCAACCGAGTAATTTACCGAGTTTGTTTCAAATCTACTGAATCTATTTCGAATCTACTAAAAAGAGAACTTGTTCACGAGTTGAAATATTTTGGTGAAGAATTTACAAGTTAATCTAAAAATTTGATAATCAATTATAATTATATGACAATTATTTTCTCATAGTATCTACTCCTTCCTTCTCATTTTTTTAATTGTTTTAGTTTTTTTTAAATATTTATTTTTAAAATTTTAAAGTCTATTTTTTTAAATAAATTCTTATTTAATATTCACTACTAATAAAGTAGATATCAAAGATTAAAATATTAAATACACATATTTTTTTAGTAGATATAATAAAGATATTTTAGTCTAAGTGTAAAAATGTTTCATTTAAATTTTTCTTAATTTATGTGCATTAATTATAAATAACTAAAGATACGAGAAGGAAGGGAGTACCGTCAAAAGAGCTAGAATGCACTGCTGACAACAGCTGGAAAAAGCTCAAGTGCATTTGGCCTACCACAACAATTGGCATAAACATTACCCTCTATAAACCAATATTGGAAGATTTCCCAAGAAAACCTCACCAATTAAAAAAATTAAGATTTTTTTTTAAAAGCAATAGTGGATTCCAGATCATCCACATCTCAAGCATAAACTCACCAACCAAACTTGTGTTTAAGCCATATTTTTAAAATTATAATAGTTGTAGTATTTAATAATTACAACATCAATATGATTATATTTTTAAATAGTAAAATATATTTCGATTTATTTTTAAAAAATAATATTTCAATTTAAAGAGAACTTAATTTAATTAATAAAATACCTAATATGTATAAAGGGGAAAATCCATAAGTTCTCTTTGATATAATACTTTATAAATTTCTTATTATTTTTTGGTTTTTAATATTAATTACTCCCTTCGTCCCAAAGTAGTAGTCATCGACTCATCGTAAGATATTCTACACAGACAAAAAAAGTAATAAATAGATAAAAGAAAATGATAATTTTATAAAATTAATCATATATCATCATTAATTTATTTATAGATTTTGTTGTTCACCATAAATATTATAAGAGATATAAGTAAAAAAACGTAATTAATGTTTACATTGAAAAACTAACATAATAATTATTTTAAGATAATTTTTTTTCTCTTAGATGACAACTATAACGAGACAGTAATTTTTACCCATTTAACAATAATTACATGTTTAACTACCACCAATAACCCTTTTAAAATTTGGATGAAGACTTAATTGTACTTTTGATTTCTCAAATATTTAATTGTACAAGTTTGGTGGTCTCTTTGTCACTCTTTCACTAAGAATTGAATAGATTTTAATGGAAGAAGTCAATTGACGTAATTGAAACCTAGAGGACTAAAATTACACATTTGTGATACATGAGAAACCTAATTGGCACATTTAAAATTGAGGAGACTAAAATGGCACCATTGCAATACATAGAAAACAAAAGGTTTAATTAAATCATTAATATGTAAAAATATAAAAAAAATACTAAATATATTCAAACTATATTAAATAAAGTTTTAGATTTTTACAAAAAACATATAAATATACTTAATATAATTGGAACTAATAAAAAATAATTAGTTTTCTGATATAAATTGTATATTTTTATTAATATTAATTTATTAACATATACTAATAATTGTAGATATTGATAAATTAAATATTAAACACTAGTAAATGATAAAGTAAATCTTATTAAATACTAATAAAATAATAAATAAATAATAATAATATTAAGTATTAATGATATAATTTAATAAATATAGCCAATTAATCTTAATATTAATAATTTTTAGTTGAACATTTTCTTTGCACCTCCTCTAGTATAACAGAGTTGGAATTCCATTATGCATTGTGGGAGGGTGTTTTTGGAATTATCAAATGATGGTAGGGGCCAATAGTAAATATGTTGAGGCCAATAACAACGTCCTTTTCTTTTCCACCATGGACTACTAAAATCATTTATCCAAGTTCGAGCAATTGCTTCGTACATCCCATAAAATACTTTTTGCACCTCTTTTAACTTTAAATTTTACAAAATTCTGAAATTGCTCTAAATCACATATTATTATTTGATTGTTTTTCATAATAACGAATTTGGAATACATAATCATTGATAGAACCTTTCGAAAATTCAAATCTAGAATTACTTTTTTTTTTCGATCCAAGATTAAGTTATCCACAAAATCCACAAAACAAATATTATTTTCTAGATTTTTTAATTTATAATTAATTTTTGATAATTTCATATTAAATCCCCTGAATTATTTCTCAAACATTCTGACATTGTCTTTGAATAAAAAAAAAAAAACAATCTGAAAAATAAATACATAAAAGAAAATTGATATTGGCCCCTACCCCATTATTAATGGCCCCTACCACTTTTTGAAAATAAGATGAAAAGACATTCTTTTGGTTGTCCCTCCCTAACATGTTTTTGCATACAAAATATGAAATAAAAACATGTTTTCATTGAGTATTTTGTGCGCACTTCATATACAACAATGGAATATATTTGTTGTTGTTGTATGTGTTAAGTCAAAAGACATTTATGTCTTAAAGACGATCATGACTCCTAATTATTTTAATTAGATGCAAATAAATACAAAATGATACAAGTTGTGTCTCATATGTTCTTAGATCATGATCTGTATCTGTGCATTTGAAATTTTGGACGATACATTCATAAGGTGATCTGATATAACATTTAAGTAGTGCATGTACAACCTTCATTTAGTACTTTGTGCCTGAGATTC
Organism: Glycine soja; assembly: GCF_004193775.1. Classification (NCBI taxonomy): domain Eukaryota; kingdom Viridiplantae; phylum Streptophyta; class Magnoliopsida; order Fabales; family Fabaceae; genus Glycine; species Glycine soja. Next base: position 20,200,396 of record NC_041012.1, on the reverse strand, counting down.
TTTCATGTAGAAAACATTCTCCTAGGATCTGTCAAAGTCCTATAAAGAATAAATGAAGTTCATAGTTTGGAAGACGTTGATCCTCATCAAAAGGCCCACTCTTTTGTTGTAGACTTGCTATTTCTGCTACAAGACATGTTAACCTATCAGCATGGACTTTGCATGAAGAAGTGACACGCATTTAATGCAAGCATTAAATGCTCCAATGGACTCAAGACTTTATACAATAATAGAGTGAAAAATCCAATCATTGTGAGACAACAAATACTTGGAGATGAAAGCTATATACAAAAGAAACTTTGAAGAAATAAGACACGAATCATCCATGCGATTTATTCTTTCATTCTTTTTTGTAAAGTTTTTTTTGTGAATTCTTGTAAAGATACTAAGCTCTCAAAACACCTTGTATACCTTGAGAAAAAAGACTAAAAATATTAAGTGATATATTCGTTTGTAAGACAATCACATATTTAGTAAGTGTGAAATCTTCCAACAAAACTTGTTGATTTGTTTAGAGCCAACAATGGCTTGGTAGGATAAAGAATACTTGATTTAAGTCAAGCTTTGGGTAGAGCTTGCAAGTGTAAGAGCTAGAAGTGACAATGAACAATACTATTAACTTTGATAAGTTAGTGAAAACTTGGTGGTTGCCAAGAACTGGACGTAGTCTCGAATTTGAGACAAACAAGTATAATTCTTTGTGTGTTTCTTTATGTTTCTTGAACTAACAGAGGATTTGAATTTGTTTTAGATCTTATATCTTATTATTTCTTTTTACAAAGAAAATTATTTTTTTCATCGTCTAATGAAGTTTGAATCAAAACCTCTCTTAGTGGTTTTAGGTTTATCTGCATCAGATGATAAACATGTTTTCAGTCTTAGAAAAGTTTTTAAATTTCTAAAAGCACCATTCAATCCCCCTTCTTGTGTTATTTGCTTCTATAGTATGAGAGTTTCATACAAAATCTATAACAAAAACGTGCTTTTGTTGCAGTACATGTTTCCTTTTATATTTTGTTCACACCTCCCTACACTACGATAGAAACACATTTTCATTGTGGATTTTATATGCAATTAAATAACAAAATCATGATTTCGTGGGAAGAAATTTTTGAGGAAAAAAAATCCACTCATGTGGGTAAGGGCCATCAGCAATGTGGTAAGGGGCCAAATAGCCCGAGTTTGTGGTGGTTTTTGGGTATTGTTATTGCCACTACCTAATTTGCTATGGATACTATCCATGTGGGTGTCTTTTCATGGTATTCCCAAATTTCCCCCTAGTATGAAGCATGTTTCCATTTTGCAAATGGAGGTGAAAAAAAAACATAATCATGATTCTATTCTACAAGTGTACAATAAAATTAAGATTTTATTGCCAATTTTTTTCACCCCAATTTTTAAAAAGAAAATATGCTTTTATTGTACATTTTGATAGTTATACTCCATTATGCTATTTTTTTGCCACCTCCATTTATGCAATGAAAATACTTTTCGTTGTTGAGCTGAAAAATTGTCCAACAAAAATGTTTCCGTTGTTATATTTTTTTCTAATGCATTGTGCACAACGAAAACATACTTTCGTTGTGTAGTTGCATAATGGAAACATGTTTCCATTTTGTATACTAAATGCAAAAAAAATAAAAATAAAATAGAAACATGTTTCTGTTGTTATTTTTGTCTGACAGCCGTAATAATTAAATGGTTAAGGACCTCAACCTAACTTGAAATTCAATATGCATGACTTATAACAATTATCAAATTTTATAGTCTACAGTAAATGAATATAAACATTAGCTAGAGTTTTACCAAGTGTAAAATGAATACACATAACAATACTTAATACAAGAGGAGTTAAGTAAAAACAACTAATCCTCAGTGATGTTTACTATATATTGAGATTATATAGTTGAATGAAACATCAATGAGTTGAATTCTTGTATGTGTCGATGAATGAGTTTCACATGTGGAATATGTACTCCATTGTGGTGCAATAGGAGGTAGGGGACAACCATCCTTCAAATACATCTATATTATCATAGAAAAATGGTAGGATTGAGGTAGTTAACAAATCAATTAAAGGTTACAATACTAAAAAAGTAGATGTTGTATACATGCACTAAGTGATTTATGCTAAAAAATCCAATTGCAATAAGGCATTGTTGTGCCACAAATGGTGTCGAACTCCTAAGCGAAAACAAAGTCCAACTTTGGAGCATAGATAAGGAAACCAAGACAACATGCAATGACATAAACCATGTTAGGAATGATCATTCACTTGTCAACGAATGCTATTGAGCCAAGCAGGACATCCAAAGAGTCTAATAGTTTAACCATTTTGTCAAGTGTGCCAAACAACTCAACATATTGAGAATTCCATATTTGACGTTCCTGAATCAAGTCTTGTCGAACTAGAGCTTATAATTTCTCACCCTAACCTAGTAAAGCTGCATTTGCCTTGTAACCATAATTCCCATTGGGTCTCACATCAACAACTTTTAGATGTATTGTTGCAACAGATCAGGAGATTCCTCCATATAAGGGACTTTTTTGTTACTAACATCTTTGCAAGTCACACTTGGAGTTCTCGAACTACCATCAATCATATTCATTTCATTGACTCACTCCTACATTAAAGGTGTACATTTAGTAGATTTCATAGACTTTGGTGCACCCTTTGTTTTTACTTTCTCTGGAGGGGGACACAATGAAGTGGTATTTGAAAATGCAAGTTCACAAACCTTATTATTCAATGTTACTTTCCTGTCCATGTCAAGCTGTGAAAATCTATTTAACAATGTATCAACCTCATTTGTGAGAGTTAAGTCCCCTAAGAATCACCCGCGTCGTATGTACTACTAATTAATAACATCTTCCAATGCACATGAATAGACGACAAGGGTATTGAGCCACTGATATGACTATACCTAGCAAGTTCATAGGCACACGATAGACTATGAGTAGTTCTGAGTGTGTAGCCACAAGCAGAGCTGTCAACACCAATGGTTGTAGAACGATTCAACTCATCAAAGATTAAACTTTGTGCTTGTGTTGAAACAAAGTCCCATAGTCTCTTGTAAAATGGTTTATTAAACCTATGGTCAATCGTGTTGATGCTATTCTGAAATGACACCTTAAGTTCAATATGTTGCAGTATAAGCATGTTATTCATTGCATCCCAACAAGTATACAAATCTCTTATACTATCACGAAGCAACCTCTTTAGTCTTGTATGTGCACCTTCAACCCTGTAAAGCAATTTAGTGTAATTACACAACAAACAAAATGTGAAACAAGTACATAATTACAAAATTGTATCTATTAGTTGTTGTGTTTCCAAGATATATAATACGATTAGTCCATGCTTGTATAAATCTCTCCTTATGATGCAACAACCATGTATAGTAGACATACTCTTGAAATGTCAGATAACGTGTGCACATGTTTGTAAAGATTTTCAACTGATTCTCATGTATTTATTCATTAGTAAAATTCATCAAGCCTGCCCAAGCATCCATCACAACCTCTTAATTTTCTACCTTAGTCACGAGCATCTTTCATTTTGCTCTGACATTCTTAGAAATGTGAAATTCACATAATAAGTTGGTTGAAGAAGGGAAGACAACCTCCAATTCCTTCATCAAAGCAAGATCTCTATCAATGTCAATCACCTAACACAACACATCATCCTTCACAAATAATCCTTTGACCATATTTAAATTCCATTCAAAATTTTCCGTCCTCTCAGATTGTAAATAAGCATATGCAACATAAAAAGTCATTTCTATTGAAGTCACACTAACAATCTCCAACAGCGAAAGACAATATTTGTTCGTCTTGCAAGTAGTATCACAAATCAATACTATTGGAAATAAATTTAATAGTTTGATGGAATCTGGATGAGACCATATTATATATTTGACAACATATTGAGTGTTCACTCTTCTAAACCAATATACATATTGGTCATGTTCTATCAACTTCATTAGATGTTATACCTCCGTTCTTGGATCCCTTTGTTTGTGCCAATATCTTTGTAATTTATTGCAGTCTTGATGGTGGTGACATTTTTCTAATCTTGATCTTTGATTGTTAACAAAATTTGACCAGACTTCACCATGTTTTTGGTCATTTAACTAAGCATAATTTTTTCTTCACAGTTTAAACGACCAACATACACATGTCCCAACAATATTTCACTAACTTTGTGGTTATGAACACCACAAATAATAAAAAGTTTCCAACCTACCTCTTCGAAAAACTTTCCTTTACTTTAAACGGACACACATTTTTTGGTTCTAGTGCTCTTGCGGACTAACTTATCCTTGCATTGCTTGTATGTTCCTCCAATTTCAAAACTCACTACAACATATATTTTCCTCCCATTTTCTAACCTATGAATGACAAGAACAAATCTAAAACTCTTCTCCGAATCTCGAACCCAATGTAACTAATTATCTTTATTTTCAAAAACCTAAAAAACAAAATATTTTTCTTCACTTAAGCAACACACACATACAAATATAAAATCAATCGTAAACTAATCAACATACCTCATTAGTCATGAAATGATTGGAAAAGTTAGTATAATCAAGTTAGGGGGGTGGGGGGGGGGGGGGTCAATTTCCAACCCATTGTCAGGATTTTCATGCATATTTTGAAAACCATGTGGCATTGTAACTTCATCAGAAAAAAAATGTGTTCCAATCAATGTATTCTCTGGAAAGAACCATTCATAAAAAATAAAAAATATGACACAAAAATATTTCAACAAGAATAAAAAACACTACTCAATGGAATCATAATTCCATTTTGTGTTGAAATCCAGATAACAATTAAATTATGATTCCGTTGTGTATTTGGAAAATTAAAAATAATACAAAATTGTTATTCTATTGTGTCTTTAACACAACAAAATTATGATTTCATTATGTAATTTTTTTCACTTAAGTTGGATGATTTGATGAGAGAGAAGAGAAGAGGTAAAGAAGTGATGGAGAATTGAGAGAAGGGAGAAGGGTTGAGGGTGTTGTAGAGAAAAAGATAAAATGGTCAAATCGCTATGATGGGTAGTGTAAATACCAATTTTGGTAGTGGCAATAGCAATGGCCATCTTGTAGGTGCCATCTGAAAGCTACCGACACCTTCTTTCTAACGCACGCACGCTTGCACGTGTCGTCCCTTTCCTCCGATCTCCCTGAAAATACCGCAACCCTTTGATCTCCGTTTAATTCCCTTTGCATCTGAAAGAAGAAACTCACAGTGGCTTACGGTCATCGATTTCATAGATCTATTAAGGTGCTATAACTTTTTATGGATTTTGCTTTCTTTGCTTGCTTCACTGATTTTCTAATTTTTTTTTGTATGCTGGAAATTCCTTAGTTTGAAATTTGTTGACTTAATTCTCTGTTTCTCCTTCCATTTAATTTGACTGTCACTGTGCTTTATTTAACTCTTTAAGTTAATTGTTCATTAGTGTGATTGATTGTTAATTGTACTGTAAAATCCGGGATAGTGTGATTGTGTTAAGTACAAGAGTTTAATTTTTGAAAATTTCCCTGTTAAATTCCACCCTCACCCTTATTTCAGATTATCTGGAATGGCAGCAATTTACAGTCTTTACATCATCAATAAATCTGGTGGATTAATCTATTATAAGGTATGGTTGTCTTTAATAGACTATTTTCTGTTGGGTTTCTAAGAAATTTATTCTATTAGCCTCTGAAATCGATGGCCGAAAAGCACTGTTGTTGTTGTTACTGTTTCTTTCTTGCTGTTTGATGAGCTAAAATTCTTGCATTGTTATCTAGGTCTCATATTTTAGACTGATCTTCAGCCATATGTTGAATCTTATGCTAAGTAGGATACGGCCTTAGTGGGAAGATGGATAGCAATGATAGCTTAATTTTCTTTCCAGTCTTTTGTTAAAGAATCAATTTCGATACTTCAGTTATAGTTGTAGTTAAGCTTTTCCTTTTACATGGAATCTGTTAGAGTTATGTTAATTCTTTTTAATATTTAGGATTATGGGTCTGCTGGACGAATGGATACCAATGATAGCTTGCGGGTGGCGAGTTTATGGCACTCAATGCACGCTATCTCTCAGCAGTTATCACCTGTTTCAGGTTGTTTAGGAATTGAACTTCTCCAAGCAGATACATTTGATCTTCATTGCTTTCAATCACTGACTGGTAATTTTTTTAAGCATCAGTCTTCAACTCATGATCACATAAGCTTTATAATTTACTCCGTGAATAAAATGAATAGTTTATGCCTAACATCTTTACTTTTTACTCATTACTGGCTTTTGTTTTCCATGCACACACGTTTAAGGCCTGCAACTTGCTTGTAGTGGTAGTATGGCTAGGTTTCAATTAAAGATGGTTTGAGTATATGTTAGGTAATTCTACTCTACTGATAAGAAATAAATTGTGGAGATAATTTTCTGCCCATTCTTATTGAGACTTCAGATATTTAAAGAGTACTACAGCACTGCAAAGCACATAACCACAAAGCTGGTAATGGGCATAACAGAAATGCCACCTAAGATAACAGAATTCCACTAATATCCTAATGATTGTCTATCAGAAGGAGAGGGAATTCTTTAACAGCATCAGACATAATCCTCCAAATGAGTGGGCTTTTGGTTATCCCTTTGGGCCTGCTGTCTCCCTGGTTCGAATTGCTAACAACATACCAGAAGCTCTAGATAATTATGGGGAACATAAGTATTGCTTATATAAGGTGATTTTCAAACTTCAAAATATGAACATGATTGCTTTGGGATTATCTTGATTCCATCTAAAATCTCTCGATAGGCTAAACAGCTAAACCCCATTATAAGGTGAAGCCCAGCTAATACTTTAGTAGAGTTGAATGTATCGCAAATTTAGAATAACTTATTTTCATGGTTGCCTGACTTTTAGAGTAAAAAAAAAACCCAGGAGCATTAAGTTGGAAGGCAGACTGGGTTATTGTTGCAATCAATACAACTAGCTCGTGTCATGGGACCCAATATATTGTTTGTATTTGGTTATTATTATTATTTTTGTTATTACATGCTTCTTTCATACAGTGTCATTTTCCTAGTAATGATTAATGAATCATGATCACCCATTGCTTGCTTCATTTTCTTGCAATCTACTCTTTTGACTTTTTATGCATGACAGAAAATTTCTCGTTCCTCTGGGTCACGCATGCACCTTGTGATTTGGATCAATGAACTTGAATTTGAGAGTTAACATTGTTCTAGATGTTTGGCTGCTGCTGTTTAAGTGTTTTCATGTGTTGCTTTATTATTTATGTTTGACACTTGTTAGTTTAGTGTCGCTATCTTCTCCTGTTTAGCAGTTCTATATTCGGTTAAATGTCTCTGACAAAATGAGCATGCAAGATTCCTCACCTTGTTTCCCCTAATATTGGTATTAACAAAATTGGTTCTTCTTCCATACAGGGACAAAATTTTTTGCGGTCTCGGAGCCTGGAGCACAACACATGGAAAGTTTATTGAAATTTGTCTATGAATTGTACACGGACTACGTTTTGAAGAATCCGTTCTATGAGATGGAGATGCCTATACGTTGTGAGCTCTTCGATATCAACCTAACACAGGCAGTACAAAAGGATCGTGTCACATTTTTGGGCCGATAAATTGATATCTGACCGTTTTCACATTTCTCTATTCTGATTAGTACATAATATAAAGATTGTCTTTCATATGCTTGTAAGGGATTGTGTTACAGCTCATAGCCTTTGTATTTGCTTTTACACACAAATGAAGATTTACTATGTCTGAGGAATGGCAAGTTTTCTGGCATCCGAGCAATGCTTTTCATATGGTGGTAGTTAGAAATTGCCTGTATGCCTGCATAGATCACCTTGGTGTATGGTTTGAGGACAGTGATGTTTGGGTTCTTGCATGATATTCAATTTGGTGTACCTGGTAATAGTTAGTTGCAATGTTCCATGTAACTCTTACTCAGCTGATTACTGGAAATTCCAATCAGTTTACTGTTCTCAACGATCCAAATCTGGTATAATACCGCCGACACAAAAATAATCACTTAGCATCTGCTTATTTTAGTGTTTTGTAAAGTGAGATGATAAGGTGTTCTGCACCAAGCGTTATTACCAAATCCGATGTGCAGTGACCCATCTATATACATTAAATTTACTGGGTCCAATTGCTGAGAACAAATTTAGACATGGACTATATGTTAAAAGTTCGAAATTGGGTTTAAAGACGACTTTAAGGCTTAGAAAATAAGTTTTTGTAAATGTGATTTGTGTTTTTTTTTTGGGCTTATTTTCTACATTTTGATAATACTTTTTTATTACTATTATTTAGATTTGTTAATGGTAAGAATTATTTATATTCTTTTTTAAAAGTTAAGGATAAAATGTGTTTAATTAATTTGTTGAAGGCAAAATTTGTAAAAAAAGAGTATAAGGTTGGAAATAAAGATACAATTAAGCCAAATAAAAAATAGATTTCAATCAGTAAAAAAAAAATAGATTTCAAAGATGAAAAACAAACAAATGCTAAATTACATAATAAATTTCATGTTTACATTTGGTTTTGTGCTACCTTCGTGTAAGTTTAGATAGGTGTTTTGAATTGAGAAGAGGTACTTGAAAATAATCTCTATTCAATCCTTTTATATGACAACAATGTTCTTAATATGATAATTACTCATCAAAGATGAACTTAATTTTCACGGGTTCATGTGGAAAATTGCAAAAAAATGGCAAAACTCTCTAGTTTAATTGATGATTGGCACTGCCAGGTAGGTTATGGAAACTACTACTGTTGCTCTCCCGGTTCAGAAACTTAAATGAGTTAGATAGTTGTTTTACTTACCAACCATTATATATGGCTTGCATTATTTTACTTAAAAGAATAAATGGTGTATGTATTGATAGTGTAAAGGATCTTTACATTTTTATTTAATTATAAATTGATATATATATATATATATATATATTAGATTTATTAAATTTTATAATAATTATTTTTAAAATTAAAAGAAATTATAATTTTTAATTTGGTGATAGTGTAAATATTTTTTACATTGACACTGCTTAGATATTAAAAATTATGTATCTATCTTACACTTTATTTAAGTTTCATTTAATTTAGAGTAAATGTGGTTCTCAAAAAATACATGTGACATGAAGTTAATATAGTCACCTATAGTATGAAATAATCATTAATTAAAGAACTAAATTGATGTTCAGTTTAAATATTAAATGACTAAAATTGATGTTTAAAATTCTCAGAGGAGTAAACTAATTTGAGTGCTTACTTCTACTATGAGATAGTCATCATTTTTCGGGGTTAATTGTACAATGGTTTTCTTATGCATATTTCTATCTAATTTATTAACAAGTTTATATCGATCAGTTCACGTTTGTCACATGCTATAAATTCGCTAGTAGCTAGATAAAAATATTGTTGCACTTTTGAAAAAAACGAAATGACCATTTCAAATTAATCAAACTTGAAAGACGAAAATAAGATGGTAACATTATTTGATTAGAAAAAAAAACATTTTATTTTCAATAAAAATTACAAAAGTACATTACCTTATTTTTTTTATTTTTAAAGATTGATATAAAAAGATGAAAATAAAAATAATAGGATATTATTTTTTTCAAACTAAACACATTCAATGTTGCCATTGGTTACTGGTTAGTATAACTTCAAATTAATAGATCTTTGTTATTATTGTGGTTTCCTTAAAAGAAAAAAAGCGAATAATTCTTGTGATTTGTTGTGTTTATGTGCTAAGATTGAACTCGCATTAGCAATCATGGGAGAAAACTCGACCACAAAACATTGCACAGAAGCTTGGTGCGAATAATATTTCTCCTCCCCTCATTCCTCAACAGGGAAAAACATTGCACAGCTAGGCTAGTTTTGTGGACATAAATGATACAAAGTTTGGATTTTATTTTCCTCTACCTATATAGACACAAATGTTAAATTTATTTTTAAGATACTTTTGTTGAATTTCATGAAAACCTTCATTCTATTGCTTGACTATGACCCACATATTATTGCTACAATTTTTCATCATATTTACAAACTGCAAGGGTTAAAAAGTATATACACATATTTGGAGTTTCCTCAGTGTGTGAGAGGAGAACCCTACCCTTCACAAGTGCCCAATTTGGTTCCATATGTGTGTTCATAATTCAACTGTCCTTGACCAAAACACTACCATGCACCAAGGTCATCCACAAGTTCCTTTACCATAAAAATGGGACCGAATTTGGGACAATCCCTTGTGAAGGGAACTTTCATTGATCCCTAAACCAAAAGCAGAAACCAAACAAATCTGGTATGTCTTATATTGAGTTTCTTTTATAATTTAATACTAGAGACTTTGCTATTTCATCACTAGTTTCGTTACTGCCTTTCTAGCCTACATTTCCCCATCTTTTGGTAATTATTATGTTTTATGTTCAAATTTTTAATATGCCCTCCCTCCCCTAATGTCGTTTTCGTATGGAAATCCCCCCCTAATGTCTCAAAATTGTCCATACCTATACCTTTACACTAGGACTATAAGAAATAGCGTTGCATCATCATAGAAGGTTCATTTCATATATGTTGTTAGGAGATGAAATTTTTAATATTTTAATTTTATAGTAAGCTGCTTTTAAATTGGATTTACGCGTACGTTACGCGTATGTAATCAATCCCTAGGGAAGGTGTCATACAAGATCCAAATTAACCTACCAAAGGGGCCATATTCCTTTGGGAATGTGACAAAATTGGTTTTTTGAAAGGGAAAAAAATATATATTACAGTGGCTCCAGAGTTAGGGAGGATTCTTTGTCAAGTTCATTTACCTATGTACTAGTTAATTTATTATCATATATGATTGATTGGTCCATAAAATCTTAGAAGAAAAAAGAAAAAAAAAAGAAAAATAATAAAGAAGGACACGGATTAAGATTTAAGAGAAGGCCAAACCGGAACTTGCATGTGCCCCTAACATGGTAGGGTCCAGTATAATTTCATCAGCTACTGTGGGATTTCTTTCTCTACTTTATGTAGTTAGGAATAAGAAATGACAATTAGCATTGGCTTTCTTCCCAATATCCATTCTAAGCTAGACTTTAATAATAACATGACAAACAAATCCCTATCTATTGTGTCACATAAAATATATTTTAGATGCTGTTTTATGTGGACTAATAATGATGGTATACCAGAAAATAATGATATGCAAATTGAATTGATAAAGGGGGCCTAAAACGAATTTTGAAACATAATCTACCAAAAATATAATACAAAGGCTGTTTTATGTGGATTAATGATCATATACCAGAAATGATTATTGGCAAATTGAATTGATAAAGGGTCTAACAGGAATTTTGAAACATAATCTACCAAAAATATAATACAAAGGCTGTTTTATGTGGATTAATGATCATATATCAGAAATGATTATTGACAAATTGAATTGATAAAGGGCCTAACAGGAATTTTGAAACATAATCTACCAAAGTATATATAACAATAAAATAATCTATGCACGGTTACGTAATGCCATTGACAAATAACTGTCTTTTTAATTAAGTATGTGATTCAAATTTAATTCTCAAGTTGGTGAGCATGAAAACATATTTATTAAAAGAGATTAATCCCTTAAATAAATATTAGTATTTTTGAGATATTAATTTTTGACGCTTGACTAAAAATATCCCAAGTTCAAATAAATAAATACTTAAATGTGTTTTGTTTCTTCAAATTTAAAACACTAACATTTTTGGTCCCCAAATTTAATTTTTTTTATAGTCCTTTAATTTTGAAAAATACTCTTTTTAGTTATGACTAATTTTTAGTAGTTCGGATGTACAATTGATAGTCATTTTTGAATACAAGAAACACTAAAAAAATATTTTTTTTTTAAATTGAAAGACTAAAAGAATACATTTAAATTTGGGGACCAAAAATAACAATGACATAAATTTGAGAGATAAAAAATATATTTAAGTCATAAATAAATAAAATAAATGAAGCTTTTTTTAAGTATAATCACTTGGATTTAAGTGGCTAGGATAGCTGGAAATTGAAGTGGGCATTTTTTTTATTAAATTCATTAATTAAGTACATAAAAAGAAACAGAGTCTTATTAAAAAAAAACAGTCTTATAGCAATAGCATAGATTATCAGTTTTATGATAATGCCATAATTATAACATAAAGTGAGAAAACTTTATGGAGATGTTCTAAATTCTCCAGAATTCGAACATGCAGGCTCACATGAATGGACTATGGTTTCTCATTATACATTGTTTACTAATTTCTATTATTCAGCTGGAGCTCATTAAAAGTGAAAAGAAAAAGAAAAAGAAGCACGAGATGAATATTAATAGACTTTCTGTTCATGAGTGTAAGCATACATGTGAGATTAATTCACATCTCTTCTGTCCTTAACAAAGGAAGTTGTTACCACGAAAATGATATGAAAATAAATTGACAAATATGTGAAAGAGTTCTCACACAGGTCAGAAGCTATTTTCTCTTTTATTTGATTTGAAAGCAAATATGACACTCTCCAAAGCATTTTATGCAAAATAATAGCCATTGCACTGTCCTTGCATTGTCAATGTCATTTAGAGCAAGCAAAGAAGAATTATGTATTATACTTTAATTTCAAATATATCATGTGATCATGCTCCCATGCTTATATATAGTATTATACTGTTTTTGTAGCAATTGAAAATTGATTATTCATTAATAATCAACACGGTTTACAAATTGGTTACCTCATTATTAAAAGTGAAGCTAACTACTTTAAGACAGCAACCATCGTAGCTTATTTTAATTCTCCGTTATGAACAGAATAGGACAGTTTAACTAATAAAATAACCGAATAAATGGATCAAACAAAAAGAAAAAAAAAAAGCTTTTGAAATAGACCGACATGCTATAGTTTTGTATTCTCGAAGGAAATTTCTCCCTTTTTTTTTACAGCCAACAAAGGAAATTTCTAAACGTATACTTTTTTTGAGTAAATTTACCCACCTGTACTTCGTCGGTCGTTAATAATATTATATGACTTTTTTGGGTGAATAATCATATGAAGTGAGTACAAAGGAAGTATCTTGGAATGATCCTATTCTTAAATAAAAAATGTTCTGTAGAGTATAATTAACTGAACTACCTAACTAATAATTGAAAAAGATGCGGTTGAACCTGAACGGCAAAAGTTCGCTTATATTTTTTTTAGGGTTATGGATTTTGGACGTTTTAGTAATTTGAAAACCAAACCATAAAAAAAAAAAAAATCCATTTCTTGAATCATTATTTTACTCTTATCTTTCATCCGTGTCACTTCTTGATGTCAGACCAAAATAATCTCTCATAATTAAATTAATGTTTTGATATGAACAGCTTAATTTTAGTTAAACCAAAAAGAAGCACAAACTAATTTTAATATAAAATAAACTCATAATCTTTTGAATAATTTTTCTATAAAAAATTATACAATACACCCTCAAGTTAGGGTGTGTCTATGCACCTTGAATGTGTTATGATTGAATATGAACAGAATAAATACACATCACCAATGATAACATTCAAAGTGCATAGATTAATAGTATAAATGCACCAAAAGCTCCAGCATATAAAGAAAATAGCAGAATCCTTTATTTTTCTAAAACTCGAACTCCTCTGCTTACAGATAAACATTGAATTTGAGTCTTCTACAAACCATGAAAAGAAAAAAAAAAGTTGCTTTATCTTTAAAAAGAATATAAAGAAAAAAGAAAAACAGATTATGAGAGTGATATTAAAAATGCCATGTTATCTTGTCTTGGACTGGTCAGCATAGCATCCGAAATGTAGGCTTTCAACATAGTCAATACTAGTTTCTTCTGGCCATTGCATGGCATGTGACCATAACATACATAAAAGTCAGCAAAACATATCCACAATGTTTGCCTCATCCCATGTGCCACATACATTTGTTTCATCACCTTATTAAGAACCCTTTAGAAAATAAAAAACACAAGAAAACAACTAAGAACATGAATAAAGATCCTTAGATATCCTCCATCTCCAGATTCCTATGTAAATTTAATTTTCTTTCATTAACAAATTACTGACACGAGATATGATGGTAGCATACTCGTGAAACATGTTGTCAGACAAGATCATCAAGAATACCTGGTCTCAATATAATTCTAAATATTTAGAAGAGTCTAAATTCAATCATATATTAATGTTAATTTTGTTAATTAAAATTTGGTGCCAGGTAGAAACCAATGAACTAGGACTTGTCCCCAAGAAGGGAGAAAAGGAAACAGCCACATTGATTTTTAGAATTTGCTGTGGTTGTTAAGATAGCTGTTAGTTTCATTTATCACTTTTAACCCTTTTTTTCTCTTAATTCCATTAATTACTATTAAGTAAATTCTAATAATTTATTTACACATATATGACATCTCCAAAAAGGTTTTAAGAAATACTTATAAGACTGCATATAATGGTTTTGTCCACACATGTTTTGTGCGTGTCAAAAACAAACTCAATTAGTGAGAGTAATATCTGCAGCACCTAATATGGACATGATCTTCCACCAAATAGAAGCTCCCCCTTTAATGTAATTAAAAAATTCTCAGTGGGAATGGTCAAGTAATTTACATACGAGGGTTATTACCTTTGTGTGTGAAAACCATTGCTACCAATTACCATGCACAGTTTTGTCCAACTGGAAGCAAATGCAAGGCTGTTTCTATTAAATTATCAACCAAACTCTTCAACTATATTCAAGAACTGAAAATATAATAAACAAAATAAAGTAAAAAAAAAATGAACACGTTATTGTGATCTTTCCTATGTGGCACATTCTCAAGCACAGAGAAGATACTATACTATCTTCTCATTTAGACCCTTGAATATTGGAAAAGGGGAGCTGCACCATGCAAATGTCCTAAGTAGCTTCTACTTTTGATTTTGTGTAGATAGACAGATACTTCCCCATGTGCTAAGATACTGTTTACCATTTCTTAAGACCCTACACATTTCAGTTCAAAGTGCAATTTAGCTTTTGAATCTTTTATCATTGGGACTCTTAACACCATGCACGAGCTAATCATACCTATGCTCTTATCCATTTATCCATTATATAAAATGAAAAAAAATGCCAGCAACATATTTTTTAAAACGCACACACACACTCTATCATTCATTCAAACTTATTTAAAATTATAATAAAAAAACTTGTCTTATTTAATGGATCACATTAATAATTTTATAATTTTAAATAAATTTTAACTAATAATAAATAATATATATTAGAAAAAAATGTCTGAGACTGTGTTGCTAACATTTTGCAAGGGAAAAAGATAATCTAATGAAAAAGAAAAAAAAAATGTTGGTTAAACTATTGGCTACAAAAAAAAAAGTTATTAGTGCTGGTCTATAAAGTTGGGAAGAAAGATAGTTGGGGTTGCATGTGGAGGGGTGTGGCCCACAATATTAGCGGTTAGGAACCCCAACTAGAACCAGCGCATGTGCACTTGATTTGTCACTTGTTCTTTGGCTTTTGGAAGAAATAAAAAAAAGCACGCTTATGTGGAAGTTAGTAATAAGAAAAAAAAGTAAGATGTTACTTATAAATAGAGGCCCCCCTTGAAGCACTTTACCTCACAGCAGAGCAAAAGAAAGAAAGAAACTGCAACTTCCTCTGTTTTGCTCCCCTGTTTAGGCCTTTTCATAAGCTTAGAATGACACACAAGGAATTTTCCATTGCTCTAGTGACTCTCATTGTTGTTCTCTTTGTCAACATGAACATCCAAGGTGCCACTGCTGACTATGGTAGTTGGCAGAGTGCTCATGCCACTTTTTATGGCGGGGGTGATGCTTCTGGCACAATGGGTGAGTTTAACCTCTCATTTTTTTTCTACTTCTATGTTTTGAGATAATATTTTTTAGACACCAAATAATGCTAATATTTTCTTAACACTTTAATTTTTTTATTTTATTTCTTTTCTTGTCACATATAACATCTTTATTTTTGTCTCTAGTATTTTTTTTAAGAGTTTACTAGTATAGAGTGTTCATGCATTATTTTTCATGTTTTGATAACAAATGCTAAAGAAAATGGAATGAAATGAGATGAAAGGAAAACAAGTGGAGGGAATGGAGTTCTAATGTTTGTATTTAGTAAAATAAAAGGTGATTCCATATCATACTTTCAAATTAAGAAAAAAAAATAGTGCTTGAAATGTATTGCTTCAAATTCCATTCAATGCATCTTACTATAAAGAAGCCAAACAATGAAAGCAAATATCATTTTGTTACATTTCACTTCATTGTGTTTCTTTTCATCAATATTCAATATTGCCCAGAGTTGCAATTTTAGTAGAAGAGAAAATAGGGGTATTAGTGAAATTGTACACATCTTGAACTAGGCCCGTTTATTTAAGCTACTCGTTTAGGTGTCATATTACTATTTACTCGTGCCCACATTAGCAGTAGCAACACTTTAACAACTAAATTATATAATATGAAAGTATTTAGTATAATTTTTGGATTATGTCTCAAATGATAAATAAATTGTCAGTCACATGTCAAAGGTTTCAGTTATGTGAAGTTCCTTGCAATTGTTTGCTCTAGTCATACATATATGTGCACGAGGAAAAATAAAACATTACTACATATAGGTTTTAATACTACTCTTTTTTATCTTTGTCAAGAAACTCTTTTGTTTATTTGTTTTTTTGTTAGAGTGTGTTTATTGAAAGTTGAGTTGATGAGTTGTATGTTTATGCTTTGTATTTTATACATGCAGGTGGAGCATGTGGGTATGGAAATTTGTATAGCCAGGGCTATGGAACTGACACTGTGGCTCTAAGCACTGCTTTGTTCAACAATGGCTTAAGCTGTGGATCTTGCTATGAAATGAGATGTGATGATGACCCAAGATGGTGCAAACCTGGCTCCATTACTGTAACTGCCACTAACTTCTGCCCCCCAAACCCTTCTTTGCCTAACAACAATGGGGGTTGGTGCAACCCTCCTTTGCAACACTTTGATATGGCTGAACCTGCCTTCTTGCAAATTGCTGAATATAGAGCTGGAATTGTGCCTGTTGCCTTTAGGAGGTAATTGAAGCCATAAATTTGGAAATGCTTTCAAGCTTATAGGTCACATTTAATTCATACACAACCGTATTACCTAATTTATAAAAAAGTTAGGAGGTTAAATGTTGAAAACTAATTCCTCCCCGTTGAAAACCTCATAAAGGTATAGCACTTATTCTCATTTTAGCACATGGCCATTATTATGACCATATGAAAATCGGTGTTACTCCTACCAAACTTCACCTTCTAGCTTATGTATCAAATTAATCTCAACTTAAAAGACTTGAATAACATAACTACTTTGTGTATATAAATAATTTTTATTCAGAAGAATAAAATAAATAACTTAGTCATTGTCGAAAAACTCGAATAGATATTTTAACACCATCATGAATTGTTATGTATGTGCACGTAATACTGACTATTAATTTTCTCATAAATGATTGAGATTACTGAATTTATCCCGGATATTCAATTTTCAATTTTCATATGGTTAACTACTTCAAAACTAAACTATACTTTTGGTGATGATGGCAGGGTTCCTTGTGTGAAAAAGGGGGGAATAAGGTTCACAATCAATGGCCACTCATACTTCAACCTAGTTTTGATCACCAATGTGGGTGGAGCTGGTGATGTGAATTCAGTGTCCATCAAAGGGTCCAAAACTGGGTGGCAACCCATGTCAAGGAATTGGGGGCAAAATTGGCAGAGCAACTCATACCTCAATGGACAATCCCTCTCTTTTCAAGTCACCACCAGTGATGGCAGAACTGTGACAAGCTTCAATGTGGCACCAGCCAATTGGCAATTTGGCCAGACCTTCCAAGGAGGCCAATTCTAGAGACATTATTGCAAATTTACAATGGGGGGTAGAAAATAGTGCAACAAAAAAAAATGTTTGTATACCTATTATTAATCACCTCATTGGAAGAACCATTAAAAGTGTCATTAATAGGTATTGATTCTTGTAACTGTGATTCTGAAAGGCCAGTGTTTTTTATTTTATTGGTCTAAAAAGTAGCTGAGGTGTTTATATAGCACCCGCTGGTCACTTCGCATATAATATACATATATGGAGAGAGTTACGCGTTATCTTGTGTGCGGTGGTGCTACTTTTCTTCAATTCAAGTTAATTAATAATTATATTCATGAGAGAGATCTTTTTGCTTGAAATATTTGCTTCATATATCTCATAAATTATGAGTTGTTAAATGATTAAATCAATTTGATTAGTATTACTCTGTTTATTGTTATTAAATTAAAAAAAAAACTAACCTTTTCCTACTTTTGTATAATATGATAAAACAAGTCAAGTGTGCTTTTAGTTCATTGAAGAGTACTAATAACATACTCTTTTAACTCTTTTCCAATACATTTACTCCTATTGATTAGAATTTGTGTGAGTCTTAATAGTTTGAGAATGAGATCCACCAAACGAGGAATTAAAATGAAATTTACATAAAGTTTACCAAACAGAAAAGAATGTATTTAAAAAATGTTTAACATAGTGTTTTTTTTTTTTGGCATTTCGTCCATTCTGTGTAGCAAAGAAAATTGGAAATTTGGTATTCATGATTTGATAAATGATGTTTTGTAGTTATGATGTGAAAATTGAGTTTTCATGCAATAGGTGAAGCCTATTATGACGTGCACGTTTCGGGTCTAAGAACTTCTGTTTCAGTGATTATGAATGGGATTTAATTTGACTTATTTCTTTTTTGTCCTGAGGATACCTACTATTTCACGAGGCAGAGTCTAATCAATTAATATGAAGCACATGCCAGTAAATTTAGGAACATCTTAACCGCTTCACATTTAATTTATTTTCTTCAATTTTTTTTGAAATAATTTGTTATTTATTTTATTTGTTAATTTACTTACACATGACAGCTTGATTTTTTTTTTCAAAAGCGTGTTTGCATGAAAAATTGAAATTCGAGATGAATAGTATCCTAAATATATAGGATTATTTTTTTTAATATATAAGAATCAAACTCATATAACAGAAAATTTACAACAAGACTCACAGATTCTGTAACATCTCTTTTTTCATAAAATAAATTAAAAGGTATTTTATTTAAAAATAAATAGAGTTTTAGAAATAATTTTATTAATTAAAATAATGGTTTGAAGAAAAATAAAAATGATGTTTTGTTTATTCATTTGATAGGGAGTAAAATAGAGTTCATTTTTATAAAATAATAAAATAATGAAAAAATAGAGTAAATAATAAGTTAAAAAATACCATAGTTATGAATAGACATATTATGTCAGTTTTACATCTCTACACTTTCTTCATCTCAAATTCGTTTTTTCTTTTTCCTTTTTCAAAACCCTTTTTTTTTCCTGCGTATACTCAAACTTGTTCCAGTAAAACTACGATTTTGGACTCGTTAACCGTTTTCGTTGTGAAATTTGAACACCAAGTTTGAAACTCCTTTTTGCACATTCCCACCGTTGGGATTTGAGAAATAATTTTTGGCGGGAGAGAAATGTCTCTCACACAGAGATAGTGAAATGGAGGCTCCAATTCCTTCTCCTTTTCTCTAATGCTTGGAAACCATAGAGGTAAAGGATGAGTTTATCACAATTGGGGTTAGGATGAACATGTGTAGAGATCTTTAGAGGATCAAATTGGAATTTATTTTGGGATGTTTACTGTATTGTGATTTTTCCTTTTATGAATATAATTACTAGATTGTTGTGTTTGACGGACCAATTAATGTCTTGATGCCAATTGGTTGATAAAATTGAGTGCTTTTATTGTTTTCATGTTTTTGACCTATGATTTTGATTCATTTGATTTTAATATGATTATGTGAAATTGTTTGAGGGGTTTGATCATATGAACATAACATATTAATATTATTATTGTATGACATGTTAATAATGCATGAGGCGTGATAACATGTTATCTTGGGATTATGGAAGTGTGATGGATTATGTGTAAGTGATAAGTTGAGTATGTGTTAAATTGTGAGATCAGACATGTGTATTGAGATGTTGTGTGCATTGATTTATGAGCTATGAACCGTATAATCACATTTCTATAAGATCCTTTAAGGGTGACGAGCTAATGCACGTCGATTATTATGATGAGATCCATTGTGGGAACCCGATGAGTTTAATCACTTTGAGATGCGACGAGTTAAAATTATTTTGAGAATAATTGAGAAGTTGTGTGTTTTGTATAGTTCATAGATAAGATCTGCGTGCTAAAATGTTTTCTGGGTTGGACTTGAATTAGGAGGGAGAGGCTCTGACGAACTTTTCAAAGTGTAGGCCTTGGGGGTAAATACACTCAGTTTGAATGTTCCTTGAAGCCTATACTGATCCCATATGGTTTGAGCGTTCTCGCTAAATAGAATGACCCTGGCTGGTCTCCTTATGATTTTACCTAGTGAGGGTGACTTGACTTACTGGTGTATGATTTGTCTTGTCATGTACTCTTGGACGTTCGATGAGGTTTTTTACTAACATAATACCACATTGCATATAGGGTTGAATCTTAGTATATTTGTTGCATAACGTTTGTGTATTGATCAATATTGATTGTTTGAGTGATATTGTGTTTTGATCCCTGAGTATGTGAATGACGTGAAAATGTGTGAGAAGTGTAGTGTTGAGATGTGATGTCATGTGATAAGTGGTGTCATGTGATAAGTGATGGAATGACATGAGTTGTGTTAAAGTAAGTTGTATTTCATTTATATGATATATATATATATATATATATATATATATATATATGTTGTCCTGTTTCTTTCCATTAGTTAGAAATGTGATAACTCACTCCCTGTGTGTTGTTTATGTTTAGATCCTATGATGATCTCAAACTTTGTGTTTGTGGGAGCAGATGATTAGGTGGATGACTATGGAGAATCTCATGTTAGAGGATGCTGGAACACAATACTATGATAGGATGTGACATTGTGACATGAAATTTTGTATTAATTGCCTGATGTTCTAGGCATGTAGTTTTTATCATTTTGTTTCATATGCTGAGTCTGTTCATTCTTTAGAGTTTTGGATGATCTTGTTTTGAGTAAGAGATATTTTAAATAAGTTTTATTTGGTAACAGTGAAGTAAATATGACCTTTTTACCCATATGAATTTGTTTAAGTGATTTGAATAAAATTGATTTAATTAAATTTTAGATTTTTATGTTTTTCTTAAGTATATGTATGTCGGGTAAAAGATGTCACAGACACTATTTTATTTAATCAATTGAATTAGACCTCATAGTAAATATACATGAGGAAAGTTCAAGTAAAATTTAATTTTAAGATGTTGAATTTCAATTAAAGTCTATGGTCAAATTGATTTCTTAAAGAAAAAGGAATAAAAGAAACATTACTTTTCAAGAAATATATTCCCATTTGTAAAGTCTACATACATACTTGGTTGAAATTATAGACACAAGCCAACAAGGACCTGCTCCTAGTAAAATAGGTACTTTGTCTGGTGGGTTTGGGGTATGTAGACACCTATTCTCATTTATGGAGGAAACTATATGGAAAGCTCCTTCTCCCAAACAAATATAAGCAATTTCATTCATGTGGCGAGTTTGTAGGGATATTCTGCCACCCAAATCCTACAATTTGTTTTTGTGATTGTCATGAAGATATATACTTCTTTCCATATATTCTATGTACATGTTTTGTGGTCCTTGAAATCATGCATGGAAATATGTATAATTTGGCTTCCAACTATTGGAGGTACCTTTGTGGAGCATGATATAAAATTCCCCTCTAGTGATGCTTGATCAGTTCAAGTTGTCTAATAAAGGAAACCGTGAGAAGAAGGAAGGAGCAAAAAACATAACAGTTATGCATGTTCCAATATTCTGATCTCATTCAGGATCAAGCACTGGCACTGCAAATTCCAAAACAAATGTATAATCAGGAACAAGTTGGATAAATTTCTCATAAACTCTAAAAAGGGTTTTACATTTCAGAGATTTCACGGGTAATTTTGTGTGTTTTTGATATGATTTGAATAAATTAATTAATAGTCATAGTTCTTTCATCTTAAACATGATTTTTTTCCAATAAGTTAAAACTAATTTATGCACTCCAGTTTTAAAAAAAAATTATGCACTTTAGTTTATGAAAAATTAGATAAGATAGTTTGAGCTTTTATAAAAATAAAGTTTATTTGGTAAAAAAAAAGTCTATATATATGATTTTAATTTGTGGGAGAAATTCACTTTATTTTACCTTCTTATTTTTTTTATTTTATAAATGTGTATAGAAAAGTTTGTCATAACACAACTTTAATATACTTGCTGCTGTTACAAATTATTTTCTAATATATTGGCCTTTCATTGATTTATTTAAAAAACTTGGTTGAATGAAGCCATTTTGTGGTTAGATAGAGTATACATAGATAGAGTATACTTAAATGGAAAAACTAGATTGTATTCACGAGGAGTGGAAAAAATGCAATGGGAATATAAAAGAATTCACACGTGATATTGAATGTAATTATCTCTTTTGATTTAGACCTTTGTTAAGCTGTAACAACTTCATAATAATTGATTTACATGGTTAGTGGTAATGCAATTATCTCTGTTTCTTACTTACTTTTTTTGTTTTATCTATTTCACATCCACACATATAAAAAATACATTCCAAAAAAAATCTATATTTCATATGTTTACCAAAAAGAAGTATATTCAAAAATTAAAGGAGACAACTTTTTGTTGCAAACATACGAAAGGTAATGTTGGATCAAGTGGCCTCGGAATAATTAAGAAGGGGGGTTGAATTAATTATTAATGTACCTTGACTAATTAAAAAAATTTATCCTTCTTAATGTTATTAGATTCTATTAGGCTTTACTACTAAGTTATGTAACTTAAACAAAAGTAAAGCGTAAAAGTAAAGTACACAACGGAAATTAAAAAGTGTAGGGAAAAAGAAGACAAACACAAGAATTTTATATTGGTTTGGTAACTACCCGTGCCTACATCCAGTCCCCAAGCAACCACCGGTTCTTGAGATTTCTTTCCACCTTGTAAAATCCTTTACAAGCAAAGATCCACAAGGGATGTACCCTCCCTTGTTCTCTTTGAACAACCAAGTGGATGTACCCTTCACTTGAACTGATCCACAAGAGATGTATCCTCTCTTGTCCTCAGTTACAACAACCCAAGTAGATGTACCCTCTACTTGTACCACAAAGGATGTACCCTCCAATGTGATAAGACAAAGAATTCTCAGGCGGTTAGTCCTTTGAAATCTTTTGTTTAAGGGAAAGGGAAGAATCAACAGAATTCTCATGCGGTTAGTCCTTTGAAGTCTCTTGGAAAAGGAGAAGGCAGACACAAAAGAATTCAGACGGTTAGTCCCTTGTTCTTTTGGAAAAGGGAGAAGAGAGACACAAACAGAATTCAGGCGATTAGTCCTTGTTGAGTTCTTTTTGGCAAAGAGAAAAGAGAATGAAAAGATATAGCACACTTTTATTTTCTACAGAATTTTCACTTGCAGAAGAACAAGGTTTGGAAAACAAAAAACTTAGAAAGCTTTTTGGCAAAGGAAGAAGAAGAAAGATGAGTAGGAAAGAATTCTTAAAAGTTGTAAAGGTTTAAAGGTTTCTCAAAAGATGTACTTGAAGTTGTTATGAATGTAAGTCAAGGTCTTGCTTTTATAGACTCTTCATATCTGGTCAAGAATACCATTGGAAGAGTTATAACCTTGAGAAAATCATGTCAAGAATTACATCTCTTGACCTTTTATTCAAAACTTGTCACGGGTAATCGATTACCATAATCATGTAATCGATTACACAATGTATTTTATGAAAAGATGTGACTCTTCACAATTGAATTTGAATTTCAACATTCAGATACACTGGTAATCAATTACCAATATATTGTAATCGATTACACCATTTAAAAATCATTTGAAACGTTGCAAATTCAGTTAAAAGCTTTTTGAAATCAAATTTTATCACTGGTAATCGATTACCAGAGAGTAAATACTCTGGTAACTTAGAAAAATTTGAGAAAACTCTTTTGTAAAACAAAATTGTGCTATGTTTGGTTTTTGAAAAATCTTTTTCAATACTTCCCTTGTGAAGTCTTGACTTGTTGCTTCTTAATTTCTTCTTGATGTCTTTTCTTGAATCTTCTTGATTTCTTCTAATGAATCTTGAAATTAATCTTGATCTTGAACTTGCTGACTCAATTTTGAAATCATTCTTTTGAGCTTTTTGTCATCATCAAAACTACTTGATTCATACTTGATTCATCATCATGAAACTTGCTTCTATAGGTAAGGCTCTCACCAAACTTTTTGTTTTCCATTTTGATGTTTACAAAACATTTTCCATTATTAAAGGTATGTCCCTTTTTCTATAAATACATATCTAGCCACATGTATTTGGGTAAAAGAAACTAACGATTCATTTCATTTAAGAGGAGAAAAACAACAAGAGGAATATGCTACTCTTACCATGTACATATGACTTTATAAAACAAATTTAAGAAACAGTAATATGTCTACAATACCTATACAATCTAAACACAATAAAATTTATACTAAACCCCTTCATTAGTTTTTGGAAAATTTTGTTTACTTAAAAACATAAAATGTTATTAAATTACAACAACTATAAAAATCTTATCTCATTATGTGATATGGGCTGACATCATTCAACTCAATTAAAGATCTAATCTTTAGAAATATTATTTGCCATTAGATCTCAACAATATCTTCTAATGTCTTTAATAGTCTTCCTCTACTCCTTTTCATTGGACTGAATTTCATTCAAATTAGTTCATCAAAAATTTAAATTAGAGAACTAATATAGTAACAAAAACAATCTTTAAAATATTACTTTGGGAGTAAAGTTCCAATTTAATCTTTAAACTTGTTTGGATCAAACATTTTAAAATTTGTGAGATTTTATTAGTAAAGTCAATACCCAAGAAATTTTACATTAAACAGATTGGGCCAGAAGCCCAGCCCACACTAAAGAGCTGTATGTTTTTCAAAAACATTTTATATTTGCATAATCCATCATCATTGCAAGCTTAGGACAAAAAAAAAGTGCGTTGCTTTATATTTTTTATCACAAAAAAGAAGCTTAGGACAAAAACGAAAAAAAAATCATTGCAATTTGAAAGTTTTGGCCTTGGACCAACTTTATGAATGATGATGACCACTGCTTACATATTCATAAACCTAAGGAGATTAGTTCTTACGTATTCATAAACCTAAGGAGATTAGTTCTGATGGTTGATAAATAGTTAAACTTGACATGTTTATGTATCACTACTAGAAATAATATTTACTAAGTCGGTTAAATAGGGCATTTCATGATGGTTTTGAACTGTTGTAAAAGGTGATGTCGAAAAATGGCAAAAAAAATAATGACAGTCCCGATAACCGTCTTAGTATACTCAACTTTCTAAGACGGTTATTCCAATAACCGTCTTAGTATGTATTTGGAATCTAAGTATAACCGTCTTAGAAGGTTAAAGATACTAAGATGGTTATTGGAATAACCATCTTAGTATGTCTTTGGTGTAGTTGTCTTTCTACGACGGTTATACTGATAACCATCTTAGTATGTATCCTATTCTAAGATGGTTAGTCGCATAACCGTCATAGATTCCTAAGTACAATAATGACATACTAAGACGGTTTTTCAATAACCGTCTTAGTATGTTTAACTTTCTAAGATGATTATTTGAATAACCGTCTTAGAATTTTTTTTTTGGTAATATTTTTTTGTGCTCTTTTATT
This sequence comes from Glycine soja, assembly GCF_004193775.1. Taxonomy (NCBI): domain Eukaryota; kingdom Viridiplantae; phylum Streptophyta; class Magnoliopsida; order Fabales; family Fabaceae; genus Glycine; species Glycine soja. The sequence goes on along the minus strand of NC_041012.1, from coordinate 20,174,540 downwards.
TTTTTTATGCTCTCTGGTATCTTTAACTAAGACACTATATATTGATTTGAACCAAAACTATCATCATCATTTTCAACAATTGTAAAATTATTTAATTACATAATACAAAAATTTACATAATAAATGAGAGTATACAATTTACAATAGATTTTGCAAGAATTTACATTACTATACTATAAAATTTGTAACTGATTGGCAATAGAATTTCTAACATTGTTAGCATGTATGTAATAAATTTTGGTATCAACTGCTGAGTTTTTCTAAGTCGTACATGTGCTAGCCAAAATGTAATGGATTAATGTAAATTAACAACACAGGACCACATGATTTTACTAAAAAATTTGAACACACAAATGACCATAACGATATTTAATCAACATAGAATTTACCCAATTGTAAAGTATCCAAGCATCCTGCAAATAAAGCAAATGATACTTTGCATCAGTGAACTATAAATATATATCTTTCCCATATTATTATGCATTATAGATATAAACGAGTGGCAGAGACCATGCATGATCCATTCACACAGATAAAAAAATATGTTGAAATCATAACTTTTATATGGAAAAGGAGTTGAACCTAAGGATCACTCATTTGCTACCAAGTTATAAAGTAAACTAGCAACATGCTTATGTTTCATAAGAGGAAAAGAAAAGCAAAATACAGGAAAAAAACTCAATCAATGAATGTTGCAGTTCATATCAATCATAATGGAATCCTATCAGGTCACGTGTGCATCACATGATTCAAAGTCATTTGTGTGATTGATAGCATGATGCAAATTGTCAACTTGTCGAAGCATACCATATTTAAGCATGCAATATGAGTCTTGAATGCATTTGTAAACGTAAACAGTATGCATAATGCATAAAATTACTTTTCAACATGAATCATGCAGTAGTACTTGATATCCTCCCACCAAGTGAAGAATGATGCAAGCATTAGCAAGGTCAATGAGCGAGAAAGGCTAAAAAAAGGCAAATGCATTCACATCACAGGTAGAATAATGTTGTAATGAACATTGCAACCAAGGAGGCCTTTTTCTAAGTTTGATTTTATGGTGGAGGAGACTCTAAAGTGTCCTTTGTTCAACACAATTCAGTTGGAGATTTCATCTATAAAGAACTGCACAAAATTCAGGATGCCAGCTACTCATGTCCTTTTGTAAAGTATATGTATGTTTATCTAAAATGATTGTAGAAGCACATGACACAGAGTTCAATGTGTTACTACCAACATTACAAACATGGCAATCCTATATAAAGGCTTAAACCAATAAACTAAAGACAAACTATGCTGCATGTTCAATTTAATCGAACTATATATATATATATATATATATATATATATATATATATATATATATATGTGTGTGTGTGTGTGTGTGTGTGTGTGTTGGGGAAGTACATATGGTTTCCATGCATGTCATGTGATTAGCAAAATCTACTAAAGCTACTTGCATGAATTAGAACCACATGAAAATTCAATGAAATGGTTTAAACTAGTCTGAATTCTGCCAAAGGTAGCTTACGTAGGTTATTTGAAGCTTCATTAGGTTTGATTATGACAATTATTATATTATCTCTTTGTAAGGTTTTTGGGAAGGTAACATATTATGTACAGTGCATTTTAAAGCATCCAAATAATTGAGGAATCAACAGTGTGGTTTCAGACTTTTGAACGATGTTTTCCGACTTTGGAATACAAAGCTTTTTTGGTATTTGTAACTTTAAGACTATGTTCTTATTTGGTATTTGTAAATTTTTTGGTATTTGTAACTTTAAGACTATGTTCTTATTTCTTGGGCCAGGGTTTGAAAGTTTTTTTAATGAGAATGATTGACTGCAATATCTTATCGTGCTTGCTGAATATTCATTGCACCTATGCAACATATAGAACTTAGAAGCAAGCAAGAAGAGAATGATTTACCTCATATTTTTTTCTCCTCTTTTGGTGGTTCTTCTTTGGGTGGTTCTTCTTTGGGTGGTTCTTTCTCCTCTAGAGGTTTTGGCAAGGGTGAAATCAGCTCTAGTTTCTTACCACTTTTCTTTTGTAGCCTCTCACACACCTTTATGGGGTCTGTTGTCTTTCCTTTCACTACCACTTTGTTTGTCCTGCTATCCGCACTTACCTCTTCCACTCCTGTTTTACTAGAAGAAAAAAGAAAAAGAAAAAGAGATTATATTAGAAACATTAACACCACTTTATCTATCTTTTTCACCTCCTAAACAAACACCTTTACCTTTCTAAAGTATGATCATCATTTGTCTCTAAAACAAATTTTTTTCGAAAGCAATCATGCAGATAACTAATTGATCCCTCTAACAAGGGGGAACAAAGAGAGGGAAACTAAAAGTTGAAGTACTAGCAAAACTAGCTATAGTATCAAATTGTCAATCAACATAAGATTCCTTGGATTAGTTAGAAGTTAAGTAATTAAAAGAAACAAAATGCATGAAAGGTGACCTTGGAATCCTTTCAATGCTTTTGCAACTTTCCTTGCACAGGCCTCACAGTGCATATCAACTTTGAGCACTATTTCTGGTGGTGGCTCCTCTTTCTTCTTTTTATCTTTGGCTTCTTCTTTGTTTCCTTTGTCTTTCTTTTCCTTTGCAAAACACAATATTCAAATAAGAAGACAACACAGCCATAAAGTACTTAAGGGGAAAAAAACTTGGAAGCAACAGAGTTAAGAAGATGGGCGTAATAGCTAGAAAGAGGAAGAGACAAAGAGAGAGATTGAATTATATTATCTTTCACTTCAAGGAACAAGACAAAATTTTGGATTTCTCATTACAGAATTATAATCATTTGCGTAAATAATACATCTTTATTCAGTTGAGTCACATCTAGTGTTGAAGTTTCCCTTGTTGTGAATGAATGTAATAATGAAAATGTGATATAAAAGTAACTAGTGGTTAAAAAATATCAATACCATTCATATGAAAACCACATAAATAAAAAGTATGACACAAAGGTTAAAAAGGAAATCTTAAGAAAGAATTATGTTAATTAAATGTTGTGCATTCAAAAATAACTTGAATCTCCACATAGTTATTACATTGTTTACTTACAAAAATATGTAGCATCTCGATCTCTTTTCACCTATGTCACAACCCGTATTATAAGAAATTAAGCCAAACTGATCCCTGCTAATGCAGCCTACAAATTATGGTCAATCAAACTAAGTGTTGATTAAAGCAGTACAATGTTGATTAAAGCACCAATATAAATTTTAAAACTGTGAACAGTACACACTTATGTTTCAGTAACCGAGTCTTACAAGCATGACTAACCAAGAATAGCAAGATGTATATATCCAAAACAACCCTGACCAATTCCTATTCTTGTCTTAAGATTTACAAGGTTGCTAATAGGGTGCAGAGCCTACACAACACATCAAAGATTATGCATACAATGGATTGCATTCAACTGAATCACAACAACAATAGCTTTCTCAGTGTGAACTATATGGGTTAAAAAACATTAAAGGATCTTGAAACAAAGTATAGAAAGTTAAAGGATGTTTAAACAAAGTATAGCAAATTGGTTTTAGGTTAAAAAACAAATTTTAATAAATTACAAGTTCATATAAGGTTGATTTCCATGAACAGTTATTCATTCAATTTACATGATGGGGTGGAGACATGTCAGGTTTGAAGGGAGGAGATTTCATGTAGACCAGTGGCTTAAGGTCACTAAAGTTTATGTCAAGAGACACCTAAGGCAAGTAGCAGATGAGGTTATGCCTTATCAGAAAATGTTACCACACATATTTTGTTTCTAGAAGCAAAAAACTGTCAAATAAATAATGTTACAAACCCATAATATATTATAGACAAGTAGAACCAAGTTAGGTTTGGAATCTACCACTCAACTGTTGTAAGTTTGTGATCATGACTTTTGAAAATAGTAGGCCAGAGGTTTGTGAACTTGGAATATTTACATAATTAGGGAAATTTTGATATTAGTTTGGAATAAATGTGCAATGGTTACCTTTACAAAAAAGATTGAATTAAGCAGCCAGAATAAGATTTCAAGAGGCCTTTTTCAAGTTCATGAGTGTTATACAACTAAATTCTGCAAAGAGGAAGAAGACAAATTCGGTGAGGATGTTATCATATTGGTCAACATCAGGAACATGAATTACTTGAAGACAATCCATAAACTTTTCTCTAACAAAAAACAAGTCTAGCTCCATTATGCTTGGTTATGGAGTGCAGAACTGGGTTGTGAGCCAGAGTCACTGTGCTAATGTTATCACAGAAGACCACTGGTGTAGTGTGTCTCACTTGTTATTCAGACAACAAGGTCTGAATCCAAGTTACTTCAGTAGAAGCAAGAGCAAGGCTTTTATACTTTGCTTCTGTACTGAATCTAGCCATAACTTTCTATTTTTTATACCACCACAACACTAGATTACGTCCCAAAAAGATTGCTGCTCTTGAATTTGATTGCCTATCATCTGGGTCCGAGGGCCAGTTAGCATGACAGTATGCTTGGAAAAAAAATTTGAAGATTTAGAAGGCTGTAACCTTAATCCCGGAATTAGAGTCCCATTCAGATATCTGATAATTCTCTTGACCGCTTGCCAATGCTGTTCAGAAGGGTTAAACATAAATTGACACACCTTATTTATAGAGAAACATAATTTTGGTCTTGTTATAGTGGCATACTGCAGTGCACCAACCACGGACCTATAAAGTGTAGGATCTGAGAATGTTTCTAAACCAGATTTAGATAATTTGCAGCCTCCAACCATAGGAGAAGCAATAGGATTAACCTCGTCCATCGTTGTCTTTGCTAGTAAATTCCTAAGATACTTGGATTGAGTGAGAGTAAGAGACCCATCTGTATAATGAGAGACTTCAATCCCTAGAAAATAATCAAGATCTCCAACATCTTTTAAGGAAAATGTTTAGCTGAGTCACAAGTGTTTGAATCAGTTTAGAGTCATTTCCCGTGATTATGATATCATCCACATAGATTAAGATGTACACCCTAGAAGCTGCCTTAGAGTATACAAATACTACAACTGCCATAAGCTTCAATACAAGTCACAGGAGTGTGTCTTTTTGGGCCACTCCTACTCACATAAGGGCTATAAATGTTTAGCTTCTAATGGGAGAATTTAAATCTCCAAAGATGTTTTATTTAATGAGTCAAAGTATCACTACCCCACTATTTTCCCTTCCAAACCTGCTACTGTAACTAAGTCTCAACCTAATACCATTCCTCTTACTATTTTTCCCATTGTTCCACCTGTTGTGTCTGACTAATCATCTTCACTACCTATTGCTTCATCATAGTACTTAGGTGTTTCATTTTGCAAAGAATATTGGTACTACTTCTACCATCATGCTGCCGTTGTGTGGGGTTTATTTGGGTCTTACAAAGCATATTGGGAGTCAAACGGTGTAGGTGCAAGTAGATTGAAAGGTTGTTGTTAAAATCTTGGTTAGATCTAAGCAGGGGTGTCTTCTGGGTTGGAGCTTGATTATTGAGACCAATAATTTGGTGCATAGTGGGTGGCATAATCACTTGCTAAAAGGGAACCTAGCGCTTGTTGTGGATATAAGGGGAAACACAAGTCATTTGTCAGTATTGAGCTACAAAATATAGAAGAGATCAAATCTTAATAAGCTCAAACAGATGTTAAGAAAAGGAGGAGGCTTAATGCTACTCATAATAAGGGTGTCAACAAATCATTAGCTATCATACTCTCTCTAAGATTATGTACTAATTATGCAAACAACATGATATGCCTTCAAAAGTGTATAAATTAAAAATTAAAAACAAACAAAAATTAAAAAGAAACAAAAAAACTTAACCTAAAAATTTGACTAATTAAGAATCTTTACTGTTCAGTACTCCTTATCATTGTCCACACACACAAAAACAAACTCACACAGACAAAATACAAAGTCACCCATGCACCCACCAACAAACACAATAACACATATATTTATATACAAATGAGCAAGAACAACATAATCAAATTCATCAAACTTTCATATGTAAGCATTTGAGGAACAAAGCGTTTGATGACTTACTTGTAGGACGACCTAAGAGGCAGCTATAGTGTTTCAATATGGCCAAGTGGGTCATGGTGCGAGCTCACTTTGAGGGAGACTGTGCTAATGGCGTGAGCTCTAATGCTTCTGGGAGAGAGGGGTTTCAAGGATAGAGGGGATTAGGGTACAGTGCTTCACGGTGAGAGATGACTTTGAGGGAGACAGTGCTAACGGCGTAACCTAGGGCACAACACGGTGGAGCAGCGACTAGAGTGTTTGAATATTCTACTTCGAAAGTTCACATAGCTACGGGCCAAGGCCGGGGACGCAATATTAGTAGTGTATACGAAGACGGGCTAAGGCGATAACCGTCATTGTCTAATTTATGCTAATTATAAGATTGCCACCAAGTTACATTCTAAGACAGTTCTTTGTAACCGCCTTAGAATGTGCGACGTAAAAAACATTTTTCTCCTGAATTACAAAATTGTCACCACCTCCTATTCTAAGATGGTCCTTCAAAACCGTCTTAGAAACATCGTTGTAGATAAGCGCTTTTGTAGTAGTGTATATCACATTGTGATTAAGTAATCCACCAAAATATGTCACAATCGAGTCGAGGAAGTACAACAAAAAAATAAGTTAAAATCAGATAAGTGACCACCATAGTTTATTAAGAAAAATTATGAAAAGTTCTTTAAAATGATTTTCAAAAAAAATAAAAATGAGTTCAAGAGTTAATTATGTCTAAGGTGTTAGTATCCTACCATGATTGTCCTAAGACAGTTATCTCTAATTAATTAAGTAAATTATTTATAGATTTTAAAATAATTATCTCACCCAAAACTAATTAAAAAAAATGATTTGTGTGTATTTATTTTATTTTTGATGAAATTCAAATTCTATTTTATTATTATGAAAAAGAAGGATTAATATTATTTTTCATTTTTGGCTCGACAAGAATGATCTCCTAATCTCCTGTTCATACATATCTTTAGGTGTAATGGAAAATTAAAGCTACATAATTATTTTGTAAAAATAATTTGTGTGTAGATATTATGTTTTTTATTTACTTCTGAAATTGTTAATTTGTAACAATTTAATTTGATTTAATAGTTTTAATTTAGAGAGAAGTTTTAAAACATCAAGTCGTCAAGTTTAATGAATTTGTGGGTGTTCTAAAAGCTCAGGATTAAGAAGATGTCACATTTAGTTAATCATTCCTCTAATTAAAATTTTATCATTGTTATGATTCAAATTGATCAAGCCAGAAATTTAAGTGCACCAAGTTATCATAAAATTTGTATCCCCAAAATTTGAGAAGATGGAAAAGATGTAAATCCAATCAACCCCTTTTTCCATTGAAAATTAAAATTTTCTATTTTGAGTTAGATTATAAACACTTAATTTTAGAAATTTTACTTCACTAAAACTTCACCAATATTTTATTTAAAATTTTTGTAACTATTTCCTTTAATGATAGTTTCTACATACGTAAAGATATAATAACAAAAACATGTTAAATATAATAAAATAACAACAAAATGAAGAATAATAAAAAGAAAATCATAGGAATCGCATGGCTTCAGCACACACCGGCAGTAGACATTCCATATGCACACCATAACCGAATATAACAGAATAAAAGTGAATATAATAAGAGGGAAAAAGGATTCAAAAACAGAAAAAAGAGAAAAAGGACGATGTAGCAGCAGAGGTGCAGATTTTAGAATACACATTACATTGCTCACCCTCAAGCTTTTATAAAAACGGTCCAGGATCGTGATTTAGGCTGTAAAATCAAGGTTTTTTTTAAGTGTTTATGACGGCGAATGCAACCATAATTGAAATCCCATCCGTCATCTAGGTCTGTAATTTGTGGTGATATCAATAAATACGACCAAACTGTAACGCAATTGCGATCCACGTTTAAAACCTTTCTTATCTTTTATTTTTTATTTTTTTATCAATAAATATTAATTGTTAATTTATCAGTTTTTATTAATAAAAAGAATTGAACCCGCAAACTTTTTTTCCTTCTTAACCACCCAAGCAACCTTTTTCTTCAATTTGATGCAAAAGTTGATGGTACAACACCTGGTCTCTTGGCTTCTGGGGTTTGTCGGCACTCAGCAGTTGAACTTCAAGGTTTGGCGTGGAGAAGGTATATATATGAGTGTGGTTTGGTTGATGGCTAAAATGGTTTGTGCTGGTTTGGACCAAAAGGGGGTTGGTGCAGGAGACATGGAGAAGGGTGCTTTGGGAGCACTATGAAAAAAGCCCTCGATGCTGCATTGTGCTGTTTCTTTTTCTTTTTCTTTTTCCTTTCCTTTTTTTTTTTTTATAATCTGAACTCCTTTTTTTTTTTTTTGTATTTCTTTTTCTGTTTATATTTTTGTATTTTTTTAATAAATCTCATTGAGTTGCAAATTTCGGAAATGGAAAAGAAACAAGATTGGATTTTGAAATTAAATGACTCGTCTTTTTATTTTTTTGCTAATTTTCTTTTTAAATTTTCTCTTTTCTTACACATTTTTTAGTTTGTCCGAACAAAAATAGTATCTACAATAATAATAGAATTAAAAAACATTACCATTAAGTAATGATATATTTTTTAAAAAAATTATAAAATTTATATAAATCAAAACCAATAAAAATTATTGAAAGAATAAACTTAGATTTAATCATATTTTCATAAACTAAAAACGTTTGGTAAAATGATAAACTAAAAACAAATTTAAATTTTATTAATTTAATTATGACTTAATCATGATTGAATTAATAATAATTGAATATATATTTTCAATATTATACAAAACATAAAATGAAAAATGTTATATAAATAACAATATTAACTTAAGTAAAATTTTAAACTAACATAAAATTGTCATATTATTAATCATGTTAGATATAAAATTAGCAGTGAAATATTATATTAATAATTCTAATGTACCTCGTGTACGAATCTCAGCATGATAGGTTGTTCTCCTTCGTATATAGTGAGGATTAATTTTATGATCAGTTTTTCTCGCCTAGAACTTGCAAAAATTGACATGAAAATGAGATTATCTTAACTGCTAAATAATTATATTTTGATAATAGAAAATAAGATAAAATTGTCTTTAAAAATAATTATTTAACAGTTATTTGCGCTTAAATATTAAAGAATTGATGATTTGTTAAATTTTGGCTGCAGATATAAAAACGGGAGGTGTAACAAGCAAAAAGGTCAGAAAAATTGAAGAAAAGAAGAAAATCTAAAGCAGACCCAGCCCAATACGTGCGCTCAGCGCGCGTCACGCGCAAAGCCTGCAACACGCGATCCAACAGAAGCACGTGCTAAGCCTGCAGCACGCGCGCTAAGCTCGCGATCCAACAAAAGCACACGCTAAGCCTGCAACATGCGTGCGCGCTGAGCGAGGGGGTGTCGAGCTAAGCGCGCCTACGAAGGCCCAAAGCCCACTTCAGCAACTATAAAGAGAGCCAGTCCAAGGAGAACAACTCACCACGACAGAACCCCCTCACCTAGGGGTTTCATTTACTCCCTTTCTTTCACCCCCTTCTCGTTGTAAAGCCCTCAAGAGGCTAAACCCTTAGTTAGGGCCTGACAGGCCTAGAAGCCAATGTGATGTATGATGTACTCTTCACTATTTATCAATGCAATACCAGGATTTATCTTGCATACTCATCTTTATATATTCTGTTAGGGGTTAGATGATCGGGAGAGGGTAACTTCTAAATAAGATTTAAAGAAAATATGCATGCATTAGTTTTAGGGGTTAGACTCTCGGGAGAGGATAACTTCTAATAGAACAAGAAGAAAAGATATCATAATAAAATGGTTGTTAGACATAAAGCGATTGTATTATGCTCATGCGTCAAAGCAAACATCTAGGATTAGAACTTCATGCATTTTACCTATTGAGTTTTTGCAAAGGCATTTGGGAGATAGATAAGTAAAATAGACTTGTCATCGTGAGGCATCAGGGGCAAGTAAATGAATAGTTGTGGGTAGGATAGAATAACCTGAATTGGTAAAGAAAAAATCATAAACTCATACATCCTAGGTAGGCTAGGCAAGTCAGTTACCAACATTATCTTATCTTTCTTTTATCTAAATCTTTTATCTTTTTCTTTATCTTTTAATTTTATCTTTAATTCTTTTGTCTTTTCTTTATCTTCTAATTTTATCTTTACATCTTTTATCTTTTCTTTACCTTATCATTTATCTTTCTTTATTTGTTATTTTAAATCTCTTATCTCTTGCGTGAAAAAATTGGATTTGCATTAGTCTAAGTATAAACAAGGTCCCTGTGAATTCGACACTCAGACTTCCAAGTACTTTACTACTTGTGACAATTTGGTGCACTTGCCAACGAGTTAACACACACTTACCAAAGATTAGTAAAATTTTGTTGTTACTTTGGCTTAATTTGACCTATTTTACGTGAGGAACTTGATAAAATTTTAAATTATCAATATGCTTTTCATTTTTGTGTTAATAATCTAATGATAAAAAAAGAAAATGAAACTCAGAACCCAAATAAGTAAAAAGTGTAAGTGACCGGATTGGACTCCTCAATTGAAGTAACTTAAGTGTGCGTTTGGAACATATATATTTAACAACATGGATATATCCAAATTTTTTTACCATGTGATCTAACGTAGAAGTTATGTGTATTAGCTTCTGATGGACGTGGATTAGTTTTGAACAAACGTGTAAAATCAAACACGTTATTAGTTGTGGGTCTGTCTAAAGTAGATTGTGTTTATTGGTTGGTAAATTTGATGTGTGCATTATATCACATGACAAAAGTAAAAGTTTAGAAAATAGTACGGATCTCAAGAAAATTATGTTGTCAAATATCACTTTACTCACTATTATTTACTCAATGAATTGGGATAAAAAGAGATTACAAAAGAAAATTAGTAATAGAAATAGCTAAAAGCTTAAAGTAATAAGTTTATTACTTTTATATCTAAAAAGTTTCATAGTGAATATATATATATATATATATTAAGAGAAGGATGACTTGCTTACTTTAGAATATTTTATAGATTTTTTCCCCTATGTATAGCTCCTCAAGGATCATTGTTGGTTATTGGACTATGAACGATAGGGTGGACGATAACCTTGGTCGTCCAGTCCAATATTCTTTTCTTTTGTATTGGTTGTCTAATCTTCTGTCATCAAGTGGAGTGTCCAATCTGATGGTTCATTAACATAGGTTGTATTGTAATTGTAATTGTTTTTGGTTATAATCATTTTCGGTTAGACAATTAGTTATTGTCTCTTTTATAAGGAGCTTTGTATCCTACATTCAAAGAGGACTTTGATCCATTTCATTGTAATTTTGTTATTTGCAAGAAACTAACACTTTTCGTGATATCTCTGTTATCTTTCTATCATCTAAACTTTCCTATTTGAATAGAATTTCTTGAATCTTCCCAATAAATTGGTATCTAGAGCTTCAGTTTAAGATCAATTTTGCATCTGTTTCGTGGTTGATCTAGTCATTAGTGATCAACCATTATGTTTGTTATTTGTTCATGTTGCATCTTTAAGATTTTATCAAGTAGATGGTCAACACAATCAAGATTGAGAAATTCATAGGGAAGAATAGCTTCAACCTTTGACATGTCAAGATGCAAGCCTTGTTGAAAGAATAAGACATCTGGACTCCTCTCTCTAGTTAATCATTGAAGATTGATAAGTTTGTAATTGAATTACAAGAGGAAAACACTTATTCTCTAATCTTTTTATCTCTATCTGATGAGGTTCTTTATGTAGTTTCTAAAGAACTGATCGTTGTAAGGCTTTGACTCAAATTGGAGAAACTTTTGATGACGAAATCAATTTGCAGCAAATTGCTTTTGAAACAATTTTTGTTTGGCTTCTGAATGAGGGAAGAGACGCCACTGAAGGAACATCTTGATGAACTAAACTTTGTTCTAATGGAGCTTCGTGACATTGATGTCAAGATGGAAGACGAAGTTGTCAATTATTATGTTAGCCTCTTTCCCTCCCTGCTATGAGATGTTTAGGCAAGGACTTAATTACACTTGAGGAAGTCAAGCCCAATCTTTATTCTGGATAGCTTCGACTAAGGGCATCTGGGAATGGTGATAAAGCCTATGTGTCTGGATTATTGTTGACTGATTCTATTAAAGGGCAAAAGAAGAAAAAAGGCAAAGGTGACAAGAAGACTAAAGTTGATCCTAAGGGCATATGCAATTACTACAAAGAATCAGGTCATTGGAAACAAGACTGTCCAAAGGAAGCAAAGAAAGATTTTTTTTGTTACTCTTGTTCAAAATGACTCCTCAACGGAAAATGGTTTGGTTCTAGATGTTGGTAAATAACTACAACAACACTCTGAACAATGGGTATTGGACTCAAGCTGTTCTTATCATATGTATCCACACAAACATTGGATTGTGGCATATGGTAAAAAGTCTTGTGGTTTCATGGGTAACGATGCTCCTTGTAAATATGTTAGTATAGGTTCTATACAAATTAGAATGCATGATGGTGTTGTTAGAACCTTAACTAAAGTTCGTCACATTCTAGAGCTTAAAAAAAATCTCGTATTTGTGGGTGCCATGGATTCAAAGTTTTTTCTGACTAGGTTGAAGCTTGAGTTATGCAAATTAGAGGGAAAGATAAGTCTATGGTAATGCAGGGGACCAAGAAAGAAAATTTCTTTATCCTTCAAGAGTCCATTGTGATAGGTTTTGTCTCTACTGTTTCATAATCAGGGAGCCATGCATCCAATTGCTCATCCATTATAATTGTCTATGGCATTTGCATTTGGGCCACATGAGTGAAAAATGTCTGGATATTCTAAGCAGGAAAGGCTTAGTTGGAAATCACAAGGTGAAACCCCTTCAATTTTGTGAGCACCTGTGTCTATGGGAAGGCATAGCAAGACATTGTATTGTATGCTATACTCCACAATAAAATGAAGTAGCTGAAAGAATGAACAAGACCTTGTTGGAAAAGGGCCAAATGCAAGATATCTAATTCAGGCTTGAAAAAGAGTTTTTGGGCTGCGGCAATCAGCACAACATGTTATCTTGTGAATTACTCATTGTCCATTTCCATAGACTTTAAGATCCCTATTAAGGTACGATCTAACAAACTAGTTGAATACTCAATGTTGAAGGTGTTTGGATGTCCTTCATACTATTACGTAAGTGAAGGTAAGCTGGAGCCCAGAACAAAGATGGGATTCTTTATGGGCTATAGAGATGAAGTCAAATGGTTTTGAGTTTGGTCTCCATCTAAAAGAAAAGTCATTTTGAGTAGAGATGTCATCTTTGACAACCTCTCTATGCTATATTCTCAATCAGGTGAGGATTTGGGCAAGGCTAAGGATGTCCCTAAGTAGGTGGAGTTTGAGAATTCCACAATCAGAAACATTAGTGATTAGAAGCAGTTTTAAGCACATGATGAGGCTGATCAGGATCTTCAAATGCACCCTCAATATCACAATACAACACTAGTTGAGGGGACTGACTAGACAAGTTAAAATCATCCAAAGCATCCCAAGACCACAACACTTAGAAAAGTCACATAGGCAAATCAAAGCTCTTAAAAGATATGGCTTTGATATATTGTCTTATGCACTATAGGTAGCAGAAGACATTGATTCATTCAAACCGTCCACTTATCAGGAAGCAATTTCCTATTCTGAAGCTGAGGAGTGGATAATAGCTACATATTAAGAGATGGAATCCCTTCAGAAGAACCAGGCTTGGGATTTAGTTGAGCAACCTAAAGGAAGACAAGTAGTGGGATGCAAGTGGATCTTCAAGAAGAAATATGGATCATCCACCAAAAGAAGTCGTCTGCTATAAAACATGTTTGGTAGCTAAAGGCTATAGCTAGAGAGAAAAAGTGAACTACAATGAGATATTCTATCTAGTAGTTTGACATACTTCCATATGTGTTTTGTTGGCCTTAGTGGCAACTCTAAATATGGAGTTAGAACAACTAGATCTCAAAACTGGTTTCTCCATGGAAGATTGGAGGAAGATATTCTAATGCAACAACTTAAAGGTTTGAGGTGGAAGAAAAGGAAAATTTTGTCTGTAGATTGAAGATGTCTCTTTATGGGCTGAAGCAAACATCAAAGCAGTGGTACAAGAGATTCGATGGGTACATTAGAAGTCCCTATGGCTTATGCGTCTATCATAGCAAGATGGACTATGGTTTCCACATCTATCTATTACTTTATGTGGACGACGTGCTTATAGCATCTCAAAATTTATTGGCAATTTAGAAGCTGAAGTCATTAATCGATAGTGAATTTGAAATGAAGGACATGGTAGCTCCTGAAAAAATTCAGGGCATGGAGTTCAAAAGGGATCGAGTCCAGGAGAAACTCTTTTTGTGTCAAAAGAAATACATTTCGAAAGTATTGAAACGTTTTGGGATGACATCTGCAAAACAAGTATGTACCCCTCTAATAACATCCATTCATCTATTTGAACTCAATACTACTCAGTCAGAACCAAAGAAAGAATACATGTCTTGTGTTTCTTATGCAAGTGTTGTAGGTAGTCTTATGTATGTTATGGTATGATAAGAGAATACTTATGATTGTCTTGAAAAAAAGTATAAAAGGAAGGAACTTGACCCTAACCGCGAATTGCCAATAGAACCAACACTATCATTTCTTAACCAGAGAACAAAGGAAAAATTCTTACAATAGAGAAACTCTCAAATTTCATTAATCTTCTAATTCTTCCAACAAAGTCTTTAAGGAGTCTATTTATACTCCTACTAATAACTTTAATTTAGGCCCAGGGCCTAATAACTAATATAATAATTAAAAGACTTAAAAATAACAATAAAAGGTCGTGCATTTGGCTTAATTATTATCTAATTAGCCTAATATTACCAAAATTGATTAACTCAGCCCATGGATGCTTCTTGTCTTGTAAATTGGGCTTCCCAAAGTGATTCTTCAAGTTGGCCTCAAGACATCTTCATCAACTTGTAGGGGAATGACTCAATTAGGTACCCTTAGTTCAAATTGGTCTTCTTTGTCTTTGATCTTTAGAATTAAACCTTGAAATACTTGCTTCATCCTCTTAGTCTTGGACTGTAAAGGATCATTAGATGGACTAGTTTCACCTAATGTTCCCTAATGACAAATTCTTTTTGACAAGTTCATTTAAAGGTGCAGCAAGTGAACTAAAGTTCTTCACAAATCTTCTATAAAAACTTGCTAAACCATGAAAAATTCTCACCTCATTAGCATTCTTAGGTATAGGCCATTCACTAATTGTCTTTACCTTTTTTCTTCATCCATACTTTTGAGCTAATGACAAAACCCAAGAACACAACAAATTCAACGCAAAAAGAAAATTTTTTAAGATTGACATACAATTTATTTTCTCTCAAAACATTAAAAGCAATTAGGGAACTTTTTATGATTGACCCTAATCGTGACCTACTGATAGAACCAACACTATCAGTTCTTAACCCAAGAACAATGGAAAAACTCTCAAATTTCATTAATCTTCCAATTCTTCCAACAAAGTCTTCAAGCAGTCTATTTATACTCCTACTAGTAACCCTAATTTAGGCCCAAGGCCTAATAACTAATATAATAATTAAAAGACATAAAAATAACAATAAAAGGTCATTCATGTTGGGCTTAATTATTATCTAATCAGCCCAATATTATTGGTCCACCAAAATTGATCAACTCAACCCATGGATGCTTCTTGTCTGGTAAATTGGGCTTCCCAAAGTGATTCTTCAAGTTGACCTCAAGACATCTTCATCAACTTGTAGGGGAGTGACTCAATTAGGTGCAACCCTTAGTTCACATTGGTCTTCTTTGTCTTTGATCTTTAGAATCCGACCGTGCAATGCTTGCTTCATCTTCTTAGTCTTGGACCTTATCATAGGACCTCCAATCCCTTGTAAAGGATCATTAGACGGGCTGGTTGCACCTCCATCATGGTATGCACCAAACCGAACCTAGCATAAGAAATTAGTGTTGTGAGTAGGTATATAGGTAATCATAGGAAGAAAGATTGGCAAGTTTTGAAATGTATATTCATGTACCTTAAAGGTACGACTAATATTGGACCCGTCTAGCATGGGCACACGTGTTATGCTCTTGCTGGTTACTCAGATTCTATCAATGTTTTGAATGGAAGGAGATTTGTGAGTACATGTTAACAATTGGCAACTCCCCTGTCAGTTGGATGGAAACACTTTAGCATACAGTGACTTTATCCATTACAGAGGCAAAGTACATGGCTCTGGGAGAAACAATAAAGGAAGAGATCTGGCTTAAGGGTTTGATTAGAAATCTTGGGTTTCTAGAGGAAAAGACTTATTTTTTATGACAATCTAAGTGTAACTTGTTTAGCCAAGGATCAAGTCCATCATGAGAGGACTAAGCACATTGTATTAGAGTATGCTATTAGTCAATTGTGAAAACAATAAACTAAATTGTAAGGACTGTTAGCTTTTGCTAACAACACCTATCTTAGAGTTGGTTAGAATCAGTTAGAGTTGGTTAGGTTTTATTAGTTAGTTACAAATCTGTTAGTTAGTTACAATCTGTTACAGTAACAAAGGTTTATATATACCTCTTTTGTAACCTTCTATAATTAACTTTGATAATTAACAAAATCAACCTTTCTGTTCAACAAGTTTTCTCTTCCTTCTTTCTCTCTCTCTCTCTCTCTCTCTCTCTCAGTTTATTCAACACATTGATATCAAATACCACTTCATTTGTACTAAGAAGAGGTTTAAGAACCAAAAATTGATACGAGGGAGAATCCAACTGATATGTTCATGAAGCCTATTCCAAGAAGCAAGTTCATGCACTGTCTGGATCTACTTTACGTAGATGGCTGGAGATGAACTTAGTTACCTATAATTTATAAATCTTATTGAACCAAGGTGGATATTGTTGATTATTGGACGATGGATGATAGGGTGGATGACAACATTGGGCATTTAGCCCAATACTCTTGTCTTATGGATCTGGTGGAGCCTCAAGTCTGGTGGTTCATTAACATATGTTGTGTTGTAACTATAATTATTTTCTTTTTTTCAGTTGTAATTGTTTTCGGTTAGATATTAGTTGTTATTTCATTTATAAGGAGCTTTGTATCCTAAATTCAAAGAGGACTCTGAACTTTTTTTTATAATTCTTTTATTCTCAATAAACTAATACTTTGTGATATCTCTCTTCTCTTTCTATCATCTGAATTTCCCTATCTCAACAGAATTCTAAAATCTTCCCAACAATTATATAATTATTAGAATATTGGAAAAACTACAATTCTTTTTTTATCCAAGAAAAATAATTTGTGATAAAAATAAGGTATACATAGACTAGAAAAACATGTGCTCAAAATAAAAATATTTTTTATTTTTTATTTTTTGAGCGTGGGTATTGTCCTAAAAATTTAATTATTTAAATTGCATTTAATTGTCCATGGGTTTTTGTGATTGGAAAAATTATATTAAATAAAATATTTTTTCATAATTGATAAATTAAAGGAGCATGTGTGTTTATATACATACATGTATTGATGTACATATAGAGCTAGAACACCAAATCACACAAAATTGCACGACTCCTAAGAATAGCATGTCATTATGAATTCAAGTATGCTACCACATAATTATCTAGTGGTTAAGATGATTGATTTTTTGTTTATATTACCAAAGAAAAATGTTTATATTTTCAAAGAAAAGCAACACATCATTTTAGAGCATGGTAATTTGATCACAATCATGAGTTTTTGAGATCACAAAGTGACATACACACTAGCGGATCTACATGGAGGATAGTGGGAACAATTGCTCCCACAAAGTAATTTTTGTTACTAAAATATATTGAGTAAATATTTTTTTTTGCCCCCATAAAAAATAGATTTAAATGGCTTAATTAAGTTTTTCATGCTTGGAAATTAGGCCATTTTCATATTACTACCTAACATTCATTTTTTTCAACTAAGTTCATGAAATTTTTTTGTTTTAATTTAGTACCTGCCCTTAGTCCTCTTCTATTAAGTGATGACATGCAGACGAAGTATCACGTCATCAAACCTAATCACTGCCATGTCATCACCTTTCCCTTTCTCCCTTTTTTTTCCTTTCTCCAACGGAAACCATCATCGCCGTCGTAAACCGCCACTACCGCGCCATCCAACCCTTTCTCCCCTTTTTCCCATTATCCAATAGAAAAAAACCCACCTTACGCTACCAACATAAATACAAATCAAGAGGTAGCGATTCATCACCTCCACCAAATCACGCCAACAAATCCTGACATCATCTTCTTCACACCCTCACACCTTTCATATTGAGCTCATCAAGGAAATCCTTCAGCGACTCCATGTAAAATTCGTTTTTCATCTCTGACGCATATGCAAGTCCTGGAAATCCCTAATTTCACATCCCTAATTCACCAAGAACCACCTTCACAACTCACCAAGGGCTATATGCCTCATTGCAAGCTTCATGAATCCCACACGCAAATTCATTCTTTGAGCTTACCCTCTCTCCGATGTGTTCAACGCCATTACCATTAACACAACAGAGCTTAGGTACCCTTTCAACAACTAAAACCATTATGATTTCATCGTTGGCTCTTGTGACGACATTCTCTGTTTCACGGTTGATCAATGTTCTGCTCTTTTATGGAACCCTTCCATTGGGAAATTCAAGAAATTGCCGCCTCTAGATAATGAACGGTGCAAAGGTAGTTATATGATACATGGATTTGGTTATAATTGTTTTCCTGATAGTTACAAGGTGGTGGCAGTTTTTTGCTATGAATGTGATGGTGGATACAAAACTCAAGTGAAGGTTCTCATGCTGGGTACCGATTTGTGGAGGAGGATTCAAGAGTTTCCTTTTGGGGTTCCTTTTGATGAATCAAGGAAATTTGTTAGTGGCACTGTTAATTGGTTGGCATCTAATGATTCAAATTCCCTTGTTATTGGGGTGGGTTATTTTCTGTTGGATACGAGGAAGAAGGGGAGAAAGGGTTGGACGACACAATGGTGTCTTTCGACGGTGGTGGTTTCCGTTGGAAAAGCGAAAGAAGGGGAGAAAGGGAAGAAGGAGAAGGGGGAGAAGGTGATGATATGATAATGATTAGGCTTGATGATGTAACACTCTGTCTGTCACATCATCACTTAATAGAAGGAGATTAATGGTAGATACTAAATTGAAACATAAATTTTTTCAAGTACTTAGTTGAAAAAAAATGAATGTAAGATAGTAATATGAAAATGATCTATTTTCTAAGTATGAAAAACTTAATTAAGTCTATTTTGTTAATAAAATGAATGCAAATACTTGTAAAAGATAAAAGAGTGAATAAATTGATACAAATTTTACCCAGTTTATCATTTTAAATTTTACTGTTTTTAATTTTTAGGGTAAATAGTCACTTTTGTCCCTCAATGTGTAATTCGCTGATAAATGTGTCCCTGAAAAATGAAAATACAAAATTTAGTCTCTGAAAGTGTAAAAAGTGTGACAAATATATCCTGCCATTAACTTCTGTCTGTCATCGTTAATAAAGTCGCCTACGTGGCACAGAAGGACAAATTTGTTACTGAAATGATTGTCAACGTGGATTGCCAGTATGTGGACATATTTGTCATAATATTTTTTTTTTGACTTTTCGTCTTCCGACTCCGCTGACAAATGCATCCTTGAAAGATGAAAATACAATATTTAGTCCCT
Organism: Glycine soja; assembly: GCF_004193775.1. Classification (NCBI taxonomy): domain Eukaryota; kingdom Viridiplantae; phylum Streptophyta; class Magnoliopsida; order Fabales; family Fabaceae; genus Glycine; species Glycine soja. The sequence goes on along the minus strand of NC_041012.1, from coordinate 20,154,782 downwards.
GAAAGTATAAAAAGTATGACAAATATATCCGGACGTTAATAATAGATTGTAACTTCTTCTTCTTCTTCTTCTTCTTCTTCTTCTTCTTCTTCTTCTTCTTCTTCTTCTTCTTCTTCTTATTATTATTATTATTATTATTATTATTATTATTATTATTATTATTATTATTATTATGTGTTTGTAATTTATTATTCGTTTAGTACTTATGCAATATATTTTTGAATTGTCTTTTAATATATATATATATATATATATATATATTATTTTGATTTCCTCGTCAAACCTTAATCTTTACCGTTAAAAAAATTTTATCTTATATTTTATAATTTTATCAAATTTCTACTAAATTTTTCACTTTTAATCTTTAAAATTATTCTATATCCCAATTTCAACTTAAGTGCTTTAATATTTAGATTGAAATTAATATGTCAACTGTTTTGAGTAGAAAAAAACACAATGAGCCGCATGACCAAATTTATTTATTTATTTATAAAAAATAATATAATCAACTATTTTTTTAAGAAGAAAGTCTTAGAAAATTTAAACTAGATAGAACTAAAGTGAAATTATAAGTCTTTTTCCTTAATCAATAATATATATATATATATATATATATATATATATATATGAAAGAACCTGGTGGATAAACCTTATGTGCTTCCACTCGAGACAACACTTATTATATATAATATGAATGAAATGAAAAAACAATTACTAACAAATAAAGAATCCAAATAAATTTAAATGAAAATATAATAATGCTCAAACTAATACAGATGTTAACTTAAAAAAAACTAGTACAAAGATTTATTATTTGCGGAACGTAGAGTTGTATCTCTAGCTAATTTAGAGGCTGCAATGACTTTGCATTCTATTTGACATATTATAGAAGAATACATAATAAAGATTAATAATAATTAATAGAAGAAACAAAAAACTTCAAGAAATAAAAAACTTTTATTTTTTTTAAATGATAACTCAATTGATTAAATTTTGTGAGATTTTTTTTTTAAATTCTACTTTAGTTTTATCTAGTTAAAATTTTGTGAGACTTTTTTTTTAAAAAAAATATAGTTGATTAATTTTTTTTTCTAAAATAAATAAATTTGGTCACACAACCACCGATTATGTTTTTTCTACTCAAAACCCTCAACATATTATTTTTGACCTAAATATAAGGTTACTTAAGTTGAAATTGAGATATGAAGTAATTTTAAAGATTAAAAATGAGAAATTTAGTAAAAATTTGATAAAATTATAAGATATAAGATAAAGTTTTTTTTAACTATAAAGATTAAGGTTTGACAAGAAAATCAAAATAATAAAAATGACTATTTATCCTAATTTTTATTATCATTTTCAATAAAGCTTATAGATTTTTTTTTGTTTGAGAGAATATTAGACTATTGTTTGCTCCCACTAAAAAAATTTATGGATCCACTATTGAACATACACTAGTGTTATTTGAACACATGCATCCAAGTATCATATACACAATTTCGATTTGTCGATATTTGGGAACCATGTGAAATAACTAAGCAAAACTCCTCATTTTGTCAACAAGAAAATGAGGAGAGTAGTATATTGCTGCAAGGAAATAATACAAAGTCACATCGTTTAACTCCATCTCAAGCTTCAATTTATAAAAAATAATTATATTATCTCATTGACCAAGTGGCATCATATTCCTTGACCTCTTGTTTTTTGCTCAACTAGCAAAACCGCAAAATCATTTAGCTTGATAAATTAACTACATACATGTATTTTTTTCCTACAAAAATCCATTTTGAAAATGAATTAATGAATATTTTATTTTTATGTTTTTTTCTCAAGGATGAAACTCACCATATAATCCTAGTAATTTTTTATTTGAAAGGGGTCCCCTTATAGGATAGTAGGGTAAATTAAATATAGGAATTGCATTACGTTCTTATTGCAAGTTTATAACTCTTCAAGAATTATATATGTTCAATTGTTGTTCTAAAAGTTTGCTTAAATTGGGCTTAATTAACAATCTCTTTTTAGTTTTGAAAAAAATAAGGTTAAGGCAAATATTTATACTGTGTCTTAACTTAACATAAAAAAGCATGCATGTAGATTTGGAAGAAAGAACCGCACAGAAACGTACAAAATTACACAACTCTAATAATACTAATTAAGCTGACATAAAAAATGATTATAAATCCCTACCGTCGAAGAAAAAGAGTGAAATGAGCTTTGAAAGTGTTAGCAAACACAAGTTGCATATCCCAAGCTTCATCATCCATATAAAGATTTAGAGGGACATGCAACTTCAAATGGATGAATCAAGAAGATTCCAAGGTGGTGTTGCTTCCTCCAATATACTGCAACCTTTGGAATGGTTGTACTATTGTCTCATTTATGTGAACTCCAAACATGTCATAAAATGTTTCTAGAGGAGGTTTTCATTTCTCAAACCAGAGTTGATAGCACATTCACTATGTGATTATGCATTTAAAGACACTTAAAGAAGCTATGTTGCACAACATTGCCCTGTTAACTTTGCAACAGTCGCAATGCGTATCAAAGGTTTCCTCATCAACCATAATTGTCTCATCAATGATGGTAACTGCTTGTCTCTTTTTGTTGGTTCTTCATGAACCATGTAAGAAGGTGGATGTCTTTTATTTGTGTATCATTATCAACTATTAATTTCTCTTTGGCTATGCATCAGGATTGCATCGAAACTAAATATATCAGCCATTATTATAATGTGTCTCCCCATTGCATGCTTAGTGCCATATATCCAATGGTTCCAACTTTTTGTTTGGTTTGACATGAATTTCCTTCGGGTAGAATTGTTGAACCAATTCAAAATCTAATAATTGGGCATGCATATCTTCTCCAAACAAAATTTTGGATGATTTTAGATCTCTTTGGATAAAAAGTTTATTTTCCAAAGTAATGGAGGTAGTCAACACCTCAAGCAACATGCAAGGCAATTCTTAGCATAGTTTTCTACTGCAAAGGTTGTAGCCCTTGAACTTTCCATTTAGCAAATATTGACTAAAATACCATATAGCATGTGCTCATAGACAATAAGTCTTTGTCTTTGTCATCTGAGCAAGAGTGAAACTAGATTTTGATTTTGAATTGCTCAAGATTTCAATTTCAAATGAAATGTCTCATTTTTTTCTTTTATTCACATCCACCAAATCTAATTACATTTTTTTTTACAACAATCTTTCTCCCATTTTGCAATTCTACCTATGATTCCAAAACCACAATTTTCTAATATGTTTTCTTCATTAAAGTTCTCAATGGCATCCCTCAAAACTTGAAATGAAAGCACGATATTACCATTGGGACGGATGTTGTGAATTATGGGGGCAAGTTCCCTCACTAAGTAAATTTTTTTACTTTAATATTTGGGTCAAGGCATTTGGATGCACGTCTTTGGAGTCAGGTCCCCTATGAAGCAAAAAAAAAAAAATCTTTTATACAAATTCTGCTTGTCACAAGGATTCATGCAGGCTACCCCTGCCCATTCTTCTAGCACATTCATCTCTGGTGGATAATCCGTGTTCAAATCCTTCGAGCACCCTATGTTGCTACAGTTGTTGTCAAGAACCACCATCAACAACACATTGAATCCAGTCTCCAAGGAAACCTCTTACAAATCAAGACCATCCATATTGCCTATACCAATCTTCACCACCATGGTCAAAGGATATAATGCTTCCATTGCAGTGCACTCCAGTTAGTCGGAGCCATGGACCCCGAATTTGTGACCTTACTTAGGAACTCATTAACGTCACCAGTTGGATAAAGTCTCAAAATAAGTTAACAATTAGAGTTTATATTTAAATACAATTAATTTTTTTCTTTTATTTAGATTTTAAAGTTTATTTTTATTTATTAGTAATTTTCAGAAAAAAATAATATACTATGTTTAAGTTAAAGTTAAAAAAATATTTTTATATTTAATTTAGAATTAATCCCTGGTGACACAAGAGAAATTCTTCGTGCCTAGATTGGTGGTGCAGAGTGTGAAGGCCTAGATACAATCGTCCCATATAGCAATTATGGGGGAATGGTGTAAGATTCACTTATTCTCAACCGCAAGTCACTGGTTAAGAGACTCTTGACATTTTATCACTCAGTATATGTTGCCCAAACAATTATAATTGTTATCCAATATGATCTTTGTTGTCACATGTTGAAACAAGAATATCGTCATAAAGAACATCCATGACATTCATTTTGCCTTGAATGTTGCTAGAGTCAAATATATACCATCATTGCTTGGAAAAAAAAACTTTTTTCCATAGAGATCTAAAATTATCCAACATTAATTTTGTTGGGAGAAGATATGTTTGCCAAAGTATCACACTTTGGATTGATTTGGCTTCTACCTAAAAGGAAGGATTCATGTCAAACCTAACAAAACCCTAGAAACATTGGATATATGAGTATGAAATTGGGGTACACATTACAACAAAGACAAATATATTTAGTTTTGATGCAATGAGGAAGGAATCTGCATACATGGTTATAAGGACAAGGAACGAATCTACATACGTGGTTATGAGTACAATTATCCCCACTGAGTAAATTATTTTGAATGAATATATTAAATAATTATTGTTTTTCCCCATAAAAAATAGGTGTTTCCCTCATAAAATCATTTTTAACATAAGAATGTAAATATAAAATAAATTAGTACTAATTTTTACTAATTTTATCTTTTCAAAATTTGCAAAAGCTTAACAATTTTGACTTTTGTTAACATGAGATTTTTTATTTTGTAAAAGCTTATAATATTTTTCATTTCTAAAAATATTATGGACTATTATTTTGCCCACTCTAAAGAAACTTTTTGGATCTATTATTGGATGCAATACCTATGCAAATGATAACCATAGAGAAAATTGATGATAACGAGACAAGACATGAACGGAAGACAACCACCTTGGTACATGATTAATGTTTTTATTTATTGTAATATTTTTATTCTAACTTCCATTATTATTTTTTTAGTACTTATGATAAATAAATAACATATTTAAAAATTAAATATAGTGGTATAATACTAATAATTTATAACATCTTAAAGATTTAAGCAGAAATAAAATTGTTTAAAAAGTAGATTGATAAAGAAACATAAAATAAATCCATTTTTCAATACTAGTTACATCAAAGTTCATTTCATTCTTTTTCTTCCGGGGGTGGAGATTTATAATAATTTTTTATGTCAAGTTAATTAGTATTATTAGAGTCGTGCAATTTTGTGCATTTCTATGCGGTTCATGCATGTTTAACTGGTTCGTTAAGTCCACAGTTGTGAGTTCGACTATGACTCTCCTTTGAATTACAAGCCACCCACCTATGCCTCATTCCGTATGACTTTAGGATGACTCACGAGCCACCCACTTGCTTTCACTATTGATATTTTCTAAAGTTTTTTTATATTACAACTTGGGCTCGCAGACCAGTTATCCGTGGACTTTGATGGATTGGATATGAACCTAGAAAAATTCCATTTATATAACGAATTAGGTTTATCCGATCCACCAAACCTGATCGTATACCTACCCCATAACAAACAAATACCTAAGACCAAAATAATATAAATTTTAGATATAACTAATATTTTTATTGTATTTTTTTAAATATCTAACTTCCATTGTTATTTTAATGGTTATAATAAATAAATAACCTATTTAAAAATTCAAAATTTTAATATAATAACAATACTAATTTATAAATCTTAAAGATTTTTTTTAAAAGGTGATTGATAAAGAAAAATAAAAGAAATGTATTTTCCAATACTATTTACATCAAAATCCATTTCTCTTTTTCTTCCGTGGTTGGTAATTTATAATAGTTTTTTACTTCATGTTAATTAATATTATATATTAGAGTCATATAATTTGGTGCAATTCTTTGTCAGTTTGTTCTTCCAAATCTAGAGGCACATACATGCATATTTTTTAAGGTCAAAGAGACAATATAAATATTTGATTTAATATTATTTTTTAAAACTAAAAAGATATTGATAATTAAATCCAATTTAAGCAAACTATTAGGACATCAATTAAATCTAATATAATGCTTGAGGAGTTATTGTAGAAAAAAGTTTGCTTTATGAAATATTCACCCTTGATTATAGTAAAAAAAAATGCAATTCCTAAATATAATCCAAACAAACCATTTCTTGCATCATATTTGAGGATGTTCGGCACCATCAACACTTAATCTTGCACATCATACAATTATCTTTCCATTACATTACAAATTCAATAAACAACTAATATTAAATTTAAAGCATATTTAGATAAATAACTTAATTAAATGTTTATTAAACATTTTATATTATAAATTTTTGCTAAAACAAGTTTTAGAATAAGTTAAAAGAAAAAAAATATTTTCATAAACATAAAAAAATATTGAAATAAAAAATACTTATAAAATCTACTAGCTAGTTTTTATATTGCAAAGTTTAAGCTATTGCTTTATTTTAAGGATATATCATATATGCTTATCTGACAATATTTATATCATTTTATGTGAAATTACATAAAAAAAATATAGAAATCATTTTCAAACTACACAAAAAATATGTTCAAATATGTTTTTAGTCCCTTAAAAGTGAGCCAAATAGAAATTAAGAAATTCATAATTTTTAGCACTTTTGATCACTAAAACTTGATTTTTTTATTTAATATTTTAAAGTATGATTTTTTAATGGTTTGAAAATGTTGGAATCAAGTCAATAAAAGAAATTAAAGCAATTAATAAGTTTTTATTTTTTTTTCTAACTTGATCATGACAAGTTTTAACCGTTAGAAATGTACTTTAAAATATAAAATGATAAATAGATTTTGACAAGTTTTTAAGCATTCAAAAATTATAAATCTTTTATTTTATGTTTGACCCGCATTGTGCAAAACAACTAAAAAGAATATTTTGTAAATTTCAAGAACTAAAAAATAACTTTAAATTAAAATATTTAAAAAATGAGTCAATTTTAAAAAATAAAACACATTTAAGTTATATATATATATATATATATATATATATATATATATATATATATATATATATATAACAAAAGAATAATTTTTCAAATAGCGGACTAACTTGTTTTTGGCTATTAATTAAAAATGAAATTTCATTTAGACACGGATAAAACTGTGTGCTAAGATAAAAATTCTCAATAGATATATGTTGGCAAAAGATACACTATTTCATTTGACCATTGATTAAAAAATAACCCATAAAAGCATCTAGATATAGAGGCCATAGGCTCTAATTAAGATATTAGTTGAAGACCCTTTGTATTCATCTTTTGACTTACAAAACAAATGGCTGATGTTTATTGCCAATTTTAGATTGTGTTTTCCTTTACGTTAAAAATACTAATGTCCACCAACAATAGGAAGCAATATATTCTCAAAATGATAATACCTAATAATTGTGTACTCGGTGAAGTTTTACTCGAAATAGTGTTCTTTTAAAGCCTGGACCAAATTTTATTTTTGACTATCTTTGGCAATTTCAGCTAATTTATAATTTTTTATTAGTTGAAAAGTTTATTTAATTGGATAAATAAATTTATTTTAATAGTTGTTAGCATTTTTTGAAATATTCTATGGATTATGTTCAATAAGACATTTTAGCTAGTTTTTAATTTTTTTTATTGGCTAAAAAATGCATTTGATTATTTGATAAACAAATTTTTTATAATAGTTTCTCATTAGCTTGCATTTTTTTTAAACTCTACTCGAAGCTACGTTTTCTAAAACACTAGTTTTTAACTTATAGTTTTTTTATATTTTCTTTCATTTTTATCGCTAATATATTTATTCATTTTCCTAGTTGTCTTTTTAAAAATAAATCATGGTATTATTAATTTTCTGTTATTTTACATTTTTCAAATACTAGTTTTATCGAACATTTTTAATTTAATAAGCTAATTTTAATTTTTAGCTTCTAGCCACCGACTAACTTTTCAAATTCCCGTTGGATTTTCAGCTTCCGGCTAACTTTTCAGCTAATTTTTTCGAATATGACCTTGAAGTAACATTTTTCAAAACGCTAACTTCTCATTTTTTTTGTTTTTTTCTTTTCTTTTTATTCTTAATCTATTTATCAAATTTCTTTATTATCTTTTTTAAATAAGCAATAATTTTATTACTTTTATGTCATTTTATATTTTCCAACTATTTTAACCATTAGTTTTTATCTAATACTTACAATGTAATAAGTTAGCTCTTCAACTTCTAACCATCAGCTCCAACCTTTCAGTTACTAGTTAGTTTTTCAATTTCTGACTAATTTTTTTCAGTTCCGAACTAGTTTTCCAAACATAATCTTTATGTGTATGAGAAATTTTATTTATATATAATAATTTACACATACAAAATAAAAGGAAAAATAATGTAAAATTGACGTGTTGGAAGAAATGAAATAAAATAAGTAAATTTAAAAATTATTGTTTGAATAATATTATCTCTCTATATCATCTTTGCAGATTCAATGTATCTATGATCACTACACTTTTATCAAATTAATAGATGTTTGGCACCTTGGTTTGCATAATATGCCGCACACTAGCTGCCTTGCATGCTGACTTGCTAATATACTTTTTATTTATTTATTTCTTTTAGTAGAACTTGCTAATATACTATTGCAAGCTTATATTGTAGTGAATGTGTATGTTTTGTTGGTATAAAATGGAGTTAAAACTTTCAATATTTGTGCAATTACCTGTAAATCAATTATCTTAAAGTATTTAACCTTGTGTTTCTAATTTCAAAATTTCAAGTAAATTTCAAAACCTTGTATTTAACCTGCATTTTGCTTGTTCTTGTTCATACAAGAAACTCATTCTTTTGTGAAGTAAAATATGATCTTGGCACAACAAATTGGTGCGGTGAACGTGGAGCGATTTTTGAGTTCGATTCAAGAAATGGGCTCGGCCAAGTATGAGGTTGAAAAATTCACAGGACAAAATGATTTCGGGCTATGGCGATTGAAGATGAGAGCTCTTCTTGTTCAACAGGGCCTGGTGGAAGCACTTGATGGAGAAGTCAAACTCGAAAAGATGATGGCTGGTGGGAATAAGAAAACACTATTGCAGAAGGCACACAGTGCAATTATTCTCAGTCTCGGAGACAAGGTGCTGAGGCAAGTCTCTAAGGAAACAATTGCTGCTGGGGTTTGGTCAAAGCTTGAAGGTTTGTACATGACCAAATCTTTATTTAATCGTCTTTACCTAAAACAGTCTTTGTACTTGTTTAAAATGCATGAAGATAGATCAGTAGTAGAACAATTGGATTTGTTTAATAAACTGATTCTTGATCTTAAAAATATTGATGTCACTATTGATGATAAGGATCAAGCTTTGTTATTGCTATGCTCTTTGCCTAAGAGTTACTCTCATTTCAAAGAGACTTTATTGTTTGGAAGAGATTCTGTTTCTCTTGATGAAGTGCAGGCTGCTCTGAATTCAAAGGAATTGAATGAAAGAAAGGAAAAGAAGTCCTCTACAAGTGGTGAAGGGCTGACAGCAAGAGGCAAGACTTTCAAGAAAGATAGTAAATTTGATAAGAAGAAGCAAAAGCTAGAAAATCAGAAGAATGGTGAAGAAAACATCTTCAAAATCAGATGTTATCACTGTAAAAAAGAGGGTCATACAAGGAAAGTTTGTCCTGAAAGGCAGAAAAATGGTGGCAGTAACAATAGGAAGAATGACTCAGGAAATGCTGCAATTGTTCAAGATGATGACTATGAATCTGCAGAGGCACTGATGGTGTCTGAAAAGAATCCAGAAACTAAATGGATAATGAATTCAGGGTGTTCATGGCATATGACACCAAACAGATCATGGTTTGAACAATTTTCTGATCAAGCAGATGGGTTTGTACTCCTTGGAGATAACAAGCCTTGCAAAATTGAAGAAATTGGGTCTATAAGGTTCAAGTTTCATGATGGAGCTGAAAGAATTCTCACAGAGGTCAGATATGTTCCTGAGTTGAAGAGAAATTTAATCTCTCTTGGTGAATTTGATAAAAGAGGGTATGTGTTCAAGGGTGAAAAAGGAATATTGAATGTAGTTAAAGACTCCATGGTTGTCATGAGGGGAATTATGGAGAATGGCCTCTATTCTGTAGATGGTGAAGTTGTTATTGGCTCTGCAGCCACTGCAACCGGAAGAGTTTTATCAAAAACTGAGTTATGGCACATGAAGTTGGGCCATGTAAGTTAGAAGGGGTTGATTGAATTGGCAAAGCAGGAGCTGCTATGTGGGGACAGAATGGAAAGATTAAAGTTCTGTGAACATTGTGTCTATGGCAAAGCCTGCAGAGCCAAATTCAATGCTGGATAGTAGAGAAGAAAAGGTACCATTGATTATGTTCATGCTGATCTTTGGGGTCCAACCAAGACTCCCTCTCATTCTGGAGCAAGGTATTTCTTGAGCATTGTGGATGACTACTCAAGGAAGTTGTGGATCTACATTCAGAAAACAAAAGATGAGACTTTTTGATAATTTCAAAGGCTGGAAAACACTTGTGGAAAACCAAATAGGCCAAAAGATCAAAAGGCTTCGTACTGATAATGGTCTTGATTTCTGTTCTAAACCTTTCAATGATTTCTATAAAGAGAATGACATTGCAAGGCATAGGACAGTTGCGGGCACCCCTCAACAAAATGGTTTAGCTGAAAGATTCAACATGACCATTTTGGAGAGAGTGAGATGTATGTTGCTGAGTGCAGGATTACCCAAGATTTTTTGGGCTGAAGCAGCAATGACTGTTGTATATCTCATCAACAAGTGTCCTTCAACAGCTCTAAATTTCAAAACCCCTGAGGAGTTTTGGTCTGGCATCCACCGAGTCTAAAACAACTAAAGGTATTTGGCTGTGTTGCCTATGCTCACATCAAGCAAGATAAATTGGAACCTAGAGCTGTCAAATGTATTTTTCTAGGATATCCTGAAGGAGTGAAAGGGTATAAGCTATGGTGTTTGGAGGCTGGTTTTAAGAGGTGTTTGGTGAGTCGTGATGTTGTCTTCAATGAAGCTGAAATGGCCTACAAGACTAAGCCTAGCATGGTTTAGTCCAGCACTAATAAGAGTAAGGAAACTGATTCTGAAAAATTAAATTTTGAGGTGGAGACTGAGGATAAACATGTTGAAACACCAGTTGTTAATTGGCCTCTTGATGAAGAAAAATCTAAAGAAAAGGAACAAGAAGAAGCTAACTATGTGCTGGCTCGAGATAGAATCAGAAGGGAAATCAAACAACCTAAGAGGTATGAATATGCTGATCTAATAGCATTTGCTTTGGTAGCTGCTAGTGAAGTTTTGGAGGAAGATCCAAAAACTGTTAAAGCTGTCTTAACTAGTAAGGAGAAAGAAAAATGGCTAAGTGCCATGAATGAAGAGATTAAGTCTCTCCATGACAACCATACATGGGAATTGATTAAAAAAATCCCCTGGCTCTAGAGTGGTCAACTACAAATGGATCTTCAAGAAGAAAGAAGGCATCCAAGGAGTTGAACCAACAGATTTAAAGCTAGACTTGTTGCTCGAGGATTCACTCAAAAGGAGGGAATTGATTTCAATGAAGTTTTCTCTCCTGTAGTGAAACACAGGTCAATCATAATTCTTATGGCTATGGTGGCAGAATTTGATCTTCTGTTAGAACAGATGGATGTGAAGACAACATTTTTGTATGGGAAGCTTGATGAGGTGATATTGATGAAACAACCTGAGGGGTTTGAAGTCAAAGGTAAAGAGGATTATGTTTGCAAATTAAACAAATCTCTGTATGGTCTAAAATAGTCCCCAAGACAATGGAATAGGAGATTTGATGAATTTATGGCTGACATACAGTTTCATAGAAGTCACTATGATAACTGTGTTTACTTCAAATTTCCTTCTAAAGCTGAGTTTGTGATATTGCTATTATATGTTGATGATATTTTGATAGCAAGTAACAGCAAGAGTGAGGTTGAAAAATTGAATTCTGAGTTGAGCAGGGAATTTGAAATGAAGGATTTGGGAGTAGCCAAGAGAATATTGGAAATAGAAATCAAACGGGACAGAAAAAGGAAATTGTTGTTTTTGTCCCAGGAGTTATATCTCAGAAAAGTTCTTGAAAGGTTTGGAATTTCAAATTCCAAACCTGTAACTACTCCTATGTCACAGCAGTTTAAGCTCAGTACAAGTCAAGCACCTAAGACACATGATGATATAATTTACATGGAAGGTATTCCATATGCTAATGTTGTAGGGTCACTGATGTATGCTATGGTATGTACTCGCCCTGACATAGCTCATGCAGTGAGCCTAGTAAGTAGGTTCATGGCAAATCCAGGTAAAGCACATTGGCAAGCCCTGAAATGGATACTCAAATATATCAGAGGATCACTTGGAAGAGTTCTAGTTTATGGTGGAGCTAGGAATAGCAGAAGGACAGCTGTTATTGAAGGTTTTGTAGATTCTGATTATGCTGGCTGTTTAGATTCAAGGAAATCCCTCACAAGATTTGTGTTCACTGCTTTGGCACTACAATTAGTTGGAAAGCTAGCCTTCAAAAGGTATTGGCTTTATCAACCACTGAAGCTGAGTATATTGCTCTTACAAAAGCTGTGAAAGAATCTATGTGGCTTGAAGGCATTGCAAAGAAGCTGAAGATACAAAATGAAGTGATCACAGTACACTGTGACAGCCAAAGTGCCATTGATTTATCAAGAAATTTTGTGCATCATGAGAGGACAAAACACATTGATATTAAGCTGCATTTTGTCAGAGAAGTTATTGGTCAAGGATCAGTTATAGTCAAGAAGATTTCAAATGATCAAAATCCTTCTGATATGATCACAAAGGCTCTTCCAAGTAGCAAGTTTTTCCATTGTTTGAACTTGATTCGGCTGAAGGATGATTAAATCTTGTTTTTGCAGCAGCCACTGGTTTTTGTTAATGTTTTGTTATTGAACCAAGGTGGAGAATTGTTGTATGTTGGTTCATTAACAACCATTAGTTAGTTCTCTTGCTCTTTACCAACTTGTATTTTTCTGTTATTATGTTATAACATGTAACAACTAATTAATTTTAAGTTGGTTAGGTTAGTTAGGCTTGAAATAGTGCTTCTATTTCTTCTTCTTGCATAGCCTAATTTTGTAGAGAGTTCTGTACTTAGAAAATTCTGCAGAGATTGAATAAAAGTGGCTGCTGTGAGCACAATGCAGTTGTTGGTTCATTTGTTTTTCTTTTCTGCATTTTGCTTGTTCTTGTTCATACAAGAAACTCATTTTTTTGTGAAGTAAAATCTGATCTTGGCACAACATAATATATACAATCTTGTGGCTTTTCTTTTTTCAATTTTTTATGGCAAGTTTTATTTTTAATTTTTTTGAAGTTGTATTGTTTATTGTTACTTGAATGGGAATAAGGTAGTTTTTTTTTGTGCGTGTGTGTAGAAGAAGGGGAAACAACTTCTTGTTAACATTTCCGAGTCTAGTGAGCTGAATGAATGAACCGTGTGAGACTGTGTTGATAGATTTTAGTTAAATCCTATATAGTTGGAAGAAAGAACTGATTCAAATATCACACGCTTAATTAAATGACAAGTGAGTGGACATCATAGGTCAAAACTAAGACCCACTACCTTCGCAGTTTTTTTATATTGTTTTCCAATCAAATTGAAGTTTCATTTTGTTAATCTGCATAATATAAGTTTGTATTAAAATTCAACATAAGTTATTGAGATGAAACTCTAATCCTAATTGAAAAATAGTACCAAAATTACTTAAGGAACTGTATCTAGGTATGTCTGACTTTTTATCTCTTGTGAGTTGTGACTTATCTTTTGTCTACTTTTGGTCATGTGTGTCTGCTCATATTGGGGTATGTTTCATGTCTCAATGTCCAAAGCAAAATCCTCTGGAGTTGAACTTCTATTACTCTGGAGCAATCTGTTTGATATTGGGGGGTTTGTTGGAAATAAAGTTTGCATGCACAGGAAATATATATTGAATGCTTTTAACCATTTACAGTGCGATTGAGTGGATCAACTTGGCTTCATGCTTAGTAATATGTTAGTGCTGTGCAGACTTCCGTTTAATATCATATGAATTGATTATTATTGTGAAGAACTGTTGCATATGGAGCGATGTAGGAGATAATGACTTACCAAAAAGCATGGATAAATGGAACTGTGCTAGGAACTAAAAATTTAAAAGTGGGAAGGGAATAGTATTTGTATTATTTACGGTAAAAGGAAATATTGCAATTTTCTTTTCATATTTGCAAGATTTAAAATCAATAATGTCATGGCTGAAATGCTCTAAAACTATGTGGTGTTAGCTGTGATAATTATGTTGACAATAATTCCTTGTTTTCCCTTGCCTGGTTTGTGCCTAGTGTAAACAGTTTCTACTTTTCCATTTCAGAACTTTTCAACCAGCTATGTATATAATTTCTGTTAATTCTTTACTTCAAGTATATAGTAAATTAGGATGTCATCAGACAGCTGACACAAAGTAACAAAATTTGTGTCTTTTATGTGATTAGGTTGGAGATATTCTAGGAAAAGGGGCAATGAAAACAGTATATAAAGCAATTGATGAGATACTTGGACTTCAAGTAGCATGGAGCCAGGTCAGACTCAACGAGGCACTTCGCAAACCAGAGGACTTGGAGCGGCTTTATTTAGAGGTTCATCTCCTCAGCACCCTCAAGCACCAATCCATCATTAGATTCTACACCTCTTGGATGATGTTGACAACAAGACCTTCAATTTCATTACAGAGATGTTTACTTCAGGGACACTGATAGAGTAATTTCCTTTTCTAACTATAAAAATTAGGCAATGCTTAAGTCCCATTTTGTAGTTTTTTTTTTTTTTTTTTATGTAATCATGGGATTAGTTGTCCTTACCGAAAGCAGTGACAAATTTTCATTGGGGACCTTGAGCGCATATGAGGTGGGTATTCTCTTCCTAACATGATTTATTCTATATCCAACGGCCATCGAGAATTCAAACATAAATCACTCGGTTACGGGACACAAATCCCTATCACTTGTATCAACAGTTGTTGAGTACAACATCTTTATTTCCCATACCATAAACCACATGCCTCTTTTCATTTAATCTTGACATTTTAGTATGCTAGTGTTCAGATTCATTCTATGCTAATGTGTGCATGGATGGAATATGGTATATTAAACTCCTTAAGATAGGGATATGTGGTTTTGTGGCATGCACATTTCGCAATGTTAAATTACTGGATTTGTTTTATCTTTGTATTATATGCATGCATGATTGCAGAATTAACCTTGAAATCACTTATAAAAAGTAGTTTATTGATAAGTTTGTGACTTGTGCAAATACAGGAAGAAATACAAGCACATAGGCCTACAAGCAATAAAGAGTTGGACTTGCCAAATCTTACAGGGTCTTGTTTATCTACATGAACATGATCATCTAGTAATTCATAGGACCTCAAATGTGGTAACATTTTTGTTAATGGCCATCTTGGACAAGTGAAAATTGGTGACCTGGGTCTAGCAGCAATTCTCCATGGTTCTGAACCTGCTCACAGTGTTATAGGTATTTATCTTTTTTCTGCTGCTTAAATATATTCGTGGTCCCTGTAAATTCATATTTTTTTCACCCTGTAAGTTCATTTTTCTAATTTAGTCCCCTTTAAGTTAATAATTTTTCAATTTTGATCTATGTAAGATATTGCGTTTTTTAATTTTTGGTCTATGTTAGATTCTAATATTTTTATTTATAGTCCCATAAGTTTGCATTTACTGACACCAAAATTGAAAAAAACACAAACTTACATGAACTTAAAATGAGCAAAATATCTTAGAGGGATTGAAATTGAAAAAACACAAACTTATAAAAACTAAAATTGAAAAGATAAACTTGCATGAATCAAAAACATATTTAAATCTTTTTCTACCAATGAATTTTGCAGATATTGACTATTGAGACAATCTAATTGTTGTGTTAAAAATTTTCTCCATTATACTAGGCACCCAAGAGTTCATGGCACCAGAATTCTATAAAGAAGAATACAATCAACTTGTTGATGTGTACTCATTTGGCATGTGTGTTCTGGAAATGCTTACATCTGGTTATCCATATAGTGAATGTGCTAACCCTGCACAGATATACAAGAAAGTGACATCGGTAAGTTCAGATCATGGTTTAAGGTTTAAAGATATCTTTAGAGATAGGGTTTTATATATAAGCAACTTTTTCTGTCTTTTTGCGTTCAGGGGAAGCTACCAGCATCATTTTTCAGGATTGAAGACATAGAAGCACAAATGTTTATTGGCAAAATGTCTAATGACTGCAGCAAAGAGACCATCAGCAAAAGAATTGTTTAGTCATCCATTTCTTTTGTCTGATGATGCATCGTCCATGACAAAGATTGGAATTCAGAAACCCTTTTTAAATTACAATGAAATGGAAAAGCTTCAATTGAATGATGATTCACCTAGGACTGAAATGTCAATAACTGGGAAGCTAAATCCAGAACATCACAGTTTCTTTCTAAAAGTGCAAATTTCCGACAAGGATGGTATTAATATTTCCTTTTACATTCATTTTAGGGAAAAATCTTGTTTTTGAAGTTGACTAAATACAAGTTTCTTGTAATTTCACCACAACAACATTTATTTTTGTTTAGTTAATAAACTTGAGCCGTTAATTGAAGTAACAATTAAACTTATATGCTATTTTCACAGGTTCTTGTAGGAATGTATATTTGCCCTTTGGCATATACAATGACACTCTAATTGATGATGCAATGGAGATGGTGAAGGAATTGGAGATCACAGATTTGAAGTCTTCTGATATTGCAAATATGATTGAAGGAGAGATGTAACATCCCGTTTTTCGTAAAATAAATTAAAATGTGTTTTATTTAAAAATAAAATAGAATAAATAATAGGTTGGGAGTATTCTAGTTATAAATAGACATACTACATCGGTTTTTACATTTACGATACGTCTTTACACTTTTTCTTCCTCTCAAATTCATTTTATCTTTTCCCTTCTCCAAAACCCTTTTTTTTCTCCGCATACACTCAAACTTGTCTAAATAAAAGTACGATCTCAAATTTGTTAACCGTTGGATCATTGTGAAATTGGAACACCAGGTTTGAAACTACACGTCCTCACCGTTGTAATTTTTAAACTAATGTCTGTGGTGCGAGAAATGTCCCTCGCACCGAGCTCACACACAGACAGTACAATGAAGGGCTCTAATCCCTTCTCCTTCTCTCTAACGCTCGAAAACCCTAACTAAGCAACCAGAGGAAAAACTTGGAGTGTCTCTGTTTGACAGACCAATTGATGTCTTGATGCAAATTGGTTGATAAAATTGAGTGCTCTTGGTGTTTTTGTATTTTTGACCTATGATTTTGATTCATTGATTTTGATATGATTGCGTGAAATTGTTTGAGGGGTTTTACTCCCCATGTTGTGAGAAACATTTTTGTATAAATTGTTTGTACTTTGGACAAGATTTGCTAGATTGATGTGATAAATTGTTATATTGAGATTATGAAATAGTGATTCAAATTGTGAGTAAGTGACAAATTGAACCTGTGATGAATGGTGAGATACATGTGTATTGAGATGTTGTATGTATTGAGTTGTGAGTTATGAATTGTGCAATCACACAATTGTTAGACCCTTTAAGGGAAAGGAGTTTTTGCGAGACGAGTATTGTGATGGGATCCACAATAGGAACCTGACGAGTTGAATCAATTTGAGGTACGACGAGTTAAAATAATTTTGAAAACAATTGAGTAGTTGTGTATATCGCATAATTCATAGATAAAACGTATATAATTCATGAGGTGTGATAACATATTACTTGGGGATTATACCATTGTGCTTGAGACCAAGTGTATGTGATAAATTGAGTATGTATTAACTTGTAATATATATGTGCATTGAAATGTTGTGTGCATTGAGTTGTGAGCTATGAGTCGTACAATCACACGATTATAAGAACATTTAAAGGCGACGAGTTAATGTGTGATGAGTATTATGATGGGAACCACTGTGGGGACCTGATAAGTTTAATCACAAGCATGACGAGATAAAATTATTGAGAATAATTAAGGAGTTATATGTTTTGTATAGTTCATAGATAGAGTTTGAGTGCTAAAATGTTTTCTAGGTTGGACTTGAATCAGGAGGAAGAGGCCCTAACGGACTCTTCTGAGTCTAGGCCTTGGGGATAAATACATCCTGTTTGAGTGCTCTTTTAAGCCTGTGTTGATCCCACATGGTTGGAGCATTCTTATAAAACAACATGACCCTGACTGGTCTCCCTATGATTTTACCTAGTGAGAGTGACTTGACTTACTAGTGTGTGGTCTATCTTGTGATGTATTCCTAGGCGTCCAACGGGATTTTTCACTGATATGATACCACATTGCATATATGATTGAGTCTTAGTATATTTGTTACATAACATTTGTGTGTTGATTAATATTGATTGGTTAAGTGATATTGTGTTTTGATCCTTAAGTACATGAATGATGTGAAAATGTGTGAGATGTGTAGTATTGAGATGTGATGTCACGCGATAAATGGTAAAATGACATGAGTTGTGTTTAAGTAAATTGTATTTCATTTATATGACATGTATATTTATGTTGTTTTGTTTCTTTCTATTAGTTAGAAATGCGATAACTCACTTCCTGTGTGTTGTTTGTGTTTGGATCCTGTGATGATCTCGAACCTTGTGTTCATGGGAGCAAATGGTTAGGTGCATAGCTATGGAGAACCTCATGCTAGAGAATGATGGAACACAATGCTCTAGTAGGATATGACATTGAGGCATGAGCTTTTGTTTTAAATGCATGATGTTTAGAGCCGAAAATATTTCTGACAAGTTTTATGTGTAATAGTGAAGTGAATGTGAACCTTTTACCCACGTGAACTCTTTTATGTTCATTGAATAAAATCCCATTTTATGTAATTCCATATTTTCATGTATGTTATTATATAAATATGTATATCGGGGTAGAGGGTGTCACAAGAGATATTTTGATGCTACTAAATAAAAGGAATAGTAACTGTTCAAACACTAGCCATACATTCAATTATCACGATGACAACCACAACGAATGTCCTCGTCATCATTTCCACTCTGCCTCTTCTCGTTCATCATCCCAAGGATCAATATCAGGCTCAGTCAGTAGAGCTGATGGTTTATTGAATGAAGATTATTGGCTCCATGGTAAGTTTTCTTTGTCCCCTCCCCTGTATTGCATTAGCAAATTGTGGAAGTGTGCAAGCCTGACAAAAAGAACAAGTAAAAAGTGCGAGTAAGAATTCCTGCATAGGGTAAGAATGGACAAGTTGAGCAACATATAAGTACAAAAGATTGACAAATCTAATATCTTAAGATTTTGGGTTGGATGCAGTGTCAAGTTTATTTATATGATTCGTTCCTATCCCGTTTGATCCGATGTACTTAAATGACCATAGTTTAAAGTTTGGAGTAGCTACTTAGAAATAGGTTTTGTTGTTGTGTTTTTTTCATTATTTTCTGGAAAAATCTTTGAAAACAAGAAATAAAGTGAAAATGAGGTTGCATTTTCGTAATACTTTATGAAATAGGAAACAAAAACAGAAATTATGGCGCAAGTTATTCACCCTGGTTGGGTATGTGGGAAATTTCCTAAGATTATCATCCTTGAGGACATAAGTAGTATTTTTTTTTATCAACAAATGTTAATTGTTAGTTTGTTAGTTTTTGTTAGCAGAAGACATGAGTAGTAATGACTTGTTAGTTTTGTTTGCTTTTGGAAGGAACAAATGTTACCTAAATATCTTATTTTGGTTTTATGTTTTTCATGAACTTGTAAGGAAGTCCCCATGAAGATTTACTATAGTTTAGAAAAATCATAAAGTATAAGAGAAACATTGTTGTTTTTAACTAATTTTAGTTTTTGTGGTGATATTGATAAATTAAGATTGCAGGTGAATGTGATGTACTTGATGATGCCAGTTCAATATGCTCTTGTACAGTGGATGATGACCAAAAGGAACACAATAAGGCTTCTATGAGAAAAGATAAATATCCCGTCATAAAGAGTCACATGTGCTTAAGATTTTCCCCTAATGAAGACCCATCACTTTGAACTAGTGCAAAGTTTTTGCAGGACCACTAGCATCTTCTACTAGAAAAAATAAGAGGATGATAGACAATCATAGACTAACAAGGAACTGGTTATTGGTTGATATAAGGAGTCAGCTACTACACAGATCATTGGTTGAGGAGGTGAGCAAAAGAAAGTTATTCAAGACAGTTGGAGTTGTGGAAAATATTGGATTTATGACACCTTATTAGGTTACTAACAAAAAGTCACATCCAGCATGTGGTGCTTTTGATTTTAACTCTTCTAGAAATAGCAAGAGAGAAAACTTTAGAGACAAAAAATTTTAAAAATGTATGTCTTTTAAGCTTTGAAATCAAAGAGGAGAAAATGGATAACTTCTGTGTCATGGACTAGAGAATATAATATGGTTGATGTGCTATGGAGTTATTATTGGAATTTCAAGGAATAATGTTTCTATAGTACAATTTGAAGGAAAAATTCATCTTAAAGGTTGGCCATAGATATATCTAAATTATTGTATTATTATGGTGTTGGGTTCAAATGGGTGTAAGTAGAAATACATGAAGTTTTGTCTCCTTTAAATGAATTTTAGTAATTAAAAAAAAAATCTTTAACTTTCGTTCGAAGAATATCTCGATTTAAAAAATGACATACATTAAGTGTGTTGGACTATGTTGTATACATTAAGTGGATACTATAAGAAATATAGTAATTTTAAAAAATTAAAATTATGAACATATTAATACAATTAGGGCTAACAAAATGAGTTGGACCTGTTCGACCAATCCATTTTGGCCCATTTGTTGGTGGGTTGGGTTAGGTTTTTAACCCAACAATCCACTTTAACTTGCTTTGTTTTGGTCCGCAAAATAATAGGTTAAGAGAAAATTGGGATGGACCAACCTGTTTTTTATCAAAAATATATTTGGATATTTTATACATATATTATTAATTAGTTTATTTTTTGTCTAAATGAATTATTAGTCAAAATTTAAGTTAAAACATTCAATTTTTTTAGAAAGTATTTATTTAATATTTATAAAAGATAAAATTAATTAAAATATATATTATTTATTTTTTCTTAATATTTTTGGTTTTAGCAGGTCAACTCGACCAAAAATGGGACGGATTGGTACTTTTAACCCATATTTAAAATGTGGGATGGGACAAGTTGGTCCATTTTTTCACTACAAAAAAAACTTAAAAATATTGACAAAGCAATTTAGATGTAATTTTTAAAAAATCGTTAGTAAAATTTTACTGACACAAGTATTAGTGACAAAAATTATCAATAGTAGTAAAATTTTGTCAGTAATGTTTTAATTTCTTATAATGTTTCTGGGTGGCGGGCCAAGTCGAACCATTCCATTTTGTCAACCCTAAATAGAATTTTTTAATGATATAACTGACTATAAAGTATTTATAAATTGTTATGAAAACATGCATAATGGAAGTTAGAGTAAGTCAATTTTTGAATGTAAAATGATAGACTCTCTGATGAGGAGCAGACGCTGTTATTGTTGGCCTCACTACCAAGGTTCTTCAAAGCTTTGGTTCAAACGTTACTTGTGGGAAGATCAACTTTGAAGTAGGATGAGGTGGTCGCCGCTTTTAGAGAAAATGAGAGAATGATGAGAACCGAAAATGTTGATGATGAACACCATGCACTAGTTGTGGTGGAGTCTAAGCGAGGGAGGAATCATTCAAGGTGATATGATGGGCCAAGAGGAAGATCAAAATTGCAATCGCATTCACAATGAGATATGAGTAACATGCAATGTTACTATTGTGGTGAGAATGATTATGTTCAAGCAAGGTGCAAACAAATGAAGGAGGACTAATTTAAGAGATATGAACAAAGATGATACCAACTCCCAAACTAATGTAGTAATAAGTGTTGAAGAGGAAGATGACTTATTTTTGGCAACAAACGATAAGGTTATTAAAACAAGATGAGTGATGGATTTTGTTGCCTCAAAGCACATTTGTAGAGATCGAGAGATGCTTGACACTTTGAAAACCGATGGAGAATTCGACAATTTCAAGTTAGGGAATGGTGGAAAAATAAAGGTTGAAGGCATAGGGAGCATGAGGATGAATCTCTATGATGGTGCTATTCGAAGTTTCTCAAATGTGAAGTTTGTATCTTCTATTGTTGTTAAGAAAAAAGTATCTTTGTGTGAGAATGTTGTAATTTTGTTGAGAAGAGAGAAGATACACATGACAAGAGAGTGTGTGAGAAGAGAGATTGTGAAACAAAGTCACTTTATAGAGAGAAAAGTGTCTTTGTGTGAGAGTGTTATCATTTCTTGTAACTATTGAGTGGGTTACTCTGGTTTGTAGAGTGATATACAATTTAGGATGGATTATAATTTTGTAATCATTTTTGTGATAGTGAAATACTTTTGAGATGTTTCCATGGATGTATGCAAGAGGTGTCGAACCACGCTAAATTCTTGTGTTTGTTATTATTTTTCCTACGGTGTAATCTTTGTTATCTTCTCACGATCTTTTATGAGTGTGAGAGCTTTGGTTATCCAACGGGGATAATGCTGTTAATTATCCTTTTGTTTTGGTTTTTATTTAAATAATAACACCTATCTGGATTTAACAAATAAAAAAGATGTATCTTTTGTCTGCTCTTCTAGGAAAAAAAGAGCAACATAGATAGAAACATTGCGTTACCGGGTTCCAATTCCGGTTGGCTTGGGGCATTTTTGGTGATTGATGCAAACCCGATTCCTGATGTTTAGTCTCCAATGTGCGTCAATTTTTTTTATAGATTTGCGTATGTAACAAAAAAAATCAACTCATCCCATTGCCACCACAATACTGTTCTGCTAAAAATTAAAATCACCATAACAATGTGCAAACAAAGAGAGAAGAAATAGAGAAAAAAAAAACATTAGTCACTAGAAAACTCCATGAAACAATGTAACACCCTATTTTTCGTAAAATAAATTAAAAAAGATTTTATTTAAAAATAAATAGAATTTTAGAAAAATAATGAGATTTTTGTAATTAAATAAATAAGGAGAAATAATTTTATTAATTAAAATAATTTTTTAAAGGTAAATAAAATAAATATGTGTTTTTAGAAAATAAAAAAATATTTTATTTATTCATTTGATAAAGAATAAAATAGGGTTCATTTTTATAAAATAATAAAATAAAAAAATAGAGTAAATAATAGGCTGAAAGTACCTTAGCTATAAATAGAGACATATTATGTCAATTTTTACATTTTATGATACATCTCTACATTCTCTCTTCCTCTCAAATTCGTGTTTCCTTTTTCCTCTCCCAAAACCCTTTCCTTTTTTGCATATATCCAAATTTTTCCTAGTAAAATTTTGCTTTCGGACTCAATAACCATTGGATCATCGTGAAATTTGGACACCACCTTCGCCACTCATTTTTGCATATTTCCACTATTGGGATTTATGAAATAATGTCTGGAGAGAGAGAAATGCCCCTCGCACAGACATAGTAAAATTGAGACTCTAATCTCATATCTTTTTCTTTAATGCTTAGAGACCCTAGCAGAGCAACCTAAAAAAAAGTTTGAGAAATCTTAAGAAATCACTAGAGACGCTGCTATTACTGTTGGACTACACACGTGAACCCACTTAGAGGTAAGAGATGAGTTATTCACAGTTGGGGAGTAGTGAGAACATGTGTAGGGATCCTTAGAGAAACAATTGAGATGGATTTTGGGGTGTTTCTGCAATTTTGATTATATCTTTACAACTATAACTGTGAATTATATATGTTTGACAGACCAATTGATGTCCCGATGCGAAATTGCTTTGAAATTGATATGTTCTTGTGTTGATTGTGAACCCAAGAAATTAGGGTCTTTTCTAATTAGCGTGAATTGATGAGATTAAGTAAGGAGAGATTTACCGTAAAAGGGTGTGAGATATTGATTTTGTATTTTCCCCTTTTCTTGCTTTCTTTGAGTTTTCTCTTAGTTTGAAATTAATATTATAATTGAAGTTGACTGAAGATTCCTAGTAGATTATGTGGTGTATTCTTAGATAATATATATGAATTCATGTACATTTATTTTTTACATTTATATATACATATGTCTGTGTGTGTGTGTGTGTCTTTTAAAAATATTTGAGATTAACTCGTGTTAATAATATCATATTATGCATGCTAGTTTAGAAAGATATTTTCAATGGCACCTTTAGTTACTATATAAATATTTACTTATGATAATTTTTTATATAATTGAGTCCAATAGATTTGCTTTCTACTTTTTATAAATTTGAATTGTTTTCTCATATGCCTTGTTTCATGTTAGTTACATGTATACAAATGTATGGTAAAGTGTTTATATAATTATTTGGAATTGGTGCATTGAAAGCTTACTTGAAATTTATGATCCAGTGTGATGTGTGCTAGTTTATATATATAGATTTAACTATATATTTATTTATATTAATATTTGATGTAAATAATTGGTGTTGTTATAGTATGATTCCGAAAATTATTCAAGTGTTGGAGTTTGAGAATATTATGGTTAGATTTGATGTACATGTGTATATTGTAACTTCTGAATATTGTTATGCATGTTATGTATAAATAAACATACGACATAATGGCATGTTGTTTTGGGATTATGAAATTGCGATTGAGTATAAGTGGCAAGTTAAGCATGTGTTAATATGTGGAATACACGTGAACATGTGATGGTGGACTGTGACATTGTGAGATGTTAAATTGTGGACATGGGATATGATTGTGAGTAAGTATGTGGTTAATACTTGATGTGACAATACTTGTGTTTTGAGTTGTGAATTATACAATAACTCAATTGGTGTTTACCTTGAGAAAAGTGTTTATGCGCAAGGTGTTAAAAGGAAAGTGTAGGGTTCAAAGTTAGGAACTTGAAGTATTAAATTGTAGCGCAATGTGTTAAACATGTTTGAAAACAAATGTGAGGTTGTGGGTATTGTATAATTCATGAGCAGTATCTGCGTGCAAAAGATATTTTAGGGGTTGGACTTGAATTAGGAAGGTGAGACCCTAATGGATTTTTCAGAGTCTAGGTCTTGGAGGGGGGGGAGGGGGGTAAATACACTCGATTTGAGTGCTCCTTTAAGCCTATATTAATCCCATATAGATCGAGTATTCTTGCAAAACAGAGTGACCCTGACTGGTCACCTTACGATTTTACTTAGTGAGAGTGACCTGACATATGCATTGTGTGGTGTGTCTTGTTTGTACTCCTAAGCGCTCTAGTGTTGTTTTTCATTGACATGGTACCATATTGCATATAGGCTCGAGTCTTCGTATAATTATTGCATAACACCGGTGAATTGTTTATTATGAAATTGATGAGTGTTGTTACGTCTTGAGTTGAGTGTGTGATTCATGTGAAATGTGATTGGTGATTGAAAAATGAATATTAAATGATAAAGTGGTGAAGTGATGTAGATTATATTAAGCTGAGCTATGTTATAAATATTTCTATAATGTATTTTGCTTATGTCTTTGTTTATCTGTATTTTATTTAGAAATGTGATAACTTACTCCCTATGTGTTGTTTGTGTTTGGACCCTGTGATGATCTCGAACCTTGTGCTTGTGGGAGAAGATGACTTGGTGGATGACTTTAAAAAACCTCGTGTTAGAGGACGCTATGACACAATGCTCTGATAGGATGTAACATTGGGGCATATGTTTCTATTTTAATTGCATGGTGTTTCAAACATGTTATTTTACTTTATTTTATTCCACTGCTTAACTTGAGTTCTTTTGTAAACTTGGACGACCTTGTTTTGAGCTGGATATGTTTTTAGTGAGTTTTATTTGGTAACAGTAAAACGAATATGATCCTTTTACCCACATGAATTTGTTTAAGTGATTTGAATAAAATTGATTTAATTAAATTCCAAATTTTTTTATGTGTTTTTTTAATTACATGTATGTTGGGGTAGAGGGTGTCACAAATAGTGCCATCAACCTATTTTTTGTCTCTCTCCCCTTTCTTTGTTTCCTATCACTGGTTCGCACCACCACTAGTGCAACCACCATGACAAGATTTGTGACTACCGCTGGAAGATCTTTCAATTTAAAAACTTAGTCCTCCTCGTCTACTCTCACTTCTCCAGTTATCGAAGCGGTGACAAAGAAGGTCATGGGTGAGGTGGTGGTGAAAGTTTTTGGCGGCGGTGGGTCAATGCAGAGGAGAAGAGTGCTGATGAAAGGTTTGCGATGGAAGGAATCTGAAAGTTACAAAGAAACTGACAAAAGAAAGAGAGAGAGAGTTTTGCCATAAAAAATTATCAATTAAAAAAACTATTATCCCATGTTTTGTGTGTATGGTACAACCACATGATCTTCACCCTTGACTATTTTATTGTTATATTCAAGGGTTTGAAAAAACTTGTCCACAATATCAAACCTAATAAACTTGTGCACGGTAGAACTGGCTTACATCATATACCCACTTAAGAAAGATTGTTGTAAACATTTTAAAAAACATGAGTTGTGTACAAACTCAAAATACCTCAAAAGCAGTATTATTAGTCTAATTTACTTTAGCAAACTTGAATTTCACTAGCAAAGATGAATGAGTTTCATTAAATAAAAAATAAACATGATTTTTCAGAAAAAGGTGAATCCTAAATTTACTTGAAAACCTGTCATTATTTAGCAGGAAAAATAATCTAACTAGAACATAAGGCATATACATGGTAATACCTCAAGTTGTATTTAGTCTCATTAGAGTTATACCTTTTGTTTCATAAAAAAAAAAACTTAAATACCTTTTTCGTTCCGGTAATTTTTTATTTATTTTTATTTTAGTTTTTATAAAATGTGTTTGTTTTGTTTTTTGTTCTTAAAGGATTTTAGATAATATTTTTTCACTGATCAATTTTTTTTTTACTATTCAAAGTACTCTCTAAAGTGCTTTAAGGATAAAAAAACAAAACAAAAACATTTTGTTAGGATTAAAACAAAGAAAAAAAATTTCAAGAATAAAAATGAAAAAAATACTAAATTACAAAAACAAAAAATATATTTAAATCTTAAAAAAGTCATATTTTTTGTTTTTTTGAAGCAACTCATTAAAGTCATAGTACTTAAGCCACCTACAATTGTAAGAAAATTTAAGTGTACTCAACGTGTATCGGTATTTGATACGTACTAGGTGCGAAAACCTTTATCAAGATGAAGTATTCATGGGTCAGAGGTATTGGACAAAAATAAATGCTTTTGTTGGAGAGGAATAAGTCGTCACACTTAATTAGTTGGACCAGCATTCACTATATATATTATTACTAGATTTTAGATAAAATAACAAGAGTTGTCGCAGCAGGGTTATAACTAGCAGGCTACCACTACCAGTATTAAGATTGATTATGCTTGTGGTTGGTTTTATTAGCTTCTTTCTCATTACCTATTGGCATGCTTTCCAATATGATAGCATATGCTATTTATGGTCAGTAATGAATAATTGAATATGATTATATGTGTTTGCAACGATTAATTTCGATTGATCAATTGGCACTCTTACACCCTATGTGGATAGGGGCTTATTAGGAAGAAAAATAGAGAAGAAATAATACATATGATGCATGATATAATGGGAAAGGAGAATTAAAAGAGGTTAATGATATGTGTAAAAAATAAAGTGTGAGAAAACATCATAATTGCAAATTTTTATTGTAGTTAATTTATTTTAGGTTTTGTGACACCCTCTACCCTCATAAATATAAATAAGTAATTAAATAAATCATACAAAATTTATTTAAAAGTTTATAAATACATAATAATAAAAGAAAAAAAAACATGTAAAATTAATTAATAATTTTTTTAAAACACATTTAATTTAAATCAATTCAAAAGGATAAAAGGTTCACATCTACTTAGTGAAAACATAATAGAAATTTTTTTGAATAAAAGATAAAATTATCTCGGCTCAAAACAAGGCTATCCATTCTAAATAAATATAAAAAAAAACTAAAATAGAAAAGTATAATGGAATTATATCATTCAGTAAATCATAACATGCAAAAATCATAATATGCGAAGTAAAATCCTATGCCCCAATGTCACACTTATCAGAGCATATCCCTATAACAGACTAAGTCTCTCCATCTCTAGCATGTGACTCATCATATGAAGACTCACCTGAAACAAAGTGGCAATCAGCCCAAACACAAACACACACCGGGAGTGAGTTATCACATTCGTATATAATAAAACATTAGAGCATGTGAAACATATAGTACTTAAAGCTGAATTTATATAAATAACATTACTTCACAACATCGCACACATTATTCACACCCATTCAAGTTCACACACTCCATAAAATAACATCAACCACAATTGTTAACTCGATGAAGTTCAAATACAAGCGTTATGCAACAATTATACTAAGACTCATGCCTATATGCAATGTGGTACCATGTCAGTGAAAAATAACACTGGGGCGCTTAGGAGTATATGACAAGACACACCGCACAATGGGTATACTAGCTAGGTCACTCTTACTAAGTAAAATTATAAGGTGACCCGTCCGGGTTACTCTGTTTTGCGAGAATGCCCCAACCACATGGGATCAACGTGGACTTAAAGGAGCACTCAAACCGAGTATCTTTATCCCCAATGCCTAAACTCCGAAGAATCCGTTTGGGCCTCACCTTCATGATTCAGGTTCAACCCGTAAAATAATTTTTTTTCTTTTGCACGCAGACACTGTTCATGAGTTATATAATACCCACGACCTCACTTTTTATTTCAAACATATTTAACAAATTGCGCTACAGTTTAACCCTTCAGGATCCTAACTAGGAATCCTACAATTTCTTTTAACACTGCGCATAAAAGTTCTCTCAAGATAAACACTGGTTGGGTTACTGTATAACTCATAACTCACAAAACAAGTAATATCACTACAAATATCAATCACACACTCATTCACAACCATATTTCATGTCTACAGTTTAACATTTCACACTTTAACTAATTACAAAATATACTTAACAATTAAATAATAATGTATCATAATAATAATAACATACAATATTTAACTTCAAGACTTATAAACAAATAAAATATATATAAATATATTATATTCAAAAATATATATATATATATATATATATATATATATATATATATATATATATTAACGAAAACATACGTTGTTAACGTAAGTATATTAGAATATAAACTTATTAATCTATGTATATATAATATATATATTAACTTAAGCGTTAAGCTTATTATTATTTATACATACTAACAATAAGGTACATTAACTTGGTAAATTAAATTATCGGCGTAAATGTACATCAATATAAATATAATATAATAAAATATTAACAATGTTGTTAATGGCGGAAAGCCAAAAATTCACTATAAAAATATGGCGGATGACGTAACAGAAAATGACGGATGTCATGGCGAACAAAAAAAAAATACATATTTATAAAGTCACTGAAATTGAAAAAAACAATGGATTGCATTCAAATAAACTAAAAATGTTTCATGAGTTCATACAATAATCAATTATCAATACCAAATAAACTCATTAAAGAGTTCAAAATAAGAAAATGATAAAAAATAAAAGGGGTGTCAAATATCAAAAGGAAAAAAAAGCTGCAAACAAAAAAAGGGGTGTCAAACAGCAAAAACAAAATTGAAAAAAAAAAATAAAAGCTAAAGGGCACCACTTCACCCGCGATGCTGTTTGCCTTCATGAAGGTGTTGGTCACCATTCCAGGCTCGTGCTCGCGCCGCCGTTCCAGGCTTGTGCTCGCGTCGTCGTTCCTGTCGGTGGTTGCATCGCCGTTCGTGCCGACATTGGCTGCGTTCTACGTGCAGACTGCAGAGGGTGTCGCGACTGGGTGCGGCTGGGTGCAGTTGGGTGCGGGAGGGTCGCGGTATGGACGCTGGGTGCTGGGGAGGGTGCGGCTGGTTTGCTTTTGGTTGGAGAGCTGCGTTTTGATTAACAGGTGCATGGGAGGGGAGGGCTAAGCTTTTGAATGAATTACCGGGTAGGGTTGGGTCGGGTCAGCCCAACTCCTACCGCGGACAAAAAATAAAAAAAATCCGCCATTTTCTGCCTCGCCGCCATATCCTCCATGACTGCCATGGCTATGGCGGCCGCCATCTGCAACCCACCACGCCACAAGTATATATTAATATAAAATAATCACAATAATATCAAACATATCATTAAGTAAATAAAAATTATATATAACAATAAAAATATATACTCATTGATTTATATGAACTACATGTATACCTATATTCTAAACATATTTCAACTAAGTTACTAACATCAAGAAAATGACTAATTACGATATGAATACAGCGTTAGTTAATTTCTTTAAATGATTTTAGCCAATTCAATTATCCAACAATCCGTACACATATGAATTTCATGACAAGAAATCACCCATGTGAAATAAAATATAAAGCTTGTGAAATAAGAGTATCAATATATATGTACACATATACACTGCGGTGTGGAAAAAAATAAAAAAAAAATGAACAAGATTGAAAGGCCAACATATCTAGTATAAACAAAATCACCACCACACAATTTTTATGCTAATTATAAAGAATTCTAATTCCTAAGGTACACACCTAACAAAGGAACACATCAATTCTACAACAAACTCGTATCAGAACACCAATTAGTTCATCAAACACACTCAATCCGTAATTAAACATGAAAACATAATTAAACTTCATAAACACCCCAAAATAACCCAAAAATTGATCCTCTAGGGATCCCTACACATGTTCATTCTAATTCCCAAGCGTGAGTAACTCATCCCTTACGTCGATGTAGTCGCTCAAATATTCTCCGTTAGTAATTGTGGCGTCTCTGGTGCTCTCTAGAGCTCCTACTCTGGTTGTTCTGTTAGGGTTCTTGTACGTCAGAAAAGAAGAAAGGAACATAATGTATTTTTTAAAAGCTGCTCTAGGTTAACATTTGGCTGAAAATTTATGACCTAATTACTTTTACTTATTTATTTACTAATTTTATTTATCATAGGAGAACTTAAAAAAAAAAACATGACTGTTAGAGGTTTGGCTGCTAAGTGGGGATACTTGTGAAAAAAATAAAAATGGTGAGTATATATCATTTAATATAAACTAAGGAAATGCAAAGTTGTTATTTTTATTAATTATTTTCCATTTAAAATTCTTAATAAATATTTTAAAGGTATTTTTTTAACATTATTATTGTTTTTTATTTTTCATTTAATTTTTATTAAGATGTTTTGATGGATAGGTATTGAAAGTTATTATTTCTTACTTTATACTCTGTTTTTTAAAAAATATAAATGTAATGAATAAAAAATATGATGTTTTTATAATGTTAATTAATACAAACATATCGAGAAAAATGAAAATAAAATATATTTTTATGTAAGTCAATTCACTTTATCTAAATTTGACTGACAGAGAATGAAACAAATCTTTCCATACTAAAATTTTATATATCCACATGATTTGAAAATTCTCTCTCTATATGTCTCTCTCTATCTGATTCTTGTTTTTTTTTTTTTTTTTTTTTTTACGAATTATCTGATTAATGTTTATCAAAAAAGATGAAAGACAAGTTTTTTAATGTGTAAACTATGTAGAGTTTTAACATGAGAGGATTTGTTTTTGAGAAGCGTACTTGAGACTACCAATGCTATAGACTAACTAATTACAAAAGGAGAAAAATAAGTAATCAATAAGATCTATAATATTTGATAGATACCGAAAAGAAATTCGTCTTTTATTATTAGTCAAGTAATATAAAAAGTTATAAAATTGACTTAGCAAGTGAAGTAAGAAAAGAGAGAGAAGATAAGTTGAGTTTGAATTCTTTTGAATAATATCATAAATGGAAAAAAAGAAGGAAAAAAGACTGTATTTCATCATTTTCATTGCTGATCCATTATGGGCTATATACAGGCAATGCACGAGTAGCGATGTAGAATACTATTTGGTCAAGTAGCAGGGCCAACCTGAGAAGTGAGGTAAGCAGGGATTGGGCTTTTCAAAGCCAACACCGCAAACCATATTTGCAACTTTATGGTGACATGCATTTTCTCCATAGCAATCCATTTGGATGTGATACAATTGGTAAATCTAGCTAAGCATCAAAACAATAAATTTCGCATCCTGAACATTTTTTTAATTTTTTATTTGTAAAAATTGGACACAGTACTACTAGAAGATTTACAACACTCACCCTCTATTTAACCAAATAAGTTATATCCTTTTGTACAACCTAGAAATTATGCCAATTACTAGAAAAACCCATCAATATTAAATCCGAAAATAACATGCAAGTTTGACCCCTTTGGTTTACTGCAATAATTTTACTTATGGTAAAACGAAATTTATAATAATGGACCCCATTTATGACTAGTGAATCCTTATCATGAATGGTGTGGAGTGATATGCATGACCGGTGTCTCGTTTAGCCTATAATAGTATATGTTCATCAGTTCATGTTAAACTAAAATTATGACTCAAATCCCGTGTCCATGAAGTTTAATAATTTTGGATTTAGCTAAGTGGAATTATATATACTATTTCACGGTCTGTGTGAGTAGGCTTGGAAGTGAACAAATTTTATATTTGAGAGGTTGGGGTTGAATGCAATTTTTTCTATGTTGACTAGTCATGAACCTGTCCCACAGGACTAAAAAATTAAGGTGGATTGAAGCTATCTAAAATCCAAACTTTCTGTGTCTACTGGATTTTCTGAAAGAAACATGACCTGAAACGATTTGGGTGTGTAAAGAGACTGATCAACTTTTACCATAAGAAAAAATAAATTTAAAGACACCGATGAACTGTGCAATTATGGATATGTTTTTTTCTACAGAACATAATGTCTAGTTGGCTAAGTGGACTTTCTTTTGCTCACACTCTAACGTGGTCCTCCCTTGCATTTTTTTGATTATTTATACTACCAGCCTGTTGTGATGATTTTGTGGTCCTCATGATGAGCTGAATTAAACTGTTGTTCCTTTTCTTCCTTTACTTGAACACTGGCCATTTGCATACTATAGTCTTTACGATAAACTCTAGCAATATCAACAGTTTTTTACGTGTTCCATTCCTCTCCATTGGCACTGATTTTGATGACAAGGCTTGTTAGTACAATGAATTTCAGGGGCATAAAAAATAGGGTACTAATTTTAACTAAAGCAGAATGTAACTACATTCAAACCAGAGACACACATGTAACTAATTAAGAGTGTTCATAGGATGAGTTGAGATTAATCTTTACTCAATTGGAGATTTCGACAGAATCATTTCTTAATTGAACTTAAACTTACCTAACCATAACTTGATAACATATGATGAAATAGAATCAAGTCAATTTGATGAGTTGATGCTGCTATGATATATGAATTTTAATATTGTATAAAATAAATCCTAAAATTAAAAGCTTATAATGATTCTATTCACATATACCAAAAGTCATAAAATTATATATATATATATATATATATATATATATATATATATATATATAACTAAAACTAAGATATATTGGAATATGTTTCAAAAATAAATAATATAATATGAATATATTAACATGATGTGTGAAATATTATCAATTAAAGTCCATTTGGTTTGCAATAATCAATTTCTTATATCATAACACGTTTCAATGTAAAGTTTATGCCTAAGATTAGTTCAAGCACACATTTTAATCACATTCAAGAGTTAAAAAACAATTCTATGAAAATTGAAAACAAAACACATATATACTAAGTCAAAAAAGTAGTATTAATAAATAATACATAATTGCTAAGAAAATATAGATTTTAAATTGATATATGAATTGAAACATTGAATATTAAGTTGAAATAACTCAATCTAACCAGTTGATTAATTTCTAAAATCCAAACCTCTTAAAATTAAATTAGTTAGATAGAATGATCTTAAACACATTGATCCCATTAATGGTGTCTATCTTAATTGGTTCAATATGACATGTAAATTACTGTAAATTTCTTTATATCTGTCTTTAGTTCATGCGAATAAAAAATCTGTACATAGATAATGTCCCAAATATACGTCAATATGACATCATATATTGAGTCCAAGTTAAATAAAACTATGAGTAACATGATTAAAAAGGTAAAGGCTAGTCTTCCCTGTGATTTGATGGTTTGGACTTTGGAGGATGATTTCAAACCTTCAGGTCCGGGGATCGAAAATTAAAAGTGTGTCTACTCTTTAAATAGAAAATAGAAGGGGGAAAAAAATCCTTACTGTCGGCATGCTTGGCTTATCTCTTAGAACATCATCCTTCAAGTGTCAATTTGGCATATGGATATCATTGGAGGGTCGGTGTTGAAAAACGGACACTTTAAGGGTCCAGAGGACAGTGCTTCACAAGTATTAATTTCAACTATTGTTAACATTTATACGTATTTTGCGATGATTTAATTTAAGTTTAGAAGATATAAGATTGACTTAGTGATTAAGAAAAAGTGAAAGGAGAAGAGAGAAGAATAAATCATGGATTCAAATTCTCTCGATTGACATTTCTAACAGAATTAACATTTGTTGAGGAAATAAAATAAAAAATAAAAAAGGTACTATGATGTAGTTATGTATTGGGCTTTTATGATAATGTAAGATTTTTTTATCGACAAAGTTATTATCCATCAATATGTGATGAAAGAATAGTAGATTTATATATAAAATGAAAATGTTGCAGAATCATCTTTAATTATTTACTGTTTCCAACCACAAAGAATGTCATTAACTTGTTAACTTCCTGCCTACATATTTATCATAGTATTCCCACCAGTTGTATATTTAAGTCTGGGCTCCAACCAAAAATGGTTGTCATTAATTAGACCATTTCAGTTTTCTAAAGATGGTACAAAAATTAATTAGCTACATATTTTGGAACTACTTATACTTGAATATATTTGTGGTAAATGCTCGACTTGAGGGAAATATGTTTACTAAAAGGTTGACTGGGAAAGAGTTATCAGTTAATCCTACCGGCTAGTGGTTCCAAACTACCAATCTAAATAATTGGCATAGTTTCTTTAGTAGGCCAAGAGCTAGCAATATATATTGTTAAAGTTTCACACCTTTGAGGATCATTTATAAGTAGCTACAAAAGAGACCAATATCATTCAAGATGTTTTCTATTTGTCGTGAACTGCTAACACTATTGCAAAATAGTCTAGTCCCTTCACACTGTCCAACGATTAGATTGACAATGTATCTGATGTTTTTTTACTGCAGTGTCTAGTGTCTATTATCCTGATTCATGACAATTGGCATGATTTTTTTTTTATTTGTTGGAATAAAGATAAGTATTAGGGAATTTATAACATTATTGAGAGAGAGAAAGAAATAGTAATTAGAATAGAAATATGTTTCTTTGCTTGTTATTTTTTTTTATTGCTGTAGGAATACTTGGTCATATTAATTTTATCAAAGTAAATTCTACTATTTATATTACAACTGTTTTTTCTTTTGCATTTTTGGAGCCTGCTTGGTTGCAACTAGCCAACTAGGAATTTAAAAACACTTTAAAACACTGAATCGAATCAGCTGGTTTTGCACAACAGTGTTGAAACCTTCAATATAGATACAATCAAATCTTCAAAGGACATCTAATATACATTTGATACTGTAGGAACACAAATAACTAGAACAGAAAAATCCACCAAAGGAAATGGCAGGGACAAGAAAGTTTATTTATTTATTTTTTCTAGTACTTTGTTGCTCATCATGCCATATAGCTAGAGAATGGATAATAAACTGGAGCTTTTATGATGTTATCAATCACAATTCATCCATAAACTAGTTCTGAAATAAGTAAGCAGATAGCTTACTTTTGACCTCAAATTCCTTGTTGCTACTACATTTTTTAATTTGTCCAAGATTGATAGAGCATTAGAGTTCAGAACAGAAGTTGGTCAAGAGAGATGTTATTTACAAGAAGACTATACACATGCATTGGATAATCTAAAATATTTACATTCTGAGTTGAGCCATGTCATACCAAATTTGCTCAAATGCTTTGACAATAAGATCATGGTATTCCCTTGAATTCAGTGAGAGATAGCAGGCAAGCAAGTTCTCCAAATCTTTCGATGCGCGGATATTGTTCTCTACAATCATCTCCACCATTGACTCCCTGAAGTCTCTTTGTGGATCAAGTGAGGACTTAACAACTGCAAATCCCTTTGGAAATCCTGAATTCATTGAGGCCTTACATGCATTGGATGACACACTCCTCCTTGCATAGGCTTGAACCTTCTTGCTTGCAAGTTTTGGAGAATTGACTCTAAGTTTTATACCTGTAGAATTGGCAGAGGAAATTCTAGCTACTGGACTTGTTTTTCTCTCTCTCTTACTTCTTCTACTTTCCTCTTTGCTAATTTTGACAGATAGAGACTGATGAGACTTTAACTCATCAAATTTAGTTGATCTTCTCAACTCAGTGGCTTCAATGACCTTATCATCAAACTTCACTGGCTTTGTCAAAATTGGAGCAAGGCCTAATTGTGAAATTGTGTCGAAGCCATCAAGGCTATCAGAATTTCCAGTGAAGGGTTCATTTTTCATGTCAATGATGATGTCATTGGTGGAAGAGCTAACTCTACAGCTGCATTCAGAGGCTACCCCATTAAGCAGGTCAGGAATAGTGAACTTATCACACTCAGACTCAGATGAAACATATTCATCATTAAGGTTTGATTCAGAAGAAAAAGAACTCTCCAAGGAGGAGAGATAATAGTCTGGAGACTGCGGTTCATTTGGCTTAATCCAATTGTTTGTGGAATGACAACTAAAACTTTCCATGACTGGTGAAGACACAACTGTTGGAGAAGGCTTATAAATGGTTTTTCTCTTAGCCTTTCTCTTGGATGACCTTGGTGAATCAGTGAAAGTGTTATCTGAGTGTTTGGTGTAAAAAATAGGAGACTTGTATAACTTACCAGCTATGTTTGGTTCAATGGAGAAATAATGAGAGTATCTTGGCTGTGACCTTTGTGATGTTGTTGGTGAGGCTACTTTGTTCTTCATAACATGAGGAACATTTCTCTTCCTTGATTTGCTCATATCTTTGAGCTTATAAAACCATGCATTTGGCATCATATCTGACAGTCTAAACCTGTTATTTCCCATCAAGGATATGCCTCAAGCACAGCCTTCTCTCCTTTCTCAGTGTTTATTTTTTGTGATAGCCTCAGAATTGTTCAATTTTCATGAGAGCTGAAATAGAAGATGTAGAGAACCAGAAAACATGGTTTATAATAGAATAAAAAAACTAAATTAAAGTTGGTGGTCCACTTCGCAAGAAAAGTTCCAAAATGAAAGCAAGGGACCAGGTATGTCCACCAAATGACTTTTTCTCATCATTGTTCCAGCAAACATGCACAGATCTGTGGCTGTGTAGGTATGTAGATTACCACAGCATTTAGTTTAGTTTAGTTATTCTTTTTTTTTTTTATCATTCCATGCTCATCTAAGTCATCAATTCCTTGGTAATAAGTTGATAAAGTTGTGCCCTCAGGAAACTTTGCTAAACTTTATTCCTTGTTATGCAAAGGGGATGCCGAAAGAATATTTATAATAAGCTTAAATTTTGCATAGAAATTAAAAAAAAAAGAAAAAGAAAAACAGCTCATTATTATATTGTCTAAGAATCCATTAGAATTAACCATCAATCTAACAGCTCATTGTCTAATGGATTTGACTCCTTAAAGTGAAGGAAGGAGAACATTTCAGAGAATAAAGTGCAATATTAACCATTAATTGGAAAATAAGTGATTGAAATTGTAACATTCTATATGTATTTAATTTTAGCACAAGTCTTTGACCATTGATAAATCAATAATAATTTGTAATGCTTTATCCTTTAAAGTGTATTCTTTTGCTTTAAAGGAGTCAAATCTTTATTTGTTTACACGAATATTATTGTCACTGCATATATCTATGGATTGTCGGATTAAATTTGAATCTAAAATTATAATAATAACGATCTCGTTATTCAGTAATCTAAGGATACTGGTTAAAAAATTAGAAGAAATTTTTTTTGATGTGTGAATTATAAGAGAATGTAAAAAAATAATGAAAAATACAATTTTACACCTCATAATAAAAAACTTTCTCCTCTTAATTCTTTTATTAGTCATCTTAGAATACTTGTTAGCATTTATCTAACAATAAAAGTGTTCTTGTAACAGAATCTAATTCTACAAACTATTAGTGTCATCGGCTGATTGTCGTCACCATAGATTTTATCACCTAAGTTAAGTAGCATTAATGTGGTAAACTAGTATATAATGCTAAAAAGTTGCATGCAAAAAGCTTATATGGATCATAGGCGTCTTCATTGTGGTTGTGGGACTACCTTGGAGGTTGAAGCCACAAAGACACCATAAAAGGATATTTACTAAGCAATATGATTACCATCCATCACTGCTTATCATTTTTTTATCTTAATTGCAATTTTGAACCTTTATTATCTGTATTCTACATCATTTTATGAATTTTGTCCTCTCATTTTTTTGAATTTAAACCTCTATTATTTTAATTATGTAATTTATATTCATCCATTAATTTCACATTTAATAATTAACCATTGGCTTGACATTCTATTGTACTGGCATATTAACACATTCATGTTGATACCACACTACACAATACTATCACTCTTTGGTTAAATATTATATATCAAGTTAATAAATTGATCAATATTATCAATTAAAATAATAAATATGAAATTTGTGGGAAAAAAATAAAAGAGGAATTTAGCTTAGTTCATTAAGCAAAAGTGTGTGATTGATTGTAAATCTTTAATTTCGATTTCATAGATAAAAAAAATAAAAGAGTCTACTTTATGAAAAGACTAAAAGTAATTATTTTTTTCTTTGATCCGCACTCTTCTGATTACCAACATTTTGGCGGTAGTTGAAGGATTGTAACTCATAATCTGGTTCTCCACGCTTTGTTTGGAGTATGCATGCATTTAACATTAAACAAGTAATCATGAATTTAGCAAACAGTGGAGACCCATTTGCCTATACTGATTTAATTTATCCCTTAATTCCTGGCTTTAGGAATGATGGCATCCTTTGCCTTTTTATCTATAATCCCCCATATAGGCCTGGTGCTTCCATAAACATCTCTCAAACTATTAGATTCTTTTTATTTGCCTTTTCTTTATTTTATGTTTTCTATATTTTATCTTTTGTTGTTTCAATGATGAGCGTCATGTCCAATATCTATTGGACTCTTACTAAACGATTAGGTGGATTTGGCGTGCTTATAAACAAAAAATAGGTGGATTCGATTTAACTAATATAGTTGTCATTGATAATACATCGGATTTTGTTATTCCCATACCATTTTCTTTTTTATAAGTTTACCTCCAATTCTTTTTTACAAAAATACATTTGATGGGAATATTGTGAAGTCACATCTAATAGCACAATGAAAATTTATTTTAGTTATCTATCTCACAAAATATATAGAGATAAACAACAAAAATACAATTGTGTGTATTCGACTAAATGTACATTTGGACAAGATTTGTTGAGATATATAAAGGATAAATATTTTCTTTATTTATCTCCACAGATCTTGCCAAGAACCCAGATGTACAATGAAATATGTTTTCATTGTGCATTGACAAATTTTGTTGTGATATATAATGAAAATGTATTTTTGTAAGAAAAATGAAAAAAGTTAGAGGTGAACTTAGCAAAAACATGTGGGCATAACACTGCGGTTGATTCAAATTTTATGGAGCCCACTGTCCAATAGTCCTATTTATGAGATATTTTTTCCGAACAAAAAACTCGGGTGAACGGTGTGTTTTGGATCTTGTACTTTCAGCTCAGGGTGTTGATAGGTGCATCCAGTATTATTGCTGGTGTACTCAGAAATTTAAGTGAAGTGGCAAAAATGTCCTTCACTTAAATTTTAAATACCCTACACTCGGTGCTACTGTTCATTGTCCGTACAAGCTGGTTGTGTTGTCGCTTCCTTTTCTTCTTCCTACGCCTTCAACTTTGTTGGACAAGTGACCTTAATAACTTAAGAGGGGGGTGAATTAAGTTTCAAATTTTTTCCACTAACAAACTTTAATCCCTTTTTAAAGGATAGACTCAGAATCCAGAATAAGAAGCAACAATCAATTTAATCGATGTTCTTTAAATGTGTAAGACAAAATTGATTGCTATAAAATAAATGAGAAAAGGGAAGAGAGAATTGCAAACTCGATTTATACAGGTTCGGTCATTTCCCATGCCTATGTCCAGTCCTCAAGCAACCCACTTGAGATTTTTCCACTATCTCTATAAATCCTTTACAGAATTTGAACACACCTTGGGATCCCTCACACTTGTGTTGAATATTCTCCAAGAGATAACCAGTCTCTTGATTACAACTGAGTTTCTGAGATGAATAGAAAGATTTCTCTCCTTTAGAGTAGATGATACAAATTGAAGATCCTAGAGGAATTTCTCTCTTTTAGAGATGATAATACAAATTGAAGTTCCTAAATGAATTATCAATAGATTTGCAAGTGTTTGCCCAATTGTTGTTGAGAGAGCATTTGCCAATTAAGTTCTCTTAGATCATCTCTTTCTTTCTTTTTGAAGTCAGATACATATATATATATATAGGCCCATCGTGCCCTTTCAAAAATGATTTGAAGAGATGTGTCTTTTCAAATTTTTTTTTTGAAGTTTTCTCATTGGTAATTGATTATAGGTTTCTGGTAATCGATTACAAAATTATATTTTGAAGGGTCATGACTTTTCATATTGAATTTCAGGAGTTCCGTTACTGGTAATCGATTACACACCAATGATAATCGATTACAGCTTTCAAATTCAAATTTCAAAGCCCTTTTGAAAAACTGATTTGCAAAATTTGTCTTCTGGTAATTGATTACCAGAGCCTTTGATCTCTTTGAAACAATTTGTTTTAAGGCAAAAACCAATTAACCAGTGAGATTATTTGAGGCCTTATCTTTTTCTTGATCTTGTTTGCTTGACCTTGAATTAATCTTGAAGCAATGCTTAACCTTTGAATGTTTGTTAAAGTAACCATGTTTGATTTTACTTTGGCATCATCAAAATCCTGTATTCATACATTCACATTCTCCCCTTTTTTGATGATGACAATCATTATCAAGTGAATTCTTTTCGGCATCATCAAAACCTCAAACCTGCATGATTCACATTCTTCCTCTTTTTGATGATGACACCATCTGTAGGTTAGGAGTAAAAAGAATATCTATGTGGGTCGTTTACTCTCCCTTGATTTTGCAATGATTTCTTATATGCAACAGTTTGAAGATTTCATATAAAAAAATTGTCTCAAAAGAATTAGATAATTCACAATCTTATCTTTTATCTATCTCTCCCCCTTTGTCAACATAAAAAACAAATCATGAGAAGAGAGAAGAAAAACATTCAGTAATTTATAATGAATTAATAAAGTAGAGCATATCATACCGTTCAAAGTATCATTTATGGGCCTAATAAATTTAGTTTCATCAAAAGCAAATATGAGAATCAAACGATACCAAAAGGCCTTTATCACATAATTAATGAATACTTAATAAACTATGCTTAGGACCATTAATAAGTAAAGCATTTTCTATGGAGGTAGAGGGATTCATACCTATTTTTCCAACTCCAACAATTTTAACTTTGTTGTTGTCTCCATAGGTCACATATTCACTATTTTTGGGAGAAATATGAATAAACTTTGATGCATCTCCCGCCATGTGTTTGGAACAACCACTATCAATGTACCAACTTTGCTTTAAGGAGTCCATCATTCATATAATCATATTTTGATTTTGATACCCAAATTTTATTGGATCCTTGAATGTTGGTTTTGACTAACGATCCTTTTGGAACCCATACCATTTTTCCAATGCTACTACCATTCTTTCTAATATAGCATTGTCGCCTTTTGAAAGCATGAATGACTGAAGACATTGTCATCTTCGAAATGTAGATGAAGGCATTGTTGCCATGAAATGACTGAAGACATTGTCGTCATTTGAAATGTAAATGAAGGCATTGTCGCCTTTTGAAGACATTGTCGTCTTCGAAAAGTAAATGAAGGCATTATCGCCTTTTGAAGACATTTTCGCCTTCGAAAAGTAAATGAAGGCATTGTTGCCTTTTGAAGACATTGTCGTCTTCGAAATGTAAAGAGACAAATGACCATGATTGTCACTGCATACCAATATACTTGATTGTCTCTGGAAGGCAAAGAAGACTATAATAGTCTTGAAAACAATGAAAGCGGATGACCATGATTGTCTCCGCATGCCAACAGACTTTATTGTCTCTGGAAGGCAAAGGAGACTGTAATAGTCTTGACAACAAAAAAAATAGATGACTATGATTGTCTCTGCATTCCAACGGACTTAATTGTCTCTGGAAGGCAAAGGAGACTGTAATAGTCTTGAAAAAAACAAAAGCGGATGACCATGATTGTCTCTGTATGCCAACGAACTTGATTGTCTCTAGAAGGCAAAGAAGACCTTAATAGTCTTGATCGAAAGACATTGAAGTCTTCAAAAAGGGGCAGATGATCATAATTTGTCTCTGTGTGCCAACGGACTTGATTGTCTCTGGAAGGCAAAGAAAACTTTAATAGTCTTGATCGAAAGACATTGAAGTCTTCGAAAAGGGGTAAATGACCATAATTTGTTTCTACGTGCAAACGGACTTGATTGTCTCTGGAAGGCAAAAGGAGCGGATGACCATGATTGTCTCCACATGCCAACGGACTTGATTGTCTCTGGAAGAAAAAAAAGGTGTGGATGACCATGATTGTCTCCGCATGACGTCAGACTTTAATAGTCTTTTAAAAGTAAATGACAGAGGACTTTGAGTCTTATGAAAGATAAATGCGAGGACTTCGAGTCCTACGAAAGTTAAAGGTGAGGACTTTGAATCCTATGAAGGTGAGCCAATAGGTACACGTACCAAAGGGCTTTAACCTTATAAGAAGGTAAGATGTTGACTCTTTAAGAGGGTTTCTCATCTATGCACTTATTGCCTAATATGAACATGATTTTTTTTAGGATATAGATGTATGCAACCTTTGTCTTGAAATGCAGTAAATGCAGGCTTGTATGCAATAATGCAATGCAATTTCATGACATTCTTTCCTATTTTTGTGATTTTGATTTGATATTTTTGTGGAAAACACAGATTGATTGTTTTTTTTAAGTCGTGATAATTCATGCAACTTCATTCTATATATTTTTTGCAACTTTCTTTGGGGACTCCCTCAGAGTGTATGTTTTGATCACTTGAAAATCTTGGAGTGACAGCAATGGAGATGTTTGACATTTAATCAACCAATTGAAATGTTGATCCTAGGGTTTTTCCCCTTCCTTTTAAAAACTTCGATTATTCTGCACAACAGGAAACATAAGGCTTTGGGATCGACTATGTGCCCCCATTGAAGGATGGCAATGGATTGTTACACTTTGGTATATGACCAAGTGAAACTTTCCTGATTAGGGTCATAGAGTAATGCCAAGGGTCTGTTGATCCCATTGAAACTCGATGACATGGGTTCATCTTGAAAGAATTTATATAGTGAAGGATGCCCTTGGATTCGAAAGGAATCCTAAAGAGTCGTCATGAGCGACTAACATCAGATGTACCCTATTATCACAATTGTCTTTTTGCATTTTCCATGAGCTCCTGGTCGGATGAGTTTTCTTCTCAAATGTGCAAGTGCGAACCTCAAGGGATTTTTTTTTCAACAATCACAAGTGTGCGTGGGTTTTATTCCAGAATCCAAACTCAAAAGCGAAATTAGTCATTCCTCGATCCACCTGGGCTTTATCGAGCTTGTAACATGGTTGGGGGTAAGAGGGCTATGAAAGAAAGGATTAAAGAGGCTCAAAGAGTGTTTAAGAGTTACATTGAGTAAGAACCTTAAGAGCATTGCTCGTACTTTGTTCATTTCAACTTTTGAGTTGGACTCTGCTCTTTTTGTCTTATACATTGATCCTTTATTGTACTTTTGTGCTTTCCTTGTAAAACCTGGAGATCTTTGTCTCTCTTTTCCTTCACTCGCCTTTGGCGGTTTTTTTTTTTTCTCTTTTTTTTTCTTTTCATTGTTGCCCAATTACATGCATGTGTTGTTTGCATTGCTCTTCCCGCTAGTTTAGCGGTGGTTCCCACTTAGGGTTTCTATTTTGGCTCTTGCTATTTTTTTTGTTGTTTTTTAGAAAACAAATATGTTTTGGCTTGGAGGGGG
The DNA here is from genome assembly GCF_004193775.1 of Glycine soja. NCBI lineage: Eukaryota > Viridiplantae > Streptophyta > Magnoliopsida > Fabales > Fabaceae > Glycine > Glycine soja. The sequence continues at coordinate 20,110,358 of NC_041012.1, read as the reverse complement.
TAGCAAAGGATAGACTAGTGTTTGGGATATTGGAACATGACTATGTGTAATTTCAAATCTGAACTAGATCCTTTTTGTAGTTTGGATTTTGGGACAAAACCTTAATAACACGCCCCCAATTGTTTTTTTTTTCTTTTCTTTTTATTATTCTTTTTATTTTTTGTTAACCTTAATTTTTGCTTAGGCCACCCTTTCGGGTTTTCAACCTATCGGGTAAGAAATTTGATTTTCCCCTAGGTTTGCTTGAGGCTCATGCACGGTGCCTCTCATTGCCCTAGTGTAGGGCTCTGAGGTATCTATTGTTGTCTTTTGTCATCACCATGTAGCAAGGAAAGATGAAAGAAATTGTGCAGATTCTTGAAAATGAATTTTCAAGGACGAGAAACGTTTAAAGGATTTTCAATTGATAGATTAAGTTAAACAACTCTTGTTCTTGACAACTCACTTTTCTCTCAAAAAGACAACTTTTAAGAATGACAAAACGAGGTCACATGAATGTCTGTACTTTTTATTTGAAACACAATCAATCAAACGTTTTTTTTAACTTTTTACTTTACTCGTCGTTTATGACACCCTCACCAAACGCGTAGAGCGAGCAATTTCTGTTTAAACAGACTTGGAAGTCAAACTCAGGAGCGCAGGTCGCTTGGGCCAATAAACCAACGGCTTACATTCACATTCTAGTGGAAATTTAAATGAGCAAAGATGTAATTTGTGAGAGAATGAGAGACAAGGACATCAAATTTATCCATATTATTAGCATTATGATTGTTGTTTACAATAATGACATAAACTTGAAAATCCTAATGAGTCATCCAACAACAACCTTCAAATTTCCCCATGTATGGTGTCACTTGCCAACGTTAGAATTCACAAGAAATTATCCTCCTCAAATTTTAGCCAATTCGCATCAATTAGACTTTGCACCTTATGCTTCAGGGTCATACAATGCTCAATGGAATTGTGGAAGCAATGACTTCCAAGATTATTATGATGATGCCTAAGAATCAAGAGTTAAGCAAGTTCCAAAGAATCAGGAGTCAAAAAGCTTCAAGAATCAAGTCTTAAAGAATCAAGATTCAAGAACAATTAAGTTTCAAGATTCAAGATTCAAGAACAATCAAGATCAAGATTCAAGACTCAAGATTCAAGAGAAGTTGATTTCAAGATTCAAGAGAAGAAATTGAGAAGCAACAGTCAAGACTTCACAAGGGAAGTATTTTTCAAAAATCCAAACATAGCACAATTTTGTTTTACAAAAGAGTTTTCTAAAAAAATTTCTAAGTTACCAGAGTATTTACTCTCTGGTAATCGATTACCAGTTTCATGTAATCGATTACCAGTGACCAAATTTGATTTCAAAATGTTTTTTAACTTATTTGCAACGTTCCAAAATATTTTTTAAATGGTGTAATCGATTATACTATATTGGTAATCGATTACCAGTGTATCTGAACGTTAGAATTCAAATCCAATTGTGAAGAGTCACAACTTTTCATAAAATGCATTGTGTAATCGATTAGATGATTATGGTAATCGATTACCAGTGATAAGTTTTGAATAAAAGGTCAAGAGTTGTAACTCTTGACATGATTTTCTCAAGGTTATAACTCTTCCAATGGTTTTCTTGACTAGACATGAAGAGTTATAAAAGTAAGACCTTGACTTGCATTAAAAAAAAACTTACATAACTCTTTAACAGTTTTTGAGAACTTCTAAGAATTCCTTTCTACTAATCTTTCTTCTTGCTCTTCCTTTGCCAAAAAGTTTTCAAAGTTTTGTTTTTCCAAACCTTGTTTTTCTGCAAGTGAAAATTCTGCAGAAAACAAAAGTGTGCTATCCTTTCTTCTCTTCTCCCTTTGCCAAAAGAATAGAAGGACTAACCGCCTGAATTCTTTTGTGTCTCCCTTCTCTCTTTCCAAGAGAATCAAAGGACTAACCGCCTGAGAATTCTTTTGATTCTTCCCTTCCCCTTAAACAAAAGATTTCAAAGGACTAACCGCCTAAGATATCTTTTGTTTCCCCTTACAAAGATTCAAAGGACTAACCGCTTAAGAATCCTTTGTCTTAACACATTGGAGGGTACATCCTTTGTGGTACAAGCAGAGGGTACATCTACTTGGGTTATTGTACTGAGAACAAAAGAGGGTACATCTCTTGTGGATCAGTTCAAGTGGAGGGTACATCCACTTGGTTGTTCAAAGAGAACAAGAGAGGGTACATCCCTTGTGGATCTTTGCTTGTAAAGGTTTTTACAAGGTTGAAAGAAATCTCAAGAACCGGTGGTTGCTTGGGGACTGGATGTAGGCACAGGTTGTTGCCGAACCAGTATAAAATTCTTGTGTTTGTCTTCTTCTTCCCTACACTCTTTAATTTTCGTTGTGTACTTTTCTTTTACGCTTTACTTTTGTTTAAATTACGTAACTTAGTAGTAAAGCCTAATTGAATCTAGTAATATTAAGAAGAATACATTTTTAATTAGTCAAGACCTATTCATAATTAATTCAACCCCTCCTTCTTAATTATTCTGAGGCCACTTGATCCAATAGGAATGCCCAGGACTCCTCCATGATAAGCACATGTTGCGTTTGAGTCGTATCCTTGAAAAAATGGAGGTTGAGGAACCTTGGCTGGGGTTATGGCTACCATTGCATTATCAAGTAGATATGGGAGCAAGTTAGCATAGGACACCAGAATTGGGGTTCTACAGGCTTTTTTGCTAGAAAATTCCCTACCTGGTTGGTGTTTTGGTTTGTGTTAAGGGCGGTGTTTGGCATTGGATGTGCGGCAGGCCGACTTTGTGGCTGATTTAGGGATGGCCTTTGTGGATAATTAGGTGGTGGGTAATGAGAAAGGCTGATATTAGCTGAGTAATGACATTGTTGAGTTGGTGGGAAATTTGGCCATGTAGGAATGACAGTCATAGCATGGGTTCCTTCCTCCTTCTCGTCCTCTCTATTTGCCCCAGGCTTTTTATTTGTCAAAGAAGGATGATTAAATTTGCCTCTTTTCAGACTCACTTAGATCCTTTCGCAGGCAAAAACTAAATCAGCAAAGCTTGAGGGTGTGTAACCCACCATTTTCTCATAGTAGAACACTGGTAATGTGCCTACTATCATTGTTATCATCTCCCTCTCCATCATTGGCGGCGCTACTTGAGTTGTCATATCCCTCCATCTTTGGGCGTATCCTTTAAAAAATTCGTGCTCCTGTTCTGTAGCTGCATTCTATCTGGAGTCATATCAGAATTGTACTAATACTGCCTAACAAAGGCAACCATTAGGTCTTTCCGAGAATGGATTTGGGAAGGTTCCAAATTAGTATATCAGATGACGGCTACCCTAGTAAGACTTTCCTGGAAGAAATGCATCAACAATTTTTCATCTCTTGTGTATGCTCCAATTTTCCTGCAATACACCTTCAGGTGATTCTTGGGGCAAGTTTTCCCCTTGTACTTATTGAAGTCTGACACCTTGAACTTCGGAGGAATGACCACGTTGGGTACTAGGCACAAATCTTCCATGTCAGCAAAGGCATAATCTCCACCTCCTTCAATGGCCCTTAGCCTCTCTTCTATATGATCAAATCTCCCCCTTTCTACCATAGCAGCAAGGACTCTTCCCACCATAAAATGAAAGGGTTATGGTTGTGGGCAATACTGAGGGTCCTCCAAAGTGTTTGGTAGGGGTACACCACCAACTGCTTGCCCCTCAGTGGCGTACTTCCCCAATTCTTTGCACAAAATGGGGGCCGCCTGTACTTCCCAATTCTTTGCCTCCCTGCCCTATCATATTCGAGGTTGGATGATTTATTTGGTTGAGGTCAGATGGGGGATTCGGGTCCACCTCATCAACAACAATGGTAGTAGCAACTGCAGCCGCATTGACCTCCAATATCTTTTTCATGCTCATCATCGCCTCCATAATTGTGGCCATTTGCTCTTTCATGGCCTCCATGTCGGCCTTCATCCGCTCTTGTACCTCCTTTATTTCACCCATTACTCTAGCTCTAGCACGCATTTGGTAGGGCGTCGTAAAGCACGTTCTTTCCTTTTGATAACAATGATTGCATTTCTGATTTCAAGGAAAGAATGCAATGAGCAATGAAACCAATGAAAAGCATGGATGTATGTGAATGATGCATTGCTGAAGTATAGCAAATTTTACATAGGACATAAGGTTGAATCAATTTAGATTTTCATTAAAACAACATGGTCCATCACATCTTGTCAAAGTGAAACTGGAAATAACACATGGACGCCAACAGTCCTTAATTTTTGTGAATCATTTAGCTCAATCATGTGTCGGCAGTAGACAAAGAAGCGATGTAACTCGATCCATCTTTTGCCCCAATTTTTGTAAGTTGGTTACTTCTTTACTTGACCTTGACTTGATAAACTTTTTCCTTAAAAACATGTGCTTGGTTCAACCCTATAATCCAAGGAAAAGAAAATTTGATTGGCAATACTTCGACCACATCTCATAGAGATGAATGACTAGGGCATACTTATGCTATACATGGAAAATGTAATTATGAGATTGAGATGCCCGAAGAACCATCATCTTCCTAGTTAACCATGCATTAGGTACCACATTCATGTGATCTTCAATTTTTTTTTTATAGAGAAATGAGTGTATAATCCGAACATGGTTGGTTTACATCCATCATCATGGTATCCAACACATGTAACTAAGAATGTGGTGTAACTTCTTTTTGCTCTCTTTTTTTTTGCGTTTTTTTTGCGGAGGAAAATGCAAGGATCATGCATGAGTGAACATGATATGTGAACAATGGAAGTAGAACATATGCAGTTGGCATGCCAAATAAAGGCGTATGATAATGTAGTGATTTATGTGAATGCAATGCATGAATATGATGCAGGAACGATATGCCCATTACGATGCCATGAAGAGATGCATGATGCAATAAAGGAATATGCCAAAGTAAGTTTGCTATGTGCCCCTAATTCAGGAATCTAATGGAAAAGATCCAAAATTACCCTTTTAGTGACAACTCCCAAGGGTGGTTTCAAGTAACTTTACTGGCTTATAGAGATATCATCCTCTCAGGTAATACATTGTGGCGATAGGGACTATTAGTGACAATACATTACTAAAAGAGGAAAACTCTAGATGAGGCTTCACTGTGATCAAGCGAGTCAGAGACCCAGCATGACCATAGATTGACCTCCACTCCTTATGGCTCGCATAGAACTGGGTATAGGGCCTAATATCTCAATGTGTGTGCGAGCTGTAGGTGTCATGTGTGCGTAGAAAAAAATATTTCTAACTATGAATGTAATCGATAAACAAACACACACCAAACATAACAACATAGCAAAGGTTATATACAAATATGGACAAAACAAAAGATAAAAGGGAAAAAGGAACATATATAAGGAATAAGTCATGATAAAAACATTGCACACTGACTGAATGGCCTAACTCTCTAACGGTCCCCAGTGAAGTTGCCAACTGTCACAACCTGCTCTCCAGCGGGAGGCGCGAAAAGGACTCTTGGATGGGTCACGAGTGCGTCTTCCATTGAAGGAAAATGAACGGATTAGCACTAGAAAAACCAACATTTATTTGAGGAAAACAGTAGAAAAACCAAAAAGAAAAGGTTGAAGGTCTGCATATTTTGAAAATGAGGGTTTGGTAGTCATTTACACATGGGGAAGGTATTAGCACCCCACGCGCCCGTCACAAGGGACGGCAGCCTCTAATCGAGTGTGCAAATCATGACTTCAATATTATTTATTTTCCCTTTTATCTTTATTTTCCCTTTATATATATATATATATATATATATATATATATATATATATTACTTTTTTGGGGTCGACAAGGGTGTTTCTCTCGCTCCTACGTATCCTCGGGTGCGATGAGGAAATCAGACCCATATAGTTCTTTAAGTCTGAAATTTTGTGGTTTACATTGTTTTTATCTTTTTTGAAAGATTGATTTTAACCGAACAAAAGTCGTTTTATGGTGTTGGACCTTTGAAATGATCTTTTGATTTTTGAAAAAAGGAGAGAGTTGTTAAGGCGTTTGACGTTGAAACGACCTCTTGATTTTTTTGAAAGGAGAGAATCGTTAAGACGTTAGACCTTGAAACGACCTCTTTATTTTTGAAAGGAGAGAATCGTTAAGGCATTGGACCTTTGAATGCTCTCTTGATTTTTTTTTATGAAATGAAGAAGTTTATGAGTTGGTTTTATTTGGTTTTGGCTCACTAATCTTCAATCCCTTTTTTAAGATAACTTGCAGCGTTAATGATCGGTTAACACTTATTTTACATTGATGGAAAGAGTTTACGACACAAACGATCGGTCGAAATTTATTTAAATAGTGATTAAGTGAGATTACAACACAAACGATCGGTTGAATTTTGTTTTAATGGTGATTAAACGAGATTACGGTATGCACAATCGGTCGAAACTTGCTTTGAACCAAGAAAAAGATCACCGATGATCGAAGATGGAGATGAAGATGCATAAACAATAAAGGGGACCTCTAATGGTCCATAAATCAAGTTCAAATCCTTAAAGCAAGCACTAACCGGATGAAGAATGAAGAACGGATGAAGAACGAACGAAGAATGAACGACAAACGGTGTAGGAATCGATCATGGATTCGATTCGGAAGTGTTTCGGCCTTGTTTTCTCTTCTTTCTTCTTCCTTTCTCTTCTTTCCTCTTCTTTTTGGACCTCTAGACCTCAGGGAACTCAGGGACCCTTTTCCTCAGCCTTCCCACACCTATTTATAGCAAAACAAGGCATTTGGAATGAAGGTAGCTCGCCCAGGCGAGCTGATAACTTCATCCTGAAGCAACCCTGCTCGCCTAGGCGGGCTGGTTACTTCATTATGAAGTTATCTAGGTGGTTCAAGGGCCGAAAAATGCCCGAAAAGTGACTCTTTTGCCCTCCTTTTGAGTATTTTGCACATTTCCTTCCGAAACATTGAGAAATCTTATGGAATGTGCGGCAACAAGTGTTAAGCAGCTTAATTCGGCTGGCAAGAATCCAAATGTTTGCAAATGATCGTCCCGGACAAAATTAGGGTATGACAGAAATTAAAAAAGATAATCATGTATATCATAATGAATATTAATTAATAGTGAAGAAATAAAGAATTTACTTACATCATCCATAATGTAGTACATATATGTGTAAACATTTGTCACCTGATATTATTTCACTAACATCAGAATATGTTAGGAAGATCAATGTAGCTACATCTACAATCCCAAATTTTGTGCCATCAAACATAAATTGTACAGGCTTCTCATAAATATCACAAAGGCTCCTGATTAGCCCACGCAAGGGATCATCTGCCTCCATATTAAATGACTTTGTTTCACGTGCAACCAATTTGTTTGGAGTAAGTTGTGCATCCTATATGGTTAATGAAAACAACAATTTAACTGATATTGGTAACTTGTTTATGTCTAATCTATGATTGTGTTAATTCATGTACAACAAAATAAACATTACCTTATGTGATACAACTTTGACAAGCTGTGTCGGCCATGTAATGAATGTGTCAAGGGTCTGCCCCACATACTGTATTTCTGACGTGGGGTATGGGACTTCAGCATCACTGTTGATTACTTTTTCAACACTTACCCTTACCACATCATCTGCATAAGCCATATTGTGTATGGTAGACCCCTCCTCAAGTATTTTTGCCAATGCCACCAACTATGTACCACAGTCACATTGCACAAACAATCCCATAGTTGGTATGACATTAGCAACATCTTCTTCTCCTGAAGGGTTCACACCAGTTTCAACATTACTTCCCTTTGTGTTGACACGTGCACCCAATTGTAGTATGTCTGCCTCAATTAGGGGCGAGTACTGCGATCCCCTTTGTGAGAACTCTATTTTTATTGCCTCTTTCAACTCCTGTTTCATTTTCTCCAGGCTTCTATTTTCTTCTTCAAGCTGACTCCTCATTTATTCCCTAAGGTTTCCGATAATGTCATTCCTCCACTGTTCCTTAAGGGTTCCAATTATCTCAACCAATTGTTGTTGGCTGATGGATGTGGAGGAGTTGTTGGAGGCACGTGATGCCCTTCCGTAGTATTGACTAATCGTCACACCAGACCCCGCTGCACATACACGAACCCTAAGGTTAGGTTGACCAATGGCAGTGTTAAGGATGTCGTCACGACCATGGGGAACAAAGCTACCCTGTGTAGTCTACTCTTCTAAGGAGTCCTACACGAAGGAGGTGACAGAAAAACATCAAATGAAGTAATTGTTATTATTAAATTAAGAAAACATTTAAATTGAATAATAACCGTTAACTCACTATTTTATTAGATATTTCTTGTGCCGACTGAGATGTCATATGGCCATAACGCTTCGTGTGGGCCACCTTCCAGTTAACATGTCTTTGAATTGGAGATGGGGGGTTGTCAATAATTGTTTTATTTTCTATCAGCATTTCCTCCTCTTGTAGTCTCATCCTTTTATCGTCTAATAGCTTCTTCTCAAGCAAATCATAACCCTCCCGAGATAGTACGTGGGGGCCAATTAATGTGTTTTTGAATTGCCTGTGGCCATTTCTTGATACCCTGTCATGGCTCATATATAATTACCACCAATTGAATTTAATTGAAACGTTAAATTGGACAAGTGATACTTGAAGTTACACGCATGCACATCTAACCTCCCAGTTAGGTGTCTGACGGGTTGTAGCAAATTCTTTCCAAGTTTTGGGATCTAGACCATATTTTGATGAAGGATCCTATGTTTGTTTCTTCTTAGTGTTAGCAAACACAAATTTGCTAGTGAAGGTGGACTTAAATTGCCTTTATCTTGTCGCCACCATTGACATGACCTTCTTCTTCGCATTTGGTGCTTCTGGGATATCAAATTTAGCCTGCATAAGACAATGTTGTGTTACATTTAGTTGATGTAAACATTTGGTTTAAAAATATAACTAAAATATTAAACACAAAATGCAGGTGTAGACTTACCAAAATGTCATTCCATACTAGGTCCTTTAGAGATTCAAGTACATCTTTCCAGTTGTTGCGTACAATAGCAATCTTTTCATGAGCTACTACCCCCAAATAACTGTGGACATTTTCCTTGTGAGGGCCTGATCCTCTCCCAGTACCGGGATCAACATTAACCATTGGTCTTGGCTGATCAAGGGTTCTTAAAGTCAAGCTTCTTAGTCGTGTTAATTGTCTACTCCTCTTGGAAATGGCCTCTAACTGACCATCGGAATACGGAGGAGACCTCGGAGGTGTGGCCATGACCTTGTGCAAATAAAAGTAATAATTAGTAAAGTACACAAGAATTCAACATATACTCAATACAAAACAAATTATAAATTGCCACAAAAAAATACATTACTTTGATACAAGTTCGTTATGTAGGAATGTTCTCCCATAAACCTTCATCATGGTCTATACGATTTGCATGTACATCATCGATGTCATGATCTTCATTCATAGAAGGCATTCATTGGGAAAAAGTAGGTGTCTCACAAATGTCAAGGGTCGAATCATCATTATGGTTACTAATACCACTTGGTCTTCCTTGTAGAACCACTGACAATTTTGAATCACATGGATCTTCGACGTAAAAAACTTGTCTGGCTTGTTCTGCCATAATGAAATGTTCATCCATATAAGCCACCTTGTTAAGGTATACTAAAGTGAATCCCAATGGATCTTCATGCACACCAGTCTTCCCATTAACCCACTTACACTTAAAAACTGGCACTCAAAATTCACTATAATTAACCTCCCATATTTCTTCAATGACGCCAAAGTAAGGCATGGATACTTGAATTGGGTTGTTGTCTGATGCACTGCAAAAGTGATCAGAATCAACATCAATAGTTACCCCACTATTTTGCACGGAACTTTAATCATCATGTGACTTCGTGTAGAACGAATAATTATTGATGTCATATCCCTTCCAAGTAGAGACATTCTGATTTGGGCCAATAGCTAACAATCTTAGTGTTCTAGAAGCACTATCATCAACAAATATTGTTTGTCTAAACCACTTGATGAAATTCTATTGTGCTCTTGCAACATCCTTATCATGTTCATTTTTGGATAAGTATCTGTCACATTTTTTTTGTGAGCCTCTATGTATGGTAACACCTCTGCTGTATTGTTTAATATATAAAAATATGCTTGTGATACCTTATATTGACTCATTGTTACAACATTGTATCCACATGTACCTTTACCTTGTCGTGACTGGTGATGTCGACTTTCAGGAAGACCCACAGAGTTAACTGTTGCAATGTACTGCGAGCAAAACTTAATACATTCTTCAGTAACGTATCTTTCAACAATTGAAGCTTCTGGCCGGTGTTGGTTCTTGGTATAACCCTTTAACACCTTCATGAACCGCTCAACTAGATACATCCACCGCAAAAACACAAGACCACACAACTGAATTTCCCTTACGAGATGAACAACTAAGTGTACCATTATGTCCAAAAATAATGGTGGAAAATACATCTCTATTTGACAAAGGACAACGACAGCCTCATTCTCCAATTCATCCAAATTTTGTGGGTTAATGACTTTCCGACAAATATCATTAAAAAGGAAGCACAAATGAGTTATTGCAACCCTGACCTTGTTAGGCAAGGTACCGCGAATCGCCACAGGCAATAGTTGTTGCATTAACAGATGACAATCATGAGATTTCAAGTCAACCAATTTGAGATCATTGAGGGAGACAAGGCTCTTGATATTTGAAGAGTATCCTTGTGGGACTTTTACACTATGCATACATTGACAAAAACTTTTATTTTCTTTTGTTGACATTGTGTAACATGTTGGGGGAAATACATTTGTGGACCTTTTGAGATAGGATGCAACCGGTCTTCACGACACTTCAAACCATCCTTTGTCTTGCCTTTGATGTTAATGAGGGTGCCAATTAAAGAATCACAAACATTTTTCTCCACATGCATGATGTCTATACAATGTCTAACATCAAGATTGGACCAGTATGGAAGATCAAAGAATATTGACCTTTTCTTCCATATGTTTGAATCAGATGATGGTTTTCTTTGTGTCTTCCCAAACATAGTTACGATATCCTTTACCCGATCATAAACTTCTTTGCCAGCTAATGGGCTGGGCACGCTTTCATTTACTTGACTTCCATCGAAGGCTCTTTTCAATCGCCGATAGGGATGATAATGTTTGAGAAATCTTCGGTGCCCAATATACACAGTTTTCTTTCCATGTTTTAGTTGGATAAAGCTTGTATTTTTCTTGCATATAGGACATGCGTGATGTCCTTTGACACTATATCCTCTTAAGTTCCTATAGGCTAGAAAGTCATTAATGGTACAAAATACCATTGCACACAACCTGAATGTCTTATGCAGATTCCCATCCCACACATCAACCCCGTCTTCCCACAATTTCCTCAAGTCTTCAATTAACAGACTGAGATACGCAAAAATATCATTCCCTGGCTGCCTCAGACCTGCTATCATCATACAAAGCATTATGTACTTTCTCTTGATGCATAACCAAGGAGGGAGGTTGTAAATCAACAACAAAATAGGCTAGGAACTGTTGTGACTACTTAAGTTTTCAAAAGGGTTCATTCCGTCCGATGCTAGACCAAGCCTTAGATTTCTTGGCTCGTCCCCAAAATTAGGATACCGAAGGCCGATTGCCTTCCATTGCGGACTATCAGCTCGATGTCGGAGGAATCCATCAGGTTTTCTACTGTGGGCATGCCATGTAAGGTTTTTTGCATCATCACCATTAGCATACAATCGCTTAAACCTTGGTATTATTGGAAGATACCAACACACCTTTGCTGGACGCTGATTTTTTGTGATTGCATCAATACTGCATTCCGCATTGGTCACTCTGTAGCATGAGACCCCACATGTGGGGCAATTAAGCATTTCTGTAAATTCATTTGTGCAAAATGCAATCATTAGGGCATTGGTAGTCGTTATTTACGACTAACTTTTGCATTGAAAAGTTTCATTAAATTTATATCTTTTCCCCAATTTATGGTTCTTTTTGTAGGTTTGTATATATTTTTATGCTTATTTTAATTTCACTCAGTAGATATTCCCAATATTGTGAATTAATGTGGTTCAACTTCAGTTTCAGGCTAAAGGATGAAGAAGAAGAAGGTTGAAGCAGCTGGTGTCTCGCTAAGCAAGGCATATGCGCTTAGGGAGTAACATCCGCTAAGCGAGACATTCAGTTCGCTTAGCGAGTTGGAAGTATCTGGAAGAGAATCTGCCATTCATGCACGTGCCCAACGCGCCATCAGCTCGCTCAGCAAGTCACTTGTATCTTCTCACGCTTAGTGCGCCCAGCTCGCTCAGTGAAAATTCACTAACTCACACTTAGCGAGAAAATGGCGCTAAGCGAGCATTCAGGATAAAAAAGCTGTTAAAATACTGAAGTTGGCAAAAAATAAGGGAGTTCCTTAGAGGAGAGATGTAACATAGCCGAAAAAAGAGCAAGAGAGAAGAGCTTGGACGAAAAGCCTCAGCCTTTGAGAGATTCTAAGTTTAGGAGTGATTATTAGGTTTTTAGAGGTGGAGGAGACATCCCCACCACTTTGTAATCTTAATTATCCTTCAGAAACTTGTTCTTGGGCTGAAAGGTGCTAACTTGCAATGGGAGGCTAAAACTCTTATTGGGGATTTCTGCTGAACTTTGATGTAAAATCCTTTACTATCTATTTAAAGTTGTTTTTATGTGTTCATTGCTTCTATCTGCACTTAATTCTTACATGCTTGTGGCTTGATCACCCATTTGTGTGTAAAGTTTGGATTTTTAGCACTGGAAAGTGTTTTAATTCCTTAGAACTGGATAGAGCAAGCTAGAGAACTGTATGTTTGGACATGGAGTGCAGGGATTTAGTTCATATTATGTTGTAATTTTAATGCAACTCGTTTAGGCTAAGTTCGACGAGGGATCTAGAACGAAGTTTAGATAGAGTTAGACCCATTCACTCGAGGGATCTTGGTTTGGGTAGTTGTTTTCGGCATATAACATGAAACACAACTTTAAATAGAGAAAAATACTCAATAACATCAAGTAGGTTCAGTAGAAAGACCCAATGTTTATAATCATCTGTTTATCTCTCACCTTTAGATAGTTAATTTTGTAGTTAAATTAGAACTGTAGACACAACTTCTCTTTATATTTACTAGCTTTATACAAATGTTTACCTACTAAATGAATGCTTTTTGAATGAAACAAGTTCCCTATGATTTGATACTCAGTTCTTACCGTTTTATACTACTTGTGCGACTCAGTACACTTGCTGATCAGTATCGCAGTTGGGTGAGTGCGGAACAAGTTTTTGGCGCCGTTGCCGGGGAACTTCTTTCCATTTGGGAAGTATAGGTCCATTTGTAGGCATTGATTCTTTATTCTTTGATTAATCTTTGTGTGAATAGCTAGTCGAAATTTATTTTTCTCTTAATTTGGTTAACTGTTGCTCTTGTTAGTGTTTTGTATGCAAGGTAACCTTTCTGCAAGTGATTTAGCTCCATTGGATTTGGAGATAGAAGCCACTTGTAGAAGGAACAACGCAAAAAGAAGAAGAAAAATTTTGTAGGACAGGACAGCACCACCAATTCTAGAGGAACCTCAATCATTTGAGTCGTCTTCTATTTTTCCAGAGCCAAGAGAATCAGAAATAGGTGCATCTAGGGTTGACATAATGGCTGAAGATTAACGTAGGAGGGTTACCCTTGAAGATTACTCTAGCTCGACTGTGTCGTAATTCTTCACAAGTATAGCGTGGCCAGAAGTTCAAGCACACAACATTACATACCCTCACTCCTTGATACAGTTAATTCAAGGAAATCTATTTCATGGCTTGCCGAACGAAGACCCATATGCACACTTGGCCACATACATTGAGATTTGCAATACAACCAAGATTGTCGGTGTGCCTGAGAATGCAATGAGGCTGAGTTTGTTCTCATTTTCATTGTCTGGATAAGCAAAGAGATGGTTACATTCATTTAAGGGAAACGGTCTCAAGACTTAGGATGAAGTGGTGGAGAAATTTTTGAAGAAATATTTCACCGAGTCTAAGATAGCAGAAGGAAAAGCAGCCATCTCTTCATTTCACCAGTTTCTAGATACTCTCTAAGTGAAGCACTTGAACGATTTCGTAGCTTGATGTGGAAAACACCGACTCACAGATTCTCATAACCAATTCAGCTCCACATTTTTATAGATGGGTTAAGGTCGCAATCCAAGCAGTTGTTGGATGCTTCTGCTGGGGGAAGATCAAATTGAAGACCCTGGAAGAGGCTATGGAACTCATTGAAAACGTGGCTGCAAGTGATCATGCCATCTTGCGTGATCGGACTCACATTCCCACAAAGAGAAGCCCGTTGGAGCTTTCCTCTCAAGATGCATTACTGGCACAAAACAAGTTGCTAGCTAAGCAGCTTAAGACATTGATAGAAACATTGAGTAAGTTGCCTAATCAATTGTAGGTTAATAAACCTTCACATTTAGTTGTTTTGCAGGTTGGAGGTTGCAACATATGTGGAGGAGCTCATGAATCTAGATGCTATATTCCCCTAGATGACACAGCCTAAGAGGTAAATTACATGGGAAACCAAAACATGCCAGGATTTAATGCAGGTGGATATGTAGGTTACCAGCAAGGTTCAAATTATAACCAGAATAAAAAAAAGTGGAGGTCCCACCCTGGAAATTAGTTCAACAAGGACCAAGGTGGATCATCCAATAGGCCTTAGAACCAAGGGCCTAGCCTCTATGAAAGAACCACCAAGCTGGAGGAGACTTTGGCTCAATTTATGCAGGTTACAATGTCAAATCATAAGAGCACCAGGTCTGCCATTAAAAACCTGGAGATTCAAGTGGGGCAACTGGCCAAGCAGATAACAGAGAATTCTTCTAGCAATTTTGGATCAAACACTGAGAAGAATCCAAAGGAAGAATGCAAAGCTATCATGACCTAGAGCAGAAAGGCAAACCTTGTTGAGGACGAGGGAAGGACATGTGATGACAAGCAAGAGCTAGTGATTGAAGAAGGAGAGGAAGAAAAAGAAAAAGAAGAGGATCAGTTGAGAGAAAAGTCAATAAATGAAGAAGAAAAAGAAAAAGAAAATGAAAAAAATGAAAGAAATAGAGAAATAGAGGGAGAAAGGAAGACAAAGAGTGAGCTTACAAGAGAAAAGAAGAAAGAGGTTGTCTCTTGTGCTGGGAAGGAAGCACCATACCCTCTGGTGCCATCAAAGAAAGACAAAGAGCGACATCTGGCTCGTTTCCTTGACATCTTCAAGAAATTTGAGATAACCATTCCCTTTGGAGAAGCCCTACAATAAATGCCACTTTATTCTAAGTTTTTGAAAGATCTGCTAACCAGAAAGAGCAAATATATCCACAGTGATAACATTATGGCGGAAGGGAACTACAGTGTGGTGATACAAAGAATCCTTCCACCTAAGTATAAGGATCCTGGGAGTGTTACTATTCCCTACTCTATTGGTTCGGTGTCGGTTGGTAAAGCTCTCATTGATTTGGGGGCCAGTATAAATTTGATGCCCTCTCCATGTGCAGGAGAATTGGAGAGTTGGAGATTATGCCAACTAGAATGACACTACAACTTGCAGATCAGTCTATTACAAGGCCTTATGGTGTGATTAAAGATGTTCTATTCAAGGTGCATTAGTTTACCTTCCCTGCAGACTTTGTTGTTATGGACATTGAAGAGGATTCTGAAATCCCTTTGATTTTGGGCCATCCCTTCATGTTAACCACCAAATGTGTGGTGGATATGGGGAACGGTAAGCTGGAAATGAGCGTGGATGGCCATAAAGTTACATTCAACTTATTTGAGGCAATGAAGCACCCAGATGATCACAAGGCCTATTTCAAAGTAGAAAAGGTGGAACATGAGATATATATGGTAGCTAGAGCCATGGTACTACATTCCCCACTTGAAAAAGCACTGAATAACAATATAGAATGTCTGAAAATAGAAGAAGAAAAAGAAGTGCAGACCTATTTGGAGGAATTAGAAGGTGTAGAAGAAAAACCTGCTGGAGAAGTGGTTTTTGAAGAATTAAAGAAGGACAGTTTAGCAGAAAAGGCTAAAGTGGAGTTGAAGACCCTTCCTGAACATCTGAAGTATGTATTTTTAGGAGAAAATGAAACCAATCCGGTGATCATCAACAGTTCTTTGAGGAAGGAAGAGGAGGCTTAGCTAGTGAAGGTTTTGAAGAAACATAAGGCAGCCATTGGATGGCACATTTTTGACTTGAAAGGAATCAACCCTTCTTATTGTATGCATAAGATCAATATTGAAGCTTACAATAAGCCTGTAAGACAGCCATAAAGAAGACTGAATCCAGTTATGAAAGAGGAAGTGAGGAAGGAAGTGCTTAAATTGTTAGAAGTAGGGCTCATTTATCCCATCTCAGATAGTGCTTGTGTTACTCCTGTGCAAGTGGTTCCCAAGAAAGGAGGCATGACAGTGATTAGGAATGAGAAGAATGATTTAATTCCCACAAGAACTATCACTAGCTGGAGGATGTGTATTGACTATAGAAAATTGAATGACGCCACCAGAAAAGATCACTACCCACTTCCCTTCATGGATCAAATGCTTGAGAGGCTAGCAGGGCAATCATTCTATTGCTTTTTAGATGGATACTTTGGCTACAATCAAATTGCTGTAGACCCTAATGACCAAGAGAAGACAACATTTACCTGCCCCTTTGGTGTGTTTGCCTATAGGCGAATGCCTTTTGGCCTTTGCAATGATCCTGCAACTTTTCAGAGATGTATGATGGCAATCTTTATTGATATGGTGGAGAAATGTATAGAAGTATTTATGGATGACTTCTCCGTCTTTGGCTCCTCTTTTAACTGCTATCTATCCAATCTAGAGAGAGTATTGCAACGGTGTGAAGAAACCAACTTGGTGCTTAATTGGGAAAAATGTCATTTTATGGTGCAAGAAGGCATTGTGTTGGGTCATAAAATTTCTGCAAGGGGGATTGAAGTAGATAAAGCAAAGATTGATGTGATCGAGAAGCTGCCCCCTTCGGTAAATTTTAAGGGAGTAAAAAGTTTTCTTGGGCATGTTGGGTTCTATATGCGATTTATAAAGGATTTCTCAAAGATTGCCAAACCGCTCAGCAATTTGCTTAACAAGGACGCTGTGTTTTTGTTTGATGAAGATTGTCTGAAAGCATTCAACACTCTTAAGACCAGTCTAGTGTCCGCTCCTGTCATTACAACACCTAATTGGGGCCAAGAATTTGAGCTAATGTGTGATGCAAGTGATTATGCTGTAGGTGATGTCTTGGGCCAGAGGAAGGGTAGAGTATTCCATGCTATTTACTATGCTAGCAAAGTTTTGAATGATGCTCAGATGAATTATGCTACCACAGAGAAGTGTTGGATCGAGTGGCCTCAGAATAATTAAGAAGGGGGGGTTGAATTAATTATTCCTAAACCTTTACCAATTAAAAAATTACTCTTTTAAGGCTTTTACTAAATTGTTAAGAGAATGAGGAGTAGAAGAGAAACTTAACAGAAAGTAAAAGCGGAAATTAAATGCACAGCGGAAAGTAAAAGAGTAGGGAAGAAGGAAACAAACACACAAGAGTTTTTATATTGGTTCGGCAACAACCCGTGCCTACCTCCAGTCCCCAAGCGACCTGCGGTCCTTGAGATTTCTTTCAACCTTGTAAAAAACCTTTTACAAGCAAAGATCCACAAGGGATGTACCCTCCCTTGTTCTCTTTGAACCTAGTGGATGTACCCTCCACTAGAACTGATCCACAAGAGATGTACCCTCTCTTGTTCTCAGTCAAACCCAAGTAGATGTACCCTCTACTTGTGCCACAAAGGATGTACCCTCCAATGTGTTAAGACATAGATCTCAGGCTGTTACACCTTTGATACTTTGTGAATGGGGATACAAAAGAATTCTCAGGCGGTTAAACCTTTGAACGCTTTTGTATTAGGGAATGGGAAGAATCAAAAGAATTCTCAGACTGTGTCGTTTTGAATTCTTTGACAAGGGAGAAGGGAGACACAAAAGAATTCAGGTGGTTAGTCCTTCCTTCTTTTGGAAAAGAGAGAAGAGAGACACAAAAAGAATTCAGGCGGTTAGTCCTTGGCGAATTCTTTTTGGCAAAGGGAGAAGAGAATGAAAAGGATGAATAGCACAAGTTTTCAAGGTTTGGAAAACCAGAAAACTTCAGAAAGCTTTTGGTACAAAGAAGAAGAAGAAGTTCAAAGAGATTCAAGGCTTGTAAAGGATTGTAAGAGATTGATTTAGAAAGACTTGATTTGAAAATGCAAAAGAAAGCCTTGCTTTTATAGACTCTTCATGTCTGGTCAAGAAGGCCATTCAGAAGAGTTATAACTTTTGAAAAGACTTAAAACCCATTTGAAAAAGTCAAAACCTTTTTGAAGAGTTACATCTTTAGATTTTTCAGAAACAAACACTGGTAATCGATTACCAAATAAGTGTAATCGATTACACAAAGCTTTTGAGTGAAACAATGTGACTCTTCACATTTAAATTTGAATTTCAACGTTCAAGGGCACTGGTAATTGATTACCAAAACATTGTAATCGATTACAACCTTTTGAAAATATTTGGAACGTTGTAAATTCAGTTTGAAAAACTTTTTCAAATTCATTTTGCTACTGGTAATCAATTACAGCAGTATGGTAATCGATTACCAGAGAGTAAAAACTCTTTGGTAAAGATTTTGTCAAAAACTCATGTGCTATTCAAAGTTTTGAAAAAACTTTTTAATACTTATCTTGATTGAGTCTTTTCTTCATTCTTGAATCTTGAGTCTTGAATCTTGATCTTGATTCTTGAGATCTTGAGTCTTGATTCTTGATTCTTGAATCTTGATCTTGATTCTTGAGATCTTGAATCTTGAATCTTGATTCTTTTTTGTAGGCTTTCTTCTTGAACTCTTGACTTGTTCTTGATTCTCTTGAGATGTTCTTTGATTCACTTGAGCTTTTTGTTCATCACTTTTGTCATCATCTTTTGTTGTCATCATTGTTATCATCAAAACACCTTTGAATCATTGTTTTTTCATCATGAAGCTTTGCTTCCACAAGAAGGAAATGTTAGCAATAGTTTATGCATTGGAGAAATTCAGGTCATACTTGGTGGGATCGAAAGTTATCATCTATACTGATCATACAGCCATCTAGTATTTGCTAAATAAAGCTGATTCCAAGCCTCGGTTAATCAGATGGATTTTGTTACTTCAGGAGTTTGATCTAGTTATCAAAGACAAGAAAGGCTCTAAAAATCTGTTAGCTGACCACTTGTCAAGACTGGTTAATGAGGAGGTGACTTTGAAAGAGCTAGACATAAGAGATGAATTTCCCGATGAATCCCTATTCATGATAAATGAGAGACCTTGGTTTGCTGACTTGGCTAACTTCAAAGTAGTTGGAATCATCCCTAAGGATCTGACTGAGCAGCAAAGGAAGAAATTCCTGCATGACGCTCATTTTTACATCTGGGATGATCCACATTTGTTCAAGGTTGGTGCTGACAATCTTCTGAGAAGGTGTGTAACAAAGGAGGAAGCCAAGAGCATATTATGGCATTGCCATAATTCACCATGTGGAGGACATTATGGTGGAGACAAAACAGTAGTTAAGGTCCTACAATCAGGATTCTTTTGGCCAACACTCTTCAAGGATGCCCATCAACATGCACTAGAATGTGATCAATGCCAGAGAATGGAGGAATTTCCAGAAGAATGAAATGCCCCTACAGAATATAATGGAAGCGAAAATCTTTGACTGTTGGGGAATCGACTTTGTAGGTCCCTTTCCCCCATCCTTTGGCAATAAATATATTCTCGTAGCTGTGGACTATGTCTCCAAGTGGGTAGAAGCAGTGGCTACTGTAACACCCTATATATATCTATATATTATTAGTAATTATGTTTGATGTTTGATTATTTGTTGTGTTATTTTATCCGTAATTATTTTCAAGGAGGTTAATTTAGTTAATAGAGGGGTGTGGGTAGATAAGGATCTAGCTTCTAAAAGAAGCCTCTTGAGAAAGCTTCTCAAAGAAGCCATTAGGAAGCTTCTTGAGGAAGCCTCTTAATGAAGTTTTTTGAGGAAGCTACATGAGCTGTCTCGGTAAAAACGCTGCCCAGCCTCCGTTAACAGTTGGATCTACTCGAAATTTGGTCTATAGCTTCACAAGACAATTGTCCACGATCTGACCGTTGGGATCGTTGAGAAGATGTCTGGAGTGTGCGCGAAGCTTCCGTTCCTGAGAGCATTTCTCATTTAAGCATTTCAGCCTTTGCTTTCATGTAGCTTAGGAAAAACACCATTTCTTCTTCTTTCTTTCTTCCAAAGCCATTTCTAACGTCCCAAGCATTTTCTCCATCACCCACAGCCACCATTATCCACCACAAACCGTCGTTGTTCTCCGTTGCAACCCCACACTGAGAGGAACCCTTCGATCGAAGCGGAATCTTCCAACTTGGCTCTGGTTTCGGGAGAGAACGAAACCCTAGTCCGACCTTTCATTTTCCTTCGAGGTAACCATGATTCTACGCTTGTTTCTTGTTAGTTTCAGCTTGTCTTTGCATCTTTTCTGACTTTGGAACCGCCATTGCATGTCTTATGCTCCCTTTGAAAAACTCTAGAGAAAGACACTTTGTAAACATTATCCTTTCATGAAATGCATGTTATTTTCGTAACCTACACTTAACCCCGGTCACATTGGCGTGGTCAAAATTTCCAAATGATGTTCCTTTGTAAAACCCGAAATGCTCTCAGCTCTTTCATGTAGTGATGTGGGTGTTTGACCCAGAGCACTGTTATTAGCTTTGTTTTCTGAAATCCATATTAAGTCTCCTTCGTTTTGATATGGTAGAGGATTGCGTGGAACCGACGAGCGGAAAAGAAAAAGACATCTCCAAGTGACGTGACGAGGAAACTACGGGTAGCTCACAATAGGTGAGGGGAGTCTGTTATAAAATTTACCGTTTTAACACCATAGCTAGGGTCAGGGAACCTAGCTATGAGGATAGCTGCCTTTCCTTGTTGCATCCTGATTTTTCTTCAAAGAAAATTACGTTTTAACTAATAGGATGTGATAAAATTGTTATTGATATGCATGCTGGTTTTTTTTTCAGGAGAACCTATGTTTTTGACAAATGGAATGCGATATATATATGTGTGTGTGTGTGTGTGTGTGTGTGTGTGTGTGTGTGCAAAATGCGATTTGTTGTTGATGTTGTTATTAAAGATTTTAATTGATATGTGATGATAATGATAATTATGATGATATTGATTTAAGATGACGTTGTTAATAAAGACCATGTCAACATGAATTGTTATTATTGATGAATATGTGAATACGAAATGAGGTTTCTGTTGTTGTTGATAACGTCATTGAGATGAGATGATATTTATGTTGTGAATGACATGGAAATGGAATGTTGATTGATGTAGGAAATTCATTGGCATATGCATGTTGTGTATGTTCGTAGGGGGCACTGTGCACTGACCTTCCAGGGTCTTTGGCACTAGCTTTTGGCCACGTTCATACGTTGGATGTTGTGTATGTTTGTGGGTGGAACTGGGCACTGACCTTCCAGGGTCTTTGACTCTAGCTTTTGGCCACAATCATACGTCGTATGGAGTGTATGTCATGGGGGGTAGAGTGCACTGACCTTGTCGGATGGCCCAGACGTGGGTGACTAGCGTGGTTAGAGAATCTAAGCATTTCTGAGGGGATACTTAGGCGCTTTAATTGGTCCATGGTCTTTGGCACTTACTTTTGGTCATGATCATAGCTCATACGACACAAGAAATAGAGTAACTGTGGCCAAGTGTAATTTGTACTAGGGAGCTGTCACCTGGTAGGGAACACCTTTGGGCTCCCAGGCTGATCACCGATGGGAGGGGGGCTGTTATGTGCACAACCGGGTGGTCTCGAAAAACTCAGCACAGTTCCCTAAGTGAGAGTATCGTGTGGACACGCTTAGGCTATTTCTTGAGATTTGATTGTTGTTGGTACATACCACATTGCATCTGAGTGTTGAGTCAGGTGCATGCATCATTCTATGCAGTCTTGATTGGGTCCATGGATGGATGATGAGTAATTGTTGGATGTGGATGATGAATATTTGTTGGATATGAGTGTTGAATAATGATTGTTGTGTATGCTCATCATGTTTGCTTATGTTCCTTGCTAAATGTGGTTATTTGGAATTGGTATTGGTTCTTTTTATAATGAACTCACCCTTGCAATTTTGTATCGTGTGGTTGATACTTGTGATGATCACGAACGTTGTTCGTGGGAGCAGAATGACAGTGGCAGGGTGTAGGGAGTAAGATTCTGGTGAGGAGCCGCCGAGCCGACGTGATGACGTTGGCGTTATTTTGGGAGAGAGTTGTGTTTTGTAATCAACTCCTTCGTAGTTGGTTTTTAAGTTTTATTTTTTTGAGGTAAAGAGGTAAAACTGGGATTTTAATTATATTTATGAACAAATTTATTTTTCGTTATGTGTATGACATGTACCGAATTATTGTTTCTATGTAATTATGCATATTCACTTAAGTAATGGCGTATTGTTGGATGAATTTATGTTGTGACAAAATCACTTCTATTTTCATAAGCAAAAATTAAGGGAGTTCTTTTTATAAAAATTGAAATCGAATATTAGAGTGTGGATACCGTAGCGACGAGGCGGGTCGTTACATTTAGTGGTATCAGAGCAGGTCGAACCTTTCGGCCAGTGAGTTATGAGCTGCTATGTTTTTCTGTGCATTCTCTGGTTGTTTTGTTGAATGCTTGGTGTTGGTTGTTTGCTGATGTTTGATGTTCGTTGTTTGCTATTAGCAGTTACTCACTAGTTGTGTTCCTATGAGCTATAGAGATTTGATTGTTGTAGTTATATTGAATTTGTTTTTCTGATGTCTGCTATACCATGAATTTCAATGTCGGGTCATGAATTATCAGACTGACCACCTGTATAATTTGTGAAGGGCAATGGAATGATATGACAAGCGATCAGAAAATGCAAATGATGGAAAGTGGGTGTTAATGTCTTGAGTCATCAACTCTCAAGAGTAACTGAGTAGGAATTTGTGATGGTTGTGATTGTTGTGTGGTTCTTTGTTTGTGTGTATTCCTTCCATGTCTGACTCCCTGGTGAGTATAGGGAGTGATGGCTGGATAGAATGATCATGTGATAGTGGTTGCCCTTCAAGCCTTAGCTCAGGCTATAGGGAATCCGAATAGAGGAGAAGCTGGTGGAGCTATTGAGTACCAAGGGTTGGACCGCTTCCAACGAAATAACCCTCCTTCTTTTAATGGAGGATACAACCCTGATGGTGCTCAGAACTGGATAAGGGAAATTGATAAAATTTTCCGAGTAATGGCATGTCCGGAGGGGCAAAAGGTTGCTTTTGGTGCATATACTCTAGTGGAAGAGGCTGAGTATTGGTGGGAGAATACACGCCAATGCCTAGAGGCTGAAGGTCAAGATGTGACCTGGGATGTCTTCAAGAGAGTGTTTTTGGAGAAATACTTTCCCGAGGATGTTAGGAACAAGAAGGAGATGGAGTTCTTGGAGCTTAAGCAAGGAAGTATGACTGTGGCTGAATATGCAGCCAAGTTTGAGGAGCTGGTGAGGTACTTTCCCCATTATCAAGGGAAAGATGGTGAGAGTTCCAAGTGTGTAAAGTTTCTGAATGGCTTACGACCTGAAGTGAAGCAAGCTGTGAATAACCAAGGTGTTCGTCAATTCCCACTTTTGGTTAATATGTGTCGGATTTGGGATGAAGACTCCAGAGACAGGGCGGCCTATTATAGGAGTACAGGTCCAATGAGGAATAAAAAGAATGGGCCTCAACATTGAGGAAAACCATATTCGACTCCTCCTAGGCAATATGGTAACTGCCATGACAATCAGAGGACTGCTGCTAGGGGCTTTGCAGGCGGTAGTGGTAGCAAACCCAATACTTTCTCCACTCATATCATTTGTTACAGATGTGGTAAACCAGGACACATCTCCTCGAATTGTCCTGATATAGGCGTAACATGTTTTAATTGTGGACAAAAGGGACACACTCAAATAGACTGTTCACGACCCAAGAAAGAGAAAAATGGTGGAGGCCCGAATGACCAAACTAGACATCCAAAGACCACGGGAAGAGTCTTTACCCTTAATGGTGCTGAAGCTTCGAAATCCAAAGATCTAATCCAAGGTAGATGTTTCATAAATGGGATTCCTTTGCTTGTGTTGTTTGATTCTGGTGCCACCCATTCCTTTATATCCTGTTTGTGTGTAGGAAAACTTAAGCTTTCTGTGTGTTCTTTCAATAAAGATCTAGTGGTAAAGACCCTTACTATTGGTTCTGTGTTAACTTCTTATGTGTGTTTGAATTGTCATGTGGAGATTTCCGGTAGAACATTCTTGATTGATTTGATTTGTTTGCCTTTGAGTCAGATTGATGTTATTCTTGGTATGGACTGGTTATCTTCTAACCATGTCTTGTTGAACTGTTTTGATAAAAGTGTGGTGTTTGATGATTCTGGAGTGAGTAAGGATATGATGTTTATCTCTTCCAACCAAGTTATGACATCTTTAAAGGAAGATGCTCAAGTGTACATGATCTTGTCTAGCCTGGAAGTAGAGACAAAGGTTTCTATGTGTGACCTCCTTGTTGTTAGAGAGTTTCCGGAAGTGTTTCCTGAGGATATATCCGGTCTGCCACCTGAGAGAGAGATAGAGTTTTCCATAGACTTAGTATCTGGTGCTGGACCCATATCCATAGTTCCTTATAGGATGTCTCCTATAGAGTTAGTTGAGCTTAAGAAACAGTTAGAGGAGTTGTTGGATAAGCAGTTTGTTAGGCCTAGTGTATCTCCATGGGGAGCCCCAGTGTTGTTAGTGAAGAAGAAAGATGGAACCATGAGGTTGTGTGTGGATTACCGCCAGTTGAATAAGGTAATGATTAAGAATAAGTACCCTTTGCCCAGAATAGATGACCTTATGGACCAGCTGGTAGGAGCTTGTGTGTTTAGCAAGATGGACCTTAGGTCGGGTTATCATCAGATCCGAGTGAAGTTTGAGGATATACCCAAGACTGCTTTTAGGGCCCATTACGGTCACTGTGAGTATCTAGTCATGCCCTTTGGTGTAACTAATGCTCCAGGAGTGTTTATGGACTACATGAATAGATTTTTTCACCCTTACCTTGATAGTTTTGTGGTAGTATTTATAGATGATATTTTGGTATACTCCTAGACTAGAGAGGAACATGAAGAACATTTGCGGATTGTGTTGCATACCCTTAAGGACCGACAACTCTATGCTAAGTTATCCAAGTGTGAATTCTGGTTAGAGAAAGTTAGTTTCCTAGGGCATGTGATATCTCAAGGGGGTATAGTTGTGGATCCCTCTAAGATAGAAGTTGTTCTTAAGTGGGAGAGTCCTAAGTCTTTTTTTGAGATTAAGAGTTTTCTAGGCTTAGCAGGATACTACCGGAGATTCATATAAGGTTTTTCCAAGTTGGCTCTACCTTTGACTAAACTGACTCGTAAGGGTCAAGCTTTTGTGTGGGATACCCAATGTGAGCATAGTTTCCAGACCCTTAAGGAAAGATTGACGACCGCTCCAGTGCTAGGTTTGCCTAACCCGAGAGAACCATTTGAGGTGTATTGTGATGCATCAAAGATGGGTTTAGGCGGAGTGTTGATGCAGAATGGCCAAGTGGTGGCCCATGCTTCTAGATAGCTTAAGACTCATGAGAGGAATTATCCCACCCATGATCTAGAGTTGGCTGCTATAGTTTTTGCCCTTAAGATTTGGAGGCATTATCTGTTTGGCTCTAAGTTCGAGGTGTTTAGTGATCATAAGAGCCTTAAGTACTTGTTTAGTCAAAAGGAGCTGAACATGAGACAAAGGAGATGGTTAGAGTTTCTTAAGGATTATGATTTTGAGCTTAGTTACCATCCTGGTAAAGCCAATGTAGTGGTTGATGCTTTGAGTAGGAAATCTCTGCATATGTCTGCTTTGATGGTTAGGGAGATGGATCTCCTGGAACAGTTTAGAGACCTTAGTCTTGCATGTGAGGTTATTCCTAATAGTGTAAGATTAGGAACTTTAAGGATCACTAGTGAGTTACTAGGTGATATCAAGGAAGGCCAAAAGATTGATCCTTTTCTAAGGACTCAGTTAGAGGTTATAGAGTCAGGAAGGGACAGTAGTTTCAAGGTTGGATCAAATGGAGTTTTGAGACTTCAAGATAGGATTTGTGTTCCTAATGTGCCTGAACTTAGGAAGATGATCTTAGAGGAAGGACATAGGAGTAATTTGAGCATCCATCCTGGTGCTACCAAGATGTATCAGGATTTAAAGACGATGTTTTGGTGGCCCAACATGAAGAGAGAGGTTAGTGAGTTTGTGTATGCATGCCTAGTCTGTCAGAAGGCTAAGATAGAACATCAGAGACCTTTAGGGAAGTTACAACCCTTAGAGATACCCCAGTGGAAGTGGGACAGTATATCCATGGATTTTGTGGTAGGACTACCTAGAACCCCTAGAGGTTTAGATTCTATCTAGGTTATTGTTGACAGATTGACTAAGTCTGTTCACTTTATTCCCATTAATATCAGATTTTCCTTGGAGAAGTTGACCAACTTGTATATAAGTGAGGTTGTCAGGTTACATGGTGTGCCATTTAGCATAGTATCTGATAGGGATCCTAGGTTTACCTCTAGATTTTGGGAAAGCTTAAACAAAGCGTTGGGGACCAAGCTTAGACTAAGTTCAGCCTACCATCCTCAGACTGATGGCCAAACTGAGCGGACCATTCAGTCATTGAAGGACCTTTTAAAAGCGTGTGTCTTAGAGCAGAAGGGAAGTTGGGAGAGTTTTCTTCCATTGATAGAGTTCACTTATAATAATATTTTTCACTCTACCATTGGCATGGCTCCCTATGATGCTTTGTATGGTATAAGGTGTAGGACACCCCTATGTTGGTTAGAGCCCGGAGAAGGCCTCACCTTAGGACCAGAAGTGGTACAGCAAACCACTGAGAAAGTTAAGTTAATTCAGGAAAGGATGAAAACTGCTCAGAGTAGGCAGAAAAGTTATCATGATAAAAGGAGGAAAGATCTGGAATTCGAGGTTGGTGATCATGTATTCTTGAGAGTCACTCCGTGGAATGGGGTTGGTCGAGCATTGAAATCCCGAAAACTCACACCTTGCTTTATTGGTCATTTCCAAATTCTTAAGAGAGTTAGCCCTGTGGCATACCAAATTGCATTACCCCCCGTCTCTTTCTAATATTTTCAATGTCTTTCATGTGTCCTAACTCCGTAAGTATATCCGTGATCCATCCCATGTGATTGAATGGGATGATGTACAAGTGAAGGAGAATTTGACATATGAAATATTGCCTTTGAGGATCGAGGATAGGCGAACAAAACACCTAAGAGGGAAAGAGATTTTGTTGGTCAAGGTGATCTGGGAAGGTGCATCAAAAGAAGATGCCACGTGGGAATTAGAAAGTTAGATGCGAGAAGCTCACCCATCCTTATTTGAGTAAGGTAAACTTCGGGGACGAAATTTCTAAAAGGGTGGGAGAGTTGTAACACCCTGATATATATCTATATATTATTAGTAATTATGTTTAATGTTTGATTATTTGTTGTGTTATTTTATCCGTAATTATTTTCAAGGAGGTTAATTTAGTTAATAGAGGGGTGTGGGTTGATAAGGATCTAGCTTCTAAAAGAAGCCTCTTGAGAAAGCTTCTCAAAGAAGCCACTAGGAAGCTTCTTGAGGAAGCCTCTTAATGAAGCTTTTTGAGGAAGCTACATGAGCTGCCTCGGTAAAAATGCTGCCCAGCCTTTGTTAACCGTTGGATCTTCTTGAAATTTGGTTTGCAGCTTCACAAGACACTTGTCCACGATCGGACCGTTGGGATCTTTGAGAAGATCTCTGGAGTGTGCGCGAAGCTTCCGTTCCTGAGAGCATTTCTCATTTAAGCATTTCAGCCGTTGCTTTCGTGTAGCTTAGGAAAAACACCATTTCTTCTTCTTTCTTTCTTCCAAAGTCATTTCTAATGTCCCAATCACTTTCTCCATCACCCACAGCCACCATTAGCCACCACAAATCGCCATTGTTCTTTGTTGCAACCCCACACTGAGAGGAACCCTTCGACCGAAGCGGAATCTTCCAACTTGGGTCGCGGTTTCGACAGAGAATGAAACCCTAGTCTGACCTTTCATTTTCCTTCGAGGTAACCATGGTTCTATGCTTGTTTCTTGTTAGTTTCAGCTAGTCTTTGCATCTTTTCTGACTTTGGAACCGCCATTCCATGTCTTATGCTTCTTTTAAAAAACCCTAGAGAAAGACACTTTGTAAACATTATCCTTTCGTGAAATGCATGTTATTTTCATAACCTACATTGAACCCTGGTCACATTGGCATGGTCAGAATTTCCAAATGATGTTCCTTTCTAAAACCTGAAATGCTCTCAGCTCTTTCATGTAGTGATGTGGGTGTTTGACCCAGAGCACTGTTATTAGCTTTGTTTTCTGAAATCCATATTAAGTCTCCTTCGTTTGGGTATGGTAGAGGATTGCGTGAAATCGACGAGCGAAAAAGAAAATAACATCTCCAAGTGACGTGACGAGGAAACTGTGGGTAGCTCATAATAGGTGAGGGGAGTTTATTATAAAATTTACCGTTTTAACACCATAGCTAGGACCAGGGAACCTAGCTATGAGGATAGCTACCTATCCCTGTTGCATGCTAATTTTTCTTCAAAGAAAATTACGTTTTAACTAATGGGATGCGATAAAATTGTTATTGATATGCATGCTGGTTTTCTTTCCAGGAGAACCTATGTTTTTGACAAATGGAATGCGATATATATATATATATGTGTGTGTGTGTGTGTGTGTGTGTGTGTGTGTCCAAAATGCGATTTGTTGTTGATGTCGTTATTAAGGATTTTAATTGATATGTGATGATAATGATAATTATGATGATATTGATTTGAGATGACGTTGTTAATAAAGACCATGTCAACATGAATTGTTATTATTGATGAATATGTGAATATGAAATGAGGTTGTTGTTGTTGTTGATAACGTCATTGAGATGAGATGATATTTATGTTGTGAATGACATGGAAATGGAATGTTGATTGATGTAGGAAATGTATTGGCTTGTGCATGTTGTGTATATTCGTGGGGGGCACTATGCACTGACCTTCCAGGGTCTTTGGCTCTAGCTTTTGGCCACGTTCATACGTTGGATGTTGTGTATGTTCGTGGGGGGCACTGTGCACTGATCTTTCAGGATCTTTGGCACTAGCTTTTGGCCACGATCATACGTCGTATGGAGTGTATGTCATGGGGGGTAGAGTGCACTGACCTTGTCGGATGACCTAGACGTGGGTGACTAGCATGGTGAGAGAATCTAAGCATTTCTGAGGGGATGCTTAGGCGCTTTAATTGGTCCATGGTCTTTGGCACTTACTTTTGGCCATGATCAATACTCATACGACACAGGAAATAGAGTAACTGTGGCCAAGTGTACTTTGTACTAAGGGGCTGTCACCTGGTAGGGAACACCTTTGGGCTCCTAGGCTGATCACCTATAGGAGGGGGGCTGTTACATGCACAACCGGGTGGTCTCGACAAACTCAGCACAGTTCCCTAAGTGAGAGTGTCGTGTGGACACGCTTAGGCTATTTCTTGAGATTTGGTTGTTGTTGGTATGTACCACATTGCATCTGAGTGTTGAGTCAGGTGCATGCATCATTCTGTGCAATCTTGATTGGGTCCATGGATGGATGATGAGTAATTGTTGGATGTGGATGATGAATATTTGTTGGATGTGAGTGTTGAATAATGATTGTTGTGTATACTCATCATGTTTGCCTATGTTCCTTGCTAATTGTGGTTATTTGGAATTGGTATTGGTTCTTTTTATAATGAACTCATCCTTGCAATTTTGTATCGTGTGGTTAATACCTGTGATGATCACGAACATTGTTCGTGGGAGCATAATGACAGTGGCAGGGTGCAGGGAGTAAGATTCTGGTGAGGAGCCGCCGAGCCGACGTGATGACTTTGGCGTTATTTTGGGAGAGAGTTGTGTTTTGTAATCAACTCCTCCATAGTTGGTTTTTAAGTTTTATTTTGTTGAGTTAAAGAGGTAAAACTGGGATGTTAATTATATCTATGAACAAATTTAATTTTCGTTATGTGTATGACATGTACCAAATTATTGTTTCTATGTAATTATGCATATTCACTTAAGTAATGACATGTTGTTGGATGAATTTATGTTGTGACAAAATCACTTCTATTTTCATAAGCAAAAATTAAGGGAGTTCTTTTTATAAAAATTGAAATTATCGAATATTAGAGTGTGAATACCGTAGTGACGAGGCGGGTCGTTACAGCTACCCCAAAGGATGATGCCAAAATTGTAGTGAAATTCTTGAAGAAGAACATCTTTGCTAGGTTTGGGGTGCCTCGGGTCCTAATCAGTGATGAGGGTTCTCATTTTTGCAATAGCCAGCTGCAGAAGGTGCTAGGCCATTATAATGTCACACACAAAGTATCCTCACCCTATCACCCTCAAACAAATGGCCAAGCAAAAGTCTCCAACAGGGAATTGAAGAAAATCTTAGAGAAGACTGTGGCTTCAACTCAGAATGACTGGGCAAGCAAGTTAGGTGATGCATTATGGGCATACAGAACTACTTTCAAGATCGCTATAGGCCTATCTCCATTCCAAATGGTTTATGAGAAATCCTGTCACTTACCGGTGGAAATGGAACATAAGGCATACTGGGCCTTAAAATTTCTGAATTTTGATGAGGCTGCATCAAGGGAAAGAGGAAGATACAACTCTTGGAGTTGGAAGAAATAAGATTGAATGCATATGAGTCTTCAAGGTTGTACAAGGACAAAGTGCAGGCTTACTATGATAAGAAGCTGCTCGAGAAGGACTTTAGCTTGGACAACAGGTGTTGTTGTTAAACTCAAGATTGAAGTTGTTCCCAGGCAAGCTCAAATCTAAATGGTCTGAACCATTTACAGTCAAGGAAGTCAAGCCGTATAGAGCAGTAGAATTGTTTGATCCTCAGTCAGAGACTCTAGATAGGACATGGGTAGTAAATGGTCAGAGGTTGAAGCTTTACCATAGAGGAAGTATTGAGAAGTCAACCACCGTTCATCATTTACAAGACACATGAGGTAATATGCGTCAAGCTAATGATGTTAAACGAGCCCTTACTGGGAGGCAACCCAGCTCTTTTTATTTTTATTCATCATTGCATATAGTTAGGATCAACTTATTTGTGAATTGTTGAGTACGTCATCAGCATGTTTAGTTTTGAAAATGGGGTTGCTTAAGCTTTTCTGAAGCTGTGGATGAAGAATAACTTAGAAAAATTTTCAGTCATCCACTCGCTCAACGCGCCCTGTGTGCTAAGCAAATCATTATGCATACGCTGAGCGAGTCATACTCGTGCTAAGTGCATCAACACCTACCCATTGGTTGATGGGGTCTCGCTAAGTGAGCCCTATGCGCTAAGCCTAAAAACCTCTCTGAAATTGCATTTAATGGAATTGGGCTAAGCGAGTCATCTCGCTAAGCGCACAACATCGTCTCGCTAAGCGCAACCCTGCGCTAAGCGCAATTCCTCCTCTGTCTGGACCTTCATGTGAATTGGGCCCAGCGGGTCAGCTCGCTAAGCCCAAATCCCTCTCGGGTTTGGAATTGCGCTAAGCGAGATAGTCTCGCTAAGCGTGCCCTACTACTGCATCAGGAAGCATTTAATTCGCTAAGCAGGCACCTGTCTTGCTAAGCGAAAGTTGCAGACCAATCAGAGTTGCAGATCTCGCTAAGTGCGTACCTTTCGCGCTAAGCCAAAATCCTTCTCGGGTTTTCTAATTTTCGAATTGGGCTAAGCAAGATGTCCTGCTAAGCACATGAATTTAAAATCTGAAAATTCAAACGTCACTGAGTGCTCGCTTAGTGAGTCACCCCGCGCTAAGTGAGGCAGTCGAAACTGCCAAAAATAAGACTTAATTGCTCTAGGCAGTTACTCTTTTGTGCAAATTTTATAACCTCCATTTTCATTTGGCATTTCTGCTATCATCTGCACTGCTATTCACTTGCTACCTCTGCTTCTTTGCTTTCCTTCTGCTCAATAGTCATCAATCCAAGTAAGTAACTTTACTTCACTTTTTAATTTTCATTTTTTAACCTTAGGATAGAAGTCATGCTTAGGTTTTCAAAGCTTTGATTTTATGTTGATTCTGCTGTCATTAGGTTAATTGTTGGAAAGCATGTTCTTAGGGGTTTCGTTTCGCACATAATGTAGGTTATATTGCTTTGATTTGATTAGGTTTTGAGGCTGTCGCAACGTGCCCTCTTGCGGGCGAGCGAGGCGAGGCTCACGAGTGCGCTTCCCAAAGGAGGAAAGATGCGCGGAGTCGCCACCAACGTTTATTTGTGGAAAACGTCGGAAAAATCAAAGGAAACCGGTCAAAATGAAAATTCTAAGTTCGGGAGTTGTATTTACGTTTGAGGAAGGTATTAGCACCTCTCACGTTTGTCTCAAAGGACAACAACCTATTTTTTAGAATTGTGGAAATTGTGTCACCTTAACTTTTATTTCTTTTTATTTTTTGAGGTCAACAAAAGCAGGGCTTTTGCTCCTACGTACCCTCCATTGAAGAGGAAATCAGACCTACGTAGTTCTTTCTTATGCGTGAATCAAGTGATTCTTTTTACTTGAAAGGTGATCATTTTAAGGCGTTGGACCTTAAAAATGATCAATTTTACTTGGTAAGAAACTGAAATGATAAACTTTCAAAACCCTATTTTTTGTGGACGAGCTTGACTAGGCGAGTTGATTTTAGCCTTAGTTTCACTTTAGTTATTAGTCAATTCAATTAAGAATGAGAAATCCCAAAGAGAAAACGTTCGATTGATTTTTCGCTTTATTTTACTAAAAGGGTATTTTTTTATTATTATATTATTATTTTACCTCTTTTTTGATTTCCAACGTGGTTACGGCACGACCGAACGGTCGGAATTCATTTTAACCGAAATTAACGGATGATACAATTCAAACGATCGGTGGAAATTTATTTTATTTTTAGATTAGGCGAGAAATGACTTAAATAAATGACTGAAGCACGTCAAAAGGGGGTATAAAAAGCGAATGAAAATGAGAATAAAAATACATGAAACAAAATGTGGACCACCACGGGTACATAGAATGAATTGAAAAGCTCGGTTTGAGGTACTTACCCGTTGAAGACTGAAGAAAACGAAGAACGAACGATGAATGTTGAAGAACGGTCGAGAATCTTCGCGTAATTACTCACGGAAACGTTACGGAAACGTTACGGCAGCGCCTCGGCTTGGATTTTCTTCACGGAAATAATTTTCCTCAGCAATTTCGAGAGAATAAGAAGTGCCAAGAAGGCTAAACCCCTTCTCCCTTCACTCCTCCCCCTATTTATAGCAAAATAGGGGAGGAGCTTGCCACCCAGCTCGCCCAGGCGAGCAAGGTTGCTTCCTTTAGAAGCAACATCCTTCTGGAGGAAGAATCTGGAAGGCCCAAGTGGGCATGATTGCTATTTGTACCCCCTTTTTACTAAATGCACCCCCTTTACCTATTTTGGTAATTCTTTTTTCGTAACGTTACGAAAATTTACGAATTTCGTAACGATACTTATTTTTCTTCTGCAAGGTTACGAGTCCTTACGGATTATGTATTTACTCTTTTTTTAGCTTTCGAAGAAGTTACGAAAACTCACGGATTGCGAAAATACCTCCTTTCGATTTCCGTCACATTACGGAATTTTCACGGATCGCGTAAGCCTGCTTCCTTTTGATTTTTGGCACATCTCGGGACTTCACATATTGTGCACCAAAGGGTGCCAAGTATCTCGAAGCGGCCAATCAAAGGTTGTATATCGTCAAATAATAATCCCCGGACGAAATTAGGGTATGACAGTTGCCCCTCTTTACTTACCTCTCATCGGAGATAAGAGGAAAGCAAAGATAAGACACTGATTTCGTACGTCCTGCCCTTTCTGTGATGAAGACTCTCGTCTCTACTCCTTCTTTTTTCTTCTGCACAAAACAAAATACAAACAACAACAAGAACAACGAATATAATATACATATACACATATACACATATTTGGCGAAGGAACCGATCCGGAAAATAACAGAAAAACATATTTCCCAGTCACCAGAGGCTTCACGCTTGATAATGGAGGACACATGAACAGAGCTAGGCAATGACATTCATGGGGCTCCGAAAAAAGGGGGAGAATAGAGGATTGCACTTGAGGGTCCACACTTGGGCAATCATGAAGCATAGCTCCAAAATCGAAGGTGGAGGACACATGAACAACGCTAGGCAATGACATTCATGGGGCTCCGAAAAAAAAAAGGGAGAATGGAGGATTGCACTAGAGGGTCCACACTTAGGAAATCATGAAGCATAGCTCCAAACTCGAAGGTGGAGGACACATGAACAGCGCTAGGCAATGACATTCATGGGGCTCCGAAAAAAGGGGAGAATGAAGGATTGCACTTGAGGGTCCACACTTAGGCAATCATGAAGCATAGCTCCAAACTCGAAGGTGGAGGACACATGAACAGCGCTAGGCAATGACATTCATGGGGCTCCGAAAAAAGTGGAGAATGGAGGATTGCACTAGAGGGTCCACACTTAGGCAATTACGAAGCATAGCTCCAAACTCGAAGATGGAGGACACATGAACAGCGCTAGGCAATGACATTCATGGGGCTCCGAAAAAAGTGGAGAATGAAGGATTGCACTTGAGGGTCCACACTTAGGCAATCATGAAGCATAGCTCCAAACTCGAAGGTGGAGGACTCATGAACAGCGCTAGGCAATGACATTCATGGGGCTCCGAAAAAAGTGGAGAATGGAGGATTGCACTTGAGGGTCCACACTTAGGCAATCATGAAGCATAGCTCCAAACTCGAAGGTGGAGGACTCATGAACAGCGCTAGGCAATGACATTCATGGGGCTCCGAAAAAAGTGGAGAATGGAGGATTGCACTTGAGGGTCCACACTTAGGCAATCATGAAGCATAGCTCCAAACTCGAAGGTGGAGGACACATGAACAGCACTGTGCAATGACATTCATGGGTCTTCGAATAAAGTGGAGAATGGAGGATTGCACTTGAGGGTCCACACTTAGGCAATCATGAAGCATAGCTCCAAACTCGAAGGTGGAGGACACATGAACAGCGCTAGGCAATGACATTCATGGGGCTCCGAAAAAAAAAGGGAGAATGGAGGATTGCACTTGAGGGTCCACACTTAGGCAATCATGAAGCATAGCTCCAAACTAGAAGGTGGAGGACACATGAACAGCGCTAGGCAATGACATTCATGGGGCTCCGAAAAAAAGTGGAGAATGGAGGATTGCACTTGAGGGTCCACACTTAGGCAATCATGAAGCATAGCTCCAAACTCGAAGGTGGAGGACATATGAACAGCGCTAGGCAATGACATTCATGGAGCTCCGAAAAAAGTGGATAATGGAGGATTGCACTTGAGGGTCCACACTT
Source organism: Glycine soja (assembly GCF_004193775.1). NCBI lineage: Eukaryota > Viridiplantae > Streptophyta > Magnoliopsida > Fabales > Fabaceae > Glycine > Glycine soja. The sequence continues at coordinate 20,074,691 of NC_041012.1, read as the reverse complement.
AGGCAATCATGAAGCATAGCTCCAAACTCGAAGGTGGAGGACACATGAACAGCGCTAGGCAATGACATTCATGGGGCTCCGAAAAAAGTGGTTGGCAGGACCGAACGGTCCACCGGGTTTTTCCACCTGAAAGGAAAACATGCTTTTTGTAAAGAAAAATAAATCATTCGCGAGAGCACCATATCTTTGAGAAACAATATACTTGTGCCAAGGGTAATCTTCCTTGTAACCGAGAATGAAGGACAGAATGTCAACTTTTAGCTTTTAAATGAACATGCAGGGGAAACATCGGGCTAAGCTGAAAATAAATCACTCATAGTGTATAAAACTCACAAGGCAAGTGTTTTATCCTATTCCCAAACAATAACTGCACCATGACTCTATTTTGCACACGACTTCCTATCGAATCAAAGATCAAACGTACGATCACGGACCAATAGGATTCTCTCGAGGGTAGTGTTTTTTGGAGAGGAAGCTGGGTGTTTCGGTCTTTTCCTTTTTGTTCAGGTGGGGTGGGATATCGCCAGTCGAGAACGACCTTGAATGGAAATCTGAAAGGAAGAGACACCAAAAATGGGTTTTCCTTCGCCGGCAGTCACTTACCCTGCCGAAAATTTATCTGGTCTGAAGATCTTCCGTTCTCTCTCTTCCATTGATTGAGAATTGCTTCTTTTCCATTTTTACTTCCTTTCGACCTTTGATCGGGAATCCTTCTCTTCCTTTCTTTTTTATTGTTCTTTTCTTTATTTTCATCTTTTTCTTTTTCTTTCTTCCCATTTCTTCCTTCTTTTTTTTCTTCTCCTTCCCCCATCCCTTTCTTTGGGAAATCGGGTTTTAGCATTCTATTCGCTCTCCCTTGAGGAGATTCCGTTGTCCTTTGCTTTAGGGGAAAGAATGAGGATTCCTTTTTTACAGGCCAAGGTTCAAAAAGGTCTAAGGTTGTGTTTCAATGGGGTCTTTTATCGTGGGAACCCAATCTTGATATCTGGGGCGAAACAAATTTGAGTGCCAAGGTGTCAGTCTCGGGCCGAACTCCCCTATCACTCCATAAGGCACGCGTGACAATGATGATTTGAAAACAACGTGCAAAATTAGTTATGGCTACAGCCAGGTGGGCACTCAAGCATCCCGTTTTATGGCATTCTGATACTACGGTTGGGAATTTACACAAACAGACCCAATGTTTCCAAATTATGTTCTTTCATCAGTTCAATGAATTCATCCATTCTTATCTCTGTCATTCTGGAAAATAAACTCTTAGCATCAGTCCCTTGTTTCCAGAAGATACGTTTGCTCTTTACGAATGATTTATACTTCTTAACTATAACATGTCGACCTTCGCGGTCTTTCTTTCTTTTTCCTTTTTGTTTCATTTTTATATATTCAAAAAATTATACACCTATGATCCTCTATGAAGAAATTTTCTTTGTATATCTACACTCTTGTACATAACAAACTCTTTCTGTACATGCATTGGAACTCTTTCTCTTTACGTCACATGGTCAAACCCTATTTACATTCAAAGCTCTTTTTCGTTTTTCTCCAACGCACACCTATGGTTCATACAAAAGTTTCTTTATATACACTCGTTGTTCACACACACAAGAATTTCTCTACACGTATTTTTTATATAAACCCTTCTATGCACATTTTCCTTTTTCTTTATATACGCAGACATTTTATTCAAAACACTTCTTTCCTTTTTTATCACGATTTTGGTTCATTTTATTTTTAGGACGACGTTCCTAAATGAAAAATTCTACGCGATTCCGGAATTTCAACAGACATTATTGACAATAACGAAACAAGTACCGACGTAACAACTCAAATGATATGTATGTACAAAACAAAAGTCAATCAACACGAAACAAACGTTAGTTCCTTAGTCAAACAAAAACAAAAATAAGATGATATGTAACAGGAAAAAATGGAAACAAAAAGAAATATGGATCAAGGGATCTCCCAATCATGTGGCCCCGCTCCCTCTTAAGAAATCAAGTAAATCGGTCATCTCCTCGTCCTCGCGGGCCTCATCTGCCTCGTTGGGAGCCTTTGCTGGCGCCTCTCCTGCTTGGGCCTCAGGCCAATCTCCAGGCCATGCGACCTCTGCCCTGAACTGGTCCGGAGTAGGGCACGGAAAAGAAGCAAAACCCTGGCTCTGCAGGCTGAGGCTCAACTGGTAAAGATAATCATGGGTCTGTATATGCGCTCGGTGGTTGGCCGCCTGCTGGCGAACCAAATGCCGCAAATACTGCTCCGTATCAAACGATCCAGCTGGGCCAGCCTGATGAGGTGGCGACGTGTCTGCGGCCTGCGGAGCATCCCCCTGGGTCTGTCTCTGTGTGCAATACTTCTCAATGAAAGCTCGGGTGATGGGCGGCCGAATCACCTTGCTAGGTGCGACGGGGACTCCGAACGAATGGCAGAGTCCTGTGATCAAAGCAGGAAATCCCAGGGCCCTGTTGGACTTATCCGGGTCCAGAGGGTGCCTGGTAGGCGCCATACCTGCAAATAGATAAATGGCATCAGCGATTAACTAAGCCACGTGAATGCTCATCCGTGTCAGGATGGCGTACACCAGTTGACACTTCGGCAGGGGGAGGTCGGAATTATGATCGTTGGGCTGGATGTTGCTGAGCAGCAAAGTCATCCAGATCTGAGTCAGGGTGGTCATGTTGGTGTGCATGATCCGCACCCGTCTTCCAGCAGCAGTCCGGGCAAAATCCTGCCCCGGTATACATAGCAACTGGGCGATGGCCTCCTCATCAAACCCATCGGACCGGTTCCTCCTCTGGCCATACTCGCATTCCTGGCCCTCCTCCAGCACTAAAGGGTATCCCAGGAACTGGCTGAGAGCATCCGCATCGAACGGGATCCACTGACCCCTCACCCAGGATCGCATATCTCGCACGCCCTCCTCTGTAGGCCAAGCATTAGCATAAAATTCGAGGACTATGTCTGGGTTGAACTTGGCCGTGGGGGTAACCAGTGATGCCCAACGCCGGCGAACTATCTCCTCCTGGAAGTCGGTGTACTCGTCATCCCTGAGCTGGATGCGTCGCTCCCAGAGAAATGACCATCCCTTGATGGCCTCGAAGCGCTGCTGGTGCTCAGTGCTCCTAAAACGGTGGTTGTCATATTCAGGAGCGGAACTGGTTCCTTCAGCCGCTTTGTCCTTCCTAGATCTCTTTGAGGCAAGCTTCCTCGGGGCCATTTCCTGTGAGAACAAACATTTAGAAGTTAGTTTTACAAGATAATGCTTATCTTAACGCAAAAAATGTCATGCTAATCCCTCCGGTTTAGAACGAACTCATGCGCACGTTTAAAGTAACACATTTATGCACATGCGTATGTGTGGAATATCCTACTATCAACATAGAGGCCATCCAACACATTCTAATTGTCATACATATATGCATTTGAAAAGAACATACATTCTCACGCCCAAGGCATTGTGTCAAAACTCACACTTAATTTATATCCTAAACACTTGCTATTTACAAACTACCTACATATGTTTGAAATATATATCATACAAATTTTTATTGTTTCACTCACATTTATTCATATTGGCAAGCTATTTATATTATGCACACACTTGCATTCAAAAGGGAATTCCGTGCTATCATACATTCATTTAGGAAAACAATCATTAACACTTTGCTAGGAATTTCATGCTCCTTATATTTATATATATATGCACACTCTTGCGAGGTGTTTTCCATGCTACCTCTAGGCAAAGTATCAAACATGGGGCAGCCCAAAAAACTCTCACAAGCAAGTCCTAATTTTCATGCTTTTCTAATTCTAAAACCAAAATTTGGGTTCTTAGCCATGAGTATGTTTCCTTGCATTTACGCTACAAGTTTGGGTTCCTAAGCTTGGAATTGCATTTGGGGCACCTATTTTGAATCTCCTATGCTGTCCCTACATATATAAAACAGCCCCACCATCCTAATTTTACAAAATCATATTCATATATCATTGGGGCATTTCACCGAGCACTTGGTGGGCGCATGTTTGGACATAAATTGCAAGCGAATGGGGGCAATGTGGCATGCCCCATTGCTTCAGAAAACAACACAGGCCTAAGGCCTTCTCACACAAATTCTCAACTCAACAAATCAAGCATCAAAGCAACCCAAAACTTCCTCACAAATATAAGCACGCTCTCACAATTTAGAGCATCAAAAGATGAAGAAAACACCTCAATGGGAAGCTAAAAACTCAAGGATTGAATACTTACTTGTTGGAGTGAGTAGAAACACCAAAAATGAAAGCAAAATGCAACCAAAAGTGGCTTGAGGGAGCAAAAACCGCAAGCCTTCGTGAGTCCTCTCTTTTGAATGAGGGGGGGGGGAGTTTTTGGATACAAAAATGTTCCCCTCCCTCGTTTTTATATTTTGAAGTGCAGGGGTTGCTCGCCCAGGCGAGCTAACCTGTCATTTTTTTAAGGGGAAACATTAACCATGCCTCCCCCTCCCCTTATGGGTTAGCGTTTGCCTACTTGAACCCACTTAATTTAGAATTAGGCGTCGATTATTTATTTAAAACAAAAAGAAACTGTGAATTCAAAGGATACTGGGCTGCCTTGCAGCGACGTCCTCTGCTTGTCTAGTGCCGGGAAGAGACGACGGTCAGTCGTGACCCTATCCCCCATTTGCCCCCATCCCTAAGTACCTGCAAGTAGGAGACAAACAATGTGTGGCCAATCGTGACCGGTCATCGTCTTACCTTGGTTGATTTCCGCTGTCAACTGGTCTCGACATCTGACCGTGGCCTAAGATGATTCTGCCCCTGTTACCACAAGATATGCATGTGTATGTGCATGTATGAATGTTCCTAATGCGATGATTTTCTTAGTGAAGCCCGGTTAGGTTCAATTTTAATTAAACATTTGGGGCACCCCATGAACCAAAGCGAAGAGGGCTCAGGTGATTATAAACTAACACAAGGTTTAAAACCAAAGGGAGGACTGAAACCTAACCCATCTCCTCTTCTTTTAAAGAAACGAGACAAATACAGAGGAAGGGAATCCCTGGAGGAAACCAAGAAGAACAAAAACTCAGAAGTAAAAGAACATGCAACGATCCTCTCGATTGCCCCAGACTTCAAGCGTAATATCATTTAATTACATCGGAGTTCACGGGCGAGGGCAGCTCCTCGCCATCCATATGGGTGAGTATCAGAGCACCCCCAGAAAAAGCTCTTTTCACCATGAAAGGTCCTTCATAATTCGGGGCCCACTTGCCTCGATTATCTTTAACAGCATGGGACATTTTCTTCAGCACGAGATCCCCCTCGTTGAACTTGCATGGGCGTACCTTCTTGTCAAATGCGTTCTTTATCCTTCGTTGATATAAATGCCCATGGCTCATGGCGGCCAAACGCTTACCTTCAATAAGGTTAAGTTGGTCATAGCGTGCTTGAGCCCATTCTGACTCTTCTAGGCCTGACTCCGCCATTATCCTCTGGGAAGGAACCTCTACCTCAAATGGGAGCACTGCTTCCATCCCATAAACCAAGGAATACGGCGTTGCCCCTGTAGAAGTTCATACCGAGGTTCTATATCCGTGCAGGGCGAAAGGCAACATCTCATGCCAATCTTGGTATGACACTGTCATCTTCTGAACAATCTTTTTAATATTTTTATTCGCAGCCTCTACAGCCCCATTCATCTTTGGCCGATAAGGGGTGGAGTTATGATGCTGGATCTTGAAATCTTCGCACATTTCCTGCATCATCTTATTGTTCAGATTGGTGCCATTGTCAGTAATGATCTTCCTGGGGAGTCCGTATCGACAAATCAGCTCCTTCTTTATGAATCTGACTACCACACTTCTCGTGACATTAGTATAAGAAGCCGTTTAGACCCACTTGGTGAAGTAATCTATCGCCACAAGAATGAAGCGGTGACCATTCGACGCTTTGGGTTCGATGGCCCCAATGACATCTATTCCCCACATGGAAAAAGGCCAAGGAACGGACATAACGTTCAAAGGATGTGGCGGAACATTGACATTGTCCGCGTATGCTTGACATTTATGACACTTCCTTACATGAGCGCAGCAATCGCTTTCCATGGTGAGCCAATAATAACCGGCCCTAAGGATTTTTCTGGCCATAGCATGCCCATTGGCGTGTCCCAAAGGAACCCTCGTGGATCTCCTCAATCATGAGGTTCGCCTCTTTGGCATCTACGTATCGTAGGAGGGTCATGTCGTGGTTTCGTTTGTACAGGATGGTACCACTTACAAAGAAACCAGTAGCCAATCTCCTCAACGTCCTTTTGTCATTGTCGGAAATCCCTGGTGGGTATTCTTTGTTCTCGACATATTGTTTGATGTCGAAATACACCTTCGGATCCCTAGTTTTATGTTGGAAATCTCCTCAACTTCGGATCCCTAGTTTCCCATTCTCCTTTCAACTGGCGTATCACCAAAGCTGAGTCTCCATACACCTTGAGTAGTTTTACATCAAAATCAATGGCCGCCTGAACCCCGAGGGCGCATGCTTCGTACTCGGCCATATTGTTGGTACAATCAAAACCTAGCCTAGCCGTGAAAGGAATACACTGATCATCCGGGGATACAAGGACTGCCCCTACTCCGTGGCCCAAAGCGTTAGATGCCCCATCGAAGCAAACAATCCATTTGTCTATGTCCTCGTGCGTCCGCTTCTCTTCAAACAGGGCCATGATATCTTCATCTGGGAACTCGGGGTGCATCGGCCGATAATCCTGGAGGGGTTGCTGGGCCAAATAATCTGCTAAGGCACTTCCCTTTACCGCCTTTTGGGTGACGTAAACGATATCGAATTCAGATAATAGTACCTGCCACCTAGCGATTCGTCTCGTGAGGGCCGGTTTCTCAAAGATGTATTTCACGGGATCCATTTTGGAAATAAGCCACGTGGTATGGCTGAGCATATACTGCCTAAGTCGATGTGATGCCCATACCAGAGCACAACACGTCCTTTCCAGCATTGAGTAATTCATCTCACATGCGGTAAACTTCTTGCTTAGATAGTAGATGGCTTGCTCCTTTTTCCCAGAATCATCGTGCTGACCCAACACGCACCCCATAGACTCGTCCAACACGGTCATGTACAGGAAAAGAGGTCTTCCTATTACAGGTGGAATGAGCACCGGGGGGTTTGCGAGACTCTGTTTGATCTTCTCGAAGGCCTCTTGGCAGTCACTGTTCCACAGGACCGCCTGGTTCTTACGTAATAGCTTAAAAATGGGCTCACAGGTAGGGGTGAGTTGCGAGGTAAATCTCGTGATATAATTCAACCTGCCCAAAAACCCCCGAACCTACTTCTCCGTGCGTGGTTCCGGCATTTCAAGGATGGCCTTCACTTTCTCGGGATCTATCTCTATCCCTTTCTGACTTACGATAAATCCTAGCAACTTCCCCGACTTTACCCCAAAGGTGCATTTGGTTGGGTTTAGTTTTAATTGGTATTTCCGCAACCTTCCAAACAACTTACGCAGATTGACAAGGTGTTCGTCCTCAGTCCGAGACTTGGCAATCATGTCATCTACGTAGTCCTCTATTTCCTTATATATCATATCATGGAACAACACCACCATGGCACGCTGATAGGTTGCCCCAGTATTTTTCAGCCCGAAGGCCATCACTTTATAGCAGAATGTCCCCCATAGGGTGACGAAAGTGGTCTTCTCTACGTCTTCGGGTGCCATCTTTATTTGATTATACCCCGAGAAACCATCCATAAATGAGAAAAGGGCGAATTTGGCTGTATTATCTACCAATATATCAATGTGTGGCAGGGGAAAATTGTCTTTAGGACTGGCTCGGTTCAAGTTCCGGTAGTCTACACACATTAGAACCTTGCCGTCCTTTTTCGGGACTGGGACAATGTTGGCCACCCACTCCGGGTACCGCGCCACAGCTAAGAAACCTGCATCAAACTGCTTCCTTACTTCTTCTTTAATTTTTAAAGACATCTCGGGTCTCATTCTTCGTAACTTTTGCTTAATCGGGGAAGACCCAGGATTCAAAGGCAACTTATGTTGCACAATGTCGGAATCCAAACCGGGCATGTCTTGATATGACCACGCACAGACATCTTGATACTCTTCAAGAAGGGTTATCAAGCCTTGGCGGATAGGCGCGGTCATACCGGTTCCTACCTTTACTTCTTTCTTTTCCTCCGTGGTCCCCAAGTTTACCAATTCGATTTCTTCTTGGTGAGGCTTCATTTCACATTCTTCCTGAGCGACCAACCTCTCCAACTCTGGTGACAGGACGCCCTCTTCCTCTTCCTCGTTTATCGTTTGGCTTATATCTCGATCGAAATCGATTGTCAAACCCTCGTTGTTAGGATCCTCAAAGAATCGACCCTCATATTTATACCGAACAAGACAAAAGAAACAAAAACATGCAAAATGATATGAGAAAAGGTGGAACTGCAAGAACAAATGAAACAAGATCTCTTTGTTTATTTAATAAGGTAGGTTTCACAAAACAAAAGAGAAAGGAAATCTATAGGCTCTAATTACATTGAATCAGCGGTATAGACTTCTGACTGGCTTATCACGCGCCAGTTCCCCACTTGGGAATCGGGGTGGCATGGTTGCACAAAACTTGGTGGGTCTTGAGGGAACTCCTCTTCTATTGCGGCCACCTCTTCCTCGGACACCATTCCAGCGCTGGTGAAACACTGGCTAATACGGCCGGGCCATACCCTATCCGCCCGAAATCTTGACGGCACGTTCCTCCTCCCCGGCATCCCGGGTTCATACCCTAATCCATATTTGTATGGATTTCCCTTGATATCGACCACATCGGCATTTCCGAGGCCGTCCTTGCCTAGACCCATTCCGGGCTCAAATCCGTTCCTGAGCATAACACGCGCCACCATTATGGCCGCGTTGGAGAGAGAAGGAAGCAACGGACTTGGTTCCACAGAGGCGCAGCTCACCACTTCGAAGGATTGGAAAGCCGTTTCCAATGATTCTTCTGTCGCTTTTACGTATGGGGCGGAGGAGGGGCAGCTCACTAACATATCCTCTTCACCCGACACTATCACTAAAAGTCCACCCACTGCGAACTTCAATTTCTGGTGAAGCGTTGAAGGGACCACTCCCAGCGCATGAATCCAAGGTCTTCCCAAGAGGCAGCTATAGGCGGGATTTATATCCATTACTTGAAACACCACATCGCAAGTGTGGGGGCCTATCTGAATGGGAATGTCGATTTGCCCCGTCACTTCCCGCCGAGTACCATCAAAGGCTCGCACCACCATCGAGCTCGGTTTTAAACGTGACGCACTAAAAGGAAGCTTTTCCAAAGTGGTCTTCGGCATCACATTCAAACTTGATCCATTGTCGATAAGTACCTTTGCGACAACATGGTCCATACATCTCACCGACACATGTAGAGCCATGTTGTGTCCTCTCCCCTCAACGGGAATCTCTTCTTCCGCAAACGCGATATAATTGTTGGTGGTTATATGATTAACGATGCCTTCGAAACCCTCCACTGAGATATCATGTGCTACATGGGCATCGTTAAGGACCTTTATCAACAGCGCGCGATGAGGCTCGGAATTTATGAGCAGTTCAAACAAAGAGATCCTTGCTGGAGTTTTATTCAGTTGCTCGACTACCTTAAACTCGCTTTGTTGGATGAGGCGGAGGAACTCATGGGCCTCTTCCAAAGTCACTGTTTTTCCTTGAAGACCCTCTTTCTTTTCAGCCCCTCTTACCACTAGAGGATCTACTTCTTTCGAGGGGGTGGCTACGTCTGTGGGCTCTTGGATCATGGGCGCTTTTCCCTTGGAGGGCAACTCCTCCGGGTGAGGGGAAGCGAACACCCGACCACTGCGGGTTATGCCACTGAGGCCGGTGATGTTGGTGACCTTAGCTGGCAGGGAGTCAACTTCGGTCGCAACTCTTTCACTGAACGCGGGAGGGGTATACTTCCACGGAACAGCCTTATTACTTTGATATGCAAATGGCGTTGGCTTGGGCGCTGTCCGGGGATACATGGGTGTGGAGCCGGTCCCTTTCCTAGTAAAACATATCACTAGGGCCTTGGGGGTTAGAGGAACCTTCTTCTCTTCCGACTGCATGCAAATTTGTGGTTCTTCCCTCCCTCCTATGGACACTTCAAGCTGCCCGCAATCCATGAACCGCTGAAGCAATTCTTCTACCGCGGGACAGGTTTCCATGTCGTGCGACTCCCCGAGGTGAAACAAACACTCGTCCCTTTCGCCTCCGCCACGGGAGACCATACACGCCGCTTACAGCGATTGGTAGATGAAGCGTCTGGAAGTAGCTACCTCTCCTAAACTCTTTGCCCGCGATGGCCCATCCTCTTTTACGGCGTTCACGCTAGCCCCTCCATGACTAGCTAGCGGGTTGGTTTTAACATTTGGGCCTTCCTCCTGAAACGATAGCCAGCCAGCACTAATCAGGTGCTGCACCTTATACTTGAACGGGATGCAGGAGTCAATGTTGTGTCCGGGAACTCCACTATGGTACGCACACTTGGCACTCGGGTCATACCACTTGGGGTAGGGTGGCTGGAGGACCTTCCCGGGTATGGCCACCACCAAGTGATTCTCCAATAATGAAGGCCATAACTTGGAGTATGCCATGGGAATATGAGAGAAGTTATCTTTCGGGGGCGGGTGTTGTGCATATTTATAGCTCGCGTCGGGGGCTGTATTATTAACTGGTCGGGGAGCGGCTGGAGCTGTGCGTTGGGCCGGCGCTCTTTCTGCTGCGGGTGGTCCTTTTACTTGAGTCGGGAGGGAATTCCCGGCTCGGATTAAAAAATTTGGGGGATTGGGCTGGTATAAGCTTTGGATATTTTGGGGTGCTTTCATCCACGTCGGGGCGGTGGTGACCGCGTGGGCGTCTCCTTCCTTTTTCCTCGCGCCCACTACTGGGGCTCTTCTGTTGTTGTTGGGGGCCACATTGGAAGCATATTCGAACTTGCCTTTTCGTAGTCCAGATTTAATCCTTTCTCCGGCGAAGACGAGATCCGCAAAGTTAGCTGGCATGTAGCCTATCAGCTTTTCATAGTAGAACGTGGGTAACGTATCTACCATAATTGTGATCATCTCCCTTTCCGTCATGGGTGGTACGACTTGGGCTGCGAGATCTCTCCATCTTTGGGCATATTCCTTAATGGACTCATGCTCTCGCTTAGTCATACTCTGAAGCTGGTTCCGATCGGGAGCCATATCCGTATTGTGCTGGTACTGCCTAATGAAGGCAGTTGCCAAGTCCTTCCATGATCGGATCTGGGAAGCTTCCATATTGGTATACCATGCTACAGCTGCTCCGGCCAAGCTGTCTTGAAAGAAATGGACCAAGAACTTTTCATCCGCAGAATACGCCCCCATTTTTCGGCAATACATCCGAAGATGTCCTTTCGGACATGTCGTCCCTTTGTACTTATCAAAGTCCGGTACTTTGAACTTGGGAGGAATGACGATATTGCGTACGAGACATAAGTCCGCTAGATCCGAGAATGGGTAATTGCCAAGGCCCTCGACTGCTCTCAACCTCTCTTCAAGCGCCTTAATCTTTCCCTTATCTTCCACGAAGGGAACGGATTCTTTTACGGGTGTGGGTGAAGTTGGGATATGGCGGACTATGTTTGGTTGGGGTAGTTCATGGGGAGACGGATCTTTGAGGTGGAGCAGGGGACCGAGATGGGTATCTCCTTCCTCATCGTCTTGCCCGGGATAGTTGTCATAAGGTGGGAGCTGCCCCTCGAAAGTAGGGGCTTGGCTTAAATCTTCCGGGGTGGCACGGGGAGTGAAGTCCGGAGGCAATCCATAAGGATAAGCTTGCGGGCTATACCTTCGACCAAACACTGCCGTGTTTCTGTCTCGGCCCGGATTTAAGGCGGGCTGCAGCACCGGCTCTGCTTCCCTAACTGTACTGGAGGCGGTTGCCGTGGCTTTATCCTCTATAGTTTTCTGGAGTTTTAACATGACCTCCGAGATGGAAGCCATTTGATCTTTTAAGGCCGATAGATTGGCCTTCATCTGTTCCTACACGCCCTCTTCATTATCCATTTTTCTGGATCGAGTGTTATAGGGGTGCCTTGGTGTTTTCTTAGTTATGATGAAATTCCTAAAGAAATAAACAACGGTGAGTATGCCACCAAAACATGAATATGCAAATGAATGATCGGAGCATTTGGATCCACCCCAAGGGTTTTTTAGATAACATGATGAGTTCAGAACTTCTCATTTTATAAAAAGAACAAAGCTTTCATCTAGCCAAGATTATACAAAGGTGTTACAAGAGAACCTAACGGTTTCTAATTATGTGGGCCATCAAATCTATCATGTGTTGACAGTAATTGATTAGCCCATGAATCTCCTCGGGGGCCGTACACACTTCGGCCATGGCTTTTGCTTTGGCTAATAGACGGGAGGAGGTCTTGACTTCCATTCAAGGTCAAGGCGAACCTATCCATCCACATAGTCGCTTCTTGATGCAATGCATCAATCACCCTCCCTCTTGCTTCTTTTTCGGCGTACACTTGTGCAAAATCCTCCACTAGCTTTTGTTCATGGGCCACAGACTGGTTCAACTCTTCCTTGTATTGCCCTATGATAGCTAGCATGCTTTGCTCCGTGGCTTCCAAGTGTTGAGCCAAACTCCTCTTGGATCTTGCGCACGCAGCTAACTCTTCTTTTAAGATCATGCCATGCACTCGTGACCGGTCTTTTTCCTCTCTTCGGAGCTTGAGCTCATTGTTGCTACCCCACAATGCTCCTCGGAATTTCTCTCGGCCATATTCCTCCTTGCGGACCCTTTTAGTTTCTTGTTCAAGGGCTCTTGCAGTGGCCGCGTTTTCCTCTTGTAACTCGGTGCACTCTTTCCGGATGTGTGTAGCGGCTGATTTGAACTTCTCCTTGGCGAGTCTCGCCTTCCCTAGCTCTAATTTGAGAGCTTGTACTTCTTCATCTTCCTCCGGAGCTTCGAAGTTCTCCTCATTGATAACTTTCAATTTGGAGAGCCAATCTAACCCTCGCGTGTGAACTCTTAGCCATCCATGATAACCACCAATGACGCCGTTTCGGTTGCCTCTAAGCTCCTTGTCTTTCTTCAACGGACTTCTCCACGCCTTGTGGACTCTTTGTATCACCTTGAGACTTTGCGCGCCTAGATCCCTCACAAGGAAAGGCGAGAGACTTTCTTCGGTTGGTGCTCCCCTCATAGGGTACCCCTAGCTGTCTTATGGCGAGTGCGGGATTATAATTAATACAACCCCTAGTCCCTATCAATGGAACATTAGGGTAGTCCCCACACGAGAAGAGAACTCCTTCCTTGCCTTCCTTCCAACGAGGAAACCAATTGATTGTGTTGCCTCCTATTCCAGCCAAATGTTGGTCCCAATCAACTTTTCCTTTTCGGCGCATGAGCGATAGCTTTGAAGAGGACACGGGAGTTTTGTGTCTTGTTGGAATAGGTGCGAAACCAACCACACACAGAGAGCGGGTAAACAACAGACAATCCGTGCACTGTTTTTCTCACACCTCCGGTCAAAGGTGTCAAACAAATCTGCCAAGATAGCCACCACTGGACTCTCCTTGCTATGGTGATACGCGAGGAAAGCGTCAATGGCGGCTAAGTCCACCAAACCGTCCATGTTCGGAAAGAGGAAAACCCCAAAAATCAACAAAGCTAGTATATCCGCAAACGGGCCCCACTTCTCTTGGCTCGCCATATCCCTTGCCTTGCCTTCCAAGTATTTTCGTGGCAGGCCCACTACACCGTTGCGAGTTTGCTTTATGCGATCCAACTCTCTTGCCGAATCCCCGACCACAGCTGCAATCTTGCTCAAGGAGGGAAGAAACCCGGAGAAAAGATACGATTTTCTCCCCCCAAGAGGGCATCCTAGTATCTCCTCAAACTCTTCAATAGTCGGTACCATTTGGAAGTCCCCAAACGTGAAGCACCTCAACGGCTGGTCATAGTATTGGGCGAGGGATATGACAGCCTCCATAAATACCTCCTCCGCGGTCAAATCTAGAATCTTTCCGTACACTTTGCGAAAGACTTGCCTTTGGAGAGGTCCATCAATCGTCCCAATTCCTTGAGGCTGGTGACATCTAGACCTTTAACCTTGACTTGATAAAACCTTTTGCCGTTTTGATTTGTCCCCATCATTTACCTTAAAAAGGGGTGGATCAAGACTCCGACATGAATGATGCAATGCGTATGCATGAAACGGAAAGAAAACAACACAAAGGGGTAATTCACACATACGAGACTACAGGGATCCAATTTTAATGCTACGTTTTGGGCATGATGGCGTCTCAACGTAGTATTAAAAAGATCACGTATTACCCTAAATAAACCAAACATCACTAGCAAAACTATAAACTGGTGCTATTTACCAAAAAAAATGCATGAGAACGAATGGCACGGAGCGTGTTTGCTCTTTGCCCCTATTTGGGAACCTATAGGACAATATCTAGGGGTCTCTAATAACTACTCCCCAACAATTCATAACTCACACGGCTATTTTCTAGAGGTATCATCACTCAAGATAACAATATTGTGGCGGTATGGAATACTAGCGACAATACATTATAAAGAGAGAAAGCTCTAGACGAGGTTTCACTATTATCAAGCAAGTCGGAGACCTAGCATGATAATAGATTCACCTCCACTCCTTAAATTCCCATGAACCTGGGTATAGGGCCCCCTTTTTTTTTACTCAAACCCGTGGGTGCTTAGAATGCAGTGTAAAGAATGCGAAATAGACAACAGTTATTTACCTTTTACACAGTTCAACAAATGCACACACAAAGTTTCACAAATCCATAATTCCTTAGAATAGGCCTAACTCACAAAAAGTTCCCCAGTGGAGTCGCCAACTGTCGCAACGTGCCCTCTTGCGGGCGAGCGAGGCGAGGCTCATGGGTGCGCTTCCCAAAGGAGGAAAGATGTGCGGAGTCGCCACCAATGTTTATTTATGGAAAACGTCGGAAAAACCGAAGGAAACCGGTCAAAATGAAAATTCTAAGTTCGGGAGTTGTATTTACGTTTGAGGAAGGTATTAGCACCTCTCACGTTTGTCTCAAAGGACAACAACCTATTTTTTAGAATTGTGGAAATTGTGTTACCTTAACTTTTATTTCTTTTTATTTTTTGAGTTCGACAAAAGTAGGGCTTTTGCTCCTACGTACCCTCCATTGAAGAAGAAATCAGACCTACGTAGTTCGTTCTTATGCGTGAATCAAGTGATTCTTTTTAGTTGAAAGGTGATCATTTTAAGGCGTTGGACCTTAAAAATGATCCATTTTACTTGGTAAGAAACTGAAATGATAAACTTTCAAAACCCTATTTTTTGTGGACGAGCTTGACTAGGCGAGTTGATTTTAGCCTTAGTTTCACTTTAGTTATTAGTCAATTCAATTAAGAATGAGAAATCCCAAAGAGAAAACGTTCGATTGATTTTTTGCTTTATTTTACTAAAAGGGTATTTTTTTATTATTATATTATTATTTTACCTCTTTTTTGATTTCCAACGTGGTTACGGCACGACCGAACGGTCGGAATTCATTTTAACCGAAATTAACGGATGATACAATTCAAACGATCGGTGGAAATTTATTTTATTTTTAGATTAGGCGAGAAATGACTTAAATAAATGACTGAAGCACGTCAAAAGGGGGTATAGAAAGCGAATGAAAATGAGAATAAAAATACATGAAACAAAATGTGGACCACCATGGGTACATAGAATGAATTGGAAAGCTTGGTTTAAGGTACTTACCCGTTGAAGACTGAAGAAAACGAAGAACGAACGATGAATGTTGAAGAACGGTCGAGAATCTTTGCGTAATTACTCACAGAAACGTTACGGAAGCGCCTTGGCTTGGCTTTTCTTCACGAAAATAATTTTCCTCAGCAATTTCGAGAGAATAAGAAGTGCCAAGAAGGCTGAACCCCTTCTCCCTTACCTCCTCCCCCTATTTATAGCAAAATAGGGGAGGAGCTTGCCACCCAGCTCGCCCAGGCGAGCAAGGTTACTTCCTCCAGAAGCAACAGCCTTCTGGAGGAAGAATCTGGAAGGCCCAAGTGGGCCTGATTGCTATTTGTACCCCCCTTTTTACTAAATGCACCCCCTTTACCTTTTTTGGTAATTCTTTTTCCGTAACGTTACGAAAATTTACGAATTTCGTAACGATACTTATTTTCCTTCCGCAAGATTATGAGTCCTTACGGATTATGTATTTACTCTTTTTTTAGCTTTCGAAGAAGTTACGAAAACTCACGGATTGCGAAAAATACCTCCTTTCGATTTCCGTCACATTACGGAATTTTCACGGATCGCGTAAGCCTACTTCCTTTTGATTTTTGGCACATCTTGGGACTTCACATATTGTGCACCAAAGGGTGCCAAGTATCTCGAAGCGGCCAATCAAAGGTTGTATATCATCAAATAATAATCCCCGGACGAAATTAGGGTATGACAGAGGCCTAATAGCGGCTTGTAGTTAGGGGCTACAAAGCCCCAATTTTTTCTGGAATTTTCGATGTACTCGCTAAGTGAGCCTGCTCGCTAAGCGAGTTCATCAATTTTGGATGAATTTCTGGGTTTTCTAATGAACTCACTAAGCCGGCCCTGTCATGCTAAGCATGTTCATTGTTTTTGTTTGAATATATGAATTTTTGTATGAACTCGCTAAGCCACTGCACTTTGGCTTAGTGAGCATTTAAATTTCCAGATTTTGTTTTTGTTCGTAGGAACTCGCTAAGCTAGCATGCCACGTTAAGCGAGTTAGTTTGTTTAGGTCAGAGTCAACGAGGTTGTTGGTATTCTGTTGGTGGCTAAGCGAGTTAGTCTCGCTAAGCCTAAGGCAATTTAGTTTTCTGAGTTTTTGTTCATGTGCTAAGCGAGTCAGTCTCGCTAAGTGCAATTTCTTCTTTGTTTTAGAATTGGGATTAGTGAGCCTGCTCGCTAAGCCAATTATGCTCCAGTGGTATATTTGGGCTAAGCGCCTGCTGGCGCTAAGCCTGTGTAGCGTGTCGTGCTAAGCGAGTCTGTCTCACTAAGCGCAATTAACTCTCTATTAGAGAATAAGGCTTAGCGAGCCATGCTTGCTTAGCCATTGTGCTATGTCAGCTAAGCAAGTGTGTCTCGCATAGCCAAAGACTTTGTTTTTGTGTTGTCGCACTAAGCGCGCCCTACATGCTAATCCTATCTTGTTATTTTCATAAGGCGCGCTAAGCGAGTCAATCTCTCTAAGCACCCAATCTATTTTTCTGTTTTATTTTTCTGCTTTCAATTGAAAATAAAACCTGACTAGCTCAATTCTTGTGACTCTTTTTGATGCAGATGACCTCCAGAAAGAGAAAAGCTACCGCCTCCAAACCCAGGGAGCCCTATGACACTACCAAATTCATATCTGAGGGCGCTTGGGAGAGATATGATCAGAACATTCACTCCCAGAACATTCATTCGGAGAGGAATGTTATTCTTTACATCTGGAGTACGATGAGTTCCACAGGGAACTTGAAAGGCAGAATTGGCATAAAGCCTTGACCAGGCAGATGGATGGGCACATAGATATGGCCTTGGTCAAGGAATTTTATGCAAACCTACATGATCCTGAAGACAAATCCCCCAGGCAGGTCCGAGTGTGGGGGAAGCTGATTAAATTTGATGTCGCCTCTCTTAATGCTTTTCTGGAGACACCACCAGTTCTTGAGCTAGGGGCGCAGTATACCCCATATACCAGGTTCTATAGTACTCACATAGACCCTCAGGAGCTGGCTGCCAGACTCTACATCCCAGGGAAGGGATTTGTACTTAATGCAGAGGGCACACCCTGGAAGCTCCCGAGGAAGGATTTAACTACACTGACATAGACTTGGAGCGTCCTGTCCTATTTTAACCTCGCCCCCACCTCTCATATGTCCGATCTGAATATGGACATGGTGAGGTTAGTTTATGGACTTTTTATGAGGATGGACATGGACATGGGCTCACTCATATCAGGCCAGATCTCATAGATGGCCCAGTCCAACTCCTCCAGGCTCGACTTTCCAGCCCTCATCACCGCCCTTTGCATGACCCGAGGAGTAGTTCCAGACTCATTGACCTTTGAGTCCATGAGCCCTGCCATTAATTTGGCATACATCAGGAAGAATTGCTGGAACCCAACCCACATGATCCCATAATCACTTTTCTGGGGACCCGCAAAGCTAGGGCTCGGGGACCATCAGATGTTTCTGCCCTTTATTCTTTTGCTCATTCAGTTCTAGCCTTGTCTTCTTCTGCTCTAGCTTTCACTCCTGCACCTCCAGTACCTTCTGACCCATCTGCTCAGAACTCAGATACTGTGGTACCAATGCTGCAGAGCCTTCACCAGGGCTTATGCCTGGTGATGCAGAGCATTCATAATGTAGCTCAGCATTGGCCCATCATCGGCATGGAGGATTTCATGGCTCAGGTGGCCTGGCCAGGAGTCCATCCTTCTCCTTTAGGGGGAGGTGAGGCTCCTACAGCCCAGTAGCCGCAGCCAGAGGCACAACCCATGCCGGAGGTCATATAGAAGGCTACACCAAAGGTCTCACCTGCTGCCACACCGCTTGTGGAGGTCTCTGAGGAGGAGGATGACACTACAGACATGGATTATGCAGCTGATATGGCAGCAGCGCAGAGCAAATGGGATCCCTGGCCCACAACAGTACAAGAGACATCTCAGCCTGCTCAGGATGCTCTCTCTTCACCTCAGGATGATCAAATACCGGCGCAGGATGAGTGATGACAGGACTATTATTTATTTTCCTGTTTTATATAGAGTTTTATGTTTTAGTTTCAGTTTTTACATTTTAGTTTATTTATTTAGCAAATTTCATAGTTTTTGAATAGTTTACAATTATGTTTATGCAGTGGTTTGTTGGTTTGAAATTTCTGTGTTTGTGAATGAATTTTAAATTGATCAATGGCATGAATTAAGTGAATTGCGATGATTAGATCACATGCTTTGAATGAGTATGCAGTAATTAGAAGAGAAAGAACATGAATGAGGGACGTGAGTGAAAATGTTAGCTTGTTTGACAGGTAAATTGTGATTGTAATCATTAGCCACAACCCGGTGAGTTGTGTGAACCTTAATTGTGAGAGAACGCCTAGCATTGGATACTGATTTTTGCATGAATCTCTGAATACTAAATGAATGCATGAATTTCTAAATGATGAAGGCCATGATTGATTGAAATAGCCATTTATCCAAATAGCTTACCTTGTTCATGAATGAGTTATCCCTTGCACCTATTTGGAGCTTGAATATGTTTGATTGAGTTGAACCCCGAGCCTATTGAATTATAATCTCCATCTACCTTTCCTTAGGTTGTAGGAGAGCATCATGGTTCAAAGAAAATTTGTCCCAAATTTGGGGGAGGTTGTTGGATGATGATAATTATGGTAAGACAAGTATACAGCCACACAAAAACTTTGTCAGGAAGCAACAAAGACTGCTAAAAAAAAAGAAAGAGGAGAAATTTCAAGAATAAAAGTATGTGTGTGTTGTTACTTAAGTGCCTTAAATGTTGATTGGCAAGTTAATAGAAGTTGGGAATAAAAAGAAAAAGAGTTGATCTAAGGATGAATGCTCTCCTAGAACATAAGTTTTGCATCCTAGAAAAACCATGACTTGTTTGGAGCCCAGTCTCATTACAAGCCAAGAAAGCCCTTCAGATTCAATTTATGTGTTTGTGATTGTATGTCATGAGATGAAATTCAAAAGTTGAGACTTGTGTTGGTTGTTGAATTGAAGAATTGCCTTTGTAGAAGCAAGCTTCATGATGATGAACCAAGCAATTTTGATGATGCCAAAAGCCCAAGTCATTGATTCAAGATTGATTCAAGACTTCAAGATCAAGCATCAAGAATCCAATCCAAGATTCGAGATTCAAGAGAAGAAATCAAGAAGCAACAAGTAAAGACTTCATATAGGATAAGTATTAAAAGAATTTTTCAAAAACCAAATAGCACAGTTTTGTTTTACAAAAGAATTTTCTCAAATTTTCTAAGTTACCAGAGTGATTACTCTCTGGTAATCGGTTACCAGTTATCAGTAATCGATTACCAGTGACCAGTTTGGTTTTCAAAATGTTTTCAAATGATTTGTAATGTTCCAAAATTATTTTCAAATAGTGTAATCAATTACACTATATTTGTAATCGATTACAAGTGAATCTGAACGTTGGAATTCAAATCCAATTGTGAAGAGTCACAACTTTTCATAAAATACATTATGTAATCAATTACACCATTGTGGTAATCGATTACCAGTGAATAGTTCTAAAGAAAAAGTTAAGAGTTATAACTCTTAACATGGTTTTCTCAAAAATCATAACTCTTCCAATGGTTTCTTTGACCAGACATGAAGAGTCTATAAAAGCATGACTTTGGCACATGTTCATAGGATATAATATATTCTTCCAAACAATACTTTTTCACAATCTTTCTCTAACCATTGTCAATTGCTTTTTCTTTGCCAAAAAGATTTCTAAACTTTGTTTTTCTGCAATTGAAAATTCTGCAGAAAACAAAAGTGTGCTATCTTTTTATTCCTTCTCTCTCTTGCCAAAAGATTCAAAGGACTAACCACCTGAGAATTCTTTTGATTCTTCCTTCTCCCTCTTGCCAAAAGATTCAAAGGACTAACCGCCTGAGAATTCTTTTGATTCTTCCTCTTCCCTTTAAACAAAAGATTTCAAAGGACTAACCGCCTGAGATATCTTTTGTTTCCTCTTTACAAAGATTCAAGGGACTAACCGCCTGAGAATTCTTTGTCTTAACACATTGGAGGGTACATCCTTTGTGGTACAAGTAGAGGGTACATCTACTTGGGTTGTAATACTGAGAACAAGAGAGGGTACATCTCTTGTGGATCAATTCAAGTGGAGGGTACATCCACTTGGTTGTTCAAAGAGAACAAGGGAGGGTACATCCCTTGTGGATCTTTGCTTGTAAAGGATTTTACAAGGTTATTGGAAATCTCAAGAACCGGTGGTTGCTTGGGGACTGGATGTAGGCACGGGTTGTTGCCGAACCAGTATAAATATTGTGTTTGTCTTCTTCTCCCCTACACTCTTTACTTTTCCGCTGTGTACTTTTATTTTCGCTTTACTTTTGTCTAAGTTATTGTTTTTGTTCTTTACTTCCTCATAACTTAGTAGTAAAGCCTAATTGAATCTAGTAACATTAAGAAGGATAAATTTTTAATTAGACAAGACACGTTCATAATTAATTCACCCCCCTTCTTAATTATTCTGAGGCCACTTAATCCAACAGCCTTAAACACTTGTGCTTATGAGTGAAATAGTGACTGTGAAGATTTGGCTTGATGAACCTTCCTTGATACTTGTCTTGCTTGCTAGCTTATTTCACTTGTTTTGCTTAATAACCATGTTTGTATCTTGGAAATTCTGCATATCTTAAGGAAAAGCTTTTGGTTGAATGCATTGTTTGCCACTTATGTTCATGTGATTGAGTAGTTTGGAACAAGCATTATTTTGAATAACCACTGTAATTTTATCACTTGAGGACAAGTGAATTGTTCATTCTTTGCTTGAGGACAAGCAAAACTATAAATTTGGGGGAGTTTGTTAGTTGTTATTTACGACTAACTTTTGCATTGAAAAGTTTCATGAAATTTATATCTTTTCCCCAATTTATGGTTCTTTTTGTAGGCTTGTACATATTTTTATGTATTTTAATTTCACTCAGTAGATATTCCCAATATTGTGAATTAATGTGGTCCAACTTCAGTTTCAGGCTAAAGGATGAAGAAGAAGAAGGTTGAAGCAGCTGGTGTCTCGCTAAGCGAGGCATATGCACTTAGCGAGTAACATCCGCTAAGGGAGGCACTCAACTTGCTTAGCGAATTGGAAGAATCTGGAAGAGAATCTGCCATTCATGCACGTGCCCAACGCGCCATTAGCTCGCTCAGCGAGTCATTTGTATCTTCTCGCGCCCAGCTTGCTCAGTGAAAATTCACTAACTTGCGCTTAGCGAGAAAATGGCGCTAAGTGAGCCTTTAGGATCAAAAGGCCCTTAAAAGACTGAAGTTGGCAAAAAATAAGGGAGTTCCTTGGAGGAGAGATGTAACAGAGCCGAAAAATAGACCAAGAGAGAAGAGCTTGGACGAAAAGCCTCAGCCTTTAAGAGATTATAAGTTTAGGAGTGATTATTAGGTTTTTAGAGGTGGAGGAGACATCCCCACCACTTTGTAATCTTAATTATCCTTCAAAAACCTGTTCTTGGGCTAAAAGGTGCTAACTTACAATGGAAGGCTAAATCTCTTGTTGGGGATTTCTGCTGAACTTTGATGTAAAATCCTTTACTATCTATTTAAAGTTGTTTGTATGTGTTCATTGCTTCTATATGCATTTAATTCTTGCATGCTTGTGGCTTGATCACCCATTTGTGTGTAAACTTAGGATTTTTAGCATTGGAAAGTGTTTTAAATCCTTAGAACTGGATAGAGCATGCTAGCGAACTGTATGTCTGGACACGAAGTGCAGGGATTTAGTTCATATTATGCCGTAATCGTAATGTAACTCATTTAGGCTAAGTTCGATGAGGGATCTAGAATGAAGTTTAGATTGAGTTAGACCCATTCACTCGAGGGATCTGGTTTGGGTAGTTGTTTTCGGCATAGAACACGAAACACAACTTTAAATAGAGAAAAATACTCAATAACATCAAGTAGGTTCAGTAGAAAGACCCAACGTTTTTAATCGTCTATTTATCTCTCACCTTTATATAGTTAATTTTGTAGTTAAATTAGTACTGTAGACACAAATTCTCTTTATATTTACTGGCTTTATACCAATGTTTACCTACTGAATGAATGCTCTCTAAATGAAACAAGTTTCCTGTGATTCGATACTCGGTTCTTACCATTTTATACTACTTGTGCGAATTAGTACACTTGCTGATCAGTATCGCAGTTGGGTGAGTGCGGAACAGGCATGCATGAATTTTTTGGTACTCCATTCCCACTGGACATAAAATCTTCTTTGCCTCGTAGTGATTCTTTGGCAACATATTATCTTGTGGAAGAATGTTTTTCAATAACACAAGCAACTCAGTGAAGCTCTTGTCACTCCACCCAAATCGTGCCTTCAAGTTAACCAAAGCTAACACCGCAGACAACCTTGTGAATGATGTGCACCCCGAATACAAAGGCTTGTTGGAATCATTTTCTATTTTGTCATACAAAGGTGCATGTGCCTGTTGAAAACCCTCTTGCCCAAGATCGCAAATCATATCTTCTATACAATTTCCCATGTTTGCGTTAACCGGCTCAGACTGTGAGACTGTTGCCATGTCCAGTGACTCTCCATGTCATATAAATTTTGTGTAATTCGGAACTATCCCATGATAGATAAGATGAGATCTTATGTCATTTATTGTTTAGTGTCTCCCATTTGCACAGTTGACACATGGACAAAAATATTTCCCCCGCAGAGATGGTGCATTAGATTGAGCAAATTGTAGAAAATCTTTGACACCATTCTCATAATCTTCACTTATACTTGATGCTTTCATCCAACTTCGATCCATGTTTCCCTTTTGCTATGAAACTTCAATAAGTTATCCGACATGCATGAAAACCTCACTTTTTTTCCTTATAGGTGTGGCCCTATCCCATTCAGGAACACACTGTTTACAGTATATTCGTACGCATGGGTACGTCGGTTTATTTGTTTATTTTGACAAAATTTTGGCAACATTTCACATTGTTCTCCGAGTACACGACATGAAAGCGGTGAAATCTAATGACCTACCACATTCAAGTATGCACCTAGAGAACAAAGTGAAATGCATTATATCAAAATTTTGTCTAATTTAACAAATAAATAGTTAACCCATACTTACGAATGTACTATAAACAAAGAGCCCTCCCAAACTATACAAACGGACAATTCAAGATTCAACACATTGATTAATGCAAACTATCCATATTAATCAATGTATTAAATCTCAAATGGGAAACTAAAATTCGCTCGCAATGCACATAAGTGGTTATACAAAACAATACACATATACCAACAAGCTAAGCATGTAATGAATTTGAAGTGTGATACATATACAAATACATACCTCGGCTGGATAGACACTGAACACAGGTGTCATACCCTAATTTCGTCCGGGGATTATTATTTGGTGATACACAACCTTTGATTGGCCGCTTCGAGATATTTGGCACCCTTTGTTGCACAATATGTGAAGTCTCGAGACGTGCCAAAAATCAAAAGGAAGCAGGCTTACGCGATCCGTGAAAATTCCGTAATGTGACGGAAATCGAAAGGAGGTGTTTTTCGCAATCCGTAAGTTTTCGTAACTTCTTCAAAAGCTAAAAAAGAGTAAATACATAATCCGTAAGGATTCGTAACCTTGCGGAAGGAAAATAAGTATCGTTACGAAATTCGTAAAGTTTCGTAACGTTATGGAAAAGAATTACCAAAACAAAAGTAGAAGGGGGGTGCATTTAGTAAAAAGGGGGGGTACAAATAGCAATCAGGCCCACTTGGGCCTTCCAGATTCTTCCTCCAGAAGGCTGTTGCTTTTGGAGGAAGCAACCTTGCTCGCCTGGGCGAGCTGGGCGGCAAGCTGCTCCCCTATTTTGCTATAAATAGGGGGAGGAGTGAAGGGAGAAGGGGTTCAGCCTTCTTGGCACTTCTTATTCTCTCGAAATTGCTGAGGAAAATTATTTCCGGGAAGAAAATCCAAGCCAAGGCGCTTCCGTAACGTTTCCGTGAGTAATTATGCAAAGATTCTCGACCGTTCTTCAACATTCATCGTTCGTTCTTCGTTTTCTTCAGTCTTCAACGGGTAAGTACCTCGAACTGAGATTTTCAATACATTCTATGTACCCGTGGTGGTCCACATTTTGTTTCATGTATTTTTATTCTCGTTTTCATTCGCTTTTTATACCCCCTTTTGACGTGCTTAAGTCATTTATTTAAGTCATTTCTCGCCTAATCTAAAAATAAAATAAATTTCCACCGATCGTTTGAATTGTATCATCCGTTAATTTCGGTTAAAATGAATTCCGACCGTTCGGTCGTGTCGTAACCACGTTGGAAATAAAAAAAAGGTAAAATAATAATATAATAATAAAAAAAATACCTTTTAGTAAAATAAAGCGAAAAATCAATCGAACGTTTTCTCTTTGGGATTTCTCATTCTTAATTGAATTGACTAATAACTAAAGTGAAACTAAGGCTAAAATCAACTCGCCTAGTCAAGCTCGTCCACAAAAATAGGGTTTTGAAAGTTTATCATTTCAGTTTCTTACCAAGTAAAATGGATCATTTTTAAGGTCCAACGCCTTAAAATGATCACCTTTCAAGTAAAAAGAATCACTTGATTCATGCATAAGAAAGAACTACGTAGGTCTGATTTCCTCTTTGATGGAGGGTGCGTAGGAGCAAGAGCCCCGCTTTTGTCGACCTCAAAAAATAAAAAGAAATAAAAGTTAAGGTAATACAATTTCCACAATTCTAAAAAATAGGTTGTTGTCCTTTGAGACAAACGTGAGAGGTGCTAATACCTTCCTCAAACGTAAATACAACTCCCGAACTTAGAATTTTCATTTTGACCGGTTTCCTTCGGTTTTCCTGACGTTTTCCGCAAATAAACGTTGGTGGCGACTCCGCGCATCTTTCCTCCTTTGGAAAGCGCACCCGTGAGCCTCGCCTTCGCTCGCCCGCGAAGGGCACATTGTGACAGTTGGCGACTCCACTGGGGACCATTTTTGTGAGTTAGGCCTATTTTAAGGAATTGTGGATTTGTGAAACTTCGTGTGTGCATTTGTTGAACTGTGTAAAATGTAAATAACTGTTGTCTATTTCGCATTCTTTACACTGCATTCTAAGCACCCACGGGTTTGAGTAAAAAAGGGGCCCTATACCCGGGTTCATGGGAATCTAAGGAGTGGGGGTGAATCTGTCATCATGCTAGGTCTCCGACTTGCTTGATAATAGTGAAACCCCGTCTAGAGCTTTCTCTCTTTATAATATGTTGTCGCTGATATTCCATAACGCCCCAATATTATTATTTTGAGTGATGATACCTCTAGAAAACAGCCGAGTGAGTTGTGAGTTGTTGGGGGTAGTTATTAGAGACCCCTAGATATTGTCCTATAGGTTCCCAAATAGGGGCAAAGAGCAAACACGCTCCGTGCCATTCGTTCTCATGCATTTTTTGGTAAATAGCACTAGTTTATAGTTTTGCTAGTGATGTTTGGGTTCTTTAGAGTAATACGTAACCTTTTTAATACTACGTTGAGGCGCCATCATGCCCAAAACGTAGCATTAAAGTTGGATCTCTGCAGTCTCGTATGTGTGAATTACCCCTTTGTGTTGTTTTCTTTCCGTTTCATGCATGCGCATCTGCATCATACCGTCACATATGCGTTGTATGTGGGTCTCGTCTTTTGTCATGGGAAGCCGGAAGATCTATATCGTCTTCTTAACTGCACACATGGGGCACTGCGCCCCCCAAATGCGCAATAAGGAGAGATAATCTTCCGGGCTCTCGTGTCCGTAAATGCATTCATATCATGCACCGCATAAACATCTCTTCAGCATCATAATGAACATATCGTTCCTGCATTTTTCTGTTATCACATTCCCATTTTGCATGAGTCATTGCATCATCATGCATATGCGTTCAACATACTTTTTGTTCTACATGTTTGCTCATACATGATCCTTGTATTTTCCTCTACAAAACAAAAACAAAAAAAGGGAAGCATGAAAATTCATGATGCATTCTTAATTTCATGTGTTAGGTACCATGAGCCAACCATGTTGGGATCATAAACCCATTTCTAAAATTAAAAAAAAAAATGCAAACAACAAAACAAAATGATTGAGCATGGTAGCTAATGCGTAGTTAATTATGAAAGGATGTCTCTTCGAGCATCTCAATCTCATAATTACATTTTCCATGCATAGCATGCGTATTCTCGAGTCTTTCATCCCTATGAAATGTTGTTGAAGTATTGGCGATCAAAATTGCCATTCCCTGGGTTATGGGGTTGAACCAAGCTCGTGCTTTTACGAAAAGGTCCATCGAGTCAAGTTGAAGCATGGAAGTAACCATCTTGCAAAAAATTGGGGCAAAAGATGGATCAGGTTACATCGTTGCTTTGTCTACTGCCAAACACATTTAGGACTGTTAATGTCCTCGTTACTTCCAATTTCACCTTGACGAAGATGTCATGGACCATGTTGAAAATCTAAATTGATTCAACCCCATATCATGCGTAAAAATTCGCAATACTTCAATTGTGCATCATTCGCATACATCCATGTTGTTCATTGGTTGCATTGCTCATTACATTCTTTTCTTGAAAAATAAAAAAAAAAGAAAAACTTAATCATTGTTATAAAAAAGAAAAGAACACGCTTTACGGTGCCCTTACCGAACCCGTGCTAGAACTAGAGTAATGGGTGAAGTAAAGGAGGTGCAAGAGCAGATGAAGGTCCAACATGGAGGCCATGAAAGAGCAAATGGCCACAATGATGGAGGCCATGATGAGCGTGAAGAAGATAATGGAAGCCAATGCGGTTGCAATTGCCGCTACCAGCATTGTTGCTAAGGTGAACCCGACGTCCCCATCCGGCATCAACCAAATGAATCATCCAACCTCAGATATGGTAGGCAAAGATTTGGGAAGTACGGGCGGCCCCCATTATGCACAAAGTCAAAACAAGCATGCCTTCCCACCATATGGCTTGCCTCCCAACTATACACCATCCAATGTAGCGTACACTCCCAGTGAGAATGTCAATAACTCCACTCCCATACTCATTGAGAGCCGACAACCCCAAACTGATCATGCACATGTCTCTCAACCCATGGGTAAGACACATGAAATGCCCCACCACATTCTAGCCGACTTCGAGCCTTGCCTCGGATATGCCATTAAAGGGCAGGCAATTGGTGGTATACCCCTACAAAACCCTTTGGAGGGTCCTCAGTATCACCCACAACTACACCTCTTGCATTCCACGACAAGTAAAAACCCTCATGCTATGGCAAAAATGGGAAAGCTGGATCATCTAGAGGAAAGGCTCAGGGCCATTGAAGGAGGTGAAGATTATACTTTTGCTAACCTAGAAGAGTTGTTCCTAGTACCCAATATCATCACCCCTATCAAGTTCAAGGTGCTGGACTTTGAAAAGTACAAGGGGATTACTTGCCCCAAGAACCATCTAAAGATGTATTGTCGGAAGATGGGGGCATACGCAAAAGATGAGGAATTGTTGATACATTCCTTCCAAGAAAGTCTTACTGGGTTAGTTGTTACCTGGTACACTAACTTGGAACCTTCCCGAGTCCATTCCTGGGAGGACCTAATGGTTGCCTTCGTTAGGCAGTGTCGGTATAATGGCTTCGGATAGGACACAACTACAAAACATGTGCAAAAAAGGGGGCACGAATCTTTCAAAAAATACGCCCAAAGGTGGGGAACCTGGCAGCTCAAGTGGCACCTCAATGATGAAAAAGTGATGACAATGATAGTAGACACATTACCAGTATTCTACTATGGAAAATGGTGGGTTACACACCTTCCAACTTTGCGGATATGGTCTTCACCGACGAAAGGATCAAAGTGGGTCTGAAAAAAGGCAAATTTAGTCATCCTGCTTGGACGAATGAGAAAACTGGGGCAAATGAAGAGGGTGAGGATGAAGGAGAAGCCCGTGCTGTGACTGCCATTCCTATACAGCCAAGTTTCCCACCAACCCAACAATGTCATTACTCAGCCAATAACAAACCGTCTCCTTACCCACCGCCCAGTTATCCACAAAGGCCATCCCTAAAACAACCACAAAGTCTGTCTACCGCACTTCCAATGATGAACATCACCTTTAGCACAATCCAAAAACACCAACCAAGAAATGAATTTTGTAGCGAGAAAGCCTGTAGAATTCACCCCAATTCCAGTTTCCTATGCTGACTTGCTCCCATATCTACTTGATAATTCAATGGTAGCCATAACCCCAACCAAGGTTCATCAACCTCCATTTCTCCGAGAATACGACTCGAACGCAATGTGTGCTTGTCATGGAAAAGCCCCGGGGCATTCCATTGAGCATTGTAGGGGCCTGAAGCGTAAGGTGCAAGGTCTGATTGATGCGGGCTGGCTGAAATTTGAGGAGAATTGCATGTAAATCCTGACATTAACAAGAGATGCCACACATGGGGCAATTTTGAAATCTGTTGTTAGATGTCTCTAATGACTCATCAGGATTTTCAACTTTCACCGGAAGTGGGTGCAAGCCATTGGTCTGTTTGCTCAAGCGACCTGTGCTCCTGAGTTTGGACTTCCAAGACCGTTCAATCAGAGATTACTCATCTTGCACGTTGGTGGGGGTGCCGTAAAACAACGAGTAAAGTTCAAAACAAATAAGTTTCAAAATAAAAATAAAAAAGGGAGTTCAAAAAGAAAAAAAAAGCATTTGATTGAATGTGTTTTCAAGACATTCATGTGACCTTATTTTATCATTCCGGAAAGTTTGTCTTTTTAGAGAGAAGTGAGTTATCAAGAATAGGATGTTGGACAAATGGCCTCAGTTAACTTAAGAAAAATGGGGGTTGAATTAAGATACGAAGACTATTCCCCAATTAAACTTTCACTCTCTCTTTTTGGATTAACAATGCACCCTTAACATGAATTACTCAAAAGACAATTCAAAATAAACTTCTTTAAA
Organism: Glycine soja; assembly: GCF_004193775.1. Taxonomy (NCBI): domain Eukaryota; kingdom Viridiplantae; phylum Streptophyta; class Magnoliopsida; order Fabales; family Fabaceae; genus Glycine; species Glycine soja. The sequence goes on along the minus strand of NC_041012.1, from coordinate 20,044,927 downwards.
ACAAAAGATAAATAGCAATAAATAAAAGAAGTTTAAGGGAAGAGAGGAATGCAAACTCGATTTATACTGGTTCAGCCACTTCCCGTGCCTACATCCAGTCCTCAAGCAACCCACTTGAGATTTTCCACTCTCTTTGTAAAATTCCTTTTACAAAGTCTGAACCACACAAGGACAGCCCTTCCCTTGTATTCAGGAATCCTTTACAACAAGAGACCCACGGTCTCTTAATCCCTTTTCAGAAATAAGAAGAAGAGAAGAAGAAATCTCTCTTAAAAGAGATAGAATGTACAATGAAGATCAATCAAAATTTCTTATTGAATATGTAAGTGGTTGACCAAGGAATCTTTTTGAGAGGATAAAACATTTTAGTTCAGAAAAACTCTTAATCTTTTGAGAGGATAAAACTGTTTGGGCAATGAAAACTCCCTTTAAGTTCGTGTTTCCAAGTCACCTTTGATGGTCATTCGTAAAACAGGTGTGACTTTTGACAATTATTTTCTGAAAATCCCCTCTGGTAATCAATTACAAGACTTGTGTAATCGATTACAGGTTTTAAAAATTTGAATTAAAACGTTCAATAAACTGCTGGTAATCAATTACCATCCATGTGTAATCAATTACACGTTATAAATTTTGAATTCAAATTTCTAGTGACTGTGATAAACATTTTCAGCTGCTGGTAATCGATTACCGGAAAGAAAATCTCAATTTGAAATGATAGAATTCTTTGGTCAAACCTTTTGTTTTTTCAATTTGGAAACTTCTTCCTAAAGATTCTAGAGATCAACTTGATCATATATCTTGATTTTCTTGGATTCTTGTCTTGAATAAAACTTAGAAGCACTTGATCCTTTAGCATCATCAAGACATCAAAACATCTTGCTTCTACATAGGAGTCATTTGACTTAATCCATCAACTGAAAGATCCTTCAACTATTTCTTGTCCTTGGAAAATTCTTTTTGCAAGAATCAACTGCGTCTTTCATTCTTCCTCATTACGAGGTTGTGAAAACAAGACAACAATTGGTACCTCTAAGCCCTACACTGGGGCAATGAAAGGCCCCATGCAAAAACCTCAAGCGAACCTAGGGGCAGATTAGAAGTTTTCACCCAATAGGTTCCCAGCTACAAGGTCATGACAAAAGATAACAATTGGTACCTCAAAGCCTTACACTTGGGCAATGAGGGGCATCGTGCATGAGCCTCACATGAACATAGGGGCAGATCAAAAGTTCTCACCCGTCGATGTTTTTAAACAAGAAAAAAAAGGGGATACAAGCCCTGGAATTTCAATAGATGGATTAAACGTCAAACGGCTCCATTGTCGTCGCTCCAAAATGGTCAAGTGACTGAATCAAGCAGAATATACACTCTGAGGGAGTTCCCGGAGAGATTTGCAAAAGATAGGATAAGGTTGCATGAATTATCACCTTTTTCAAAAGGACAGTCAATCTGTGTTTTCAAAAAAAAAATTAAATCAAAATCAAAATCACAAAATAGGGAAAGAATGTCATGAACATTATACAACTTTCCATTGCATTGCATTGTTTCATGTGCGGTCAGCATTACCAAATTTCACAACAAAGGTTGCATGCGTCTGCATCCCTTAAAATCATGTTAACTGCATAGATTTCCTATATCTTGTGTCCAATCTTGTCGGATGACCGGCTCTCTCGATGAGTCGATCTCTTTCTTTCTCATAAAGGTGGACCCTTGGGTATTAGTACCTATCACCTTTAGAGGACTATATGTCCTCCCCATCAGAGGACTGCACATCCTCGCCTGCAGAGGGCTGCACGCCCTCGCCTTTAGAGGGCTACGCGTCCTCATTTTCAGTGTGCTCCATATCCACACCTTAGGAGAATATAAGGTCATTTGCCCTTAAATGCTTAACCGAGACTTGCGCTCCCGGTTAAGGGGCCAGTAGTTTCCTTTTATCAGTTCCTGGGCCGCCCCCTGATATTGGAGGGTGACCAACTATGCGAGCACATCCAGAGAGGGAGGCTATCACGCGTCTACTATGCATACCAGGGCAAGATTTCCCTCGTGCTGCGGAAAAAAGACGAGTGCGGATCATGCGCACCAACATGACCACTCTTACATGGATGACGTTGCTATTTAGTAACATTCTGCCTGGTGACCACCATGCCAATCTCCCCCTGCATATGTATCGGTTGGTCTGTGCCGTCATGACATAGGTAAGTATGCACATGGTTCAATTGATTTCTGATGTCATCTATTGTTTGCAGGGATCGCGCCCACAAGACGCCCAGTGGGCCCGAAGAAGTCCAACAGGGCCCTGGGGTTTCCAGCTCTGGTTACGGGCCTCTGTCAGTCCTACAGGGTGCCCGTTCCCCCAGCGAGGTCATGCCATCGTGACATAGGTAAGTATACAGATGGTTCAACTGATTTCTGATACCATCTATTGTTTGCAGGAATCGCACCCACAAAGACACCCAGTGGACCCAGAGAAGTCCAACAGGGCCCTGGGGTTTCTAGCTTTGGTTACGGGCCTCTGTAGTCCTACAGGGTGCCCGTTTCCCCCGGCAAGGTCATGCCATCATGACATAGGTAAGTATGCACATCGCTCAACTGATTTCTGATTTCATCTATTGTTTGCAGAGATCGTGCCTGCAAGACACCTAGTGAACCCGAAGAAGTCCAACAGGGTCTTGAAGTTTTCAAGCTCTAATTACGGGTCTCTGTCAGTTCTACGGAGTGCTTGTCACCTCCAGCAAGGGCATCAGGCCCCCTACTAATCGAGCTTTCATCAAGAAGTACTGCGCCCCTAGGCAGGCACAGGGCGGATTACCACAGCAGCCTGGGGATGGCCGGCAGCGGGCAACAGACGCACCGCCATCACCTCTAGAGTTCACCTCATCTCATCCACAAAAAGGTTAGAGCGTTGCTTACGACCCATGGCCGACCAATAGGCGACCAATTCCAAAGCCAAAGGTAAGCAAAGTACTAGGTCCGTGACCGACAAGCCATCAAGCGTCCAGCTCAAGACGTTAAAGAAGCGCTACTAGAAGGCAACCTAGTACCTTTTAAATTTCTGCTTGTTATTTGATCACTTTTGTTTCTCAAGTCATAGCAGGACACACCTAGTTGCTCATGATCCTAGGAATTTAAATAAAACAAGCACAAGCTCGGAAGGTAGTCATACCTCACAATATATATATATATATATGTATGTATGTATGTTTAGGTAGAAAGATACCTTGGATATGCATGTATGTAGCAAAAAATACTTCACAATATATATATATATATATATATATATATATATATATATATATATATATATATATATATATATATATGTATGTTTAGGTAGAAAGATACCTTGAATATGCATGTATGTAGCAAAAATACTTCACAAAATGTATATATGTATGTTTAGGTAGCAAGATACCTTGGATATGCATGTATATAGCAAAATACCTCACAAAAATATACGTATGTTTAGGTAGCAAAATACCCCATGAAAAAAAAGAGAGCAAAAAGAAAGCGAGCAAGACAAGAATAAGGAAAAAAATAATAAAAAATAATAATAAAAAGTTATCTAGCTAAAAAACAACATGCTTGTGAAAAGAGATAATTTCCAACTTTTCTTTGAAAGATTTTACTGATCTTAACCAGTCTTTTGAAAAAAAAAATGTGTGTACACATTTGAAGGGTAAATGTTGTGAAGAGTTTTTCGAACACCCAAGATAGACTCGGATGAATGCACAAATTGATAGAAGAACATATTTTGGAAATACTGGGTTGACTTAAAATAGGTAAAATAAATCCTAAGCCCTAGTGTCACATGACCATAAAAACTTGATGCTTGAGTGTCCACATGGGTGCATGCATGACCAGTTTTGCATAAAATTTCCTAATCATCATTTGTTGCATGTGTATCATGGGAATAATGTGGGGACATCCCCTTTATCCCCGAACCGCTGGCCAAATCCTGACATGTATCATGACCAGCCGTTCTACAAGCCTTGACCCAAAATCCTAACTCACCATAATCCTTACCCTCGGAAGAAAACACAAAGAGAAGGAAAATTCCCCAAGAAAGGGAGAAGACACAAAAAGAAAAGAAAATTCCCAATCCAAGAAAGGGAGAAGACACAAAACAGAAAGAAAATTCCCAATGAAAGAGTGGTAGAAAGCAAAAAAAAAAAGAAAGAAAAATTCTCGATCAAGGATCGGAAGAAAACAGAAGAAATATATAGAAAGGTCTTTGGACCAGACAATATCTGAACAGTACAGAATTGTCACCAAGTAAACAAAAAAGAAAGGAAACCACGACCCAAAGTGGCCCTCTCCCTTTGATTGCCAACCAAAATCCTGTGCGCTAGCAACTTTCTCGCCATGCACTAAACAAAAACAGAAAAGGAAAAGGCAAAAACACTCAAAGCCAAATTCCCCACCTAAAAACCATTCCCAAAATAAGTCCTATTGATCCATGATCACGCATGTAATCTTTGATTTGATAGGAAATGATTTGCAAAATCAAGTCATGACATATCTACGATTTGAAATTAGGATAAAACACTTACCTATGTGAGATTGATACACTTTGAGTGATTTTCTCCTATCTTTGTTGGACCCAGTGTTTCCTCTAAATGGTCGTTTAGAAACGAAATGCTAACATCCAAAATCTCATTTACGGTTATGAGAAAATTTCATCAGCATACTCTCCTTTCCCGATAGACACATTGTCTTTCATCCAAAAAGCATATGTTGCTCTAATCAGTTGGAAGTTTTGTCTCTTTACTAAAGCATGTTGCATTTTGGTGAAGAAAACACCGAGACTATTTTTAGTCTCACAGTTATCGAGAACTACGTAGGTCTGAGTTCCTCATCACAAATTGAGGATACGTAGGAGCAAAAGCCCTGCTTCTGTCGACCACCCCACTTTTTGTTACCGTGACCCAAGAGTCCGGGGGCATGCGGAGCCACATGACTGTGGGATCCCCAAATTCGTATATTCCATCATTTATCATTTGTATTCTATCTTTTGTTTAACTGAGGGACTAACGTTTGTTTCGTTTTGATTGACTTTTGTTTTGTGCATACATGTCGTTTGAACTGTTACGTTAGTATTTACTTCATTGTTGTCAATAGTGTTTTTTGAAATTCCGGAGTCGTGTGGAGTTTTCCATTTAGGAACGCCGTCCTAAAAATAAAATGAACCAAAATCATGATAAAAAAGGAAAGAAGTGTTGTGAATAAAATGTCTACATATGTAAAGGAAAAGAAAAAATGTTTTTATATATATACATGTATGTAAAAGGAAAATGTGTATAGAAGGTTTTTTGTGTGTGTAAGTGATGCGTGGAGAGAAATTCTTGTGTGTGTGAGCAACGAGTGTATATGAAGAAACTTTTGTATGAACCATAAGTGTGTGTTGGGAAAAATGAAAAAATCTTTGAACGTAAATAGGGTTTGTATATAGACCGTGTGACGTAAAGAGAAAGAGTTCCAATGTGTGTACAGAAAAAGTTTGTCATGTATAAGAATGTAGATGTACAAAGAAAAGTTTTCCTCATAAAGGATCACAGGTGTATAATTTTGTGAATATATAAAAATGAAACAAAAAGGAAAAAGAAAGAAAGACCGCGAAGGTCGACATGTTATAGTTAAGAAGTATAAATCATTCATAAAGAGCAAACGTATCTTCTGGAAACAAGGGACTGATGCTAAGAGTTTATTTTCCGGAATAACCGAGATAAGAATGGATGAATTCATTGAACTGATAAAAGAACATAATTGGGAAACGTTGGGTCTGTTTGTGTAAATTCCCAACCGTAGTATCACAATGCCATAAGCAGGATGCTTGAGTGCCCACCTGGTTGTAGCCATGACTAATTTTGCACGTTGTTTTCAAATCATCATTGTCACGCGTGCCTTATGGAGTGATAGGGGAGTTCGGCCCGAGACTGACACCTTGACACCCAAATTTGTTTCGCCCCAGATATCAAGATTGGGTTCCCACGATAAAAGACCCCATTGAAACACAACCTTAGACCTTTTTGAACCTTGGCCTGTAAAAAAGGAATCCTCATTCTTTCCCCCGAAGCAAAGGACAGCGGAATCTCCTCAAGGGAGAGCAAATAGAATGCTAAAACCCGATTTCCCAAAGAAAGGGATGGGGGAAGGAGAAGAAAAAAAGAAGGAAGAAATGGGAAGAAAGAAAAAGAAAAAGATGAAAATAAAGAAAAGAACAATAAAAAAGAAAGAAAGAGAAGGATTCCCGATCAAAGGTCGAAAGGAAGTAAAAATGGAAAAGAAGCAATTCTCAATCAATGGAAGAGAGAGAATGGAAGATCTTCAGACCAGATAAATTTTCGGCAGGGTAAGTGACTGTCGGCGAAGGAAAACCCATTTTTGGTGTCTCTTCCTTTCAGATTGCCATTCAAGGTCGTTCTCGACTGGCGATATCCCACCCCACCTGAACAAAGAGGAAAAGACCGAAACACCCAGCTTCCTCTCCAAAAAACACTACCCTCGAGAGAATCCTATTGGTCCGTGATCGTACGTTTGATCTTTGATTCGATAGGAAGTCGTGTGCAAAATAGAGTCATGGTGCAGCTATGGTTTGGGAATAGGATAAAACACTTGCCTTGTGAGTTTTATACACTATGAGTGATTTATTTTCAGCTTAGCCCGATGTTTCCCCTGCATGTTCATTTAAAAGCTAAAGTTGAGATCCTACCCTTCATTCTCGGTTACAAGGAAGATTACCCTTGGCGCAAGTATATTGTTTCTTTAAGATATGGTGCTCTCGCGAATGACTTATTTTTCTTTACAAAAAGCGTGTTTGCCTTTCAGGTGGAAAAACCCGGTGGACCGTTCGGTCCTGCCAACCCCCTTTTTCGGAGCCCCATGAATGTTATTGCCTAGCGCTGTTCATGTGTCCTCCACCTTCGAGTTTGGAGGTATGTTTCATGATTGCCTAAGTGCGGACCCTCAAGGCAATCCTCCATTCTCCCCCTTTTTCGGAGCCCCATGAATGTTATTGCCTAACGCTGTTCATGTGTCCTCCACCTTCGAGTTTGGAGCTATGTTTCAGGATTGCCTAAGTGCGGACCCTCAAGGCAATCCTCCATTCTCCCCCTTTTTCGGAGCCCCATGAATGTTATTGCCTAACGCTGTTCATGTGTCCTCCACCTTCGAGTTTGGAGCTATGTTTCATGATTGCCTAAGTGCGGACCCCCAAGGCAATCCTCCATTCTCCCCCTTTTTCGGAGCCCCATGAATGTTATTGCCTAGCACTATTCATGTGTCCTCCACCTTCGAGTTTGGAGCTATGTTTCATGATTGCCTAAGTGCGGACCCTCAAGGCAATTCTCCATTCTCCCCCTTTTTTCGGAGCCCCATGAATGTTATTGCCTAGCGCTGTTCATGTGTCCTCCACCTTCGAGTTTGTAGCTATGTTTCATGATTGCCTAAGTGCGGACCCTCAAGGAAATCCTCCATTCTCCCCCTTTTTCGGAGCCCCATGAATGTTATTGCCTAGCGCTGTTCATGTGTCCTCCACCTTCGAGTTTGGAGCTATGTTTCATGATTGCCTAAGTGCGGACCCTCAAGGCAATCTTCCATTCTCCCTTTTTTTTTTCGTAGCCCCATGAATGTTATTGCCTAGCGTTGTTCATGTATCCTCCACCTTCGAGTTTGGAGCTATGTTTCATGATTGCCTAAGTGCGGACCCTCAAGGCAATCCTCCATTCTCCCCCTTTTTTGGAGCCCCATGAATGTTATTTCCTAGCGTTGTTCATGTATCCTCCACCTTCGAGTTTGGAGCTATGCTTCATGATTTCCTAAGTGTGGACCCTTAAGGCAATCCTCCATTCTCCACCTTTTTCGGAGCCCCATGAATGTCATTGCCTAGCGCTATTCATGTGTCCTCCATTATCAAGCGCGGAGCCTCTGGTGACTGGGAAATACGTTCTTCTGTTGTTTTCCGGATCGGTTCCTTCGCCAAACATGTGTATATGTGTATATGTATATTATATCCGTTGTTCTTGTTGTTGTTTGTATTTTGTTTTGTGTTGTACAACAAAAAAGAAGGAGTAGAGACGAGAGTCGTCATCACGGAAAGGGCAGGACAGACGAAATCAGTGTCATATCTTTGCTTTCCTCTTATCTCCGATGAGAGGTAAGTAAAGAGGGGCAACTGTCATAGCCTAATTTCGTCCGGGGATTATTATTTGATGATACACAACCTTTGATTGGCCGCTTCGAGATATTTGGCACCCTTTGTTGCACAATATGTGAAGTCCCGAGACGTGCCAAAAATCAAAAGGAAGCAGGCTTACGCGATCCGTGAAAATTCCGTAATGTGATGGAAATCGAAAGGAGGTGTTTTTCGCAATCCGTGAGTTTTCGTAACTTCTTCAAAAGCTAAAAAAGAGTAAATACATAATCCGTAAGGATTCGTAACCTTGCGGAAGGAAAATAAGTATCGTTACGAAATTTGTAAAGTTTCGTAACGTTACGGAAAAGAATTACCAAAAAAAAAGTAGAAGGGGGTGCATTTAGTAAAAAGGGGGATACAAATAGCAATCAGGCCCACTTGGGCCTTCCAAATTCTTCCTCCAGAAGGCTGTTGCTTCTGGAGGAAGCAACCTTGCTCGCCTGGGCGAGCTGGGTGGCAAGCTCCTCCCCTATTTTGCTATAAATAGGGGGAGGAGTGAAGGGAGAAGGGGTTCAGCCTTCTTGGCACTTCTCATTCTCTCGAAATTGCTGAGGAAAATTATTTCCGTGAAGAAAATCCAAGCCGAGGCGCTTCCGTAACGTTTCCGTGAGTAATTACGCGAAGATTCTCGACCTTTCTTCAACATTCATCGTTCGTTCTTCGTTTTCTTCAGTCTTCAACGGGTAAGTACCTCGAACCGAGCTTTTCAATTCATTTTATGTACCCGTGGTGGTCCACATTTTGTTTCATGTATTTTTATTCTCGTTTTCATTCGCTTTTTATACCCCCTTTTTACGTGCTTAAGTCATTTATTTAAGTCATTTCTCGCCTAATCTAAAAATAAAATAAATTTCCACCGATCGTTTGAATTGTATCATCCGTTAATTTCGATTAAAATGAATTCTGACCGTTCGGTCGTGCCGTAACCACGTTGGAAATAAAAAAAGAGGTAAAATAATAATATAATAATAAAAAAATACCTTTTAGTAAAATAAAGCGAAAAATCAATCGGACGTTTTCTCTTTGGGATTTCTCATTCTTAATTAAATTGACTAATAACTAAAGTGAAACTAAGGCTAAAATCAACTCGCCTAGTCAAGCTCGTCCACAAAAATAGGATTTTGAAAGTTTATCATTTCAGTTTCTTGCCAAGTAAAATGGATCATTTTTAAGGTCCAACGCCTTAAAATGATCACCTTTCAAGTAAAAAGAATCACTTGATTCACGCATAAGAAAGAACTACGTAGGTATGATTTCCTCTTTGATGGAGGGTACGTAGGAGCAAGAGCCCCGCTTTTGTCGACCTCAAAAAATAAAAAGAAATAAAAGTTAAGGTAATACAATTTCCACAATTCTAAAAAATAGGTTGTTGTCCTTTGAGACAAACGTGAGAGGTGCTAATACCTTCCTCAAACGTAAATACAACTCCCGAACTTAGAATTTTCATTTTGATCGGTTTCCTTCGGTTTTCCCGACGTTTTCCACAAATAAACATTGGTGGCGACTCCGCGCATCTTTCCTCCTTTGAAAAGCGCACCCGTGAGCCTCGCCTTTGCTCGCCCGCGAAGGGCACGTTGCGACAACAGGGAGTAGGTCACTTTCAGGCTACAATGTGTACCACACGACATAGTCGAGTACACACAGCAGAATTCCTCGTTTTGTAGACAACACTACAGTAGCAAGCAAAATATTGAAGTAGTAAGAAATAATATATGGGTCAGTCTCACTAAATTGGCATGGACATTATGCATCTACTGTTTGTTTTCTTTACTAGATCCTTCCTTACCTTTTTCTTCTGTAAATTTTTTGTTAATTTCATGGTTCATATTATCTGCTAGTAAATGAGGATAATACTATTAATTTAAATTTGTATAGTGTTATGGATAAAATTAAAAGCAAAATATATTTAACAGTATATTGAATTCTGTATTTTCTTTAGAAATGGAGCACTATGATCTGCAAAGACAAAGAAGGGATATGAAAAATAAAGGAAGGAATATTGTGTGGTCAATTGCGATGGATAAGTGTCTAATTGAAGCCCTGGAAGCTCAGGCAAAAAGTGGAACCAAAATTCACAAATGTTTCAATGAAAACGCATACATGGCTGCATGTGTAGCAGCAAATAGTTGGTTCAACTTGATTTTCAATAATTAGAAAGTTATCAACCATTTAAAAACAATTAAAAAGAGGTATAGAGTAATAAAACATATCCTAAGTTAGGACGGTTTCTAGTGGAACCCAAATACAAAGACAAAGAAGGGACATGAATTCGAATAAAATTAAAAGCTTAATATATTTTACATGCTATGATGAAGATAGATGGGGTGAAAGAGGGTAAACAAATGTATGCATTCGAATATTTAAATGCTGATTATGTCAAAGCCAGAGCCTTCCTCACCTACAATGCTAGGATCAGAAAGAGATATTTGTTTAGACAGTTCTGGTGGTGTAGGTAAGGGTGATGATGCCTTGAATGTTTTTGGTGTACGGATATGAAGGGACTGTTTCACAGACGTTTTCTGTGTTTTGAGGCCGTTTTTGTTGATGTGTTGTAAGGATAATTGAATGTATAGACTCTAGACTGTGATAGGAGATAGCCATATGCTAGAGACATTAGAAACATCGTCTCTTCCAAGTAACCATGGTCATTTGAAACAATCAAAATACATAGAAAGTTGTGCACATGCACATGTAATATACAAAGAAAAAATATAGTGCTTGGGCTATTAATAAAATGAAAAAGAAAAGAACATTTTAATGAGTCTTATTTGAAGTTTATCCATCCTTGTGTTTTATTGGGCTATGATCACATGAGAGGATATGATCGATTAATTCACCAGTAATCACCACAACAACAATTTCCATTCTTAAAATGAGGAAACCTACGTAAATCTAGTCCTATATAATTTCCCTCCCTATAATAAGTGAAATATACTTAGTGGCATCATCACAATCACCCAAACTCTTAGATTTTTTTATGATATGTAATGTCATGCCAGGGCTTGTATTCAAAAGTCCAAATGCAATAGCAAGCCTCTCACTATGGTTACTGAGAAATTGGTCCTTCACATCTTCTTCCATGTCATGAATTGAGTTGGTGTCAGGAACATAACCTGCACCCTTTATCTCATCTCCAAGAGTCCCAAGAAAAGCATAAATTCTTTTGGATTGACAGCTTCCTTCTGCTTCTCATTGAAGTGATCCAGAGCTTCTTTTCCTAGATCATGTGTTCCATATCTGTCTAGCATTGCATTCCATGTTATAGCATGTTGCTCTTGCATCATGTTGAAAAGCTTTCTGGCAGTTTTCATGGCTCCACATTTTGCATACATGTCAACAACAGCAATGGAAACAAAGACATTCTTATTCATACAAGTTGTTATTGCAAGTCCATGAATCCACTTAGCCTGGTGGTTTACTGAGAAATCTGCAAGAGCAGTAATTACACCAACTAATGTAAAATTAAACAATCAAGTTTAATGCCTTCAAATTGCATGATACAGAATACATTTAAAACCATTCTGGTTAATATATCCACACTTAACACACATTTGTGACAATCCTTGATCTTTCTTTAAATGATTTTAGTGGGGAACTACCTGCAACCCTTTCAAATTGTACCTATCTTAATACACTTAGACTTGACCAAAACCAACTCACTGATTAAATTCCTGCAAACTTGAGTCAGCTCCTGCGGCTTAAGTTGTTTAGTGTTGCCAATAATGTTTTGATAGGGCAAGTTCCAAACTCTGCAAATGGTGCAGCTAGTGTAGATAGTTATGCAAATAATTCAAGTATGTGTGGTTAACCCTTATTGGATGCTTGCCAGGCCAAGGCTTCGAACAGTAACAGAGCTGATATAGCTGTCACAACTGTTGGTGGTGTGATTGTTGCAGCATTAGGTTTGGGCATTGGAAAGTCCTCCAACAACACCAATTATTTCTTATAGGAAGATGGAAGAGGACCCTGAAGGAAACAAGTGGGCAAGAAGTCTAAAGGGAACAAAAACAATAAAGGTAAGCTATATTGATGCATGGCTTATTACTCTACTTGGAGCTGATATTCATTTTTAGAAAATTGTTCAATTATGGAAAGTTTCATGGGTAATATGTTTATTGCAAGTTATCTATTTTGATAATATTTTCAACTTCATTTTTTTAACTAATGATATATGTTCTTGACTTTGTTTATCATATTAACTCTGAAAAAAATCTCTTTTACTTAATGTTGTGCCAAATGCAACAAAACTATATTTTCTGTAGCAGATATTAAAAATTCTGACAAATGATTTTTGTCTATTTAGTTTCTTTTAAATTTACAGAGCCTCAGTTCTTGTGATTTGAACTTTAATTTATTATGCATAAATCTGTGTAATTGTATATCAATTTTCTATGTTTGAGAAATCAATTTCAAAAATGAACTTCAATGATCTCATGAAGGCTACTGATAACTTTGGCAAAAGCAATATTATTGGGACTGGAAGACCAGGAACTGCTTACAAAGTTGTCCTTTATGATGGCACATCACTCATGGTTAAGATATTGCAGGAATCTCAACATTCAGAGAAAGAATTTATGTTTGAGATGAATATACTAGGGTCTGTCAAAAATCGTAACTTGGTTCTGCTTTTAGGTTTTTGCGTGGCTAAAAAGGAGAGGTTTTTGGTCTATAAAAATATGCCAAATGGTACCCTCCATGATCAACTACACCCTACTGCTGGTGCATGCACCATGGATTGGCCTCTAAGGCTCAAAATTGCAATTGGAGCAGCCAAGGGATTAGCATGGCTGAATCATAGCTGCAATTCCCGCATTATCCATCGAAACATAAGCTCTAAGTGCATCTTGTTGGATGCTGATTTTGAGCCCAAAATTTCTGATTTTTGCCTTGCTAGATTGATGAATCCAATTGATACGCATTTGAGTACTTTTGTGAATGGGGAGTTTGGGGATTTAGGTTATGTTGCTCCTGAATATATAAAAACTTTGGTGGCTACTCCTAAAGGGGATATTTATAGCTTTGGGACCGTGCTTCTCGAGTTGGTGATAGGTGAAAGACCTACCCATGTGTCTATAGCTCCAGAAACTTTTAAAGGAAATTTGGTAGAATGGATTCAACAGAAATCTAGCAATGCAAAACTCCATGAAGCCATTGATGAATCACTAGTTGGGAAGGGTGTAGACCGGGACCTTTTCCAATTTCTGAAGGTTGCATGTAACTGTGTTACATCTATGCCAAAGAAGAGGCCTGCCATGTTTGAAGTATACCAGCTTCTAAGAGCCATTGGGATTAATTATAATTTCACAACTGAGGATGAGATCATGTTCCCTATGGACATTGGTGATGCTGATAACTTAGAAGAAGTTATTGTAGCACGAGAGGGACATGATTAAAAAGGTAGGTGAGATATAATTAGGGTATGTAATCAATTTTAATTTGTAAGTATTTCTTGCCTTGTGGTCCTAAAATAAATGTTAGTGCTATATAAGGTTTTATGGTTTAGATCCATTTGTGTGCTATCAATATTGAAACATGAATTTAATATCATCAACCATGAATGCCATTATATATAGGTGACTTTGTTATAATCCTTATTTTTCTCTATTTTCCTTGTTCTCTCCCTTTCATGTTGATATGTTAGTGGATTTTCTTTCCCTTTTAAGTACTTAATGAGTTCAATGAATCGAGTCATGAGTTACTGTCATTATTAATTCTGCACAAGTGGGGAGGAGTGGAAGGGAGGAGATAGAAAAGGATTATATGATGGGTGCGGTAACAAGATAGGAAGTGTGAGAAAATTGATATCAATATTCACTAGGTTGAGTGAAGAATCTGGTTTCTTCTTGAGGAAAGGGCGTCTCATTTTTTCCCCTTTCTTTTTCTTGGTTTTCAGCCTTGTAAGAGAGGTTCATGCCTCAGATATAGCTCTATTTCAGTATCAACAATACTTTACTTATTCCAATTTTTGTTCCTAATAAAATACCACTTATTTTCTCTTCTTTTTTTCCTTCATAAACTGGTATTTTCTTGTCTCGGTAGAATTTTGTAGTATATAAGAGAATGAGCTAATATGTCCCTCCTCCTTAGCTCAATTTAGTCTCACATTAGCACTGGGCCATGCCTAGGTGGTAGAGTGTAGTAAGTAGGATTGAAGTCATCCATTTTAAAATTAATCATTAATTTTTTTTTGCTTACAAACAAATACTTCAATTATCAACTCAATGATAAAACTCCATATATGCTTCATCATTTGAATAATAAAAGGAAAAGGGATCATACAAAAGCTATAATAAAGTATTTTTGCCTCAATTTTGGGTAGTTGGCAAAATTGGAAACAAAACATTGTGTTAATGAAGTTGATGTAGTACCAATAAAGGATGTACCAAGTGAGTTGTCAAATATGATCAGCAAGCAATAGATGATTGGCAAATGGAAACTCACTTTAGGTATTGATACCCTTGAAAAAAAATGGTTACCAAAATAATCCCCATAAACTTATCGTTGGTTGGCTTTTGAATTCTCATTAATCTATTGATAAAAGCATGAGAATTTCTTCATCTTTGGGAATTAAAAGGAGAAAACAAGTAAGACATTTTTCTATATTTTTTTTCAAAAGAAATAAATTTAATACTAATAAGACACTACAGATTTGCAGACCACAAATCAATGCATCTATACTTTCTCGTTTCCACACCAATTTTTGATCATGTTATTCATTTGACATAAAGCTGAAATCAACCTAATTGGGTGAGCAAAACCAATAAAACACCTGAAGACTGGAATAGAAACTATAATAATTAGGTAGAGAAGAACTTGTCGAGGGAGCAATAAGCGATGTAAACCTAGATCACCACCACAAAACCAAATGCACGTTTCGCAAGAGCTACAATGAAAATACCATGAAATAGTTCAAAATACCATTTGGGTGTACATTGAACAGCGACTCCTTTCCCATTCAACTTGTGACACCCTCTACCCCGACATATATATAAATAAATAAAATATATTAAAATA